>NC_089837.1:403780462-404980462 GCF_035609145.1 Eleutherodactylus coqui
GAGAAATCATTTTGCTCATATTGGGTTCCTGTCATGAGGGCTTAGATAAAGAGCTTAGTCTAAAATCTCTTAAAGTTCAAGCGTCTGCCACTAGGGGCAATAAATAATTTCCTCATAGGCAATCACCTTCTGTATTGTGCTCCTTCCGAGCTGTTAATCTAATTTAAACCTCCCCGATGATTCATCGCACCTCAATGGGATTTATACTTAGTATTAAATTCTCCCATGTCAGAAGCTCTCACACATTCCAGCTGTCATCGCCGAATATATATTCTCACAACGATTGGCATGTTTATTTTGAGCGTGTCTAAAGGAAGCTTGATGACACTGTATTCATATAAGGGCTCTACAGACTTTGGGTTGTAGCTCCTTATATCGCAGAGCGTTTCCGTTAAAATGCACTAATCATTCCTAAGACCACAGCCACGAAACGTGAACAATTAGGAGCGTCCTACGACGCCGATTTGTTTTGTCTGATTAACTAGGCTACTTGAGAGGTCTACTCTTGTGAAATAAGCAGCACCTTCATTTAGATCTTGTACCCAGGAGGCTTTCTGTCATTATAGTTTACATTTCATTTTGCATAGTGATGCTGGAGCTCAGATGTCTTGTATGAAGATTATTTTGCATCATGCTAATGTGAAATCCTCCACGGCGGCTTCTCAACAAGAAATGTCAGATTACAATTCACCGCTATCACAATCTCATGACTTCCAGCATTAGATTGTGTAAATTCTAATTTATTCGAACAGTCGTCCAAAGAACATTTGTCTGACTTTATGAAAGTATATAATTGTTCTGCTGGCATATTGTAGTCGCTGGCGACCTTACAGGCCGGCAATTCCATATACATAAGGTTCTCCATGTTCGGAGCCAGGCTGCTGTATTCGCTGCTTATGATATAGATATTAGCTTGACAGGAACAGAATATATAGTGTTTTATTGTCATACGTAGCCTCAGTGGCAGTTTTAATGTATTTCACTTTTTTTTTCTTAACGGTTGCTGCCTTTTTTCAGATCCCATTTCTATTCTGTGAACGCCACATGGGAATATTGATATTTGTATACTTTGGGTTCAATTAAGAAAATGAAATGCTTTAAAAACTTTTTAAAGTATTAAAAAGATCAGTGGCATTCAGATACCGGGAAGAGGATGAGTTATGAAATTTTTAGAAAACTCAATGTTTCCGTCACTCAGAATTCTATGTATATTGCTTCTAATTGTGTGCTTCTACACTTATTCTTCATCAGCCATGTATAACCTATACTATATTGAATAGTTGACTGTGTGCTTGCAAAAACGAGGACAGACACTAGGGGGAATACCTTGTTAGGGCCTGGACCATGTTCTTTCTTTGCTCTTGATGCTGTCTTGACTTGACTGCAGTTATCAAGAGCAGTGCACAGCGAAGCCAGTACTACTTTACTTACAGGCAGCATACAAAGAGAGGACAAGATAAAGGAACAGTGAAGAAAGTTTGCAAACCAAAATCTGAGAATTCCACTTATCTCCCTAGTTGGTGCCATCAGTATGTTTAAAGCTGCTACATGAGGAGGATTGTACTGTAAACTGATATTATGGCTTGCCCCTTCTTCTGTAACCTGCCCTGTATTGTAACTAACCAGATAAAAAATAAAATATTGCACAAAATGACAATTCGGAAAGTACTGTTACAATAATATCAGATCAACCAACTACCTTAGCCTCAATAATATATACCCTTTATATAGCAACAACGTATATGGCAGCACTTTACAAATCAGAGAGTACGGACACTAGGGAGTTAAGGTTCCTATACACAGAAAAACTGTCGGGTGCATGAGTGCCTGACCGCCGTCCAGATGAATATAATGCCTGTGCTTTCACACAGGAGAGATAATCTGTCAGAGAATGGAGGCGGAGTGGATCGGAGATCGCTTCCGTCCGACCACCTCCATTTACACTGTATAGGCAGGTGTTCAAAGATTGAACACTGATCGAGAAGTAGTCGCTCTGTTTCAACATAGTGCAACGAAGTGACTAGCAAGTACTGAGAAACTTTTCGCTTAGTGCCCTCTTAGGGCATGTGTGTACACGGGCCGACAGATTATTTGGGCAACTATCGGCCCATGTAAAGGTACTTCAACAAATCTAATCAACAATTCAAACAATAGGACTGACTTCCCTAGTCATAAGAGCTTACAATCTAAAAGGAAATAGTGGCACAAGACGTAAAAGTGCTTGGTCTGTACAATGGTCCATCTTTTGTATAAATAGGGTAGTGCACATAAGGATGTATGCACGCACAGCAGCATATGGAGGATATGTTTAAAAAAAAATAGTGTATGAACATATACTGTGATGTCCGCATACGTTACTATGGCCCATATATATGCCAAAAGAGTGGGGTTTTTGTTCACAATCAAAGTCAATGAACAATGAACTGGCATACCGTTGCATACATATTTGCATACGGTTGCGTTTACGTTTTTTTTAGAACACAGAGGAAAAAAATATATTATCTGAATGACCCAAATGTGATGTGAATAGAACCACGTTTCAATGACCTATTGAGGGCTCAGTCAGACAGACATTTTTTGCTGCGCATTTACTTGCGAGAAACGCATACAAAACGCATGCAGCGAAAAATCGCATGACCGAAGCATGCGTCACAGTTTAAAAATCGCACTTGGGTGCGTTTAAAATTTCTCACATAAAGTGCAGTGCCATCGCTATCCCCTTCTGTGACAGCTGCAGCAGGGGATTCCTTGGATTTGAAACCAAAGACATCTATTCATTGAATCCAATGAATAGCTGAGCGCTGCCTCTGATTGGCTGAGCGCAGGGACCAATCACAGGCAGTGCTCAGCTGTCATTGAATGGCTGTGGGCTGCCTCTGAATAATCACAGTGCTCAGCCAATCAGAGGCAGCTCTTCCAGCAGACGGGGATTTTAAATCCCTGCCTGCTGAAAGAACTTCAGAGCAGTTCAGAAGGACAAGCGGCTATACGTGCCTGAGCCCTGATAGCAGCGGAGAGGTGTGTGTATATGTATGTATATATATATGTGTGTGTGTGTGTGTGTGTGTACATATATATTATATTTATTTTATTTATTTTTTTACACATTCTAGGGATGATTTTCAGGGAAGGGCTTATATTAAAGCCCTTCCCCAAAAATCACTACAAGGTTGCCAGCAGCCCATTGCTTTCAATGGGGCTGCAGAAGCACTGGCCCCATTGAAAGCAATGGGAGTGGCAGGGGAATTCTTCATCCCCGCGGGGAGTCCCCTTATAACAGTGTTTAATGATGAGGAGACTTCCCACGGGGATGAAGAAATCCTCGGCCACAGCCATAGCAGAGGATCGCGATCTTCTCTGCGTGTTGTCAATGGGTTCGGCGCTGCTGCCGCCAGCCCCATTGACCGCATCCAAAGAATCCTGATGCCGCACTTACTTGCGTTTTGCAATTCGCTGTCCTATTCTTACTGGAGCAAATTTTTTGTGCAGGTAAAAATCGGACATTTGACTGCTGCCATTGAAAAGCATTGGTTCTAATAGATGCGAATCGCAAACGCAAAAAACATGCACAACACAAAACTCTCGTCTGACTGAGCCCTGATGCTACTTTTCCTTAATGTAGGAGGAGGTATCCTAAAGAAACAGGAATTCATTCATTAAAAATAATTTATTTATTTGTACATTGTAAAACTTCAGTCTCCTTCCAAGTACTTTCCATTTAAAGCCATATTCTGTCCAAATGATTTTTGCACTGCTCAGAGCTTTTTTTTTTAATGCGTCATTATTGATGTCTTTTAGTACTTGTAATGTTTTTTGCTTCACCTTTTCTACAAGAACAAAGGGTTTACCTTTTGAGGCCTCTTTTAACCTGAAGACATAAAAAAAAGTTGCATGCCGCGAGACCGGGTGAATACGGAGGTCATCATGTCGGTTTTCATCAAAAATTATTTAACTCTCAGCGCTGTGTGGGCAGGTGCGTTGTCATGATTGAAGAAGAAGCAGTCACCTGTTTGCCACAAATCGGGATATTTTCTCCGTACATCGTGACGCAATCTTTTTAAAACTTTTAAATATAAATTTGGTTGACTGACCCTGTTACAAATTCTGAGTCCACTAGCCCTCTCGCATCAAAGAAATAAATAAATGTTGTTCATATAAATCAGCCAAAACAGGTGAAAACTGAACAACTTGTAAAAAATTACTAGAGCGGAACACAACCTTCCCAAACCACGTCAGCTGGCGCACCGCCTCAGAAGGGTTCTGCAGACATTCATCTAGCAACAGATGCCTGTACTAGTAACCCCCCCCCCCCCCCCACCAGAAGTAGTTTCCTTTTTGTTTTCGGTACCCCTCCTCTCCCTACCCCCTTATAATCATACTAAAAGTCATCATCTTCATGTTAACATGGTCATGGATGTAATAAAAATATTGTTGTGTCTATGGCATTAAAATAAGCAATTCCAATGGATGGACATCCGAAGGGTGGTTGCTATCATTGCTGATATCATTTAGTGTATGCCTCTATAATGACCAAAATATTAGAATGCTGCTGAGATATTAGCAAGTATTTCCTTTTATAGTCAACCTTAGACTAAAGGTGATATAAACGGTATAGCAGCATGTAGTAGAATGTTTGCATGCTGTAAGTGAATGGAAGCTTCCTTACTTATGTCCAGAGGCAGAAATCAGTTCTGATCAGTTTTCACAACTGAGAGCTTGCTGCTGTCAGTGGTTCAGCATAGATCACCTCCTTAGATTTCTCTAACAGTTCATGAGTAATTGTAGGACAAGAGATTCTTATATGCAATCTTATATGATTCTACTTTTAGGTTGATGGTGCCCCTGACCTCATGGGGCCCAGTGCAATTCACAGGTTGCAAATATGGTATGTCTACCTCTGATCCAGTCTTCAAAATTCTTAAAGGGGTTGTCCCGCGGCCAAAATGAAAATTTTTTCACAGCTCAGTCCCCCATGTTCAGCAAACATCACAAACTACCCATGTAAATCGTTTGTATAGAGCGTTTCTACTCACCGTGAAGCAGTTTTATGAAGTTATAAAATTCTTCTTCCAAGATGGCTGCCGTCATTTCCCAAGGTGCACCGCTGGTCTTCTCCCACGGTGCACCGCGGGTCTTCTCCCATGGTGCACCGTGGATGTTCTCCAGTCTGAGCTCCGCTGCCGATTACACCCACCTCATTGGCTGATCGGCACCACGTGACGGGGCGGAGTTACGCGATGACGCAGAGAAGAGGGAGGAGCCAGGACGCAGCTCGTGAGCCCGGACCATCCAGAAGAGGAATCTTCAGTGCGCAAGCGCGACTGTTCCTGCGACCAGAGGAGAAGTTTGGTCGGCGCCATGGAAACGGGGACGCCAGCACAGGGGGGGGGGGGGGGGACCCCTGTAGGTAAGTATATAACTTCTGTATGGCCAATATTTAATGCACGATGTATATTACAAAGTGCATTAATATGGCCATACAGAAGTGTTTAACCCCACTTGCTGTCGCGGGACAACCCCTTTAAATACAAGGTATCTCAAAAGTTAGGAAGCACCCATATAAAAAACACTGTTTGGCAGATGATCCAATTTTAGACACAAACTGCGGAGGAAAAAATAAACTCTGTAGGCCCTTAGGTCAGCAGCATGACGGCCATTTTGAATACTGCCATCTTGGATTCAACTTCAGCTTTTGCAACAGAAAGGTAGGCGTGTGTCAAATCAGATTGGTAGAGAGTTTACTAATAAAAACAATAGTGTGCTTCATCTTAGCATAATGTTACTCGTTCTTTTGGTAAAACTGATTTTTATTCTGTACAGGCAATATGATTGATTGTGTTATTGCACGCAGAATGTGTTGGGAACGTCCTCATATCCAATGAACATTGCAGAAGATTTCAACCAATGCCGCCCAAAGGGTTTATCCGAAAGTGCTGTGTTTCTCATTCTATAAATTCTCTCCAATGGTCCGAGTCTTCCTCTGTTAGGTGTTGCAGATATGAATCTTCTAAAGGTGCCATGGTTAGACCTAATTTCCTGAATTGAGACTTGACCAACCACACTTTTTTGAAACAGATGTACTGTGGGCTCTTACCGAATAAGGCCAGAACGGAGATTGCTGTTGCTATATCCGCAGCGGTTTTCGGTCACCCAACTTTCAATTTATTGGCAACAGAACAGAATTTGGCAAGACGTTTAGCAACTGCACTATGGGTAATGGCAGGCCTGTTTGGGTTGCGTTGGTTGAAATTGTCAAGGGACTGGGGTCTGGGTACAGGAAGTCCCTAGGAGAACTTCCTACTACCCCAGTCCCTAACTTCTTGCCCCCCTGGGTTAAACTCCAAGGGCGACAACTGGGCGACAGTTCCTACACTCCGCTAGGGATGCGGGGCAGGAGTGGTTACAAACAAACACAGAGACAAACAACACAAAGGCAGGTCAAGAAATCCGGAGGAGGGTACACAGTACAAGGGATCAGGCAAAGGTAAGGTCAGGATACACACAGTAGTCAAATCAGGAAGTCCGTCAAAACAAGGAACGTGAGTGCTGCAGAAGAACAAACCAATACTGGCACTGCTGGAAGGAAACAGACACATTTAAATGCTGTCAGAACTCCCACCCCAGCAGCTGA
Source organism: Eleutherodactylus coqui (assembly GCF_035609145.1). NCBI lineage: Eukaryota > Metazoa > Chordata > Amphibia > Anura > Eleutherodactylidae > Eleutherodactylus > Eleutherodactylus coqui. The sequence continues at coordinate 403,787,094 of NC_089837.1, forward strand.
ATGGGGCAGGGAGCCTGACAACAGCAGGGCCCAATCAAGGAGATGTTGAGAACACCGCCCCCAGCCTTGCGGAACAGACGGATGCCAGGGAAGCACGCCCTGTAGTCATGGAAACTGGGATGCAGGGCGGCACCCGCCGCGTCCCTAGCAATCCGACGGTGGCCAGGGGAGATCACTAGAACCGGGGCTCCTCTGCACCGCACTCCTGCAACCTGGGTGGTAGGACCGGTAGTGCGGGCACAGAGGCCCCGAGAGTCTCCGGTCCTGATTAGAAATGTTTTGCAATGACATATGTGCTTTGTTCACTGGAAATGAAGATGATCTCAACATGTTCTCCTTGTGATAATGCCATCAAACACATCGCCTGTACAGAATAAAAATAGCTGTTTTAACAAAAGAACGAATAGCGTTATGTTAACATGAAGTACACAATTGTTTCTCTGGTGAAATGCTCTACCAGTTTGATATGTCACACACCTACCTTCCCATTGGAAAAACTGAAGTTAAATCCAAGATGGCAGCATTCAAAGTGGCTGTCAAGCCGGTGACAAGGCCTAACGGACGTATCTCTTCCTCCACAGCTTGTGACTACAATTGGATCATCATCTGCCAAAGTGTTTTCATTTTATATGGGTGTTTCCTTACTTTGGAGACACCCTGTATGCAGCACAGCTCTTATCATCTTGATAGTTTGCCTAGATAATAATATTGTAACCTCTCAGCTGTAAAAAGTTGAAAGTCTGAAAGGATTTCTCAAATCACAGATGGGAAGCAGAGATCTTGAAAACGGTGAAGTGAAACTCAAAGCATATTAGAAAGTTGCAGAACTTTCCAGTAGTTTTAGGTGGAATTACCCTTTAAGTAAATCATGCACAACACTAAGGCATCCAATGATACACTCGTGCAGTTCCTCAGTTTAACAACTCTTGGGAACTTTAATAACTGCCATACTGAAATTTCTGCTAGCTTCACAAAGTGTATTTTCTGGTGTCTCTTTATAGGTAATTAATTTGAAAATGGCAGACAAAAGGGAGATTCTAGAGTTCAATCAGTTTGTTAGCGGTGTATTGTTCGAATAAAAATGACATGGCATCAGGCCAGATCTGCATAAAGGATGACTGTAACTGCATCCTCCTGAGCTCAAAAGAGGATCTTCCAAGAAATGTGAGTTGTAAGATGCGCAAGACAATTTACCTAATGTGAAGGTAAATCCCAGAGGCTGTGGCACATGATTTTGGGTCAGATGAACTACAATATGCCATTGTCTGGCTATATTTTCACTGCTCGACAGTTTGCGTTCAGCTTTATTTGCTTCATTGCTTGTCACTGTGTTACAAAACCCTCCGGAAAAGGTGAGCGTTCAAAGCTCAAGGATATTAACCAGGGCATGTCCTAGAGATTCTCATGAAACATTGAATTAGATAGCTATCATGTTTTGGGCTGAGGAATAGTAATTCAACTGTACATAACCAAATATAAAACATCAGTTTTACAACTTTGTTGCAGTTTTGTATCGATGCATTTCACATAACAGGGGCGTAACTAAAGTCTCAGGGGCCCTGATGCAAAAGGTGAGCTGGGGCCCCCCCTCTATCTGTACCTGTACCCATACCCATACCTAAACCATGCTGCACAGAGACATAACTTGAAGCTTCTGGGCCACAATGCAAAACCTGTAACAGGGCCTCCAACTATAATGCTTTATTCATAGTACTGGGCTCCTTGTATGGAGAAGAGAGGCCTTATGGGCCCCATAAGGCTCCTGGGCCCGGGTGCAACCGCATCCCCTGCACCCTCTATAGTTACGCCCCTGTCACATACTGTGTATAATAGTATACTGTGAGCTGCCTCTAATAATGTGCGCGGGTTGCATTTTATATTTTATCCTAGGGTTTTTGCATGTAAACATTCTTCGTGACCTTTTTTTTGTCCCTTTTTACTTTCTTTTGAGACTTTATGCGAGGTTTTCGGTTATTTGGCGAGCACTAAATCACGTCCTGCTTGCATCCAGTGATCTTTTGTGTTTTACAGTCATTATATTTTTAGTGATTATCTTTCGATGTGATAAAATCAGTTTGTTTAGCGCAGAACTTGAATTTACACATCTGTGTTTGCTAACAGGCTTCCAAATCAAGCATATTTAGTTTACCAAGCCGCCTTGTAAGTTATGATGGCAAGAATGACCCTGGTGACAGCCTCTGTGACAAAAACTAGGGACTGTAGCTACTTAGGCCCTTTTGCTTTCAGGAAAAAAATGTTTTTGGGAGTTACCCCAGAGGCACTTGTAAAGTGGGATGACCCAAACAAAGTTTGAATACTTATGCAACTCCAGTCATCAAAGTGCTCTGTATCATCTTGGCACAATGAATTATACAAAGATTGAACATGTTGCTGCTGTTAATGATTTTTAGTTATGATCTTCCTGAATATAATCTGTGTTGTAGTTACAGTGACTGCAGATGAATATTCATTAGGGGCTCAACAACTTTTCAGCCCTCTTGAAATCCGCTATCGCTTCATGCTGACATTTACTAGTTTGATAGAATGGTCTTATAGTAACTGGTGACCTGTAAGGATTGGTTAAATTCTTGCTCTTTAGCCAGTTGAACAGTGTTTATCAGCTGGTGTTCAGGTATAGTGTTGATTGTCGTGATCGGCCAGGCGATAAATTTTCAAAATCATATTGGTTCATCCCGAATTTTAGCAAGAATTTTCAGAAAATTGTTTTACTAGTAAGAGAGAGTGTCTGTGTGTGATAAAAGTGGCTCATTTGTTAGCACTCTTGCCTTTCAATGCTGGGGTCCTATTTTCAAATCCCATCAAGGGTAAAATCTGCTTGGACTTTAAAAAAACTCCATCCAGATTTTGCGCTTGGCCAGATTTGAACCTACAACTACAGCACTGCAAAGCAGCAGCAGTAACAACTAAGACACTACAGAGGAGGAGGAGAGCAATAGCAAAAATAAGCACAAAGAGAACATAAACACCCATCCAGATGTTGTCTTTGTTCAGTTTTGAACATAGAACTCGAGTACTGCAAGGTACCACCACTAACAACTGAACCACCATGTTTGGTCCCACTTTTCTGGAGGAGAAGACACAAAGTGGCATTCAGAAAAACATGCAGATGTTGTCCTTGGACAGATTTTAACTCTCGCTGTCAAGTGAAAACCCCCTGGATTTCCTGTTATTATACTTGGCTTTCCGCTTCCGTACACCCGGTCAGGATCAAACAAAATAAACCCATATGAACGGACTTCCTGTTGTTGTGTTTCAATCTTTCCTTTCCATGAACGATTTTCTTCCACAATGTTCCTTTAGAAGAACCTTATCAGAGAGATCGTCTGTTGCACGGCCTCCTAGGACACGTATGGGCCAGTTTGAACTACTTTAACGTTGTTCAGCCATCAACCTTCTTCTGTCTTATATGTGTGGCTAGCTTAAGCCTTGACTTTCCTAGGCATAGAAAGCACAGGTGTGATACAATGTCAAGTATTTTCATACCTGGATGAAAAGACTTTAGCGGATTGGCTGCAAATGACTGAAAACACCTGCAAGAGCAAAAATGGATAATTAGCACCTGAGCACATTTCAGTTCACGCAGTTAAGTATTTTACAGCATGAGCATGGAAAGAATAATACACTCTGTGGTTTGATGTCTTTTATTAAGCAACAAAAGGTTTTCGAGTTATTCACTTCAGGTTTAGCCTCACCATTGTGTAGCAAGGGAGGTTTAATGAATCATTGTTTAACTTAGATAGGGAAAAGTATTTGAGCATTAAATAGTCTAGATGTGTACATAGCACGTCTTTCAAAGGCCTTGTATTTAACAGTGATTAATTGGCATTCAGTGGTTATTTAATTACTTGTGGAGAAATCTAAGAGCAGTGTGTATTTTGATTAAGATATTTAATATTATAGGGTACACATATCTCTTGTGTGTGTTGTACAATTGGATATTGCATGGAATTCTTAAGTTTGGCTTTCACACTAGGGTGCTTGTAGTACATAATGTCATAGTCCAGGAGCTAGAAGTAATATTTATGACAAATGAGAAAACATGACTTGCTTAATGTTTCACTCGCAACCATATGAAATAAAGGTTTGGCACGGTGTTAGCCAGTAGAGTAAAGTGCGATTGTTCTAAGTAAGAGAAACCAAGTAACCTTGTAGATATGATACCTTTTAATGGCTTACAAAAATACATGATGTTACAGCAAGCTTTCAGGATATCGCCCCCTTTGTCAGGCTAATGAATGAAACTAGTTTGGATGGTACATAATTATAGCATACAGATGCAGAGGGGAGGACACCTCTTGATCTTAATAAATGTTCACACACAGAAATTTGAGACTTAAAACACTAGACAGTCTGAGCAGAGAGATAAACACTAAACGTTATCTCTAAACGTCCTCAGCTCAGTGGACTGATTTAGTGTTTATCTCTCTGCTCAGACTGTCCAGTGTTTTTTTAAGTCTCAAATTTCTGTATAAACATTTATTTAGATCAAGATGGGTGTCCTCTCTCCCCTCTGCATCTGTATGCTGTCGCCCCATTGGAAGCAATGGGTTGAAGGCAGCCCCCGCAGGGATTTTCGGGGAAGAGCTTGAAATATAAGCCCTTCCCAGAAAATAAGCCCTAACTGCTTGAAAAATTAAAAAAAATTATACAACACCTCTCCGGCGCAATCGGGCTGCGGCATGTCTTCTCTGTGGCTCATCTGGACTGTTCTTCATCTCCGCGGGGAGTCCCCTCATCACAGTGTTTAGTGATTTGGGGAGTTCCCGCGGAGATGAAGAAATCCTCTGTCACAGCTGTGGCAGAGGATCACAATCTTCTCTATATGTTGTCAATGGGGCCGCCGCTGCTGCCGCCGGCCCCGTTGACCACAAGGTAAAAGGAATCCCCTGCTGCAGCTGTCACAGCTGCAGTGGGGGTAGCGATGGCACCGCACTTCATGTGCGAATTTTGAACACACCCAGGTACGATTTTTTAAGCGGTGACTCCCGCTTCGGTCATGCTATTTTTTGCCGCATTGTTTTGTGTGCGTTTCAAGCAAGTAAATGCGCTACAAACAACACTCGTCTGACTGAGTCCTAAGTTGTACTTAATGAACTGTGTTTTTACAGGTCATTGGATAGACTAAATAAAAGAATCAAAATCATAAAACAAAAATACATGTTTAGTATCGCTGCGTCCGTAAAAGTCCAATCTATCAAAGTAATACATTATTTACCCTGCACGCTGAACATTGTCCGAAAAACCATTAAGAACGCCAGAAATTAACTTTTTTTGGAAAAAATGCAATAAGAAGTGATGAAAAAGTCGTATGCATTCCAAAATAGTAGTAACACAAACTACAGGACATTCCGCAAGAAATAGGCCCTTGCACAACTACATGGAGGGAAAAATAAAAAAGTTATTGCGCGCAGAAGATGGCAGAAGAAAATAATTTTAAAAAAAAACAACCTATATAAGATTGGTATCGTAGTAATCATATTGACCCACAGAATAAAGTTATCATGTCCTTTTTGATGCAGTTTGTGGGCCGTAGAAACATGTCACACCGAAAGATGGCGGATTTTTTTCCATTTTCCTCCATTTAAAACTTTTTAAAAGTTTTTCAGTACATTATATGGTACATTAAATAGCACCATTGAAAAATACAACTCGTCCCGCAAAAAACAATCCCTCATACAGCATCAGCAATGGATAAATAAAGGAGTTATAATTTTTCCAAATGAAAAAATGCTTGGTCACCAAGGGGTTAAATAACTTGAAAATGAGACGTGCTGCTATTATGCAGTTTTACAAGTATAATCAGCAGGTTTTAATTTTACAGAAATATATCAATTACTTTCTGTTACAAAATTTTTTTACAAATTTGTCGCACAGTGTTATCTGCTGTGCTCAGGTTAAGGTGACACTTCTTTGAGTGCAGTAAAGCTCCCTTTAAACAGGTTATGCCATCTTAGACATTTAAGGCATATTCACAAGATTTGCCATAAATGACTGTTAATAGGGAATTCCATCTCTGAGACCTCCACCTTTTTGAGTCCCATGACCCCCCTGCTGTCAGCCAGTGGTACAATGCAGGCCGGTAGAGGTGACTGTGCATGTCTATGGGAGTTACAGAAACAACCAAGCAAGCTTGCTTCTAGAAGTGAATTAATTAATTAATTCAGTATATCCATCTAGTAATCATTATCAGCAGTTCACAACATTCAGCTGATTTTCAGATCTGAAGGACCAATAATAGTTCACGTTTTGACTTATGATCCCTTGTTGCACAGATACTGCTATATCCAATAAACCATGTGTCATCATTGCCAATATGGAATGCAAATACTTCTTCTTCCTCTGAGCCATAAAAGAATTAAACTGTCATTTTGAAGCCCAAAATGTATAGCATTGTAAGATAACATATATAGGAATACATATGTCTTATTCATTTCCATTGGTGGCCTTCAATCACTTACTTTTTGTTGTAAAGTATAAAACCCAGCCTTGTTATGAAAGCTGAAACTGCAGTGACATGCTAAGACTTTAAAGGTGGTTTCCAGGGAAATACCATTGATGACCTATCCACAGGATAGGTAATCAATGTGACCAGCTGGGGTTCGCCTCTTGGGACCTCGGGCGATCAACTGATCGACCGCCTACTATCAGCGTCGCTATACGCTGGGGTACAGAGCGAAAGTTGCTGCTCCAACCTCTGTGCTGTAGGCAGAGCTCTCACTCAGATCAATAGCAGCCTTGCAATTACAAGCGTTGGCCACTATAGAGGGGTTGGAGCAGCAACTTCCATTCGGACCTCTCTGTATTGTGGCACTGTCACCAGGCGCCCATTCAGCTGATCAACTAGTGATGACAACCTTAGGTCATCGGTGGCTTTTTCCTGGAAAACCTCTTTAAACATCTCCAGATATCTTTGTTCTGTGATTGTATACATGCCTTTAACCCTTTCCAATCCACTGTCTGCCCTCTGAAGACATTATAATTTAAGACTGTACAGCTCCGATGTTGGAAGACATCCGTCGGGGTTTTCTTACTGTATATTGCCAGCCTCCCTGCTGTCGGAGCCTATCCAACATGTCACCTCATGCAGTACTGGCTTTAGCCAGCAGATAGCGCCGTTGTATAACAGTTTAAAAAGAGTAAGCCCCCCTAGGAAAACCAGGATACAAATTGGATTAGAAAGGGTTAAATGTTGTGTAGTCCAGGCCTGATCATGGAGGATATTTGTAAAGCTTTAGTTGTTTTACATTATATATAAAGTGACGGTCACATGTATATTTGCTTGTAATGAAATGCTGGCATTGTACAATATGAAGCAGAGTCTTTGGGGGACAGCAGGAAGTTTGGGCTTCTGCTCAATGCTCATTTCACCCGTGCAAGTTGTTTGTCTTCGCACTGGGGGAGTTGGAACTGTTAACATTGCTTTTGATCTTCTGCTTATCAGAAGATGAAGAATATCTGGAATGCAATTTTATTCAGAGGCTAATGTTCATTTGAATATAGCTTAAATGCTCTAAAGGCCTAATCACATCTCTGTTTTTCTTTTAAAACGAATCTTCTCCTCCCCGCGGGTATCCTTTTTAATCCCAGTACATTTCTGATAGGTACAACTGTAAATTACATTCTGAAGGTTTAAGCTCCATCCTTAAGTTTGTGGCATTCAATTAGCAATTCCACTACCCTGAAGAAATATCATGATCCGCCACTTGATTTTTATTAAACTTATCTCATTCTGGTAAAGTCGTCATTTTTTTTTTTTTTACCTGAGACATGTACTTGAAAAGAAAGCTAATTCTGCAGCTCCTTTTTCAGTTTAGTCATATAGTTCTAGTTAGTATGTCTATATTTTCTAGGAAAGACCCCCATCAATGCAATAATTTCCAAGTCTTCGATTATACAAATTGGCATGTAATGGGATAATTATGCTAATAAAATAAAATACCATAATACAAGTATATCATGAAAAACAGAAGGTGAACTTATTAAATCAGTCGACTTAACTATAAATTTTTTCTTGACATTCCTACTGAAAATGATTTACAGTAGACCGAAATGCTGAAAATACAAAAGAACTCAATATTCTAGAGCAAAAAAAAATGCAAGACTAAAAGTAGAGGCGTTTTGGTTGCAATATTCCTTCATTTAGGGCTCGGTCAGACAAGCATTTTTTTTGCGCGCCTACGTGTCCAAAATAAATTACGTGTATTAGAACCGTTGCTTTCCTATGCAGTGTTGACATCTGTTTTTTAGAGGCGCAAAATACTTGCACCTACAAAAGATAGGAGATGCGTGACTTGAATGCGTGCCAGTAAGGTCCGTGGTATGCGTAAAGACAGAGGTGACAGGGGATGAGGGGATTTCCGGTGGGTTCTGTTAATCCCCGCGGGGAGTCCACTCATCACTGAACACTGACAGCACTGTCACAGTGTTCAGTGATGAGGGGGCTGCAGCTGGGACGAAAGAATCTCCTGCCAGAGCTGTTACAGAGGACCGCGATGCTATCTCATTGCTTTAAATGGGGCCGGCGCTGCAGCTGCCCTTTTGAAAGCAATGGGAAGAAGTCAACCCCTGCAGCATTGATTTTCAGGAGGGAGAAAGGGAAAAAGGTCCTTAAATATAAGCCATACCCCGAAAATCATCCCTAGCTGTTAAGAACATTTTTTTTTTCTCACCTAGAGGCGGTGTCCGGCTCTTCTCCCTGTCCCCGTCAGTCTTCATCTGTATTCCGGTGGCCGAGGATTGAAATTTCAATGAATGGCTGAGTGCTGCCTCTGATTGGTCACAGCGCTCAGCCAGTGTTCAGTGATGAGGGGACATTCATGGAGCAGCTGCGCTTCTACAAGCACAGCTGCTCCACACACTTTTTTGCTCACTTGTAAAAAAATGCACGTAGCTTCGGCCACGTCCATTTTGCACATCCGTGTAGCGCACTTATTTTGCTCGTCTGACCACGGTCTTACACAGGGCATATAGTGACTGGTGATTATGATACAAACGAAAATGCCTGCTTCCAAACTTGCTGGCTGAGTCTTTTTAAAGAGAGGTAGTGGTAAGCAGAATATTACTGTTGTATTTCTGCTATTTCACTTATCAGTTTTAGTTTTAATGGACTCTATGAGTAGCTTCACGCATGTAATTGTAATCTCTGGTAAGAGAAGCCAAGTGCATGTGCAGATGGCTGGAGCGATAATCGTTGCATATAAAAGGACCTTTAATTGGGACAGACTACCTCTATTTTACTACCTTTGCCCCCAATGAAAATAGAAGGGAATAATGAAACTCAAATTTTCAGCTTTTTACCTATTTCAAATGACTATTATATATGTGATCCATACAAAGCAATTACACTGTGTAACATTTTTTTCCAGCTAATAAGTGATATTTCCTAATTGCTTACGTTTGTTTCAAAAGTGTAGAAAATTACTATTAATCCCAGCAGACTTCACTTGAAGTTTGAAGTGAACATATTTTCAATTAGAAAATGTATGACTTGTAATGGATCATATAGGAGATCACTATGGGATCTGTTTCTTCACATCGTTCAGGAAAACTAAATATTAATCAAAATTATTCCCAAATGGTGTCATTTCTGATGGTTCTCCAAGACAGTTTTACCAGGTTTCCCTGCTAACTAGTAGGGAGTTCAAGGTGCACAATTTGTCACAGCTCTAGAGGAGGAGTCTGCAGAGTACAAACACCTTGGAGACTTGTTCTCTTAGGTGTCCAAAGCAAAGGTCAAAGTGCTTGTCATGATTGGACCACGGAGAAGATCCTGGAGTGAACGGAATTTCTCTACTAGCTTGCTACTAAGGAGAAGGTGGTTTGGAACAGCTTTATCATAGTGGTTCATTGCTTCCTGGGCAATCACAAGGCAGAATACTATGTAGAGTTGGCTTACAATCTGCTGGAGACCTGCATTACAAAGTCCACAACCTTGATGCTAGTCTTGTTAAAATCATGGCTGCTACTACCAGGATATACAGGACTTGGAACACGGCTACCAAGGGCAGTATAATGACGGAACATGATGTGAAACTAGGGTGACGTATAATTACTGTTATCAGAGTTCTGCAAAAAAAATTGTAAAAAAAAACCACTCCTGTTATAACTTAAAGGGGTTGTCCCGAGGCAGCAAGTGGGTCTATACACTTCTGCATGGCCATAATAATGCACTTTGTAATGTACATTGTGCATTAATTATGAGCCATACAGAAGTTATAAAAAGTTTTATACTTACCTGCTCCGTTGCTGGCGTCCTCGTCTCCATGGTGCCGACTAATTTTCGCCCTCCGATGGCCAAATTAGCCACGCTTGCGCAGTCCGGGTCTTCTTCTTTTCTGAATGGGGCTCCGTGTAGCTCCGTGTAGCTCCGCCCCGTCACGTGCCGATTCCAGCCAATCAGGAGGCTGGAATCGGCAATGGACCGCACAGAAGCCCTGCGGCCCATGAAGACAGAGGATCCCGGCGGCCATCTTCAGCAGGTGAGTATGAAGACGCCGGACCGCCGGGATTCAGGTAAGCGCTGTGCGGGTGGTTTTTTTAACCCCTGCATCGGGGTTGTCTCGCGCCGAGCGGGGGGGGGGTTTAAAAAAAACAAAAACCCGTTTCGGCGCGGGACAACCCCTTTAAAGTACAAAAATGCTACTCTCCTCTTTAATCCCCCTATTATTCAGCTTCAGCGGTCTTCTGCTGGTCTTTGTTCACAATCTATCAATGTTAATATGTCATACTGGCCTGTGACTGCTGCTATTCCTTGGCCCCAGTGGTCACTTACCGGTATCATGGCTCAGTGCTGAGTGTTGCTGTCAATAGCATGTCACGTGACCGCCGAGGTCACTGATTGGCTGCAGTGGTCATGTGCTGGCAACTTGTAAGCATTGTAGTAACAACTTGTATAACAATATTCTTGTAAGAATTGGCTTTGGCTGTGTATGAAATATGTTCGTAGAACTAGAGTAAGTTTTGTGTTGTCTTTTTTATCCTATTACTTACCGAGATCTGTAAGCACATGGTATGTTCTATTACTTGTTGATTTAAAAAAGATTTTTAGCTCTCGTTTTAAGGCATTTACCCTCGAAAGCATATTTCGATGTGTTCCTCTTTTTTCTTCAGGAAGGATTCTGAACCGATTTTCCAAGGATATTGGGCACCTGGATGACTTGCTACCTTTTACATTTTTGGACTTCATGCAGGTAAATAAAACTCTTTTTCTCTCTCTCTTTCTTTGTTTTTAATGTTTTTTCCTATACAAGATATGATTTCACAGACAATAATATTCTAAAATAAAAAAGTGCTAAAGCAGTACAGAAGTAGACATAATATAAAACTCACTTATCCAATTCTATAACCAGGGAAGTACACATTGCTATGACAGTGTTTGCACAGATATATAGCTTGGACTCGTAAGGTCTGTTTGCACACCATGACAATATATGTCATGATAAAAGAGTACAACTACAGTCACTTACAATGTCCCAATCACGTAACATCAAAAGTCTTAAAGCAAAACAACTAAAAAAAGTAGAGCTAAATTGGGGTAGTAAGGCTGTGTGGGCAGAGGAAAGGCTCAGTTTGGTGTAGGCATGCAAGAAGCCCCAGATACTGGTTAAGAATCTAGAAATGAGGCAATTATAGCTAATTTAGTTTTGTGTGATCATATGGAATGGATAGTGATTTTCGGTCCCATGCAATTGTCATTGTTAGTGGACAGAGTAAATAAAGTAAATGGGTATATGCATTATGTAGTCAAAACATTGTAAAATCGATTAAACTATAGATTCATACCATGAATTGCAATATTTGGAGACAATCCCTCTATGGGTATCATAACTTCCATTTGTCCTTAATTTTACTGAGATAAAAAAGATATAGTGTCTTTTAATTGTTGCACTTTAACTTTTTAAATTAATATTGGTTATGGGATTAAAGAGACTCTGTCACTTTTTGCACCCCTCTGTGAGAGCAGCGTAAGGTAGTCACATTTCAGCGATTTGATTAGAGTGATTTGTCTGTGTATGTATCTGTGCAGTTGTTTTGGAGAAACATGCATTTTTTTCAGTCATAGCACATACATGGAGGACTACTTAAAGGGGTTGTCCCGCGCCGAAACGGGTTTTTTTTTTTTTCAAACACCCCCTCGTTCGGCGCGAGACAACCCCGATGCAGGGACTTAAAAAAAGAACAGCACAGCGCTTACCTGAATCCCCGCGCTCCGGTGACTTCTTACTTACCGGTTGAAGATGGCCGCCGGGGTCTTCTCCCTCCGTGGACCGCAGCTCTTCTGTGCGGTCCATTGCCGATTCCAGCCTCCTGATTGGCTGGAATCGGCACGTGACGGGGCGGAGCTACACGGAGCCCCATTGAGAAGATAAGAAGACCCGGACTGCGCAAGCGCGTCTAATTTGGCCATTAGACGGCGAAAATTAGACGGCAACCATGGAGACGAGGACGCCAGCAACGGAACAGGTAAGTGAAAAACTTTTTATAACTTCTGTATGGCTCATAATTAATGCACAATGTACATTACAAAGTGCATTAATATGGCCATACAGAAGTGTATAGACCCACTTGCTGCCGCGGGACAACCCCTTTAAAGTAGTCCTGGATATTCATGAGCTGCAGGCTTGCTACCCCCACCCCGCCCTCCAGCCACTGATTGACTGCTGTCTGCCTATCACTGTGCAGAGAGAGCGCTGCCAGTCATTGGCTGGAGGGTGGGTGTGGCTAGCTGCAGCGCATGAATATGCAGGACTAGTTCTGTGTCTACATGCTAATAATAAAATGCAATTTTCTTCAAAATTACTGCCCTGATGCACGCAGCAGACATCACTGCAATCAATGTCACAGTTACTACCTTACGGTGCTTTTAGTGAGGGCTGCAAAAACATGGTGACAGTTTCCAAAGTTAATTGGGTGTTCCCATTTTAAACAGAGACTGCATAGCCACAGAATATGCCAGAAATGCCTGATGGGTGTAGGTCCCACCTCTGGGGCACTCACTTATTGGAAAAATGGGGACCGAATGATTTCTATCTGCGAATTCATGAAGACCCGAATGCCCTCTTCTTTCCAAAATCAGCAGAAAATAGTGATCGCGGCACTTATTATATAAGCGCAGTCTTTTATTTGATTTGATTAAAACATACTGTAATGGGCTTGATGCTCGTTCGAGTATTAGCGTACTCGATGGTGCTCGTTACTCGAAAACGAGAGAGAAAGAGCTGGGGACCCGGCGTCCCACATTACAAAAATGCTTGAGCCTCCCATTGTAGACCATGGGGTTCGTTACTCGAGTAGAGCTCTCGAAGTTTACGAAAAGCTCGACTCGAATAACCCGGACCTGAGCATTTGGGTGCTCGCTCATCTCTAGTAGGGACTGGGGGTAAGGGTGACCTCTGAGACCGGAGGAGTGTTTCCCATGGTGTGGATGCTGCAAGAGACAGCTTCAGGCTATAGAGTGACCGTTTAGTGGGCATTTTGTGATATTGCTGCTTTTACAGGGAGGCTAGGGATCTATTACTTTGTTGGGGGAAGAGTACTAGGTGCTTTATTTTTTTTTGACAATGTGTGTAGATGTATTACCTATTTTGTGCCACTTCTTCTGGATCAGGTGACCAAGCTCAGTTCTGTTTTTCCTCCATTCACTGCCGTTTTGTCCATTGCGGTGATGCTTGTGGCTTCCTCTCCTGTCCATACCCTGTTCATTTCTGGGTTGAAAATCTGTGATGGACGGGCCGACAGGTTTGGAAGCCTTTTGAGTCTTTGCTTTGGGTGAACGTAGTAGACGGACCTTCTGGGAGGTCATGGGGTGGGCCGATAAAATGCTGGCAGGTCATGGGGTGGGCCGATAAAATGCTGGCTCACAGACCAGCGCAGAGGATGTGTGATTCTATAGTCTGTAGGACCAGGGTGTCATGCTATTGTCTAAATATGGATTTAAACAAGCTGGGGCAGGCACGGGTGCAGTGGGAGCCGGCAGAGCGCGGAGAGCTGTGTTACAAGTCAAGAATGCTGTTCTCTATCTAGATGATTTCTTGCCCGGAATACACCTTTAATCTCAGTTTATATGAATATTCTACTCTGGCATTTTAGCACTTGAATTGGAGAAGGAGTTGTAAAATACATGCTGTAATAGTATACAGAAGGACTGTGTCTTGGCAGTAGCGTACAGATGTTTTGTGCAGACATGTTTCTGGCCCAGTGACAGGGTTATCTGCTAATGCTTGTGGATTGCAGACAGTGAAAATGCCAAGTTTCTGTCATACTACTGTTGATATTCTTGAAAAGAGGTGCTTTCTGTATTACAATCTTTACATGATAGGCGAGGGTTCAGACTCGTGTACCATCTACAGTATATGCACTATGACACATTTCATGCTTTTAAGAAATTAACCCTATACTTTTAGAATTATTAATACACAGGTAATATATTGAATAGTTGAAGGCATTTCTAATTAAATTTTTTTTTTCACATTTAAACTCCACCCACTCCAAACATTAATTTATTAAATGTACTAACTGTGCCAAGCAGATACTCTGGTATCATGTTATCTGACCTATGACATCACCAGTTTTTCAAGTGATGATATCACAGTGACGTCCTGTATTCAGGTCACTTGGGCTTGTAGTTATTCACTACTGGCTAGTTAGTCCTGATGATGTTCCATTTCATGGAAGGCTTCTGGCTGCAGCATGTTTAATCCCCTTGTGACCACAATGCACCTTTTTACTGACCTCACTAATGGACATTAAATCCGCACAAATATCTTTTTAAGGCAATGGCTTGACTGACTACTGACAGCCAGGCTACTTTACTAACAACCAGGTTTGAACAGAAAAACCTCAGATCCTGGCAGTTTAGCCTCTTAAATGCCACAATCAAGCCTGCAAAAGGCCTCCATGTCTGCCATGTAACTCAGCCTATTAGGCCCCGCCTCCTGCTGAGTCTAATCAACTGCTGTCATAGGTTTAATGGAAGCACTACATAAGTAAGGCAGTGTACAATCCTAGCAATCGGATGATCACATCTTCACGTCTCCTTTAGGGACTAAAAAAGTGTCAAAAAAGTTCAATAATGTTTAATTGAAAGAAAAATATCAGTTTTAAAACTGCATTTTCCCCTTCAAACACACATTTTAAATGGAGAAAATACCACCAAAAAGTTAAAAAAGTAACACATAATAGGTATTACCACGTTTATAACGCAGATAATTAAAAGATTTTGTTATTTATCTTACATGGTAAACACTGTAAAAATAATTTTAAACAGTAATGCCAGAATTGATATTTTTCTTTTGTTAGCCTCCCAAAAACCGTAATGAAAAACAATTCAAATGTACCCCAAAATGATACCAATAAAAACCACAACTCTTAGAAAAATAAAAATGCTATGGGTCTTAGAATGCGGTGATGCAGATTCAATTGTTTTTCTTTGTAGTAGTAAAAATTGAAAAAAATCTATATAAGCTTGGTATCGTAGTAATCGTACTGATCTTGAAAAGAAAATTGTTATGCTATTTTTACCAAATGCTGAAAAAACATATCCCAAAAACAATGGCCAATTTTTCTATCTCCCCACTCCCCCCCCTCCCCAAAAAAGTCACAAAAGTTATATAATACATTATATGTACCCCACAGTGGTTCCATTAAAACATACAACTCGCCCCCCAAAAAAACAAACACTCATATGACTATGCCACAAGTTCTGGCTCTTGCAATGCGACGACGAAAATCGTTCGGTCCTTATGGCCCAAAATAGGCTGGCAATAACAAACATATCACCACTGCAGCCCATGTGAATGCAGATCAGATGGGAGCAGTGAGTGAGTGTATGAGGTGAGTACTGTGTGTCTTTTTCATTAGACTCCCCCATCCACCTCGCCAGCATTGATTAACACACTTTAAGTCCCTTTTAATCAGACTGTCCTGGTAACGAGTATAGCATGTTGATTGGTGATCAGTACTTACATTCCCATGCGGCAGACGATGGATAGTATAGGAATGAACGATTGTTAATAAGATGATTTGTCAGCATACAGATAGCATTGGTCAACAGCACATTCCTGTTTACACGGCAGGATCCAATGCAAGCATTTTTATGCTCGTGTAAAAGATCCAATCAACCGATGAATGTGTGTTTACCTGTTCATCGGCTAATCATGAGCATATTCATACAGGCGGATTATCGGAAAATCAAACGTTTATATGAACGTCTGTGTCTAATCATCAGCCCATGTAAAAGTAGATAGATATAATAGGTATTATTGTATCTTGACACCACCGGAAGCTAGTATAATATAGGTAGATTGATCGGTAATTTAACATTCTGATGGATTGGCCTAAAAACGAATGCGAGAAAAAGCTGATTTGAAATGTGACTGGCATAGGAGTGGTCATAGGATAGCTTGATATTACCTCTCGGTGTAGATTGTAATTGTTATTTCTCCTTCTCTATCACTTTGCTTGCTGTTGGATTGCCTTGCAGCGGTCTGGCAAGCAAAGAAATGCGTTATGAAATGTCAGAGCCTTGTAGAAACAATCTGCTCTCACGGAATGATAACAAAGATTAAGCAAATTCTGAATGCGTGTTGGCTTTGCAAAGCCGGTGTTTACTGCACCTATTGAACAAAACCAGGAGTGGTTATTTGTAAAGAAAGAACAGATTAGCTGTAATAAGGTAAAAATAATGATGTCTTATTAAGAATAAAAGAAAAAACTGTAACTCAAGATAATAATCTCCAAAGACACAAAAGATTTCTGTGCCAAGAAGATTGTAAGAGATCAAAGGTATTACAATATAATGCTATTGGCTACTGCTCCAGTTCCAACTTTTATTCATACAACATGTATGATTAACCTGTACAACTAGATTTTTAACAATTAAAATGTAAATTCCTGTGCATTGTAAGCTCGTAAAGGCAGCCCTTGATCATGACCGCTGTTAACCCCTTTTCGCCTCGCCTTTACTCATGGCAAAGGCTGTGCTGTCAAGTCAAATTACTGTGGCAATGACAGGGTTACAGCTAGTGTACATGGGGTTGGGCCATGTGTGCGTGCAGTAAATCCATTGCTAATTACGCCTTCTAAGGAGTGATAGGTTTCAACGGTGTTATGGTTTAAGAAGTAAATAGGTGGGGAGGATGTTCGTTTATTACACTCACAATTTAATAAAGCCCATAAATCACATATGACTGATGACATTGTCTTCTCACGCTTCTCACACATCTTTGTTTTACTTGGAATACAAGACATATGGGCTGCATTTCCACCTCGTGCTATGTTGTGTTCTAGTATTATTTTGTAGAATGTATTGCATTAGCACATTTGGCCTGAGCAAATTCTCATTAAAGGGGGATGTCTGATTGTAAACTATTGAGAGCCTACCCTCAGGATAGGTCATCATTACTAGATCCATAGGGGACTGTTGCCAGGGATCCCCACCAATTATCTGTTTTCGAACTGATTTCTGCAGGAAGCAGACAGCTCCATTCTTACTGCAGTGGCCAGGTTTGGTATTGCAGGCCCAATTTGCATTGAAATAAATGGGAACTTTGCTTGTAATACCAGGCCTGCAGAAATCAGCTCTTTGCACGAGCCAATCACCAAGTAAACAGCTTATTGGTGGTCGTCCAGAGTGGCAGACACCAGCTGATCTATTACTGACTGCCTATCCTACTGCTAGGCCATCAATAGTTTACAATGGACAACCCCTTTCAAGTTGAATGAGAAAATTTTCTATCTATTGGTCTTCCCGATTTGAAACACTGAAATTTAATGACACCCAGATACATAAATTTAATATCAATAAAAACAGAAACTCAAACATTTTCATTTAGCAAAACTGTCTGACAGTAAGACTGTCCTTGTTGCCTATGGCTTTCATTTCTCAAGTTGCTAAGGAAAAATTAAAGCTGCGCTGTGATTGGTTGCTATGAGCGACAAGGACAGTCTTGCAAGTTTTATTCTGCCATAGTCATCGCTAGGGGGATATGAGACACAATGGCTGCCATGAAGATAGGAGAGTGTTTTCTGTCCTTGATTTTCACGTCTGCCAGTCTGTTGTTAGTGTGCAATATCATTTTTGAACAAAGTTTGGTGAAGATCCCCCCAGCGGGCCCACAATTCGTAAGTGGTACTCTAATTGTAAGGAAAAAAGTTGTATATGTAAGCGAAAATCATTCAGCCGTCCGCTGGTAAGAGTGGAAACAGTGGAGCGCGCCCGTGCGAGTGTCAGACAAAGTCCTCAGAAGTCCACCTTCAGAGCAAGCAAAGAATTGGGCATCCCACTGCCAATTATGTAGAACATTCTGCACAAACGTTTACCATGTTATCCCTACGGAGTGCAATTGTTACCGGCCCTGAAAACGGATGACATTGTTAGGCGACATTCTTCCTGCGAGAGGATGCAAACTCTAATGAAAACTGATGGTTTCATGGAGTCTTTAGTGTTTAGTGATGAAGCCGCCTTCCACCTTTCAGGCACAGTTACAAACACGATGTCAGAATCTGGGGAGGAAGGGGGGGTTCCACAAGCCTACGTGAAGCATATGTGCATGTTCCCTAAGGTGAATGTGTTTTGCGCTAAACCTGTAGGAAAGTGTGCGGTCCTTTTTTTTCCCATGAAGAAACCGATATGGAGCAGTAAATTCCAAGGTTTTCTTTTCCAACAGAACGGGGCAGCCCCCCATTTTCACAATGAAATCAGAGGGGAGCTCAATAGGCGACTACCAAACAGATGCATTGGCCGTGCAGGTCGTGACGATAGTGAACTATTTCCATGGCCTCCACGTTCCCCCGGACCTTATGCCTTGTGATTGTTATGTTAAGGATAGAGTCTACAAGCACCCTTACCACCACTTATGATCTGCGAGTACACATCACAGAAGCCACTGCATCAGTCAGTCGTGATACGTTACTACGTGTATGGCAGGAACTGTCAGGAATGTGTGTGTATTAATGAAGAGCTATAGATGCTTAATCAAATCGAGCTGCATGGTAATCATTAGAAAATTTCAAATGAATGAAATTTTAAAAGTCTTTTAGAATTCCCTTAACAGGAATGTGTCATCAGACCATTGCACATCATTTATTGGGGTTATCCAGTTTCAGCGAAAAAAATGTAGACCCCTTTAATGTCATAGAACATAAAAAAATAAGTACTTAACCGTCCTCTAACCCAGTGATCTAATACCAATGGTCCAGCAGTCGCTCACCAATCGCTGTTTATGTGTGGAAATCAGTATCAAGTGACTGTGAATGCGCTGCACGGATTTCAAGATGTTTTAAGTGTTCTCCAACCTTGTTAAGCATTACAGAAAATGTTTAAAGGGGTTGTCCCGCGGCAGCAAGTGGGTCTATACACTTCTGTATGGCCATAATAATGCACTTTGTAATGTACATTGTGCATTAATTATGAGCCATACAGAAGTTATAAAAAGTTTTTTACTTACCTGCTCCATTGCTAGCGTCCTCGTTCCCATGGAGCCGACTAATTTTCGCCCTCCGATGGCCAAATTAGCCGCGCTTGCGCAGTCCGGGTCTTCTGCTCTCTTCAATGGAGCCGCTCGTGCAGAATGACGGCTCCGTGTAGCTCCGCCCCGTCACGTGCCGATTCCAGCCAATCAGGAGGCTGGAATCGGCAATGGACCGCACAGAAGAGCTGCGGTCCATGGAGGAAGAGGATCCCGGCGGCCATCTTCACCGGTAAGTATAGAAGTCACCGGAGCGCGGGGATTAAGGTAAGCGCTCCGGTAAGCTTTCTTTAGGTCCCTGCATCGGGGTTGTCTCGCGCCGAACGGGGGGGGGGGGGGGGGGTTGAAAAAAAAAAAAACCCGTTTCGGCGCGGGACAACCCCTTTAAGTACTTGTTTTTTAATGCCAGGGAAGAAATAGCCAAATGTTAGGGTGTGCCAATGTGTTTTGGAACCTTTTTTAAAATTGTATTAAAGGGGTTGTCCCGCAAAAGCAAGTGGTGCTAAGCACTTCTGTATGGCCATATTAATGCACTTTGTAATATACAACGTGCATTAAATATGGGCCATACAGAAGTTATATACTTACCCCCCGGTGTTGGCGCCCCCGTCTCCATGGCCGACCGAAGCCTTTTTCTCCCTCGATTAGACGCGCTTGCGTAGTCTGCTCTTCTGTCCCGTTGAATGGGGCCGCTCCGGCGTGCTCACGCCGCACAGGGCTTCTGCGCAGAAGGTTGGACGGGGAGGGGGGAGGGGGGCCTAAACTTTATCATCTATCTTTAACATTGAAAGTTTCCCCACAAATAATTAAAGTAATAAATTGCTCCAATATTCTGCTATATACTCTGTATTAAAACTTGTTTCCTGAGGGCCAATCTCAAGCACTGTAGGCTCTGTTCACATCTGTATCGCAGATCCCATAATAAATAGTGTAGCACGCAGCACTGTTTTTCAGTAAAAGGACAAACACTATTGCAACTAAAAAGCCAAGTTTCCCAACGTCCATTTTACTTCTATTCACATTGAACGGTGTAATTATTTAAACAAATGAATGAATATCTATCACATCAAATGGTAACCACATTACCCAGTCCTACTCACCTTGTGTTTCTATGAGTCAGATTGCTTGTTGGATCTGTGTATCATTGCAGATCTGCATTTCAACAAGAGCGATATCAATTATGATAAAGATCTTTTGACACTTGTTTTGTTTGCAGGTGTCTTTTATAAGACGACCTCTAATCCCTTCAGGAAGAAATAGTTTCTCCCTTTTAAAGAGTATTAAGTAAATATAAAGGCTCTGATCCTTGCCATTGTTGCCGATTCTTTGAGGGATATTTCCCAACATTCATTGTTTAAATGGTTGTCAGGAGGAATCAAGTGAGACTTGATAAACAATGCAGTAACTGGTTCATCTCATTCTTTGTACTGGAGCATTTTCTTAAAGGATTTGCATTTAAGAAGTGCTTTTTGGGGGAGGTACACTTAGGGTCACTTTCAGCCTTTGGAACCTTTGCTAGTTTCACCACGTTTTTTTTAAAATACAGACTGGGTGTACAAATCTAGAGCTTAGCTTGCTGTGGTTTGACTAGGCATGGTGCACATAGGATAGAGACCTTCAACCTGTATATTACTAGTAAGAATAGTGATGTACATTCCATCACGTAAGTATGTGCTTTGTAAGCTGATTAATATGTAAATCATATGTTCAGTCTGTTTAGATTGTGCAATAAAATACATATGTCATAGAAGAAGCCAAAAAGCTGAAACATAGCGAACATGTTTTGATATGTCTACAATACTAATATTATTTATAATACTTTTTCCTTTTTCACTTTGATACTCATTTAATAACAGTTTGCCCATAGATAGAGATGAGCGAGTATACTCGCTAAGGCTAACTACTCAAGCGAGTAGTGCCTTAGTCGAGTATCTGCCCGCTCGTGTCTAAAGATTCGGCTGCCGGCACGGGTGACAGGTGAGTTGCGGCGGTGAGTGGGGGGGAGAGAGGGAGAGAGGGATCTCCCCTCCATTCCTCCCCACTCTCCCCCTGCCGCCCGCCGCCAGCACCTGAATCTTTAGACACGAGCGGGCAGATACTTGACTAAGGCACTACTCGCTCGAGTAGTTAGCCTTAGCGAGTATACTCGCTCATCTCTACCCATAGAATATTATCTCATCTTCAGCTTATTAGGTACTTAAAGTGGTTGTCCGTTACCAAACTATATCCCTTCAATAGCGCTCCCTGTAGTAAAAACTAAACTGATGAGTACTTACCCCTCTGCTGGGATCCAGCGCTGATTGCTTGCAGCGTTCTCCTTGACGTCAGCTGTCACATCAAACGCTGGGACCACAGCGGGGCTGCCGCACTGCATTCCAGGAGTAAGTACTGATCGGTTTATTTAACCGGAAACCCCTTTAAGTGGTTTAAACATTTCTCTCTTTTTTTGTTACAAGCCTCTTGTTTACAGAATCACATATCACTAACCTGACCCTGTTTCAGTTAAAATATCACGACTGTTGCATTAGAAACCTATTTCTGATCCTCCACTAGACATGCCTATTATCTTGTTTTCCCTTTTTATGCACTTCTAGTACAGCAGCATTCCATACTGTAGCTAACAAGAAGATCAAAGACACTGAAATACAATAACAAGTTGGCTTTGCTTGAAAACATTGCCTTTTCGTATGTGATATCTCAGAAATGATAAAGTTTGATATCCTTGCATTCCAGTGGCTTGAATCATCTTCATTGAAGGGGTTTTGACATTAGAAAAAAAAATCTATACTTACCTATTCCTTCCCAGGCAGCCTTCTTACTAGATCTTCTCCTGTCTCCTGCAGTCCCCCGGGTCACCTCACCTCCAGCCGGCTGGATCCTCCTCTTCCTGTTTTGGAGCTTCCATTAGCTGCAGTTCACTTCCTGCATGGCAGTGAATGCTACGAGTGATGTAGAGTTCACTGTCTAGCAAGGAATGCTAAAGCATTATCCGCCTGCTTTAGCGCACATGCACTATATCTTGCCACTAGTGACAGAACCCTTTTTGGTATATTTAAACCCTAACTCTACACTTAAAAAATCCCTTATTGAGATTTCACCATGAAAAATACTATTTATAGTTAAATCCACCCTATAATTCCAAACATCTTTTTTTATATTTACACCTATTAGAAATGTTTCTATCTACAGATATTCCAGAACTAACTGTTAGAATAGCTCCACCTGCTGTTTCTATAGAAGAGCCTTTCTGTGTCCTGTCCACCTCAGTAAATGTTCCAGGGTGGACACACCTACTCAGGCTTGCTCCTCTGCAGTAACACTGTCTAATCACTTGCTCAACATGTCTTGTGACATCAGAGAAGACGCAGCAACTTCAGTAGCAGCCGCTCCCAACACCAGGGTGATTGGCTGGCGATCCACACAACAGCCAGCCAAATCAGCTCACACCTGCAGAGATGTGCTCCCGAAAGTACATACTACCATAAGACCCAGGGGCACAAGCTATTACACCGTGACACAGAACTTTACAGAAGATACTCAATATTGACATCCAAAAGTGAGGTAGATCTTTGACAGGACTATGCTGCCATATGTTGCAGCATATGATTGACAGCCTACCTTGTATGTATTCTCATATATGGGAAGCGGTCAATCTCTGAGTCAGGGTGGGAAATAGTCATGACTTGCTGAACGTTGAAAATCCCACCACTAATAAATATTTAACCCTTAGTGGCTAGCCTATTTTGTGCCTTAATGACCAGGCAGTTTTTTTGTCATTTTTTTTCTCTTTTCATCATAGCACCGTCGAATAGGCTGGCTTGCATGACAGATCCAGAGGCCTTAATGCTAAAGGTCTTTTAGGCTAGACTGCTATGTTTTTACGGTGTCCTAGCCTTAGGCCCCTTCGTGACCGTTGCAAACACACGTATGGCTGGTTTCTAAGGGGTTAATAGAGTTATTTCAGTCTTCTGCTATGTTGATTTCTATAAAACAATATATCAGTGTGCTCTGCTTCTGGTCTTCTCTGAAATGCTGGCTCTAGGTAAGGCACCATAATTCTACTGATAAGTCTGTTTTAGGGTGTGTTCACACATTGCTGATTTGCTGCAGATTTAAGTGAAGATCTGCAGCAGATTTCTCGCTTTTAATTGAATTCAAATTAAAGGGATGACATTTGCTACAGATCAGCACCAAAATCTGGGACATCTGATTTTTTTAGTTGAACTGATGTAGAACTGTGTTTCTCTGAATTTCAATGCCATGTACCCCCTAATTCAAATAAATTACCACCCGGCTATAAAATATACTGTATTGCACATTACAAGTAAACCATTATGACAGGACAGGGGCCCCATAGAGAAATGTCCTGTGTCCCCTGGGGTACACGTCCTGCAATTTGAGAAGCTGACTCTACAGGAAATAAAGACCAGGTTCTCATCATTTGCCCTCCCAACATCAGTTTTTCTAAAGTGTCCCCTAAGTTTCTATGAAAATGTTTCAAATTCACCATTACTCCATTCATGCAAATGTATTAGATAATGCTGCCAAAATTCAAAAAATTTCTGCGGACATTTTCATATAGTGTTAGTGGTCTCATTCTTGGAAATCTGCAATTGTCTATTTTGTTTAGAAAATAATCAGTGAAAATGTAATTTGAAAAACATGTTGTGATGAACTTTTTGAAAGGACTAAAATGGGTCCATGTTGTGATTCATGGGAGCAGATACCGAAAAGAAAAATAAGTTGGGAGGAAGTTCATGGAGACTATGTGCGGTGTCCTGCAGCTGCCCTCAGAAGAATCTAGTGATTTATTAAAGAAAGCAGATCTAAAAAGCCTTTATTTTAAAATCAACAGCTTGACTAATTTTAAATAACTGACTTTTCAAATGCTTTCATTGCAAACAAAGGCGTAATCCTGGGACTACTTGAGCCAGCAATGAAGGGTATGGTGAAGACCACCAGTGAATGTGCTTTTCCCCTCCCTCTCTGTCCCCACCACACACAAAATGCATTGACTGCAGCTTTATGAAGTGAAAACACTGAGCAAAAAGGGAAATGTGGAGATGCTGTCCACAGTTATTTCTTTGAAAGAATAGCTCTTGCATCTGGACATCGAGAACAAAAAGTGCTTAAGACAGAAATAATAGCTGAGGTCATTCACTTTCATGGAAGCAAAAGACTGGAACTGCCGTGCCTTGTTTCACTACCACTGACCCTTGCATTTTATTGTGTGGAGATGTCAGAGAAAGTGTGTAGAAAGAATTTTGCGGTTACAACGACTTTGTCATTTTTTCCCCTTTTTTAGTGATTTGTTTTCTTTTTGGGGTATCGGGGAGAACTTCTTTTCCCACATAACATGTGTAACTTGACTGAGGTTTCGGGTGGAGTTAGGCTACATTATTATACTGTAACAAAAACACCTTCTTTGAGATCTGCTAAACCAGCATGTAATGTCCTAGTAGATGGAAAAGAAACACAAAAGCATCGCAGAATCACGGGAAAACCTCCCATAAGCAATTCCGACAAAAAAAGGAAAATGTTTGTACTGCATCTACAGTCCTAGACCCATACAGGAAAACGAATGGGTCAACATTTGCCGACGATTCTGCTGCTTGACAAGTTTCCCCAAAAATTGAGACTACAAAAGAAAGAAGAGCAGAGGCAGTTAATCAGGTTGAAATCCTTGGAGCCCGCTCTGCTTGTAGTCAAAGGCCTAATTTGTCATTCTCAGCATGAGAGCGACAATGCTGCCATTAAGCGTTAACAAGAGGCTAATCGAGGCACTTGGGGACTAAGTAAGGCTATCATATTAACACTATCATTTCAGCCACGTATGTTAGTGCGTTCAGTTTGGTTAGCCATTAATTAATGCAATATTTCCGTTAAAGGAAATGATTGATAGGTTGAAATAAATGCAGTCATTTAGGCATGAAACCTTGTTATTAGCATAAGTGAAGAGGACGATGTATTAGCAGTCCGATTCACATGTTGTATGTCAGTGAATTCTGGGCAGCCGGGTTTTTAAATGAATGCAGAAGTCAAGTTCTAAATAAAACGGTGCAAATAATAGCACATTCATTATGCCTTGATGAAGGACCCTGTGAGGTCTGAAAGCTTGCTGTAACATCATGTATTTTTGTTAGCCATTAAAAGCTATCATATCTACAAGATTACTTGGTTTCTCTTACTGAGAACAATCACACTTTATTTTATAGTATGACATAAACATTATGTACATGATGAGCAAAAAGACACTGCATGTACCAGTGACTCTCCAAATATAATAGCTATAGTCATAGCAGTTATTGGTGATGTTAAGGGATACATACTGATTCTCTTAGCTATGCATTTATTAGGCTTTGTTATCAACATGGCTACCAACGCAGACCTATTCTATCCCTTTTTGGTGGAAGACTTGAAGTGCACCAGTGTGCTCACAACCTTTTACCCTCCCTCCAATGCCCCTTTTCTGTCTTTTGTGTTTTATCATTGAAGCACTTTTTGTTGTTTCTTTTTTGCTCCTATCGTGAGTCTTACCGACCAGATTTCTATATTACTATGTTCTCAAATTGGATAGTTTCATGTTTTATATTCTGATTGCTATGTTCAAAACTCGATCACAGCACTGGAACACTCTGTATGAAAGTAGAACAAATATTCTGTTCTCCTTATTACATTGTATTGTTCCTTTTGTTTATAATGTTAAAAAAATATAGTTAAAAAAAGATTGCTCCCATGTGCTCGCAGATACACAATAACATGTTCAAGCTTGTGGAAAAAGACTTTGTGTATTATGGAGCAGAAGTACATGCCCCAGATAAAACTCTGGCCAGTGTTCACAGCTTTCACAGTTTAGCCATTTGTAATACAGCTATAACTTTTTAATGTGTTGAACTATTGACATAATTTTGTGACTTTTTTTTCCCTAACCACTAGGGGTCCTTTGGAGAACTTTATACATATTTCTTAGATTTACTTTTCCCCTTTAATTGGATTTCCCATAATAGAAATCAACCCTGTTCCAGAGAGAGAGAGGGAGGGAGAGAGAAAAAAAAAAAGCTCGGCACCCGGCGGGTCCATTGCAAAAATGCTCGAGTTTCCCATTGACTTCAATGGGGTTCTTTACTCGAATAGAGCTCTCGAATATTCCGAAAAGCTTGACTCGAATAACGAGCAGGCGAGCATTTTGGTGCTCACTCATCTCTAGTCACCAGTATCTCATTAATCAGTCATGTGGCCACTTTGACTGTTAGAAGCAGCCGAGCAATTATTGAGCATTGTGAATATTTTATTAGTGAAGATATAAGCAGTGCCAGTCACAACTTTCTATTTTTATATGCCAACTCAAACTTGTCCCATAAATTAGCAATGGTGCAAATACAGAGGCCACTAAAGTAGATCTATAGTGCATGATTGCCACACCAAACACCCTTTTGGATATCTTTTGATTGTGAAATGGGTGTGGAGAAGTGGGATATTTCAGGATAATTGCACTCCAGTTTTGAGCGGTGTTGGGCTTTGCATTGTTATCATAGTTTTGTAGCTTGTTATGTCATTCAGGCAATAAAGCTGGGTGAAGAACGCTTATTATATGTGGATTAGTGTAGTAAAAATAATACAGTTATGTTAATTTTGTTTCTTTCAGGTGTTTCTCCAGATTTTAGGGGTAATTGCTGTAGCAGTTGCCATTATTCCCTGGATTTTAATTCCATTGCTTCCTCTTGTGATCATTTTCTATTTCCTGAGGAAGTATTTCCTGGAAACTTCCCGAGATATCAAACGACTTGAGTCAACAAGTAAGCACTATGTAAATGATTTAAACAAGTCAGCATTTCATGTAAAGCATGTCTATTAATATGTACTTGGCGATTACCAAACCCAGGATACATGCTAACCTCTGTTGTGAGTGAGGGCCATTGACTGTATCATCATTTTACCTATGTTATGGCATCTTCACATGTGAATGTTAGAACATGGTATGTTTCTAGGTTCAGTTGCTTTGCTGCATTTCCATAATGAAGCCCCAAAGGGGATAAGCCACTGTTTCATTGTTATAAAATGTGTGCTTGAGAGTATTTCAAAAGTCAATAATCTTTATGGTGCTGTTCTCTGAGCTGAATCACCTTGGTGTGAGAAAAAAACCAGACTACATAGATTTGTGTATCTATGGGAACTTCAGAAGAGCATACTTTTTGTGGTTTGTTTTTTTCATGCATGCTTTGCCCTTGACTTGGATAATGGCCACTTCTTTATGCGATGAGGAACATAGTAACAAGGTTCAATGAGAGAGATATTGTGCAGTTCTATGCTAACACAGGTTTTAGTCGGAAAAATATTAGCAGTGAATACACATAGATAAGAGGAGGGGTAGAAGAAGATTAAATCAGGCCCTCTTCTATGGTGCTGATTAATGCTACCACATCCCTCCCTAGCTGGAATAGTAGATCCCCTCTATAGAAAAGAGGATGGAGCCAAATGGGGCTGCCCATCGATTTACCCGGTTCCCATCGCCAGCTCCATGGCCTACCTTTGATATGTATACCCTTACTTATGGAAATACTCATTCTATATACCCTTCAATGGGAACTTTGCATGTAATACTAAGTCAGGCCACTGCAGTGGGATCAGAGCTCTCTGCTTGCTTCTGAAAGAAATCATCTCCGGCCAGTAGCTTATTGGCCCTACACACAGCTGATCGACGGGATTCCATCCAATGAAACCAATGATCTACTACTGTGTAGCCTCCTTAAAGGCCCTCATACAGATTGGAGAACCTGCAGCAGGAGAGGCCAACTATTGTATTTGTTTGGGGCCCTTCAAACTCTTCCTTTGGCAGATGTTGTCAAGGGAAAGAAGGATCGGGCATCTTGAATTTCAAGCCCCAAGTCTTCTGTTGTCCCTGGGAGAAGCTGACACCATAGGTGTCTGGCAATGTCTTACTCCCCTCTGCCCATGCAAAATGCTTAAACACTCAGCAGAAGCAAGCATTTTTCTGTATGCTGCAGTCAAGATACATGGATATCTTGGCTGAGAGATGTTGATGGTGTGCGCCACCTTTAGACAAAGTCACTGGTATATCAGTATGACCTTTAATGTAGTATACATCATATTTCTCAGAAAAAGAGGCCAGTTTTTGATAAATATGCCGCTTGGCCTGGTAGTTATTCTTTTTTAGATTAATATGCCCAAAAACTGTCATAATTGCAATGATAAATGTGCCTTATTACTGCATCTTAAATCAATCCAAGAGATTAGTGCACTAGCCCTGGATCTTCTTTTGAAACCTTTTTAGTGGTAAATCTTATTACAATTAACTTCAAAACTTAGAACTAAAATAAATCCGTAATAAGAACCATCTGTAATATTTTGCAATTTTTTTTGACATTTCATTGTTTACTTGTGACATGCTGAGGGGGAAATAATAATTACATCCACTATTAATACATAACTGCATGCCATAATTATGTAGAATGCTTGAACATTAAGAAACTATTCAAATCCTAGGACTCCATAGACACATAGTGATTGTTTCGATCATGGGTCTACTAAAAGTAAACGAGAAATGTAGTTGCCCTCACTGATTGTCAGTATGTGGAATTTTCCTCATTATTTCTACAGACTTCTGCTAAAACATAGGAGATAATTTCCTGCTGATCTGTTCCATTTGAGGTGACAAGGAGGTGGGGCATAACAATATTTTTGTCCTACTGCATACAGAGCAGAGGAGGAAGGCTACTGCTCCAGCCACTTGTCCTACAGCCTCGTACAGGGTTGGAGGACGGGCATAGATAAACCCCTAGGATACATACTGAAGATTTTTCCATGTTTCTTAATTTTAATTGTTATTTGAGACCCAATAATATGAAAGGAAGAGATTAAGTGAGGAAATACTGAGATATTTTGTTTTTTGGTGCATTTTCAGTGTTTAGTTTTCTTTTAACATTGCTAACTCAATAGCCAAACTCAATGCCTCCGACAGTTGGAGTTTGATATAAGCAGCAAGTGACCTAATGTATCATAATTCATGGGTATGTACCCATATAGGCCATACATTTACTTATACTGAGTATTTGCAGTTATTCTATGAGGATAGGTAGACAAGGATGCTAATATTCATAAATGATTCATGTAGTACACATTCAATAGAATGTCATGTTCCTATTCCGTTACAATGTCTTGTACTGACTCTCTTCTTTTATTGCAATGATTCATTAGGGTTTTGAATGTATTTTTGTTTTTATGCAAGTTATTCATGTTGCTTTCTATAGGTATTCCGGTGGTTGATGGTGAAGCGCGTTAGTAATTGGTGATGCACTCTAAACATGACACTTTTAAGAGTTATTCAGAGAGTAAAGCTTTGTCTTCCTAAAAATGGAATGATTGACATGTCTTCTGTTGTCTAGATCATGTTAGGTGACATTTATTTTCTATGAGAGAGTGACCACTCAACAAAAGGAAATACAAAAAATATGAAAGAAAGAGAGAGGGAGCTACTATAGCTCGAAAGCGCTTTATAATGCCTCCATTGTAAAACTGTCTTACCTGCTGACAGCCACAACCAGTTGCTGTCACTTTATATTTCATTAATAAGCAGCCATTGTCCTCTCAGTGTATGAGGGAGGTGGACTGAGACCATTTCAGACAGTGCAGTTCTCAATTTCATTCTATAGTTCCTGCAAACGGGAGCTAGTAAATCGCATAGATATGTTGTAAGCGGGATGCTTTTTTTAACAGTAAATGTAAAATGCCCCTTAAATAAAATTCAAACTTTGTACTTCATGACTTTTTCACTAAATGTGGAGAACCTGTAATTCTATGTTTTTACTCTTGTTTTTTGTGTAACTTCTGAATTATTCTATGGCTGTCGGATTTTCTTACCAAGTCATCATAAATCTAAAGTGTTAACTAAATAACACTCATGTACACCGGTTTCGTGTAGTCCCTAATTAGTTTTTTTTTTTTATTCAGAGTGCCTCTCAGAAAGGGACATGCGGAAAAATATATTTCCTATAGTACCATTTTTTAAATTTGCATTTACAGCATTTTCAAATTATTTTGGACAATAGTAAGCTAAATACTGTGGTCCACATTTTATTGGTAACGGCTAGGTTTCGAGATTTGCGTTTAGTTTATTAAAAGATGCATATCTCCGACAGTTTAAATTCCTTTTGTAGCACTTCTATAATTGTGTACTAATTTGCACAGCACAACTATTACACAGGAGTGATAGCCAGCTAGAGAATGGACACAGAGCGGCCGGAGATCTTGCAGCCAGCCACGCCACCTCCATTCACTGCAAATAGGCAGTCGTTCATAGATGACTGACTGCATGTTTAAGGCCCATTTAGACACAAAGATGATTGCTCAAAAGATGGCTTTTGAGCAATCATTTTGCATAATCTGCTAATTGGTACTTATGCCTATTAGTACCAATTGGCAGAGTGGTGAGACGGGAGCTGAATTTATTTAGAAGACCGCCCGCTGTTCTCTGAATAAATTCTTTTTGTTCTGCCGGTGGGGCTGACAGCTGAGAAGAGCTGAAACAATGCAATCAGCTGTTATCAGCATTCCCCAGGAAAGAGCACAGTGTGTGGTCCGTCTTATCAGCTGTTCTGTTGAACGACGTTTTTTTTAAGCCGAACTGAAAACCGTCATTCGGCAGAAAACTGGAAGATGGGCACATTTACACGCAACGATTGTCGCTTAAAAGACGGCTTTTGAGCGAATTTTGAGTGATAATCGTTGTGTCTAAATGGGCCTTTACACTGACTGATAATCACTTGGACAAGTGAACAATTTTTTGCTCAGTGCCCTGTTGGTGACCATGTGTAGACAGGCTGACTATCAACAAAAATTGCTGTTTCCATGTATCACAAGGGGCGATAATCACGCCATGTAAAGATACCTTAAGTTCATAGCTGCTCAATTTTCTTTTCCGTTTTCTTCTGTGGAGTGAGAATACAAATGTAGCAAAGATTGGAGCAATATAGTTACAACTTTTTATCCTGTGCAATTTTTTTGTCAAAAACCGGTGTGAATTGAATAGTAGATGTGGGCCTATGATTGTGGAGTTTATCATTAGTTAGTAATAAAAAATTTAAAGTCCACCGTATAATTGCTACAACCATTAAAGCAGCTTTGCAGGATTGGTACTGATCTTTTTTTTAGTATCATAGATGTAACCATTACAAATTGTTAACGATAATCGTTTTTGCCTATGGCCAGCTTTTGACCGCCTGTCAACAGGTGTTGCGATTTACCACCGCCAGAGCTTCCACGGGGGAGCACTAATGTTGCCGCTCTTTTTCGATTTTCCACTTGTTTACATTGGGCTGTGCTTTCCATAGTTATCCTATGGAAAATGTGTTATGCGTGCTCCGCATGCAATTTATTGCCGCGGATAATGCTATGTCAAATCACCCGTGGACACTCGGCCTTACATATATTGTTGGAAGCATTACATAATGTGGAAGCAATGTTCATATATATATATAATAAAATGGGTTTTGCAATTTGAAACATTTATGGTACATCTATAGAATATGCCTGATTGGTGGAGGTCCCAACTCATGGGCATTTACCTATTTGGAGATTTGAAGAATATATTTGGGTATTTCCGTCATGACTAACACAGCAATATGTTCATTTGCTCAGATATTACAGAAATGCATGACCTTTATTAGGAAAAGTGGTTAAAAGTGACTGTATTTGACAAGTTGTTCAAGTTTTTTATTTTCACCAAAACATACAGCGGCTAACACAACAGGTTTGAGACCACATGGCATTACCCTTTTGATACTTGTCTTCTACGCAACCACTCTATTTTTATTTGTATTATTATTAATATTATCATTACTTTAAAAACACCATTAATTCCAGGCTGCTGTAAATGTGAAAAGGGTTTACATACAAACAAGAGAAGCAATCAACATCGCTAAGTGACTGACAAACTAACAGAGAGAAGAACGGACTCTTTCCGAGGGGCCTTACATATAAAAGAGAAGAAGGAAGAAGACAGTAGTTGGGGGTAGAAGCTGCTCATTGGTAGTGTATTGGCAGATAGGTTGTAAGCTTTTCTGGGAAAGTTGATTTTTAGGTTGCTTTTGAGGGTTTCAAAGGAGGGATAGAGTCTGATCAGCTAGGGCAGCAAGTTCCAGAGTATGGAGATGCATAGGAGTAATTTTGTAGTCCGTTGTTGGAAGGAGCAGACAAAAGGAGAGCTAAGAAGTCTTGTTAGTCATTGTTAACCTTTTTAAATTAATTCACTGGGCAATGGGTAGCTAGTGAAGGGATTGGCACATGAAGAATAAGGGGAGAGGTGAATTAAATGGGCAACCTCTCCCAGGACAGAGCCTTGAGGAACATCAACACAGGGAGGGTGAGACAAGAATGGGTGTGTGCGTGGGAGACATGAAATGTTCAGTTTCTGAAGTATGAAGAATTCCAGGAGGGAGTGGTTGACTGTGTCAAAGACAGCAGACAGGTCTAGAAGGAGGATCAGAGAGTGAAGTCATGAAGCTTTATAAGCCTGTGTTACAAATGTTGAACATACAAAGAACAGTGAATCTCTGTATATCCTATAGGTCCATGAAAGAAATGATCCAATATAAATTACTTATCTTGCAGGTCGAAGCCCAGTGTTCTCCCACCTATCATCCTCCCTCCAGGGACTTTGGACAATACGGGCATTTAAAGCGGAGGATCGGTTTCAACAATTATTTGATGCAAAACAAGATCTCCATTCTGGTTGGTGTAACTGTTCTCAGTGTATTGGGGAAATGCTTATAGAAGACTGGGCCAATAGTACTAACCTGTCAATACCATTAATTATAAACAGATTTTGAAGCTGAAGGCATCTGCATCGTATCCTAGTAGCAAGTGAAGAAAACATTTGAACAAAAAAATGCTATTCATTTTTATCATATATTCTGTTCTTACAATATACATTGTGGGTTCAGCCCCGGGACATATCATTGTTTGGGCCAGAGTCCACAGTCAGATCACATACGGTTTTCGGCCACCAGTTGTTTCATTACAACGTTATATGAGGGGGTTGCAGTTTCAGCTGCTAAAGCAATGATTCATGAACAGCAGTCAATTCTCTCCTCATGCTGCTTCGCTCTGCTGTATAATCCAGATGAATGTCAAAAGCCGCATACAGCACCCCTGCACTCTTGTTCAAGTGCACATTTTTGTCACCACTTTGGCAATCAATGAGGTTTAAAGGCAGATTGTTAATTTTTCTCTTTAAATCAGATTTGAATCCTCTTGATGTCTTTTCTATGGCGCATGCTGCCACCCCAAGCTATCATTGGATCACCACATTGGTTTGTAGTGGTGTGGAAACAATTGCTGGAGTACAAATGCTTGAGAACTAGTACAGTATGGATTTGTAATTAGATATACACCAATTAGCCATCACATTAAAAGCATTGCCAGATGGAGTGAGAGAAGTAAATCACATTGAATATCTCATCACAATGGCACTCGTCAAGGGATGGGATCATATTGGGCAGCAAGTGAACAGTCAGTTCTTCAACTTGATGTAGAAGCATTAAAAATAAGCCAGTGCAAGCATCTGAGCAACTTTGACAAGGACCAAATTGTGACAACTAGACAACTGGCATAGTGAAACAAAAAAACAAATCTGCAAACCACCAGCTGTATGGGAGGACACGCACTTCAAATCCAAGGATCTCAATGCAAGGAGTAAACGCTAGGCTGGTTCCCAGGTAAGCATATGCTGTAACAATGGTAGAATCATGCACCAAAAGTAAAATAAAAACGTCATTCTTTATTGGTAGACTAGTTTAAGAACTTGTGGCAAACAGACCATAGAAACAGATTTGACTAGTTTCCAGCTCAATTTGAGTCCTTAATCACGTTATGTCAACTTGGTGTTTTTATGGTCCGCATATCATGAATTTTTAAACTAGCTTACCGATAAAATATGAAGTTTTATATTTTACTTAGTGCTGGAGTTTACCATTGTTATGGATAGATGACTGGATCAGAGCATCTGCAGAATGGAACGTCTGTTTGTCTGGTATGCAGTGGATTGTAGTTAGTATAAGTGGTCCAAGTTAGGACAACTGTTGAACCAACGATAGGGTCAGATGGGCTAGAGACTCATTGAAGTATGTAGGAAGTCTAGTCTGATCCCACAGAAAAGCTATTATAGCACAAATTACTGGAATAGAAAGGTATCAGAACACACATTGCATCACAGCTTTCTTTGTATGGAGCCGTGTAGCTGCAGACCTAAAAGTGCATATGCTGACCCCTGTCCACTGCCAAAAAAGCCTACAATGGACTTGTGAGTATCAGAACTGAAACATGGAGCAATCGAAGAAGATGGCCTGGTCTGATGAATCACATTTTCTTTTACATCATATGGACACCTGAGTGTTGCCACATCTTTTAATTTGGGAAGATATGGCATCAGGATGCACTAGACGAAGAAGGCGAGCATGTAGAGACAGTGTGATGATCTGCTGGGAAACCTTGAGTCATGGAATTCATGTGGATGTTACTTTTACATTTACCACCCACCAAAATTTCAAAGGGAAAGTAGTCAAGCGTCACGGCAGATTCCCAATAAAATGTCTTGTCTGTATTAGAAACTTCCCTAAAGAAAAGCTTTTAGACATAACATGACTAACATCTCATGTTCACAGGTAGGTTTAAAGAAAACAGTGGAGAATCAAATGAAACAAACCAGAATTGTTCTCAAAAGCTGTTATATAACATTATAAATAGGTCAAAAATTAGCGAACAGCAAGTATGTACATACCGTAACATATAAATCTTCAACTACATACTAGCACAAGAAAATACTTCCATTCTGTACTATAGGAAAGCCGAGTAACAATCCATATGTGCAATGGCAACTCAGCTATAATGATCTAAACATAGAGGCCGTATACCATTGGGTTGAAATAAAGTAGGGATATAGAAGGAGGCACCTAGTCAGAATTCAAGAGTATGGAAAGCTAGGTTATGGCCCCTGTGGGAGATGTAACTTCAACCACCTACCTAAATATTGTACAGACCAAGTAGACCCCTTTATGACAACAGTATTACCTAATAACAGTGGCCTCTGTTAGCAGTACAATGCTTCCTGTCACATGGCAAACATTTCTCAGGGTTGATTTGAAGAACATGATAGAATCAAAGAGTTCAAGGTGTTGACTTCACCTCCAAATTCCATAGAATTGAGTATTGAGTAATGTGCTGGAAAAACAAGTCCAATCCATGGAGGCCAGCATCACAACTTACTGAACTCAAAGGATCTACTGCCAACATCTTTGTGTCGGATACCACAGGGCATCTTAAGAGGTCTTGAATACACGTCTTGTTGGGTCAGAACTGTTTTGTCAGCATCAGGGGACCTACACATTATCAGGCTATTGGTTTTAATTTTATGGTTGATGGGTGTATTTATACCATATATTATGTATTTTACAATTAAGACTGAGGGCATGAAATATCTAGTTGTGGTATATTTTACATTTTATCGTACTTCTTTCCTTTCCAATAGCGGCCTGGTTTCTGTTCCTGACAACATCCCGTTGGCTTGCACTGCGTCTGGATGCCATATGTGCACTGTTTGTAATAGCCATTGCTTTCGGGTCCTTAATCCTTTCAAAAAGTAAGTTTTGTGTGCAGTCTATATAACACTAATATTTGCCCACATAAGTTAGCTGTCACTTCGAATTGAGACAAAATTCGACTTGGTCAAGATATAGAGTTCTGTAAAAGCCTTCTAACATAGCCTAAGTCATGGTGATGTGGATGGATGGTTGATTCCACATTTAGTTTATGTAGCTTACATAATCACTATCTAGAGAGTTTGTTGGTATGAAAATAGTTCATTATAAAGTCAAAATTCAGTACAGACAAATCCTTCACCTGCATAGTTCAGCTTCATTCCCGATGAACTGAATTAAGTAATGCTCACTGACTGTATTTTCCCCTAATCTAATCTGATTCCCTTGCTGTGGGGATAAAGTCTGTATTTAGTTGACTTGATGCGATGTTAGATATATATATACTTAGAAGCCATAGCTGAGTTTCCTCTATTATCTATATTATATTGTGTGTTTCTGCTTTTGTCAGTACAAGGTTAGTGTCGGCATCTGAATGTTGCCTGTTATTTTTTGCACTGCAATGGCAAATCATTTATAGGTCTAAACCGGCCATGGGAATTTATTGTTTTTTATGTCCAATTCACCATAAAACATGGCTGATTGTATGATAGTCCGGTACACATTAGATTGTCTCATTGGTAAATATGTACTGCTTGTAGTTCATAGACCACAGAATTGATTTGCCAAACTAAGCTCACCATGTATATGGATAACACAAAATATAATTTAAAGGGGTTCTGACATGAAGAGGGGAAAAAAATTACTCACCTTGACTGGCAGGGCCGATCATCAATGATGTCCTCTGCATCTTTTATCTTTTCTTGCAGCTTCTTAAAGCAGAGCTGGAGCGGTCGAAATGACCGCTTCCGGCTCTGCTCCGTCCATGAGCCACTTCCTGGGTCAGCGGACTGGCCCCACGTCACAAGCAGTGCTTGCTGTGGGCGGCCCGTCCATCCTGGGTCAGCGTCAAAGGCTTCTTTCTTCTGCGCATGCGCGTGTTCCCGGTTGGGGGGGGGCCCGTCCTGACTGACGTCAGAGAGCTCCTTTCCTCTGCGCCTGCGTGCAATGCCGGAGGGGAGGGCGGCCCGTCCTGACTGACGTCAGGGGAATCCCAACAGCTCAGCAGAAATCAGTTGAGGAGAGGCACTGCCGTCAGTCTGCAGCTGCTTATATACAGATCATGGGGCTGATTTAGACTGAGGCAGCTGCACAATGCTGATGGTCATTCAGATGACCCTATATCGGCTGGGTTTTCATGCCCAGCTGATATACGGTGCCCTCATCTGCAGGGGGAGGAGGATGGAAGAGCCAGGTGCAGGAACTGAGCTCCCGCCCCCTCTCCACCCCTTGCCATTATTTACAATGGGAGGGGCGGGGGCGGAACTACGTCCCGAACTTAGCTCCGCCCCCACCCGGCCTCTTCCATTGCAAATAGTGGCGAGGGGTGGGAGCTCAGTTCCTGCTTCTGGCTCTTCCATCCCCCCCCCCCCTCTATCTTTCTCTACACTTGTCAAAACCAAGCAGAGGGCCACGGGCTGTGGATTTTAAAAAGGGTAAAGTACAGTTATATTCACAGATACTGAGGTGAACGGCCACAGAAGTAATTATTAGCCTGGGTTCACACTGGTCGCATTCAGGGCGGAGATCTCGCGGTTTGGCCGCAGTGAAAAACCTCGAGATTTCTGCCCCGAATCCGCTGCTTCAAAACCCACGGCACTTAGCCGTGGCCGCAGCGGAAAAAGTAAAAAATTCACATGCTGCAGCCGGCGAATCCATGCCGCAGCGCCAGCCTCTGCCGGCTTTGCCGCTGCGGATTCGCCGTCCCGCATGGCTGGCTAATCCCGGGATCAAAAGCTGCAAGCGGATTTGCCGTGGCAAAATTCAGGATGGAATTTCCGTGGTAAATCCGCCCAGTGTGAACCCAGCCTTAGTGTTGCTGTCGTCATCAATACGGCATTCCTGCAAATACACTAGAGAGCAGAACTGCGCCCTCAATTTTACTGACAGGTGTGTGTGTGTGTGTGGGGGGGGGGGGGGGGTAAATGGCATGCTACGACGGAGTCATCGTGCATTGGAGGGGGTTTCTAAAGAATTTTTTAGGAGTTTATGGTGCTTTTTCACGGGACGACCTGTCGGACGCAGTTGCTTGACAGCTCGCCCCAGCGATGCCCGCTCCTTTGTAAAGTCACAGGGAAGGCAGATCGGCAATTGTTCTGGTCCGCCTTAGAGATAGAGATTAGAGATTAAGAGATGGAGATTATCGCTAATCTCCGTCGCTAGAAATTAGAGATAGAGATTACAGAGATGAGAGAGAAATTACAGAGAGAGAGAGAAATTACAGAGAGAGAGAGATTACAGAGAGAGAGAAATTACAGAGAGAGAGAAATTACAGAGAGAGAGATTACAGAGAGAGAGAGAGAGATTACAGAGAGAGAGAGAGATTACAGAGAGAGAGAGAGATTACAGAGAGAGAGAGAGAGAGATTACAGAGAGAGAGAGAGATTACAGAGAGAGAGAGAGAGATTACAGAGAGAGAGAGAGATTACAGAGAGAGAGAGAGATTACAGAGAGAGAGAGAGATTACAGAGAGAGAGAGATTACAGAGAGAGAGAGAGAGAGATATTACAGAGAAAGAGATTAGAGATAGATGCAGGGGACAGCATTGCTATGCCTGCAGTTAGGCCGCCTGTAGATGGGCGGAAATTCCGCGGCGGTATTTCAGCGGAATTTCCACACTTGGAAGCTGCCATAGGATTGCGTTAGCAAACGCAATTCTAGGCAGACGGCCGCGGTTTGTCTGCGCGAAATCTCGCACGGCAAAAACAAACGGCAGCATCTTCTATTCCTGTGCGGGGCTTGCAGAGCCCCGGGCAGAAACGTCACTCGCCGGCTCTGCTCTGCGCATGCGCCGACAGCCCGGCAGCCGGCACATGAAAGATTGGGAGCTGCGGGGCGCGGGTGAGTACGCTCTGCTCTTTGCAGGCACTTGGGTCGGGTCCCGTTGCGAGAATTCTGGCTGCCAGATCCGACCCAGCCGTCTGCAGGCGGTCTTACACTGTGTCTGCTAACAGCAATAGAACTGTCCCCAGCTTCACATTGTTAGCTGCCGCCCACAAGCATCACATGACTATTTGTGGGCAGGCAGGCTGGCTGTTCTCTCTACGGCAACCCTGGAAGGAGGAAGCTGTGTTCAAGCTCAAAGCCTGCCGGGAGATGACCCCCAGCTGCACAACAACAGCACATGCTGGTAACAAAGGTAAACATTA
The DNA here is from genome assembly GCF_035609145.1 of Eleutherodactylus coqui. Classification (NCBI taxonomy): domain Eukaryota; kingdom Metazoa; phylum Chordata; class Amphibia; order Anura; family Eleutherodactylidae; genus Eleutherodactylus; species Eleutherodactylus coqui. The sequence continues at coordinate 403,826,496 of NC_089837.1, forward strand.
GGTTTTTAAGCAAAAGCAAGCCAAAAATCGTGGGTTTCTTGTGTCCATTAGGCAGACCAGGGAACAATGGATGTTAAAACATAAAAACCTTATTCGTGTCAGAACCCCTTTAAATACCATACAGGATGGAGTTTAATAAATAGCCTATCTAAAGGTTTGAAAATTATTTTATTTATATAGCTATTAAAAAGAAAAGGATGTTATAGCTTCAGCTTGGTTCACACGGCTTCCATTGAAAGACTTATAGCGGGGTCCATCAGGGTTCTGTTGAGGTTTACAAAGTTTTAATAGCAAAAAGAGCATGGCATACTGTGATGTTGTTTCTATCAAACGTGATGGACACTTCTACCACAATCGTTGTACTTGCTTCACCTTGCGCTGCCCCCACCTTCCCGCTTTACTCTTTTACTGTTTACAATGTCGACAATATCGCAGTCACTGGGAATCTCGGTCAGGCCCCTATAGCCAAATAATAAAGCCTTAAAGCATAACACGAAGAGCTCGGGGAGTGATTGAGATCCACCAACAGTTAAAAAAACCTCAATGTATAATGTTAAAGGCAGAGGATCTTCTAAGTTCTAAGTATAATTACATTTGTTTATACACAAAAAATTTTCAATAAAAAGTGAATTAACAAAAAAAAAAGTGATGGACACTTCTACAGGGATTCCACTGAGGTTTCTAACATGGGCGTGATTATAGTTACATTAAAGGGGTTCTGTCATTAAAAAAGAAAAATTCTATACTTACCTATTCCTCCCCCGTCAGTGTACTTACCAGATTTTCACCTCGCCTATCTTCTCCTGTCTCCTGCCGTCCAGGGGGGGTCACTTTACCTTCAGCTGCCTGGTTCTTCTCCTCCCTGTGAGGTTATGTACATTGGTTGGCAGTCTTCTGCCTGCCCGGCAATGTACATTACGTCACAGCTCACAGACCAGCAGGAGGACTGCCTATCTGCCTCAGAGATTGCTCATGCAAGCTGACTCTGAAATAGATTACAATTGCTTCCCTAGGCAGTGAATGCTATAGCACAGGGATGTGACCTTCACTGACCTGGCCGGAAGAAATGTGAGGAATGCAGGCTTAATAACAAGACGGCCAGCATGGGGTAAGGTGACCCGGGGCACTGCAGAAGCTCAGCCAGGAGAAGATGTGGTAAGGAGACTGGGGGGAAGAATAGAGTAGAGATGTTTTTTTAATGACAAAACCCCTTTAACCCCTTCATGACATGGCCTATTTTGAGCTTAAGGACGCAACAATTTTTGGCGGATTTTCTTCTCCGTTTATCAAAAGTCATAACTTTTTTATTTTTCCGTCGACGCGGCCGTATGAGGGCTTGTTTTTTGCGTGGCGAACTGTAGTTTTTATCGGTGCCACTTTTTTTTTTTAATGATAGCAGGGAGAGAAAACGCATCAATTCTGCCATAGATTTTTTTTTTTTTTTTTTTACAGCGTTAATCATGCAGCATAAATGAGACATTCCATTTTTTCTGCGGGTCGGTACGGTTACAACGATACCAAAATTCTTACATTTTTTTTAGGTTTTCCCACTTTTCTGCAATAAAAACCCTTTTTCTTGGAAATCTTTTTTTTTGCTAAATCGCTGCATTCAAAGTCCTGTAACTTTTTTATTTTTTGATGTACGGCACTCTATGAGGGCTTATTTTTTGCGAGACAAGCTGTAGATTTTATTGGGGTACATATGGCTTTTTTGATCACTTTTATTGCGTTTTTAGTGAGGCAAAATGCTAAGAAATGCTAAGCCTCAGTTTTTTAGCTATTTTTTTAGCGTTTTTTTCCGTGCACAGTCAAAAGCATGTGCAACGTATTGTACGCGTCGTTACGGATGCGACAATACCAAATATGTGGGATTTTTTTTTTTTTTTTACCTTTTTTTATGCTAATCTGAGAAAAAGCATAAAAAAATGTTTTTTTTTTACTCTTTTTTTACATTTTTTTAATCTTTGTTTTTTTTTACACTATTTGAGTCCCTCTGAGGGACTTTAATCACTGCCCTGATGATCGCTGTTATAAGGCATGGCAGAGCTACTGCTCTCCCATGCCTTATCGCTTATACAGCGATCCTAGGCATAGGCAATACAGGACGCCAGTGTCTGGCGTCCTGTTGCCATGGTGACAGGCCGGGCTCTCGCGATGAGATTGCGAGTTCCGGCCGGAGACACAGAGGGAGCCGCGCTCCCTCTGTGAACTCTTTCCCTGCCGCGATCTACTTAGATCGCGGCAGGGAAGGGGTTAACAGCGGGACGCCGGCTGTGACTGACAGCCGGCTCCGGCTGCGGGATAGCACGAGATCATATGTGATCCCGCGCTATCTCCAGGACGTAAGTTTACGTCCTGTTGCGGGAAGTACCAGGCTGCCAGGACGTAAACTTACGCCCTGCAGCGGGAAGGGGTTAAGGTACCTTTTACATTGGGCAATTATCACCCAAATGATCGCTTGAAATGAAGATTTTTTTTTTAGATACTTGTCCCATGTAGACTCAGCCACCAACAAGCAACTAGCCAATGGCTGATCCTTACAGACTCCACTTTCAATCTTTTGTATGTATAGAATGGTCCCCTTCACTCACTGCAATTGTGTGAAGATTTTAAAACACAGATTATTAAAGGGGTTGTCCCGCGCCGAAACCGTTTTTTGTTTTTTTTCAACCCCCCCCCCCCGGTCGGCGCGAGACAATCCCGATGCAGGGAGGTAAAGAAAGCTTACCGGAGCGCTTACCTTAATCCCCGCGCTCCGGTGACTTCAATACTTACCGCTGAAGATGGCCGCCGGGATCCTCTGTCTCCGTGGACCGCAGCTCTTCTGTGCGGTCCATTGCCGATTCCAGCCTCCTGATTGGCTGGAATCGGTACGTGACGGGGCGGAGCTACACGGAGCCTGCATTCTGCACGAGCGGCTCCATAGAAGACTGCAGAAGACCCGGACTGCGCAAGCGCGGCTAATTTGGCCATCGGAGGGCGAAAATTAGTCGGCACCATGGAGACGAGGACGCCAGCAACGGAGCAGGTAAGTATAAAACTTTTTATAACTTCTGTATGGCTCATAATTAATGCACAATGTATATTACAAAGTGCATTATTATGGCCATACAGAAGTGTATAGACCCACTTGCTGCCGCGGGACAACCCCTTTAAGGACAGCGAGTGTGGACCTACTGAGTCAAACTACTGCTTTGGCTTGGGCTAGTCCTGAAATGGTTGGCAGCTGACCCCCTGATGGTCAGAGGCACCGGTACAAGGCATTGTGAAAGAGACTGACCTATGAGCAATCCAAAAAATTAGATAAAAATCCCAGCACTTCCTTAAAAGTTCAACTTTATTGTTAATCCAGAAATATGACATTTTATGGATTAACAATAAAGTTGAACTTTTAAGGAAGTGCTGGGATTTTTATCTTAATTTTTGGATCACTATATACATCTCCAAGAGTTAATTGGAGAATTTGACCTATGAGCAATGCCCGATGGGAAATCTTACACTTTGCTAGAGAGATGGGGGAACCGCTGCCTAAAAGCAGGGTGAGCGTTTCTATAAAGACGACCCCACAGTCTTCCTCTTGGGCTTGACTATCCCTGATAGGACACAGAACACACCACTGTACACACTAATAAGACAGGGCAGGACCAGGAATGGTGCAGGGACAGTAAGACAATGGACAAGTGCACACAGACAAGGCAAAAGACAGAGGGACAGACAACGAGGACAGAGACAGGAACTGTGCAACGACAGGACAGCAGCAAACAAAGGAATACAGAAGCAAGTACATGATAAGTGCAGACAAAATAGTCAGAGGCCAGACCTGTGCTGGTTGTCTGAGGCATACACACACCAACACACAGGCAATGAGGGAGGATTCCCAGCTCAGCTAAATAGAGAGGTAACTGCCAAAGTCCTACAGCTAAGCTGGGAGCAACGGAGAATGTAACCCATGCAGTGCTGGCGAGAAGTATGCAGCATTTCAAGTTACAGAGAAAGTAGGATGATGCCCACGTCTACCAGAAATGGAAGAAGGAAGGCAAATCTGAGAAGCTGGTCTAATACAAATAAAGTAGTAATTTAGGAATATATTACAGTACCAGTGAGCTTTTCACACTTGGAAACAGAACAATCCTTTAAAACAGAACAGTAAGAATGCTTTGGTATTAGCATTTCAGAGTCTTGGTTTTCCAATGAGTGTGAGCACACATCTTTCAATTACTAAATGCAGATTTATGGACCGACTGCCCTCCTTGTTTTTATCTTGCTACAGCTCTTGATGCAGGACAGGTTGGGTTGGCGCTATCTTATGCTATTACAATTATGGGATCTTTCCAGTGGGGAGTAAGGCAAAGTGCAGAAGTTGAAAATCTGGTAAGAGCATTTTCCTTAATTTCCTTTTATCATATTTTGGCCTATTAGTCATTCATGCTTAAAATGTTACATATACAGAGGCAGCACTTTTTACCCTGATTGTGATATCACAGTACAAAAAGGTATTTTACCTGTAGTCCATTAAAAAGCTATTGCTCTCTTATCCTTACACAACAAAACCTATTGTAAAGTCATTCAAAGTGCATCAAGGAGAGTTAAGAGTCAAGCTAAATTAAGTCCCATCTGTACGAAGCATTCTTAAAACTCTATAGTAATGGATGTGTGGATGTATGCTACAGCTGCCTGCAGTGGAAGTTACCAATGGATTTGATGCCTGCTGCTTGTTTTATAGATGCCAAAAATAAAGAAAAGGGAACGTATAGAAATTTGGAATTTATGCTATATTTTCTTTTATAGCTTTCGGTTAATTATTCTTCTACCATTGCCAATAGGTTGTCATATTTCATGCTCCAGGTAATCACATATTTTATTACTAAGGCCTCATGTTCAAGGGGAAATTCGTGCCCTCACAGATTCACCATGCAGAATCCCGCAGTGGGTCCCTCCTTTCCCGCAGATATGAGGCCAGACATGCGGATCTCCCCTCTGTCGCGGACGGATTTTCTTTTTTCTGCCCGGCGGATGTGCTTGGCACGCCGGCAGCGTGTCCCACGCGAATGCGCCGTAGACATTTTTTTTAGTGAGCTCCTGCTTTCCTACGGTCCCGCGGCACAGCACGAATACAGCTGCAGGTATGACGCGGGTCGGACGGCTTCCATAGGCTTCAATGGAAGCCGCGGGAGCCGTCTGTGCGGGAAATCCGCACAAAATGGGGCATGCTGCGGGTGGTTTTTCCGCATGTGAGATCTTTGTGCCAGGGAAAAATGACATCCGCAGGTATTTAATTACCTGCGGGTGTCCAATGATTCTCTATGGATGTGGATCACGCATGCGGAAAAGTACACTCTTTGTCAAAAAAAATAATCAAGCATCTAGAAGGAGTTTTCATTTTGTTGCAAAACTCAGCATGCAGTTACATCTCAGGCAAATATGCAAATAATTATAGTTGTGGCGTGATTAGATGAATGGTCTTACCACCTGAGGCCCAAAATTGTGGTTTTACCCTTGGCCTATAAAAAGGCTCTCAGTCGCTACTTGTGTGTAGTGATCTCTTCTTGCGCTTGTTTAGAGCTTGTTGACCAACAGAGTTTGAGAGGGGGCTCATTATTGTAATGTAAGAAACTGGATGGTCGTATTAACGAATTGTCCATCACTTGGGACGTTTTGACCAGACTGTTAGAAGGCGTTGGGACCAGTGGATACGTGAAGGTGTGCAAACAAGGCGACCAGGCTCAGGATGCCCTTGACAGACCACCAGGAGAAAGAATTGTCTGGTTGTCCAAGAAGCATTTCCAACTGTTTAGCTATTCGCCATTCAGAGACGGGTGGCACTATCGTTACAGGTCCCTGTGTCTGTTGCAACCATATACAAGAACTTCCTTAAAAATATTTGGTCTCATGGTGCCCATTGTTTGCACAGCCTTTGACACTCACCCACTGTCGCACACTGCCCCACTGCTGGTGTGATGATCTGGGGGGGCCAACATATACAACACTCGGTCACTCCAAGTAGTGGTACGAGGGACAATGACAGCTCAGCGATATGTTCAGGACATCCTGCAGCCACATGTGTTCCTCTCATGGTGGCTTCCAAGAGGCATTTTCCAGTAGGATAATGCTCAGCTGCATACAGCGAGGATGTCATAGGAACACAACATTGCCACACTTCCGTGGCTGCCCGGTTGCCAGATTTGTTGTTTAACATGTATGGGACCATCTAGGATGCCAACTTTAACAGCCTGTGAGTTTGCATAATCTAGATGCTCAGTTGCAGCAAATGTGGAATAATATGCCGCAGGATACCATACAGAACATGTATGCCTCCATGACCACCCATATCTAATTTTGTATTTAAGCTAGGGGTGGTACAACAAGGTACTAGAGCCTCCATTCCTGCCTGTATCACATCTTACATCCAAGCTAGAGGTGGTACAACAGGGTACTAGAGCCTCCATGCCTGCCTGTATCACATCTTGTATCCATGCTAGAGGTGGTACAACAGGGTACTAGAGCCTTCATACCCGCCTATATCACATCTTGTATCTAAGCTAGAGGAAGCCCAACATGATACTAGAGCCTTCATGCCCTCCTGTATCACATTCTGTATCCAAGCTAGAGGATGCCCAACATGATACTAGAGCCTTCATGCCCTCCTGTATCACATCTTGTGTCAAAGCGGTACCAGAGGAATATTTTCCTCCTGAGTTATGAGTGGCACGTGCTCTTCTGTTTTTCTCGGTACCTCTTCCCCTTCTTTCCCCACCTCCTTATTTTTGGTTAGGAAGCCCTGTATGAAAGAAATAATGTTCCTTTAGTCTTCATTATTGCAAAATGGTGTGCTCAAGTTATTCCTCTGTTATTTCTTTATTGTCCTTGTGGTATTATTATCTGTCTGATGAATTAATTACACTGTAATCAAAATATTTAGAGAAACAATGTAGTTAGTAGATTTATTTATTCATAGATGATCTCTGTGGAGAGAGTCATGGAGTACACGCAACTTGAAAAAGAAGCCGCTTGGGAGTCTAAGAAGCGCCCACCACCAGACTGGCCAAATAAGGGCATGATAGCCTTTGAAAATGTAAACTTTGCGTACAGCTTAGATGGACCATTGGTTCTAAGACATTTAACTGCTCTAATTCGACCCAAGGAAAAGGTATTTCTAAATATTAGTGATTTAATTTTTCTTCGCCTGTAAGTTGTATGTCTTATCTGTAAGTCGTTTTTCACAGTTTACTACAAGATAAAATTGGCGATATGGTTTCTTAACAATGTTATGCATTTTCAGCAATAGACACATATTGTCACTGCAGTGTAGGCAGCTAATTGTGATCTTGATGACTGCTATATATGAAAGGCGTCGTCCGATTATAAAATATTGATGACCCATCCTCCACATAAGTCATCAGTAGTAGATTGGCGGGAGTCCATTATATGGGACCCCCTGCAGATCAGCTGTTTACCATGCTGGTGTGTTTGTGCATTGAGCTAATTTCTGCATGAAACAGACAGTTCTCACTGTAGTGGCTAGACTTAGGGCTCCCACCCACTGGCGATATTTTCTCCACTGCGATGCGATTCTAAAGTTAAAGTCTCGCATCGCAGTGCGAAAAAAAAATCGGCATGACGTCGGGATATCGGCCTCACGCCGACATATCGCCAATCTTTTCAATGGGGCCAGCGGCAGCAGCGCTAGCCCCATTGAAAAGAAATGGAGAATGCCGGGGACTTCTTCCACAGCTGTAACAGCTGTAGCAGGATTTTCCGGCATTCTATTCCATTGCTTTCAATGGGATCGGCACAGCTGCCGATCCCATTAAAAGCACTGCTTTGGCAAGCCCCGTGGAATGATTATCGGGGAAGGGCTTGAAATACAAGCCCTTCCCTGATAATATGCCAAGAGTGTGAAAATTTTTTTAAAAAAAATATACTCACCTCTGTGCAGATTGGCTGAGGGCTCAGCCAATAGCAGCTACTGCTAAGCTATTGGTTTAGCGCTCAGCCAGTATCAGTGATTGGTGGCTGAAATTTAACTGAACACGCTGTTTATGGCTCAAAAGTATTTAATTAGCTGCGTCAGATGTAACAATACATTAACAGGAGAAATCAGAATATAATGAAGACAAAGCTACATTGCCTTACTCCTGTATGTTTTGGGATTAATCAACAACCTGTGCAGCTTTTCTGATAAAATTTAGCAAAACAAAACCTAACATAGCCCCCCTTGCATTTGTCACAGAATATCCCATTACCTGGGGCTAGGAAGAAAAATGAAGGTATCTAAACATTGTAAAGAAATAGAATGAGATTATGGAGAGGTGGGAAAGACCCTGGAAAGAAGAAGTGGGGGGGGGGGCTAAGGGTACAGGGGAAGTCTGTCTGAGTAAACCTCTTAGGCAATTTCACCATCGGATCATAGTGTGTTTTCAGTGCTAGAGTGTCAAGTCTGTTTACGAGGCAACAACGCCATTAATCAACCATGCACCCAGTTCAGACGAAGCCCGAAACTGTAGCCAAACCGCCCAGGTATCATAAAATTAAGAAAATCGCAACTCGTAAAGTTCTTCCATGTGATTTAGGGTGTCCATAGCTTCCAGCCACATCAGTCTCGAAGGGGTAGTCGTGGACTTCCATCTCCTAGGGATAATCTAGAAGCTGTTTATACATGTGAGGTTAGTCAACAGACAATGAAATAGTACCAAGGAGATTGAACCTAATATAATAACTGGATATGTTGGATACTGAACAAACTGAAGCTACCCCCTGCCCGCCAAGTCTCTGAGATTTATCACTACTGTATATCAGTATCCCTGTGAAGATCTTTTCTATAAAATGGTGGTAATCAATGCAATTTTTCACAGACCAAAGGGGTTGTACCTGACAGTCCATAGACTAGAATAAATCTCTGGGCATACATATTTATTCTTTGGCTCACGATCCTAACTGCTTAACAGGTTGGAATAGTTGGAAGAACTGGAGCTGGGAAGAGTTCCCTCATTTCTGCTTTATTTCGTCTTGCTGAGCCTGAAGGAAAAATTTGGATTGATAGACTTTTGACATCGGACTTAGGCCTACATGATTTGAGGAAGAGGATGTCCATTATACCTCAGGTATGTTTTCATTGCGGCTTGAAAGACTTGTGATTTACTTTTCTCACTGTTGGGAGTGGAAGACATTCAGTATGTTAGCTTGGTGACTATGAATAGCCAGGAAGTACACGATGATGTCACACAAACTTTGGCCTGTCTTCTCCTCAATTCTGCCTCAAGTTTGTACAGACAGACTTATTCTTTGGAGCAATAGTATCATAAGGCCATTGTTATATGACAACTGGCTATGCAGACTTGTGCAGGAGAGTGATGACACCCAAAATACCCCATCCTACATTCAAGCCATTTGAGGGCTTGAACTTTCTAAGTGTGAGTTGCACTACAATACAAGTTGCGGGACTTCCAAAGTAACCACTACGGTGCGTTTATTAATACGTGACTGATTTGAGCTGTGGCAGCGTACAGTCTCAATATAGTTGTTATGTCTTTAAATACAAAGCTATTTAGTGTTGTTAAATAATGTATAGAACAACAACGCATTTTACAATGTATGGCAATAAAACAAGATCTGACAGGTGACCGCTGAAATATTAGTTATATGGACTGTGCAACCTGTGTGAACTTCACATCATTGTTGTATAGTTGTATTCTTTACTTTCATGTTATACTCTCTAGAACTAGGCTGCTGTTAGTTCATCCAAGTATCATGTAACTGCAGTGTCTGTATCAGAGAAAAATAAATTGTCTGTAACCTGATGGACACTGGTTCCTACACTGAAGAATGTGGGCTATTAACCTTACTGTAGTGCAATTTAAGGACAGGACTGTTCCTAGACCTTCCTTCGCCTGAGCCATTTCTTCTGGTATCAAATAGCAGGATAACAGGATAAGCATTACACAGCATTACATGACAAAGGTACACCATTACTTCCCTTTTTCACTTGCCTAGTGAAATTTGAATGGAGACAGGAACTCAAAAAGTTTTGTTGCACAACATTAAAAATGTTTTCTACATCAGAGGTGTTCAGTGTGAGTCCCCTTTGTCACTTGACACACATCAAGCCTGTAGTTAAGTTCCTGCCATACACGTAGTAGCATATCATGATGCAATGGCTTTTGTGACGTGTACTTGGAGATCATACATGGTGGGTGGTAAGCGTGGCATATAGGCTATCTTTTACACTTTCCCAGAGAACAAAAATCACAATGTGTAAGTTCCGGGGATGGTGAAGGCCAAAGAAGTAGTTCACTATTGTCACACCGGCACAGCCAATTCAGTCATCTATTGAGCTCCCTTCCGACTTCATTGTAAAAATGAGCGGGGACTGTGTCCTGCTACTAGATTAAACCTCAGACTTCCTGTTCCAGCTGCGGAAGAAGCCATATCTGTAGCATGTCCAGGTATGAAATTCCTGTGCTTGTTTCCTCATGGAGAAAGGAGGCGCTGTACACTCTCCTAGAAGTTTAGCTCAAAACACATTCATCTTGGGGGAGTTGAACATATGCTCCACGCAGACATTTGGGGTTTCCCTCCCCCAGATTCTGACATTACGTTTGGTAACCGTGCCCAAAATGTGGAAGACGGCTTCATCACTAAACACTAAAGATTCCAACATAAACCCATCAGTTTCCATTAGAGTTTGTATATTCTCATTTTGTCGTCTGCTTTCAGGGCCAGTAACAATTGCAACCCGTAGGGATAATATCATAAACATTTGTGCAGAATTCTCCACACAGTCGGATGTGGGACGTCCAATTCTCTGCTTGTTTTGACAGTGGAGTTTGAGACTTGCACGAACATTCTCCACAGTTTCCACACTGACCAGTGAATGGACGGATGATCTTTGCTAACAGATGCATAGTAACATAGTAAGTTAGGCTGAATGAACACTATATCCATCTAGTCCAGCCTGTTTCAACCCCCTTGTTGATCCAGAGGAAGGCAAAAAAGGAGAAAAGGAAAAATTCCTTCCTGACTCCATAATGGCAGTCAGAATAATCCCTAAATCAACTTTTGATAGTTCCTACCTAAATGTTAGACTCGGAACAACAATCCCACTGGTCAGCCAATGCCTATATCCTGTAATATCATAGTGCTCTAGTAAGACATCTAGTCCCCTCTTAAACTCCTCAATGGATTTTGCCATCACCACATCCTCAGGCGGAGAGTTCCACAGTCACACTGCTCTTACAGTAAAGAACCACCTTCTGTGTTGGTGATGAAGCCTTATTTCCTCTAGACGTAGTGGATTCCCTCTTGTTACCGTCGCAGTCCTGGGTATAAACAGTTCATGGGAGAGATCCTTGTATTGTCCCCTCATGTATTTATAGATAGTTATTTGATCACCCCTTAGCCGTCTTTTTTCCAGGGTGAATAATCCTAATTTTGATAGCCTCTCTGGGTATTCCAGTCCCTTCATTCCATGTATTAGTTTAGTTGCTCTTCTTTGAACCCCCTCAAGCACTGTAACATCTTTCCTGAGCATCGGTGTCCAGAACTGTACACCGTATTCCATGTGAGGCCTGACAAGTGTTTTATATAGTGGAAGAATAATGTTCCCTGAGCCAGTTCTTTACCCAGATAGACACCCAGATCGTCACCCAATCCAAGCTGCCTCATTTTATATATCAGCCTATTATGTGGCCCGGTATCAAATGCTTTAGTGAAGTCCAGATATACGAGATCAATAGACTCTCCCAGGTCCAGCTTAGAACTTACTTCATCATAGAAGCTGATCAAATTGGTCTGACATGATCGACCCCTCATGAACCCATGCTGATGAGGGGTTATACTGTTGTTCTCCTTGAGGTATTCTAGGATGGCGTCTCTGAGAAACCCCTAGAATATTTTTCCAGTTACTGAAGTGAGACTTACCGCCCTGTAGTTACCAGGCTCTCTTTTGGACCCCTTTTTGTATATTGGAACTACATTGGCAATGCGCTAATCCAATGGTACAACCCTAGTCTTGGTAGTGTCCATAAATATAAGAAATGGCGGTCTAGCTATCACATCACTTGGTTCCCTTAGAACCCTTGGGTGTATTCCATCCTGGCCCGTCGATTTATAGATTTGAATCCCCTTTAACTGGCTGTATACTTCCTCCTGTGTTAGGTTCGCAATATTTAGCAGGGGGGTGGGGGTGTTCCCCTGGATCTCGTGTGACATTTCCTTTGAGCTCGTGAATACACTTGAAAAGAAACTATTTAATAGATTTGCCTGCCCCCCATCGTCTTCTATGATTTCTCCTGCATTATTTATTAATGGGCCAGTGCTCTCGGTGCAAATCCTTTTGCTGTTAATATAATTGAAGAATAGTTTAGTGTTATTTTTACTCTTTTAGGCCATCAGTCTCTCTGCCTCCTCCTTAGCAATTTTGATCTTTCCTTTCCATATTATGTTTTTTCCCTGTATGATTTTAACGCTTCTTCGCTTCCTTCTTGTTTTAGTAGTTTAAACGCTTTCTTTTTTTTGTTTATTGCCCCCCTTTATTGCAACCTTTCTCCTTAGAATTGGAGTACATTCTGCCTATACAGCCCTAGGGCCTTTCAGAAGGCCCCCGGCTGCTATGACATCTGCACAGCTTCCTGCGATCCCCTCTTAGAGGGCCGTACAGGACCCCTAAACATAATTCGGGGCATTTAAATGGTTAATAGCTCCACTAATCTACACGGCTGAGTGGAGCAGTTGCCGCTGGGTGTCGGTTGTAATAAACAGCCAGCACCTGCGCTATAAGATGGGAGGTCGCCCCACAATCTCCCTTCATACATACCACGACCCCACAGGACATAAATGTACACCCCACAGCGGGAAGGTGTTAAACGTGAGTTATGAGGGTTTTTAAATCCGGAAGATCATTTGTAATAGCCCTGTATTTATGTGTATACACAGTGTGTGTATGTGTGTGTACATCTATATAGTCATAAACGTCCTAGGACGGCCAAGCGTGTGCTTTTCAGGTGTTGTGTCTTGTTCCTTTTAGTATGATATATGGCGGTGTGTGGTGTATATTGTGAGAAACAAAGGGATTTTAAGAGCGCTGATTAATTACCCCTTTTTTGCATGGCCAAAGCTAAAGTCAATGGCAGAGCTGTGTGACCTGTGAGTGCTTTGTGGCCAATACAGAGCATTGTTTCTGCACATTGAAGGCTTCATTAACACACACTGCAGCTGCTCACCAGCGTTACTGACCTTTTCATTTCCAAAAAAGACCCTACACGGACTTAAAAATCTTTTCCTTTTGTTAGTGAACAATATGCTTTCTCTGCTGAAAATAAATGCAGTTAGGTGTCTGTCGCTCTCCGTCTGTGTTGGCACCAGACTGGCAGACTCTGTAGCCTCGGGTTTATTGTTTTTACTTTTACCACGCACCTGCTCAATTATGACTCTTGTTGTTTTTGAATATTCATTTTCTATTGTGACCCTTACATTAATGTATATGTTGATTGGCCAGTTTATTAGAGACAGCTGCCCTTTCCTGATTGGAGCTTTCCTGCATGAACATTAGTGACCCTGGAGTGCAGAATACAGTCAAGTGTGCAGGTTTTACATGGAACAGTCTTAGTGTGAATCCTTATTAGAATGGGAAATCGAGTTGTTAGAGCAACATTATTTGTGCGGAACTAATTAGGGCTAATATTTCAAGAACTGCCAACCTCGTGCAATTTTCTTTTGCAACAGTGTCAAGGATATAGAGAAAATGATGTGATGAAGGAATAATATCCAATGAAATATAATTCTGTGGACTTAAAGGGTTTTTTCAGGCTATGCTGGCTGTGCAGAGATACCCCGGGGTCGGAGCGGAAGCTGCTGCAACTCCTGTAATTAAAGGCAGCTTTCACTGAAATCAATGGGATCCCAGTCTGCAATTACAAGCACAGCTCCCATTGATTTCAGTGAGAGCTGTGCCTGTAATTACAAGTGTTAGTCACTACAGAAGAGTTGGAGCAGCGTTTCTGCTACAAGCCCAGTGTATTTCCGGCACTGACAACCAATGCTGCCTGGAAAATCCGTTTTAAGCAATTCATCGACACAAGGGGTTAGAGGAGGATGTCAATAATCAATCTGACAAACAGGCGGTGCACAGACAGGAAATTTAGAGTTGAATTCAATACTGTTGCTCCAACTAGGTGCACATTAGAGATGAGCGAACGTACTCGGTAAGGGCGATTTCGCAATCAAGCACCGCGATTTTCGAGTACTTCACTACTCAGGTGAAAAGTACTCGGGGGCGGGGTGTGGCGTGGTGGAGCGGGGGGGGGGGGGGGTAGCAGCGCAGAACAGGTGGGAGCTCTCTCTCTCTCCCTCTCCCCCCCCCCCCACTCCCCTCTGCAACCCCCCGCTCACCCACAGCGCCCCCGAGTACTTTTCACCCGAGTAGTGAAGTACTCGAAAATCGCGGTGCTCGATTGCGAAATCGGCCTTACCGAGTACGTTCGCTCATCTCTAGTGCACATCCATCATTACTTAGCACTATTGAGCTATAACAGCAGACGACCAAATTCAGTGCTATTACCGTCTAAGAAAAACAGAAAGGCAAGACCTTAGTTGCCAGAAGATTGCAAAAAATGGACTACTAAGCAGTAGAAAAACATCACCTTGGCAGATGAATCAGGATTAGTATTGCACCATGCTGATGGGAAGGTTAGAATTTAACACTATCGGCATGAGAACAAAAGGAACCGTCTTGTCAGCTGTTCAGAGCATGCCAGCACCTACATCTAATTTGCAGCAAGTGTTAGGGCCCTTATACACGCAACAATTATCACTCAAAAGCCATCTTTTGAGTGATAATTGCTGTTTGTAAATGTGTGCCCACTGCGCACTTTTCATCCATCGCTGAGTTCAGGTCAGCTTAAAATCCATCGGGACTGATAAAACGGACCGCACACGGGCAGCATTGATAACATTCATTTAGCAGCTGTTCCGCTGGAGAACAATAGTGATGTATTTAGAGAACAGACCACCAGCAGTTTTCTAAATACATGCAAATGAAGCTAGTTAGCTACTAATAGGCTGATTAGCCCATTAGTAGCTAATGCAAAATGTGTGCTCAAAACTGTCAGTTTCTGACGAATTTTAAGGCAATCATCTGTGTTTTTAAATGTACCTTAAGAAAGTATGCTGTCCACATGGGCCAATGTTCCTTCAGAATGATCTCAACAACTACCGGAACTTATATCACCATTCATTGCTGCAGTTCTGAAGGCCAAAGGAGGTCCATTGTGCTACTGGATGTGTAAATATATACATGAATCTGTTGGTCTAGGAAAGCGATGACGCCGGCACGGACGGAGTTCTAAAGATGGGTCTTGCGCAAAAATGTCCGACTTTTCTACCCCAGACTTATGGTGTAAACCGGTTAATACATGTCCCTGATTGTGTTAATATGACTAATTTACTGGACTGATTATATTGTAAACTATTAATGCCACTTCTCATGTTGCACTCACACATCCTACATTATGGAATGGAAAAACCTAATCATCTGTTGGCTGCATTGTTAAGATTTCAGCACATCTGTGTGTTGTTCTAGTTTTTAATTAAAGACCACCAGCATTATTCATTTACCCATTGTTCACATTGATTTAAAGGGGTTGTAAACAGGGAATCATAAAATACTATGTTAGCATCAAGCAGGCTGTTGTCTCGATGGAAAAGAAGTGCAGTTTACTTAGTAGCTCACAATCCCATAGGCGCCGCTAAATGGTTTCTGCACAGCTTCTAGCAAGGTGGAAAGCACTGAAAGCTAGCTGTTAGGGTGCAGTGCTTAAAGGGAGCCTTCCAGTAAGTTCATGCTGCGTGAACCATGGGCAGCCTAACTCAGGACTGCAGCCACACCACAATAATGTATGTTGCATTCGGAAACACTGTAGCGTTTCAGAAAAAAGCTTACTTTGAAAAGCCACTGGGAACGGGCCCCACCGACTTCTTTCCAACCAGATCAGCTAGACTGGCAGGTCTTTCCTATGCACAAACAGGGAGATCTGCCTGTCTGTCTAGCAGATTCGAGCAGCACAGCCCCGCTCTTGTAGCCTCTCTCCCGCATCATGGTGGCTTTTCATACTCTGCATGGTTCGGGCAGCATGAGCCTATTAACAGGTTTCCTGTAACATTTTTATATACTTGATACTTCAAAAATGTTTTCTTATTAAAGTTAGATTCCTTTTATCATTCACATAATTGGAATGCACATATCTGAATGATGATCATTCAGTGTAACGGAATGATGAATGATAATACATTCACTTTTCGTTTGTCGTTCAGTTTAGGCAAGCACAAAATCAAACGATGATCAGCCTGTGTAAACAGGAAGTCGTTCATCTATGAACCTGTTACTGTCAATGAAGGCGGGCAGCCTCCATTCACTGAGCAGTCATCGCTCCTTTGTGAAAGCACAGGAGCTATAATTGCTGGGATGATTGTCCGGCGCTTAAGCGGCCAACAATTGTCCTGTGTGAAAGGACCCTGAAAGGAAATCTTTCATCAAGCATGAGCAGTGAGACTGAGTGTTCAAATGTACCTTTATGACAGTCATCAGCAATCGGTTTCTATTGCAACGTAAAACAAATTGGTAATGTAATTGTTTCAGCGCAAATGTTCAGCTAATTTTTACATTGCATTTCATGTTACTCCCTAGTCTCTCAAATTGAGTATAGTATAAGAATGGGATTCATTACATCATGTGAAAGGTATACTATGGCCTGCCGCTGTTGCACTATTTTAGGGTACAGTTTGGATGCAGATCAAGTGCAGTTGTGGATTTCACACCCAAAAGAATAAGAAAAACCTTAATGATATGTCACAAACGAGTGACAGTTTAACACTAAAAAAGTAGCTTGTGATCTGAGATGAGGAATCGAGTTAATTTGGGATTTTTTTAAAATGGCATAGGCCACCTGCAGATGAGCGGGTCGGATCCGGCAGCGAGAATTCTCGCCGCGCGATCCGACCTGAGCGCCTGCAGAGAGCAGCGCGTACTCACCCGCGCCTGGCGGCCCCGGCTCTTTCATGTGCCGGCTGCCGCGCAGCCGGCGCATGCGCAGACCGGAGCTGGCGGCCGGGTGAGTACGTGCCCCGCAGAAAATTAGGACATGCCGCGGTTTGTTTGCCGCGCGAGATTTCGCGCGGCCAAACCGCGGCCGTCTGCATAGGAGTGCGTATTTTAATGCACTCCTATGCAAACTTTCAGCGGCGGAAATCCCGCGGCGGGATTTCCGCTCGTGTGCAGGCGGCCATATCGTAGTTACATCATAGTATGGTAGAGTTGGAAGGGACCTCCAGGGTCATCGGGTCCAACTCCCAGCTCAGTGCAGGATTCACTAAATCACCCCAGACAGATGTCTGTCCAGCCTTTGTTTGAACACTTCCATTGAAGGAGAACTCACCACCTCCTGTGGTAACCTGTTCCACTCATTGATCACCCTCACTGTCAAAGTTTTTTCTAATATCTAACCTGTGTCTCCCCCCTTTCAGTTTCATCGCATTGCTTCTAGTCTTTCCTTGTACAAATGAGAATAGAGCTGATCCCTCTGCACTGTGACAGCCCTTCAGATATTTGTAAACAGCTATTAAGTCTCCTCTCAGCTTTCTTTTTTTGAAAGCTAAACATTCCCGTTCCTCATAGAACATGATTTTGCAGACTGCACACCATCCTGGTAGCTCTTCTCTGAACTTACTCCATGTTGTCTGTCTTTTTTTTATATTGGGATATAATTATCTCAGTTGATCTAGACATTCCAGAATTGTGTTTGCCTTTTTGGCCGCTGCATCACACTGTTCACTTATGTTCAGTCTATGATCTATTAGTATACCCAAGCCTTTTTCACATGTGCTGCTGCCTAGCCTAATTCCTCCCATTCTGTATGTGCTTTTTTCATTTTTTTTGCCCAGATGTAGGACTTTGCATTTCTTTTTGTTAAATACCATTATATTACTCGCCGCCCACTGTTCAAGCTCATCTAGGTGTTTTTGAATCCTCTCTCTCTTCTCTAGTGTTAGTTATCCCTCTTAAATTTATTCAGTTTCCCCTCAGTTCCCTCCTCTAGATAATTTATTAAAATGTTGAACAGCACTGGCCCTAGCACAGAGCCTTGTGGTACCCCACTTGACACATTTTTCCACTTGGATGTGCAGCCATTTATGACCACTCTTTGAGTACGATCACTCAGCCAGTTGTGAATCCACCTAACAGTTACCTTATCAATCCCATGTTTGGCCATTTTTTCAGTAAGTATGGTATGAGATACTTTGTCAAATGCTTTACTAAAGTCAAGATATACTATATCTACCACATTTCCCTGATCAACCCAGTCGGTGATTCTGTCATAGATAGAAATTAGATTAGTCTGGTTAATTACTCCATTAAAATCCAAGTACTTGCATACATGCTGTTTAATTTGTTTAAAGATCTTTCCCAGTATAGAAGTCAGGCTCACAGGCCTGTAGTTTCCTGGGTCCAACTTCTTCCCTCTTTTGAAGATAGGGACAACATTTGCCCCTTTCCAGTCTTCTGGGCCCTCTCCTATCCTCCAAGAATTTTCAAGGATTACAGCGATTTGTTCAGCAATTACATCTGCTGCTTCCTTTAGTATGTCACATATAGTAACATAATCACATTAGGAAAAATCACTTCTGATGTTGCAGAATAACCTTGTAATATTCATGCCACGTGACCAAAGTTGCCATATAGCTGCAGCATAGCATAATTGTGTGTAGTTATAGCCTGCTGTCATGCGTTGACTCTTGCTGGGAACCCATGACGTAAATGCAGTCCAATCTGCAGGCAGCAGGTTATGGAACAGGAAGACCTGAGCAGATTAATGTATACTTCTGCCAGAAAAGAATAAATAAAACTAGTAATATTTCATTATATAATATAATATGGTCAGTAACATTTCAAACAACTTGTGCGTATATGATAGTAGAACTTCATTGTACTTTATGTACTGACAATGACATTCTTGTGCTGAAAATCCCTTTAAAGTGCTGGCCACTAAGGGTCTCCCTTCCTTCTGGCTCGCTGCTTGCTGTGAAATAATTGACAGGAGATTCTAGGACCAAGGAGAAGGGGTAAAGGAAAGGGAGCAGTCATTATGTTGATTGAAATCCATAGAGGTGATTAGGCGGAGAGAGGGATAGACTCACACAGACACTACCTGCAAGCTAATCGTAAGTAGGAGTTTACTATGTTTTAGCTACATAAATCACATCTCCACTGCTCACTCTGCTGTACACTGTACTACATGATGATTTTATGTCTGTATGTTACAGACCAGAATCTACAGTTCTCTGTCTACAGTTTATAGAACAGAGCACAATAGCCAGGTTCCTTCCAGTAGTCCTGAGAGGATTGAGACTGAGATGTATACCCTGCATAGGGGAAAATGGGGAAAAATACAGGATACAAGTGATATAATGGCCAGAAATCATGTTAGTCTTCATATACACACATGGCACCTTATATTGAAAAGTCATCTGAAAAGTTAGGTATGCTTTAAACCTTTGTCATTGCTGGCTTAGAAGTCCAATGGGCAATCCTATCAGTTACTCACAGTCTTCTTTGTATGAGTGTGCTTACCGAGATAGCTGTCAATTACTGATTATGACCTGGACTCCTAGGCCCAGAATAAATTAGGTTTTAATGAATGAATGGCTAGTAGAGTTGAGCGAGCATACTCGCTAAGGGCAAATACTCTAGCGAGTATTGTCCTTAGCGAGTACCTGCCCGCTCATGAGAAAAGATTCGGGTGTCGGTGGGGGTGAGCGGTGTGTTGCGGGAGTGAGCAGCAGGGAGCGGGATGGGGGGGGAGGGATCTATGTGAAAGGAAGGTACGGAGCTGTAAAAGGGCTTCCATAGAAGTGCATGAGCCCTTTACTGTTACTTCCATTTAACCCCTAATGTCATATAAAGACAAAACGCAGGTTTTCTGTTAGATTTTGTGTTACTACAACAAAAAGTTCTGCCGTGCCCGATTTTGTAGCGTAAAGATACATTAATATAGGAAAATCACTGATAAATCCAGCATCCAGCGGTTGGAGTAAAAAGGCTTTGGTTTGTTAGAAAATCACAATGAACCCACACAGTACATATCAAAGGAAGAAGATAAAGGGTACAGAGCCACAGATACACGTTTTGGAATAGCTCCTTGGTTCCCTTGCTGTCACCCCTGGAGGTCAGCATTTGGTCTGTAAGCGCGACTCTTTTCTGCAGTTAGTGAGAACACATTCCCATAGAGAAGAGTGTGTGCAATGACCGAAGAAAAGAGTCCTGCTCACAGACCAAGCCCCAATCTCCAGGGGTGACCACCAGGGAACACTCCGCATTCCCTGTCCTACAAGCACCATATCAGATGTGTCAGGTTCCCTTTAAGAAAACCTTCTGTTGAGCAGTCATTTTTATTGAGTCCTGTTGTTGCTGTTGCTACACAGGTTTTGATTGAAGTCAGTCTAATTGGAAAAACGCTAGAGTGAAATCTTTGGCATGATGTAACAAAGGAAATAGACAATTGGACTTTTCTTAATGTGTTTAATATGCAACTAATTCGAGCTGAAAGCACTTCAGTGAATTACAAGATTAAAACAACAATGAACATATTTGTTTTATTTAGAAGTGTCATAGCATAAATTCTTACATAACGAAGAACATCTCTTCAAACATGTCATTTTAGTACCACAGTTAAAACCTAACTTCACTGGGTTCTTGCCAGTCGCTCTAAACACCAGTCCCTGTCCCACATACATGCTGGTTACTTATCTGATTCTTTGTCTTGTATTCGCCCCCTGTACTCTCAGCTAATTCAGCGGTCAGGGACCACCTTGCTGCGTCCTGTTTAGTGGCAGGTCCTGTTCTGTCCAGTATAACGAATAGTGAACACGGCTATTATGTGTATAGCTGGTCTACTGTGCAATGGGGTAAACCTGTACAAAAGGGAGGTTGCAAGGTAATATCCTGGTATAAGGGCGCCCACCCACTAGCGATATGTTTTCTTGCGATGCGAGAACGAGTGAAAACGCAAACATCGCAGCGCAAAGAAAACTCTGCGATGACGCTCATTGCCTTAAATGGGGCCAGCCCCATTATACACAGGGAGTACATCGCGGACTTCTGCCACAGCTGTTACAGCTATGGCAGAGGATTCCTTCATGCCTGCAGGGATGAAGGCTTTCAATGGGGTCGGCACTGCTGCAGCCTCATTGAAAGCAGGCAACCCCCGCAGCTATGATTTTCGGGGAAGGGCTTGAAATATAAGCCCTTCCCTGAAAATCATCTCTAGCTAAAAAAAAAAGATAAATTTTTTTTTTTACTCACCTAGAAGAGCCATCCGGCTCTTCTCTCCCGTCCCTTCTAGGTGAGTAAATTTATTTTTTGTTTACCTTTTTTTCCAGCCAGGATTGATTTTCAACGGAGGGCTTATATTTCAAGCCCTACCCCGAAAATCATCACTGAGAGGGTTGCCTGCAAGCCATTGCTTTCAATGGGGCTGCCGCCGACTCCATTGAAGACAATGAGTGATATTGCAGATTTTTCTCTGCGCTGCGAGGATTGAGTGTATAAATCGCAAATGATTATGAAACCATTGAAAGTCATTGGTTACATAATCATGCGTTTTCACTCGCTCTCGCATCGCAAGAACACATATCGCTAGTGGGTAGGCGCCCTTAGAAAAAAAACCTAAGTGGAGTTAGGATTAACATATGAAAGCACTGAACTGCAGAATATGAACATCAGTGTGCCACCTTTCCAACCCATCAAATACATTTAATGCCAGAGCTGCCATGGTCAACTGGAAGTGCTGTTAATTTTTATGTGAAAATAGTTAGAAGCTGCCAGAGAGTAGTAGACCACACAATGGCATCTGTTAGACCTTTCCCCTGTATATACATCTCTGTACGGTATTTCATTATCACAACAAGAACAGCTCTGTATATAGAGAACTTCATGGATTGGGTTTCTGTGAGTATCCCTACACAAGCTGTGACGGCCATACATGATTTGGATGGATTGGTGTAAAGCACCCCCCTTGGGCTCGGGATCAGTTCCCAGTTGCTAGATTTCAGTTCTGTCTTGTATTTCTGCTAAATTGTTTATTACAGAAACTCATAGAAAATCTTGAAGGTACCTTTCACACAGAACGGAATTACACCGTAGGATACAGCCCAATCCCCAGGTTTAACTGCAGATTATGATGCGCAATTACAGGCAGGTTTTAAGCCATTCTCAATTCCGCATCATATTCTGCTAGCAGCCTGCGTATTTTGGTGCAGAATTTACCACGTTTTTAGGCGCAGTTGCTCGCGCCTTAGCTTTCTTGCAACTTTTTCTGCAGTTTGAGTCATTTTTGCACGTATATCGGTGTATTTCACTGTACTTTATCCGCCCTCAGGGTATGTTCATTTGTGCGCTGCAATCAAAGATTCACTGCTTGAAATGTCTAGTTAGTTTAATGAGTTCCAGACGTGTTCTTCCTTCAAGCTGAATTCCGTAACATGTTACTTGTGTATTGCACTGCATTTCCGCACCCCCAATGACTTCTTTTTGGGACCTTAGGTGTGCAAATGTGCAGAAATGTGTGCCACCGAAATGTGTGCACCAACTATGGACATGTCAATGAACTGATTGAAGTCAGTGAGTTCTATACTCTGCGTATTGCGCTTACAAATACACCAGTGTGACGCCGGCCTTACAATGCGTTGTGCGGTCTATTCCGTCCCATGTGAAAAGTCAAAAGACTTTAAACAGGTATTTTCCATCTCTCGATATCAATCACCCATCCGCAGATAGATGTTAAATGGAGATTGCTGGGGTTCCATCTGCTGGGGCACCCACAAATCACTCCAGCCGCTCCCTCCCAGCACATCCATGGTGGGGATGAATTGTATGGAGAGGCGGCCAAGAGTACGTAGGGAAACAGCAGCACTTTATCTAGTGTTTCAGGTTTGTTTTTTCTCATTTATTCCTATGTTTGCCTCTTTAATCTCTGTATATTTTGTAACAAAAGGACAAATAAATGAAGTATTATGTGGTATAATGTTGTTACATGTTCCCCAATATAAAAACAGTAGCACACGTGTCGGGAAACCATCCAGTGATTTATCGATTATTACTAGCAGGTGAACCTGTCCTGAGATAAGTGCCCTCTTTCACAATCTATGCTGTTCTCTGCATTGTATCATGGTAAGCAATTATGTACAGCTACACAATTATACTTACAAATGAATAGAATATCAACTAGAAAAATATTACTATGACGGTAGAAAGCCATCAGTAACAAACAAAGGAAAAATCTATATAAAAGAGACATCGTCCTCATTCACAATTCTGCTTTTATGTATTTTTTATCATCTGTGTTTTCACATATTTCATTTTCTGTTTCCCAACTAACAGGAGCCAGTATTATTCACTGGGACAATGAGGAAAAACCTTGATCCTTTTGATGAGCACACTGATGAAGAGCTGTGGGATGTTTTAGAAGAGGTACTGACAAAACGGAAAGATGGATTTGTGATCCTCTCCAGTCTTTCTGTAACATTTATTTTCTCCTTCCATATGTGTATGCAATCTGTGTGCTCCTTTGTTGCCGAAAACCTTTTAAAAGGTTATAAGAAATAACCAAGGTGAATCTGAGATTCTTCTTCGCTTTCTAAAGGTTACAGCACTGAACGTTTTTTAGAAAATATTTACATTTGCGTATGAGAATACTTCTATATACTTTTACGGCCGGATGCATATGACCGGATTTGCATTTCGGAATCCGCGATCGTCACCCGCTCGGATCATCCGCGGTATTCTGCACGCTATGAAAAAATAGAACATTCGCACGTCCACTCACATGCACGGATAGCGATTGCAATTTTTGCAAGCAGATATAAAAAATGTTTTATTTTTCTGCAGACTCCGCATGGGCAGCTTCCATTGAAGTCAATGGAAGTCGTCCGACCCGCAACCCATCTGCAATTGACATTGCGGATAGCCCGTGGGTACCTGCATCATCACCTAGCGCCAGCAGAACAAATATATATTTTTTAAAATCTGTATTGTGCATGACCAATGGCAAGCGTCATCTGTAATACAGAAAGAGAAGGGATGTGGGGTCGCCGCCCAGGGTCACAGCCGGATTCAGCTGCGGACTCCCGCATGCGGAATCTGACCCAGTCATGTGTCGGTAGCTAATACAAAGCAAGTGGTTCCTAAAGGAATGGCATTTTCTCCAGGGTATGTTCACACATTGAAGGTTCTTTGTAGCGAATCCACACCAAATGTGAATTTCATGCCCTCATTTGAAGGAATGAAATCTGCTGTGAATCACTGCAGCAGGAATTGACATACTGTAGATTTACAATCTGTAGCATATTAGATGTAAATCCTACAGGCAGAAGTTTTCCACACCATGTAGCTGAGATACGCATGGTTTGTACTCTGTGACCATACCCTTATGCACTCCTCAAAGCAACGTTGTGGCTCCTGTTTGTAATGGAAGCAACACTTCTGTACCAGATCTTTGGCACAATAGACACAGGCGGTGCCTCATGACTTATTATGGGGTCCATCAGGGTCTGCCAAAGTGTCCCATTAGTTTGATGGAGAAAATAGCAGCACTATTTTTCCCGTCAAATGTATCATGCTCTGCGATGGAGGGTTTCACTGTACAGAGAAACAGTTATCTAATCTCTTGGGAGTTAAATAAAGTCCTATGAAAACTGATGTGTTTATTTCAATGGGGGTGAGGTGAGTAAGCCAATGCCAGACACCCCTGACAGCACCTTATATACCATGAGAACAAAGGATCAGGGATTTTAAAATTCAAATATGCCTGATTCCCCTCTCTACCAATGTCTGTCACTGAGGGACGTCATGCAGCTCGCAGACATTAGATTTCTACGTTTTTCAGGTGCTGTTTTGATATGATTCTTAATTGCACTTCAACTGCACTTAATACAACCTTATGCTTTCCGGTCTACTTTCTTGTAAAAACACATTTGATTTTGGCTCCATTCACACAGGGGGGTTTGGTTGTTGTAAAAACTGAACGAAAAAGTTCATTGGTGAAACCATGTGTGTGTTTATTATGTTTGTAGAAAAGTGTGGCAAAAAATGCACGCAGTTTTGAAAATGGACTTTTTGGTGCTGTTTTTATTGCAAGCGAACTGCCCCATGTGAATGGAGCCTTTAACTATAAAAACCTCATGCAGCAACTGCACTGTGTGAACCAAGTTTGTACAAAATACAATTGTTTGTCATTTGTCAATTAAGTAAATTTGCTGCAGGTCTTTATTCTGAATATACTTTATGCCTTAGGTTCAACTGAAGGAGGTGATTGAAGAATTACCCTGTAAAATCGAGACTCAATTGGCTGAATCCGGTACCAATTTCAGTGTTGGCCAAAGACAACTAGTGTGCCTTGCCCGGGCAATTTTGAGAAAGAATCGAATACTGATTATAGATGAAGCAACAGCAAATGTAGACCCAAGGTATACTTAGTATATTTTCTGTACTTATCACTGTACATATTGAAAATGGCAAAATATAAATATCTGTCAAACTGCTGGCATGAATATATTCTATGTGAAGTCCATACGACACATTCCAACCTTTAGTCATAGGTGGCGGATTTATTGTAGAAAATTCTGCAAATGTTCAATCTATTCCAGCCATGTGAATGGGGATATTCCTACAGCATATAGATGGATATATTGAAGCCTCATTCAGAGATATGGAACAACTGCAGACACTAGTTCCAAAACTAGCAAATTTAAGAGCTAAATAAAATCTATATGGTTGGTAAATTTCTAATAAACTAATTCTACAGTCTTCTATAGAGTAGGACTACCATTATGCTGTTCCTGTGGACAAGAATATTGCTGCTATAATTCTACCTTTACAAAAATATAACTTCTATACTCCCCCTATGTACATGAATAGGACTACTATAACATGGTTGCCTACATGTGAGAATATAATCACTATAATATTGCTCCGTACATAGAAGAATGTTGCTACTATAATTCTGCCCTAAAGGTCAGATCCAATTCCCTATAAATTACATATACATAGTGCCCCTTATCTACACAGGTGATTCAAAGCAATGCTCTCCTCTCAGTATAATCATCTATATATCCAGAGTGAGTGCCCCTCTCCCCAAGTATAATAGATACTGCAAGGGGGCTCTTGAAGTATCTGGTGTCCTTCCTGGTAGTATAATCACATCTAGAGCCCTCCTTGGTTTATTCACTGGCAGAAGTCCCCTTGAGATATCATCACATCCAGTGCGCCCCTTACAGTGTAATCCATTGTTATATCGAGGGGCCCCAAATCAAGAGTTCCTCCACTTGCAGTAAATTCACATCAAGAGTTCCTCTACTTGCAGTATGATCACATCAAGAGCATCACTTCCTTCACAGTATCATCACATCCAGAGCTCCCATTTACAGTATAAACACATCCCGAGGACCCTCTTGATGTATAAACATATCCATGGCTTCCCCCTGGCAGTATATTCTAATTCAGAACTCCATGATCATATAATAACTGTAAGGAGAATTTATGTGTTTATCAAAGAGAAGACGATCCCAGATCCCGTGCAGAAGTCTGGACCCAGGAGAAATTCAAATCAAACCAACTTTATGTGGTATCAAATAATTTCTACTTTATTCTGAGGTGGACAAAGTATTTATATCCTAAATGACATCACAGTAAAGATTATACCTCCAAAAATGGATAGAATATATGATAGGTTAAGATAAAAAATGATTAACATAAGTTACACCTTCTAGGGTGTATCTATTACATACAATGAGACCACTATGAATTCAGGAGAAAGGAATGCATGTAATACTTTACAGACTTACCCCCTGTAGTGTGTAGCTTCCTGTCTATAGATATGCATACATGGGGGGTCTAGTAGACTATCATCTTTCCTGAGAAGACATGGAGGCCTAAAGAAGGGTTATATTTTAACCCTTTCACTACTCATACCAGTATCATGCTCTACAAGGCAATATAGAATAATTAACTGATACATTGATCTACAATTTTCTTAACATTCCCCACTTTAGATCAATATGTCAACACAGTATAATAGTAAATACACATATATAATGACTCTACCACAGACCCCCTGGCTACGGCCCGAAGCTTTATTACCAGGACGCCTGGGTTCACACTTCAAGACTAAGTATATAATTATTTCATATAAAAGCATTACATTGATATATATATATATATATATATATATATATATATATATATATTATATAAAGTCATTCCACCAATTGTACCCACAATTAGGCCCGCCTCCAAGAGAAGCTTGGCCTTGATTTATTATGAGATTGATGTTTCTTTCTTCATATATAAATGATTGTCCATCATGATATAAAATCTTATTTATTGAAATGTCACTCAGTTATTAGAGCGATCCTCCGGTACAATCAGAACGCACTGGAATCAAAATGTCACACTTCAAAATCATCAAAGTAAAATGGTGCTTTCTTCATAGAACTTTTACCCATCACTTGTCATAAAAGGTGGTCACCTGACCCAGTAAATCATCCTGTTCTTCGTCATCTTGTATATTTTGAAACATAGTTTTGGTGATGGAAGTGTTAATAAGGTTTTGTAACAGTCCTCGAATACATGGAATACAACAACAACCACAGAGTACTAGAATGGAGGCAAATACTGACATAGAGACTAATGTGGAGTATATGACTTGTGACCAGTGTCCAAACAAGCTTTCAACCAGTCCCTGAATGGATCGTCTATGCCAGAGTTATCAGCTAGTTCATTTGATAATGCATTTAACCCTTCCAGTGCTCGAGTAATACTACCATCAGGTGCTGTGTTATTAGGAATGAAAGTACAACAATATCCTCCAATCATTTTACAAACTCCTCCTTTTTCTGCTAGTAACATATCAAGAGCCATTTCTATGTTGCCATGCAATAAGTGTAAGGTGTGTCCTAGTTGTTCCTCTAGGCCCCTGATTGCATCTCTTGTATAATTAACAAATCTCTGTTGGTTATAGTATGTATATATTCCAGTCTACATTTTTATTCACTGTTACCCACCATACGAGAAGAGACTCAAACCCCCTGCAGCCATCCGATTTCTCGTCCCATACTCGTCCGGTACCCCCCTTGGGACCCCGATGGGTCAGAGGAACCTTTGGGAGAGGTGTCCCTAGTTCTCCGGACACGGCCCTTGCTGTTACCCTCGGAGGTCATGAGGTATATAGGCATTATCAGTTGTACCAAGCACAATCCCGTTAGGGGCTGTACCTGGCACCTGTTCTAAGCCCGGTCACCACACAACCATCACACGTCTGTGCGTGCTCTCTGTAGCTCAGGCCATATCCCAGAGACAGCGTGCCCTTACGGTTCTCCTCTCCGCACAGCATCCCTCAGGCAGTCTCCCGTAGTCTGCCTTGGTCCCATTACCAGGTAGCGCGAAGCAAGCATGACCCCAGGATCAGAGGCAACAGCAGGTATTTGGTCCCCGCTCACAGGTGGAAACAGCAAACTCAATGTATAACATGGATCACTTATCTGTGGGGGGTAGGTACAGTTAAGAAGCTTAATCACACATCTTACGTTCATCACACCGTGAGGACTTGTCATTAACTGTTATCTATCGTGGGGTCAGGTCTTTCTATCTCATATAATTATTATTAACATTCTCTATACACAATATTTACTGCATAACATTAAGATTTACACAACTACTACTACTCCAATCATCTGCAGTCGCTTAATCCTCCAACGTTAACCCCCCCCCCCCCCCCTCAGGAATTTCTCTTATCAAGGAGAGGTGATGGAGTAAGATAAACAGAGCTTTAGCTGT
Source organism: Eleutherodactylus coqui (assembly GCF_035609145.1). NCBI lineage: Eukaryota > Metazoa > Chordata > Amphibia > Anura > Eleutherodactylidae > Eleutherodactylus > Eleutherodactylus coqui. Next base: position 403,855,372 of record NC_089837.1, read on the forward strand.
GGCTGGACTACTACAGATAACTGCAGCATCCTTGTGCTATCCTTCCCGTAATAGGGACACTCAGCTCTCACATTATCAACAACTTCATTATTATTATATCTTACATGACATTATCACATTGAAAACACCATTTAACAATCAAAATCACTGCAAACCAATCACAGAACTGACCTGTACACAAATAACAGCAAGAATGGACGTTCCCTATTCACACAGGTTTATACTAAACTTCATTCCTGATCATCTTCATTACAGGTCTATTCATATCAAGCAAGCAGAGCATGGCTAGAGTCAGTCACACTCCCCCCCTCCCTTTTTCTCACTGAACTCTAAAGCTAAAAAGTGGGGGTGAGGGTGAAAGAAGCATTCCCATGTAACAGACGATTTAACCATTTGTGAGCTGACCCCATCTTATAGCACACACTTAATAAGATAGACAACATATCATCAACACACAGAGGACAGTGATGGAGGCTGCTGACTATTCCTATGCAGTTCAGAGAAGGCACTAATCACTGGTGTTGTGTACTACAAGTGCAAGCATTGGGATGCCAGGTAGAAGGTACAGCTATGGGATGTAAGGAGCCAAGATGGCGTCTGGGCGGCGGCCGAAGGTATTACAGCAGGTACTAAAATGGCCGCAGGCCATGACTAGCACTAAGATGGCCGCCAGGGACGTGGCCTGACTAGGAGTACTATCAAGCCAGGCAAGCATCTAGCCACGCCTTACCCCTTTGTGTGCAATGCCAACAAGTCCCTCATCTGACACACATCTATAATAATCTTTGTGTATAGCGCCAACATATCCTGCAGCGCTTACATAGACAGGGGGATACAGAAGGTAAAGGGATGGAGATGTGCACGGTATGGCGAGGTAGGGATGTGCACGGTATGGCGGGGTGGAGATGTGCACAGTATGGCGGGGTGGAGATGTGAGAGATGCTATACACATAGACAATGGTCAGACATTTAGCCGTGTGACGGCAGAAACTGTGTGACTGCAGGAGCGGTTTATGACGGCTAGCAGGGATTGCAGTCAGTAGGTCAGGGAGCAGATCTACCAGTATGGCGCTCGTCACTCCTTCTATAGAAGTTACACCCAGAGCTCTCCCAGCATCCCCCATGTGTAGGACGGCGCCCCCTCCTGGTCTTATACTCCCTTCTGCATTGTTTAGCACAAATAATACAAGACAAAATTTTTTTTTTTTAGAGTAGTTTGTAAACCCCTAGGCTGTGAACACTGTCCATATGAGTGCCACCATCCCCCCTGTTGAGACATGACACAGCCCATGGCTCAAAACTGCTGCACATCTGAAGAACGATTTAGGTAAGATAGGTTTGTTTTTTGTTGTTTTTTTTTTAACGGAGATGTACAGCCCATCTACAAGAGTGTATTCAGCATCTACAAGAGATACATCCTGCAGATCTGGTCTGAGTAACACCTCATGTGCCATCTCTCCTAGACAGTTGTATGGGGGACCGTCTGAAGAAATAGGCAGTAAGGTGGATGGATGGAGCGTAGCACATCCCTAGGTTGTCAGGTGTGGCTGTGAGTAGTAGTGTCCTGCAGGGGGAGGTCTAGAAGGACTAAGATATGAGTATAACTAACTGCGTGCGGTACTCAGTGTGTGGGGGGACAGCACTATAGTGGCAGAAGGTCTGACTACCGCTTGTACACAGGCTGGGAACGCTCGGCCACTGGATCTAATCTGCAAGAGTAGTATGCCAGCAGTCTGTTTTCCACCGTGTTCCTGAGTTAACACAGAGGTGATATATCCTTCTCCTGAGTCAACAGTTAGCACAAAGGGCTTGCTGTAGTTCAGCAGCCCCCCAGACTGATGTGCCCACCAGAGTCTGTTTTAACCTGACAAAGGCTTCCTCAGAGGCCCATCTCACTGGATCCTGCCGGCTGCAGCCAGAAGTTCATCATAGATGATTCTGGTAAGAAGCGCTGTCAGAGATGCAGAATTTGAGATCCAAGAGCTGTAGAAGTTTGTCTGTTACGATCGTGTGGGCAAGCAAAGCACGGAACCCACATGATCATGACCAAAGGGGACGCACACGGGTATCACCAGGGTCACACGGGACTCACACCGGTTTCAGGCAACTGACCCTGTGCTACAAGGGAGGATGATAGTGGCCCTACCTAAGCGGGGACATTGCCCTAATAAGGGCAGCCCAGCGGTCTTCGGATCTGGGCCCTAGCTGATCCTAGGAGCCACACACCAGAACAGGATGCATTCACATGCCACATGACAGACCCAGAATACACTGCATACAACATACAACCACTAGTAACAGATTGGAAGCTGAACGTACATACCAGGTATTAGTTGACATGTTGTACAAGATGTTGAAAGCTAGCAGGCCACTTCACAGCTCCTGGTTACACTGCTAGTCCCTACACTAACCAGGAGTCCAGCAGAACCGGACACCGTTCACACCGCACGCTGCAACAGGACAGGACACCGATAGCAGGACACACAGCAAGCTAACACAAAACTGACAGAATTTAAACGTACAAACGGACATGAACCAAGTCACACTGCAACCCTCACCAGACAAGCATTCATGACGGCCCACCTGAGGGGCCATATAGACTGACCAGGGGATTGGCTAGCAGACAGCACCACACCCAGCCAGCTCAATCATTAACCCTGTGAGTGCTGTGCTGCTGGAAACACAATAGAACAAATCCCAGCAGCACACGTAACATTCTCATTCCCAAAAAGAAGATCATTTGCTCATAGTTTTGGGACCTCCAGAATTGCTTGCCTACCTTCATCTGACAGGTTATACCCCAAATATTTAACCGTTTGCTGACCGTATTGGAGTTTCTACATGTTTACTTTATGGCCTTGCTCATAAATAAACCTCAAGAGTGCGACTGTGTCCCTCCACAATTCTCTCCACTGTCTGCTGCTGGCTACCAACATACAGTAGTAGCTGACTACCTCTAAGAGGCTGGAACTGGGCTAAGTGTACTGACATAGCCTGGGAGACAATTGTTGGAGATTCACAGCAGCCCTGAGGTACCTGGTGAAGGTATACCTAATTTTATCATAATATCTCATTACAACACATTTACTGGACATATTCGGGACTATATAATCTGACATTTCACAGGCTTATTTGTCTCTAGGTCTGTTATAACTGGTTCAGAGAGGGATTCCCTGTGGGTCCGGCCATTAACCCCTCTTACCAGGATATGACTATTAATACATTTAACATTGGCTACATATTGGGATGTATTAATGTCCTGGTGGCTCCTGAGCCCACCAAGAAAGTAATCATCCGCCCATTCACCTGGAGATCTATCTCAGGCAGTGGAGATTGCCATGAGATCCTCCAAGTGTTGTACATCGACCCCTCCTAGTCATTTTTCCCCAAGGTCGCTGAGAACATTGTTTCTCAGGGCACTCTCAGGCAAAATCACTAGACTTCCATTATTCAAACACACATTTAAATCCCCGAGCTGCATCCCACCTCTGCTTCTTCCTCTGTCTCTACTTTCACATCCTCTCGCTGTCCAATGACCTCTCTTACTTTCTTGAACCATCATATCACATTCCTCTCCCTGTATAAAAAAAACCTCACTTTCTGACCCTTTTCTTTGTAACACTTTTCTGCATGTTTTGCATATTGCAAAACATCCTGCAACGATCCCATCCTCAGGGTAACTATGTATCTCATTATATAACCTCCTATTTCCTTCTTTACTGCACTTACTAACGTGTTCCTTAATGGCTGATTATATGCAGCATTAGGATCATCTCTCATGCCCCCTGATTATACTATGGAAGGGGTCTACCATCTCCTCCCCTCCCATTCTAATTTCCTTCTACAGAACTCCAATCTGGCCATAGAATTATTCTATCTGCTCTCTCTATTTTTCATTCAATTGGAACTCCCCATTAACCCTTTGAATTGTTCATCAAACTGTCGGGCGTCTATTTTTATATGGGCGTGACAGTTTGGGGCTTCTTTTAACTAGACTTCAGCAACGGATAATCCGTATTTCTGCTGATCTTTTAGCTGATTTTGTCCGTATTGTATCACATAATTCTACTATTCCACTCATCTCAATCACTCACACATTCGCTTCATGCAATATAAGACAGCAATACAAATAGTACATTATGTTAGTAGGCGGCCGCCCTCTTCATATTCTTAGTTACTCTATAACACAATATCAAAGAGAAAGTAATAGAAAGATAAGAAGTAAAGTTCCTGGACACCCCTGTGTCCCATGACGTCATCTAACCACTTTTTACGTGTCGCACGGAGTTAATTCTTTCCTGTAGCCTTCTCACAATGGCTATGGTCTCACATAGACTACTGCTATTGCCCCTTTGGCAACCCATTCGTCTATACTTGCCTCTCATTTACAATACACATTGTAAATTCTACTAACACTAAAGTATACAGAAGAAGAAGAAGAGAGAAGAGAAGTTTAACCATTGTTATACTTACTACACGTTATCCGGGAGGCTTCCAAATTCTCCGGCTAGTTCGGAAAAACGTCACTGTTTCAGACAGGATGCCCGACTGGCCTCTAATTACGTCTAAGCAAGACGGAGGTCTTTTAATGATCGGAGAGTACTTCAGACCCACCTTTTCACAGCCAGGCTGTCCTCTCCCTCTGCAGTGAGTGATTCCGGCTCGAAGGACCAAAAATGTAAGGAGAATTTATGTGTTTATCAAAGAGAAGACGATCCCAGATCCCGTGCAGAAGTCTGGACCCAGGAGAAATTCAAATCAAACCAACTTTATGTGGTATCAAATAATTTCTACTTTATTCTGAGGTGGACAAAGTATTTATATCCTAAATGACATCACAGTAAAGATTATACCTCCAAAAATGGATAGAATATATGATAGGTTAAGATAAAAAATGATTAACATAAGTTACACCTTCTAGGGTGTATCTATTACATACAATGAGACCACTATGAATTCAGGAGAAAGGAATGCATGTAATACTTTACAGACTTACCCCCTGTAGTGTGTAGCTTCCTGTCTATAGATATGCATACATGGGGGGTCTAGTAGACTATCATCTTTCCTGAGAAGACATGGAGGCCTAAAGAAGGGTTATATTTTAACCCTTTCACTACTCATACCAGTATCATGCTCTACAAGGCAATATAGAATAATTAACTGATACATTGATCTACAATTTTCTTAACAATAACATCCAGTAAAAACCCACAGAACCTTCATGTTTACGCTAGTAAAAACATTCAGAGTTTCCCTACATTCCCCAATCCCTCTCTATGCAGTCATCATTTTCAGAGGTTTACCCAATCTCCCACCATCTCCTAATAATCACACATGAATGCTGCCAGCTATATTACATAAGCTGATTATGTTAGGTATGGCAGTGCTGAGAGCAATAGTAATGGTGTCTCTTGCTCCCACTGGTCTCACTTGTCTTGTCCTCCTCTCTGGTGGGCAGCATGTGCACCAGGGCAGGTCTTCTAGCAGACATACTTAGCATGTGTCATGTCTGCTAGATTATTTTCCTTTAAATGACAGTCTGGCAGCAGGGCTAGTTACAGATGGAGGCGAAAATCTTGCCACCATTTGCAAATTTCTAGTTGCCTTTGTGACCATTTTGGAAGCGTATGTAGAGGTACACATGTGTCCTTCCTTACCTTTCTTCTTGGTTCAACATATCCCAAAAAGTGAGGTGCAAGATGGTCAGCTTATAATGTCGATGCCAGTGGTTGTGCTGTGTACTACAGCATGCCAAAGGTTTTGCTATGATATCATGATATTGTTTTGAGTTGTTTTAATGAGAAATTAGAGTTCTTAACCAAATTAGAGATAAGGTAAGGATGGAACATTTGTAATATCCAGGTTCATAAGGGTATTTCACATTCCTCTTCATACTGCTTCATAATGCCAAAATATGGCAGCCTCAATGCTTCTTAGGGCTCATTCACATAGGTGTATCCAAGTCCGGTTCGGGAAATATGCACCGTGTGTGTATATGTGTGTTGGATGCAATTTTCATGCTTGCGCACGTTTTTCACTGCTTTTTGAGGTGCACAAAAAAATGCAACCCAATTGATGTCACATTTTTTCCACTGTCTGTTGGCAGCATGTGTAAAAAATCTCTGTGAATACGCATGCAACTGCATAGTTATTGCGCAATCCCATAGACTTTCATTCTTCTCAATTTTTTTGCTTGCAGTTATAGGGGATGGACAAAAATATAGAAACATAATATAATCCCATGTAACTTAAGTGAGTCACAGTGGTATGAATTATCTATATAAATCCAAAACTAAGGCCGTCACAGATATAGAATTAAAATTTACCTTTTATTACAAATTACTTAAAAAACGGGGTCAAGGCCTCTTGGTTTTTTCCTGGGAAAGACTAAACGGGAATTGCTTGGGAGTCATTGACATATCTCTCCCTCCCCTATCCTTCCCAGTATCCCACTGTTGTGGATTTGTCTGTCCTGTTACTAATTGTTTTATGTTTGGTTTTTGTTAGTAGGCCTTGACCCCGTTTTTTAAGTAATTTGTAATAAAAGGTAAATTTTAATTCTATATCTGTGACGGCATGTAACTTAAGTGGAGGTAATATGACACAGATGTTGCCAGGCAGAAATGAACATCTGCCAGCGCAACAAGGTTCCATTGGTGAGGGGTTTGAGCCACTCAGCTGCTGTTACCAGCTGGCTCCCAAAACTACCCAGAGCAAGGCAAGAGGTGAAGCGAAGACAAAGTTGGTGGTAAGACTCTCAGCCAAACAGGAAACAAAAGGGCAGCTCATTGCTAATGATTAAAATCCTATGCATTTTCTATGGTGTTTCCATAACTTTGTCCACCCCCTGTAGGTCTACTACCCAGGTTGATATCCAGTGTGTCACCCTCCATATTCATTATTTACACTCTGCCCCAGGTAGACCTAACATCAGTTTCAGAACGGCATATCCTTTTATGCGCCAAACAGAGATAATACCCAGCTTCACAGAGGATGCCAGGATTGATCGTTCTCACTCTCTTTCGGCTGTTGAATGAAGAAAGCCTACAGTATATACAACATTTGTATAAGTGCTCTATACCGTTTTATACAATTCTGACAGTTCCCGAATGCTTTCACCTTCAGCTATACAATATGCAGATATAATCAGCCCTCTATTTTATATATTTACTTCTGTTCTAGCAGTCATATTATCCACATTTTTTTTTTTTTGAACTAGAGATTTTTATAGAATTTTTGTTTTTCATTCTGTGCATTTTCTACCGGAGGATGATTTGCGGCTTTTTTGTTCTATTTGCACAATAACGATATAGATCTATACGCAAAGGAAAATAGAACATGAAGCACATGGAAGTGTATGTCTTTGTTCATTGGCATGTTCACTCTTCACCATAAGCGAGAAAAGAGTGTAAACTGTATCATGATTACAAATGTAGATTTAACACAATTTCAGCATTTCCTGCTAAGCATGAAACAATAAATGACAGGCACATGAAGAGCAAAGCTCTCGAAAAGTTACTGTTTCTAAAAGTAGAATTTAATCCCAGACATTTGCATTAAGAATCGTGAATCACCCTCCTCGGAGCATTACAGCTTAAAATCTCCATTAATTGAGGCGTATGAGAAACTTTGTGAGGAATTTACATTTCTTTTGAAGATTAATCTGTTTGATTGACATTTAAATGGCGGTTTATTAACAGCTGTTTTGTGCTTAGATAAGACACTAGTTTTATTTTGTGAGCGTAAACTATGTTAGGCGAGATATTGTTTGCGCGTTTGACAACTATATTGTGCAGCCCTGCATGTGTGTATCTGCTTATTACCGTGTTTGTAAACTCCATTCGTATCAGTGGAGTTTGTGACAACCTTTTAGGAAAGGTGAAGCGTGGTTCGCCTCCAGCGAAAGTTTCTAAAATGGCATTATTTGTACAAATATACATGTACTCTGCTCCTACCCCTATTGTATATCTTTCTGTTCTTAAGAGGATAATCTAATACAACATTTCCATTATATGCAGCAGATATGAATTCAATGTGGGCATGTGAAATGTCTCTTGCCATAGTCTAACCTCTGAATAGAGAGCAGCCCTTAAAGACAGAGGCAGATGAAAATGTGTAATGTTCCAAAACCTTAGGGATGATGTTTATCTTGTTCTGTATTTCTGTGCAACTCATTGTTTTGCTACCCACATTCAATTACTGCCCATTGAAAGTAGCTAAAAATGATAATGAAGTCTTGGGTTATATTAGGCTAACCTCTTCATTTCTACAGAATGCACACAATAGTCGTCCTTCACAAAGTGTTCTCGTTGTTAAACTGAAAAGTTTTTCTATAGGTTTTAGTCTGTTATATGTATTCAGGAGCAAACTCATTGCTTTCAGACTATATCATTTAATTAGACTCCGTTTATAAGCGTTCTCAACAACAGCACATTAAGACAAGGTTTCTTTATTTTCGAGAGAGGTAGCTCATTGTGAAGCATTTTATCATAAACATGAATTTCCATTACATGTATGTACAATGCTGATAGCTTGGCTTAAGCCTCAGCCTGGAATATTGGACTGTGCCTAAGATATTTGAGGGTTGATATTCGTTCCCACATTGATCCCTGCTAAAGCTGATATTCTAATATGCAGCCTGGGGTGGTAATAAAAGCATGCTCACAGTTCTTGCAGCCAGGCAAATGGGATGCTCATCTGCACCGCTGTCACCAGCAGGATGGGGGAATTTGTGATCCCGCTGTATAGAGCACTGGTGAGACCATGTCTGGAACACTGGGTTCATTTCTTACAAAAAGACATTGATAAAATAGAATGAGTCCAATGATTGGCTACAAAAATGGAGGTGGGTCTTAAAATCTATTGATACATTTGGGGGTATTTTTCTACTTAAAGGAGATGTCCCGCGCCGAAACGGGTTTTTTTTTTTTTAAACCCCCCCCCCCCCCCGTTCGGCGCGAGACAACCCCGATGCAGGGGTTAAAAAAACCACCCGCACAGCGCTTACCTGAATCCCGGCGGTCCGGCGTCTTCATACTCACCTGCTGAAGATGGCCGCCGGGATCCTCTGTCTTCATGGACCGCAGGGCTTCTGTGCGGTCCATTGCCGATTCCAGCCTCCTGATTGGCTGGAATCGGCACGTGACGGGGCGGAGCTACACGGAGCTACACGGAGCCCCATAGAGAAGAGGAGAAGACCCGGACTGCGCAAGCGCGGCTAATTTGGCCATCGGAGGGCGAAAATTAGTCGGCACCATGGAGACGAGGACGCTAGCAACGGAGCAGGTAAGTATAAAACTTTTTATAACTTCTGTATGGCTCATAATTAATGCACAATGTACATTACAAAGTGCATTATTATGGCCATACAGAAGTGTATAGACCCACTTGCTGCCTCGGGACATCTCCTTTAAATGCGTGTATTTTGGCGGAAAAGAATTTTGGCAATAGGCTTTTATTGAAAATTTTGCACAGTTTGGTTTCTGCAGATTTTATACAATATATATGAAGCTGTAGAAAGCCATTCACAGTGAAATCTGTCAGTGATCTTGTCTGGTGGCTCAGTCTTGAGCCCCTGGCTCTTCTGTCCTGAACAATCTTCCAAGCTGATTTATGGCCGAATCAAAGTTTATCTGGTATATCTACCACTCTGAGACACTGTGCCATTGCCTGTGACAAGATTAGAAACAAAAAGGAAGATAATGCGTTACATGACTAGAAATAGTGCATATGTATGTTAGCAGAACACTTTGGTATAGGCACATGTTGTTCTGCATATATTGGACTTGTATCTATAACTTACTGAGCATAACAATAGGATGTGGTTTATCCATGCAGACAGATTGGCTTTCATCGAATGTGATATCCTCCTTCTTCCACCCAGATATGTTTACTTGACTAATTAGTATATACTAACAATTATTAGGAAATTATAGTACCAGTATTTCTAGTGGCGTAATGCACCACACAGCTGTGCTACATGGTACATGCATTATGATCCCCACAAATCACATGCACCGCTCTACTACATCCATCCTGATTCCCACACATTACACACACATCACATTACACACACAGCTCTGCTACATGGAACATCCTTTATGATCATCACACACACAGCTCTGCTACATCCATCCTGATTCCCACACAAGACAAATTCAGCACTTTACATACACAGCTGTTCTACATGGTACATCCATTATGATTCCCACACATCACACTCATAGCTCTACTACATCCATATTGATTCCCACACATTACACATACAGCTCTGCTACGTGGTGCATCCATTATGATCCCCACATATTACACACACAGCTCTACTACATCCATCCTGATTCCCACACAAGACAAACACAGTACATTCTGGATCAACACAGGAGGATAGACAGGCTGGACTAGATGGACATTGTCTTCATTTGGCCTAACGAACTATGTTACTATGTTACATTATACACACAGCTTTGCTAAGTAGTATATCCATTATGATCCCCACACATCATACACACAGCTCTACTACATTGATCCTGATTCCCACATCAGACAAACACAGCATATTACACACACAGCTCTGCTACACGGTACATCCATTATGATTCCCACACATCACACGCACAGCTGTGCTATATGGCACATCCATTATGATCCCCACACATCATACACACAGCTCTACTACATTGATCCTGATTCCCACATCAGACAAACACAGCATATTACACACACAGCTCTGCTACACGGTACATCCATTATGATTCCCACACATTACACACGCAACTCTGTAACATGGTACGTCCATTATGATCCCCATATATCACACACACAGCTCTACTACATGCATCCTGATTCCCACACAAGACAAACACAGCGCATTACACACACTGCTTTGCTACATGGTACATCCATTATGATCCCCACACATCACACACACAGCTCTACTACATCCATATTGATTCCCACACAAGACAAACACTGCTTGACTCATCCCATGGCAGTGACAGCACCGCAGGTCCTTCAGCCCACCGGATCAATTTGGTGGCGGTAGGTCAGTGTTTTCTGTCAGGACCACTGAGTTGTGTCTGAGATAATAACAGCTTAGTTGTATTCTCATTTTGTTATTTTGTCCTCCCCTTCCAAGAGCCCTAACTGTATTGTTCTTCTGTTAGTCAGGCTCTGTGTTTTATATATGTTGTAGGACCTGTGATGACATCACCAGGGGGCGGAGCGATGATGTCCACAGGGGCGGAGCATGAGAAGCACATACATACTCAATGACAAGTGGACGTTAGTAGTTTGACTATGTACTAGTTCACAGCTTGTTATCCCTGAGGAAGCTATCATCCAATAGTTATACATGTGGGGCCTTGCTATTCCCCCTTGCTTATAATCATATAGGTGATAACTGTACTCCGATTCTTCATTGAGCGATTTTGTTTGATATAGCATTTGTTATTTGTCTTTATTATGACTTTCATCATGATTCATAACAAGTTGTTTTATTAAGTACATGGGGGGTACACCACCTTTATACTTACACGTGTTACTTTTTGGACAGAATTTATGTCTATTTAGAGGGAAATTTTAGGTGATTACATACATTGGTGTAACATCTTATGAAATTGTGTGCTTTTTGTTGATTTAAGGCCCTTTTACATGCAAAGATAATCTCTCAAACAACTGAAAGATTTAGCAATCTATTTGCATAAAGTGTTAATGGCCATTAACACTTTATCATCTTTATTTGCATGTAAAAGGACCTTTAGGAGTTGTTTGCAGAACCCAGTTTGTCTTTAAATGCATGTCTAGCTGTGCAAACAGCTGCCAGCACATTCCATTGTTCTCACTGCTGTCGGCACACTTGATTGTTCTCGCGGCTAGTGTAAACATGCCACGAGGAGAACATCTTGCAGTCTTTTGAAAGATGAGCAAACTACATTCAAATGGAATGTATTTGCTTAGTCTTTCAGAGGTGTTAATCATGGATTTTAAGTAAACTGAAATTCATCGTTCACGATCACCGTATTTACATGTAATGATTATCGCTCAATTTCGTCCGTTTGGATTTTGATCGATAATCGTTGTGTGTAAAAGGACTTTTAGATGTTAAATGTTTTGTATGGTATATATTTTAATTTTATTTGTGATCATGTAGCACAGTACATTTTTGTTTTTTGTTTCTGAGTATGTTTTTCAGTGTGTGACCACATGTTGAAGGGCGGCGCCTGCCATTGTTTATTGTCTGAGGCAAGACTCTTATCATGGTGGAAATGCAGCTTAGGCTTTTCAGACAGAAGGCGTTACCGGTCCCTATGAGCAGTGTACTCGTCTGTCTTCTCCATACAGCATGCTTTAAATTCATCAATATGGCACACTCTGTGTTGATAAATTTGGCATATGCTAAAACCAATGCCAGATCGGACCTATAGTGGAAAATAAGATCACAGAAAGGCAGTGAAGAACCAATTTTTATATCTAGAAATCACTGGAGGTCCTTCTAAAACTTTTATTAAAAATTGTATTTAAAAAAAGAGGCAAATATAACGCGAACATTAACCAAAATCAATGCTATCACCTTATAATAACCAAAATATAAATAATGACCCCTCCACGAGGGAACAACGATGTAGATAAACTAATCCACCGCTATCTGGATAAGAAGATGGGACAAGCTGAAAGCTGATAGAATATAGTCTGGCTGGAAACCAATCTAATGTGCACCAGGGAATGTAAATAATATCCACATGACTGCACCTTTGGGGCTTCTGCAGTTGCTGCTAATATCTGTCTATCCAAAAAAGTAGATAGCAGTACTTATAGGATAATACTACTAATCGAATTAGAAATCAGAGTCAAAATCGATGGCAGAAATGTCAACAACCTCTGATATGCAGATGACACCACCCTACTTGTGGAAAGGGAAAGTGACCTGGAAAACCTTATCCAATGAGTGCAAAAGGAAAGCAAACGCATGGGAATGTATCTCAACAGCAAGAAAACGAAAGTCATGACCATGGTAGGCTACAGTACAATGAACATAAAAATGAACAACAAATAAGTCAAGTTGGTCCAAGATTTCATCTTCCTTGGATCCAAAATCGATTGCAATGGGCAATCTGGACCTGAGATCAAGAGACGGATTACACTTGGTAGGATTGCAATGCAAGGAATGGAAAGGATCTGGAAAAGCAAGGATATTAGCATTGCAACAACAGCCAGACTGGTCAATGCAATCATCTTCCCCATAACGATGTATGGTTGCGAAAGTTGGACGCTCAGGAAAACAGACAGAAGGAAAATTGATGCACTTGAACGATGGTGCTGGAGGAGAATGCTACGGATACGTTGGACCGCCATGACAACGAACAAGGTAGTGTTAGATCGCGTCACACCGAAAATATCACTAGAGGGCAAAATCATCAAACAGCGGCTCTCTCTTTTTTGGACACGTGATGCGCACTAACTCACTGGAAACAGTACTGATGCTTGGCAAGGTCAGTGGAAACAGAAGATCAGGATGACAAAGAACAAGATGGCTAGATACAATCAAGGCCACCACGAACATGTCAATCACAGAACTGAAAGAAGTGGTGAAAGACAGAAATGCGTGGAGAACATTGATCCATAGAGTGACCAAAGGCTGGATCGACTGAATGGATAATCATCAATCATCACTAATCTAATGCTACTGCTCTGCTCAAAAAAGTAGATGCTGATACTGATAGGATAACACTACTGCTCTAATGCTAGTGCTCTGCTTGACGCATTAGAGCCGCAAGAATTCATCAGGGGAATTAATATTGCACGTTAGATTGGTTTCCAGACAGACTATATTCTCTCAGCTTTTTTATTTTTGTTTTCAGGAGAATAGGATAGAGATCCTTTTTAGCAGTTCACTATTCAGATCTGATTTTTGTTTTTCTCCACCTCCTTAAGGGGTTGTCCCGAGAAAGCAAGTGGGGGTAAGCACTTCTGTATGGCCATATTAATGCACTTTGTAATATACATCGTGCATTAAATATGAGCCATATAGAAGTTATTCACTTACCTGCTCCGTTGCTGGCGTCCCCGTCTCCATGGTGCCGTCTAATTTCAGCGTCTAATCTCCCGATTAGACGCGCTTGCGCAGAGGGGTCTTCTCTCTTCTCTTGGGTCTCGGCATGAGCGGTGTTCTGGCTCCGCCCCCTTCTACGCGTCATCTCGTAGCTCCGCCCCGTCACGTGTGCCGATTCCAGCCAATCAGGAGGCTGGAATCGGCAATGGACCGCACAGAGCCCACAGTGCACCATGGGAGAAGACCCGCAGTGCATCGTGGGTGAAGATCCCGGCGGCCATCTTAGTAAGGTAAGGAAGAAGTCGCCGAAGCGCGGGGATTCGGGTAAGTACTAAACGGTTTGTTTTTTTAACACATGCATTGGGTTTGTCTCGCGCCGAACGGGGGGCCTACTGAATAAAAAAAAACCCGTTTCGGCGCGGGACAACCCCTTTAAGGATGCAATTTGGTTATTACGTGGGCAACTTCTAGTATTCCTCGTAAGTTTCATTTTGATAAATCTTGTTCCAGCTTCTTAGGCTAATCCACCTCTATTGACGATATCTCTATCTTTGTTCCCTTTTGGAAGAGTCACCATTTACGTTTTGGCTATTATATGGCTATAGTACTGAATTTGGTTATTGTTCATGTTATATTTGCCTTTTTTTTAAATAAAATTTTTAATAAAAGTTAAGTTTTAAAAGAACCTCTAGTGATTTTAAAGGGGAGAATACTGAAACCATTGCCATTTTTTTAAACATTTAGCCTGAACGTCATATTCTTCTATGTATTTACACCACACTTAGAGTAAATCTCTTGATAACTATGCCCATTATTCTTTCAGGCCATCCACTTAAAATAACTTGAGCACATAAATGTGATGTTTTCTATCTAAGATATTTGTCCTTCTTTTTACAGAACGGATGAGCTGATTCAAAAGACCATTCGAGAAAAGTTTGCTGATTGTACAGTGCTTACAATTGCACACAGACTGAACACCATTATTGACAGCGATAAAATTATGGTAAATTAGATTTGTGAAACAGTTTGATAATTTACTTCTTTTCGTGTACCCTTACTCTGATTATTCTGTCCTATATAAAGGCAGTCACAACTGAAAATGAGTATATATAGGGGCTTGATAGTAAAAATGTAATCTTGCGTATACAGTTCATAAAAAAGCAGTAAAGCCCCATTTACACAACCATTATTGCTCAAAATTCGTTCAAATTATGTCTTTTGAGTGATAATCATTGCGTGTAAAGGCTACCATTGTTTGTTTTTCTGCCGAACAATGATTTTTAGTTCAGCATAAAATCCATTGTTCGGCCGGCCAACTGATAGCAAGGACCGCACGCTGTGATTCTCCACGGGAGCGCTAATAACATTGTTTTCAGCTGCAGTCTCGCAGGAAAACAATGGAGCTGTATGCAGATAACAGACCACCCGCTGTCATCTGCATACAGCGAAGGGCGCCTCATTTACATGCATATGAAGCTAATAAGCTACTAATGGGCATTAGTGACCATTAGCAGCTTATGCAAAATGATCGCTCAAACTGTCATTTAAGCTATCTTTGGAACCAATTTTGAGCGATGATCATTGCATGTAATTGGGGCTTTAGTCCCACAACGAAAATGGGCAACATCACAGAGGGTAAGAGAATTGATAATCGGTATTATACATGAGTTAATATGCAGCTATTAGTAAATCTAAACTTAAGGTACATAATAAAGTGTAGCAGGGTTAGACGACAAAGTCATACAGCCTATATATGAATATATTTTTGAGTACCGAACCTACTTTTTTCGAGGAGGAACATTTCTTTTCCTTCACTGCATGTCTATATGGAGAAGTTTAATCAACTCTCAAATGTGATTGATACTAAACAATTTAATCATTGTATATAGTATATATTATACCATTGGGTGTCCTGTAAAAATAAGCTATTTTATGTTAGGCCAGGCTCTCACACAAACAGGTCGAATTCTACGAGCGGATATCTGCAGAGGAAGACCTGCGTATGATCACTGAAGCGAATTGCGTACCATCGTGCGTGAATGATATGCTGTCCTTAAATGTACATCCTCGTGGAACAATGAATGCAAGCAGGGAATATCAGAAAGTAGCCCAACCCCCTGGAAGCACCCTTCTATCTCTTAGGCGACCTCCCAGGCGACATTCTCTTGTGCGGTTGTGGTGAGAAGGTCTGAGAGCCATCCATTCAGGATGGTATACTGCTCTCCTGGCTTGGCTTGTTTTTTACTACTTATTTTGGAAGTAGTATAAACCACTTTAAAAACCCAAAACACTTCTTCTCGTGAGGAAGAGCCCAGAAGAATAAACGGAGGTTGCAGACGGCAGACTGGATGGGTGTGTTGATCCCCAAACTCTGTCCTGCATTGTCTGCCCATGAATTCCTTCTTTCTCTATATTATGTGGTCTTCTAGCAACGTGTGTACAAATCCGCGTCCATCCGCAATGTGATTACGCTTCCATAGAGATCAATGGAGCTCATATGTGTGGAAACCACTGTAAAATTGAGCATGCTGCAATCTTTCTTCTGCTCGCGGAATCTGCAATTCCTACCTGCATGTGTGAGCGAACCAGCAAAAGTCAATGCATTTCAGTTCTCACAAATTAGCGCAAATCATACGTGCGGACGGAAATCGTGGAATCCTCAATTAAAATCTGTTTGTGTGAGACCAGTCTTATCATTACCATATTTCAAAGGAGCTTATACATTGGGGACTGTTCAGAGTGCTTGAATCATACTGTCATGTTTCATGAAACTCCTGACAAACACAGGCACGCCTGGCATTGTCCTATTCATAGGTAGAAATATGAGCAATCGACATGAAATATGTTCTTTTATGTGATTTGTTTTCAGTAAGAGAAACCAAGTAATCTTGCAGATATGATACATTTCAATGGCTAACAAAAAGAGAAGATGTTACAGCAAGCTTTCCAACCTACTCAGGGTTCTTTACAGGCAATTTACGATCGCTCTGAAGAAGTTTGTATATGTTGGAGAAACAGAACAAAGACTTAAAGCAGGGATAAGATTTCATCACCAGACAATGAAAGAAAGAAAGACAGAATTACCTGTGGCTGAGCATTTCTCTAGCCACGGACACAACATAGAACATATGAAGGTTACTATATTAAAAGACGACTTCAAATCTCAACATCATAGAAGAATTTGGGAGTACACGTTTATAATCATCTTTGATACTCTCAGCACAGGCCTAAACATTTCAAAAGGCTTCATGGCAGAATGGGCTGAGATATCCACAGCAGAGATAATACACAGGTCTGACTAGCTCCAAACACCAATTTAGAGACCATAAAACTTTCACATCCCTTATCAGTGGACTAATTCAGTATTTACTCCTCTACTCCTCCTGTTCTGGTATTGTTACAAGTGTGTGTCCGTATATATATATATATATATATGTATACACATATATATACACATATATGTATGTAATAGAATATTCCTCTCCAGATCTGCTTGATGAAGAATCCTAGGTAGATCTCGGAGGTTGCTGTATTATCCTCTCTTTTTGTTAGCCATTAATCATATCTGCAAGATTGCTTTGTTTCTCTTGCTGAGAACATTCACATTTTGTTCTCCTGCCTGACACTAATCCCGGGATTAGACAGCCATGTGGACGAGATTTCTCAGAAATCTCATCCACACGGGACGGCAAATACGCTGCGGCTATGCCGGCAGAAACCGCTGCGGCATTTTTTTTTCCCGCTGCGGCCGCGCTCTCCTCTATGGGAGCGCCGGCTGCAGCGGAAGAGCGAGCGGCTGGGCCGCTTCAAAACCACCACGGGTTTTGAAGCAGCGGTTCTCCCGGCGGAAATCTCGCGGTTTTTCGCTGCGGCCAAACTGCGGGATTTCTGCCGGTAATCCGCCCCGTGGGAACCCAGCCTTACAGTTGCCCTGATCCATTTTTGGCTTGGTCATTGCAACTCGCTACTAATCAGTCTTCCCCTCACTAAATTCTCCCCTCTCCAATCCATCCTGAATGTCAGGCTCATCTTTTTGTCTAACCTCTTCACTGATGCCTCCACTGTGTGCTAGTAGCTGCACTGGTTGCCCGTGCAATATAGAATTCAGTTTAAACTCCTCAGTCTTATCCATATAGCTCTCCTCAGTGCTGCACCGCCATATATGTCCTCTCTCATCTTTCTGCGTCTCTACCCTTGCTCTCTGTTCAGCTAATTACCTCAGACTACGTCTTCAAGACCTTTCCATACATATGGATATACCTGTATCGTCAGTGGTGGATACATGCATAGCTTTTCTATGTTATATCAAATAGTGTGCAGATACAAACTCTTTGGTTCAATGTCTTTTGCTTCCTATAGGTATCCAAAACTTCCCAGTTTTTATTAAGGAACTTATTTATTTTTATTTATATTGGCTTTTACTAATCTTAATAAAAGGGAATCTGTCACCAGGTATGAGCACCATAAATTAGGTTATGATGCTCATACGGCAGATTCCCTATAGTCTGCGGAGATATGTATTGCTGACAACAGCAAAAAACATGCCTCCGCGCTCTCGACTTAATGGTATCAAAGAATTTATAGGTCCAAAAAGTAAATGATGCATATAAAAGTGCAGGAGAGTGCAACACTACTCCAGTACACAGATAATGGTATGGCAACACGTTTCGACGCACTAAGGCGTCCTTATCAAGCATAGAAATCAAGTCACAATACTCATATAAAGAAGAACATGTACCTGAAGGTACTTCCAATCAGCATGAACCACCGGTTCGCCCAAAGACGGGCGCTAAAGATACGTCATCCTGAGCGTCTTCACATTTAGAATCGAGGCAGAGACATGGCTGCCAAATGGAACCCAACGTGTGTTCCACTGTGCGTCATAATTGACGTTTCGGCGCAGGCTGGTTGGAACGCAGTGCGCCTCAAATCCTGCACATGTGCAGAAGGACAATAGCAACGGTGGAACACAGTTTGCATTCCACCTAATCCGTGCAGGTGCGGGAAGGATTTCATAATAAGGACGGCATATAGACTATGAAATTCTAATATATATATATATATTTATATATATGATAGAAAAATTTATGTGGATACATATAGTATTTCAAAAAAGGAGAATTGATAATTATGACAATAAGAAATACTATTTAAACCTAGTACATAATCAACACGTAATATACAATAATAATTTGTAAAACATCTAAACTTTTTCTAAAACCTCATTAAGCCCATTTGGAGAAAGTGTGTTAAGTCTATAGATTCAGTACATTTCTTTTGTTTCTAACTTCATGAAAGATCTGGATCCTATTAGTTCTAGAGGGGTAACATGTAAAAGGTCTGGATTCTTTTCATGGAAAATACGGAAATAGCGGGAAACGCTATGCTTATCAAATCCATTTTTTATGTTGATACGATGTTTGTTTATTGGAATCCTTAAAGTGTTGATGGTGTGGCCCACATATTTTAACCCACAAAGGCACTCTAAGAGATACACCAAATAGGTGTATGTCATGCGATGTTTTAGGCATCTGCGGAGGGATTTCTTATACTTACCCAACTCCCTGTTCCAGCGCTGTCTGCTGGTTGCACGCGTGCACTCCCATAGTGATCGATGGGATTATTATCAGGTCAAAAGGAAGGGAGAGGGAGACAGATGTAAGTACCATGAAATAGGCTTTGCCGGGATTAACCCCTTAGTGACCAAGCCGGTTTGCGCCTTAATGGCCAGACCAAATTTTGGAAATCTGACGTGTCACTTTGACATAGCATAACTCCGTAAAGGTTTTGCTTATCCAAGTGATACTGACACAGTTTTTTTTGCCACATATTGTACTTCATTTAGGTGGTGAAAATAGTCTGATAGAATTTGTGTATATTTATTAAAAACGCCAAAATTGGGAAAATTTTGAAAAAAAATTAATTTTTTCACATTTGCAACTGCGATATCTCAAATATGTGCAACCATACTGTACAAATTCTTGATAAGATATATATTTCCATCTGTTTACTTTATTCTGGGCGCACATTGGAAAAAGTTCAGTTTTTTTTTTACCATTTAAGAGACGTGCAAATTTAACATTGATTTTCAGCATTTTGAGGAACACTATATTTTCCGGCACCAAGCCAAGATTACAAAGGCTCATATGTGTCAGAATGATAGATACCCCCACAAATGACCCTATTTTAAAAACTACACACCTTAATGTATTCACTGAGGGGTGTCATGAGTATTTTTACCTCACAGATTTCTTTCAGGAATTAATGCAATTTAGAGGAGAAAAAATAAAATTTCATGTTTTTGCAAATATGCCATTTAAAAGATGGGATTTTTTTTCTATAATGCACATGAAAATGCATATTTGCACCCAAAATGGATACCCCCGTTTGTCCTGTGTTCAGAAACATACCCATTGTGGCCCTAATCTTCTGTCCATATGCACAACGGGGCCCAAACCAAAAAGAGCAGCCGGTGGCTTTCAGAACAGTCATTTTGCTTGAAGGCGATTTCAGCCCCATTGCCCAATTGTAGAGCCCTTGATGGACCAAAACGATATACAACCCCCACAAATGGCCCCATTTTGAAAACTAGATCCCTTAACAAATTCCTCTAGGGGTGTACTGTGTATTTTGACCCCACGGTTTTTGAATGAATCTAAGCAAAGCAGAAGGAAAAAATTACAATTTTCATTTTTTTGGCAATCATGTCACTTTTAAACCCATTTTTTTTTTTGTATAGCACACATATGAATGAAGACATTCACCCCAAAATGGATACCCCTGTTTGTCCTGTGTTCAGAAACATACCCATTGTGGCCCTA
This sequence comes from Eleutherodactylus coqui, assembly GCF_035609145.1. Classification (NCBI taxonomy): domain Eukaryota; kingdom Metazoa; phylum Chordata; class Amphibia; order Anura; family Eleutherodactylidae; genus Eleutherodactylus; species Eleutherodactylus coqui. Next base: position 403,876,240 of record NC_089837.1, read on the forward strand.
ATATTATGTCTGTATGCACAACGGGGCCCAAAACGAAAGGAGCGGCCGGTGGCTTTTAGAACAGACATTTTGCGTGAAGGCGTTTTAGGCCCCATCGCCCACTTGTGGAACCCTTGAGCGGCCAAAACGACAGAGGACCCCCACAAATGACCCCATTTTGAAAACTAGACCACTTAACGCATACACCTAGGGGTGTACTGTATATTTTAACCCCACAGTTTTTGAATAAATCTGAGCAAAGCAGATGGAAAAATTTACGATTTTAATTTTTTTGGCAGTTGTCATTTTAAAAACATTTTTTTTTGTATAGCGTACATAAGAATGAAAAAGTTCACCCCAAAATGGATACCCCCCTTTGTCCCGTTTTCAGAGACATACCCATTGTGGCCTTAAAGGGGTTGTCTCGCGAAAGCAAGTGGGGTTCAGCACTTCTGTATGGCCATATTAATGCACTTTGTAATATACATCGTGCATTAAATATGAGCCATACAGAAGTTATTCACTTACCTTCCCTGCGCTGGCGTCCCCGTCTCCATGGCTCCGTCTAACTTCAGCGTCTAATCGCCCGATTAGACGCGCTTGCGCAGAAGGGTCTTCTGCCTTCGGCTCGGTTTGGCAGCAGCGGCGTTCTGGCTCCGCCCCTTCTAGGCATCATCGCGTAGCTCCGCCCCGTCACGTGTGCCGATTCCAGCCTCCTGATTAAATGTTACGTAATCGCCATTATCTATTGGATAACGGCGATCACGTGACTGGGGACCGCTCACTGCGGCCCTCGGTCACTGCTCCAGGCTCTTGGCTACATTTAGTAGCCAGGAGCAAGGAGACTTTGAATTTTCAGGGCCCTCAACAGCTTTTGCGCTTGCGTCCGCCATTTTGCTAATGGGCACATGCGCCAAAGTTGGGGAAAGGTCCGTAGATAAAGATCCCGTCGGGGGACATCGCCGGAGGCCTTAGGTAAGTAATTTCACCTCCCCTCACGAATCTGATCTGTGATTGGAGGTGAAATTTTCACTTTTTTAACTTTTACGTGATCGCCGTTTTCAATTGGAAAGCGGCGATCACGTGACCAGGAACCGCGTTTTGCGGGCCTTGGTGAAATCTCGAGGCTCTGGGCTACATTTGGTACCCAGGAGCAGGGAGATTTTAAATTACCCTGGCAATCTGCGCCTTTTGCACATGCGTCCGCCATCTTGGCGGCAGGCACGTGCACAGAAGCCGTGGTGAAGTCCACGGTTAAATGCGGTGCCTTAGGTACGTTATTTCATCTCCCCTCACGGATATGATCCGTGAGGGGAGATGAAACTTAAACTTTTTTTTCTTTTTTTAAAACTTTTTTACTTTACATGATCGCTGCTATCTTTTGGATAGCAGCGATCATGTGACTGGGAATCGCATACAGCGGCTCCCGGTGACATCCCTCTGCTCTCGGCTACACATGGGAGCCGGGAGCAGAAGGATTTCGTAAATTTCCCGGGCCGCGCGAGCCTTCTGAGCGCGCGCCCGACGTATTACGTCGGGCGTGCATGCGAAGAAGGCGCCTACGAGACCTGGAGGCTGGGACACCGCCGGTCATCGTGGAGAAGGCGGGTGAGTACTTTCAGCTGCCCCGATGGATCAGATCCACCGGGGCAGCTGAATCTTTAGCTTTTTTTTAACTTTTTCCTAACTTTTATATGATCGCCGGCATTCGGTAGATGCCGGCGATCATGTGACTGGGGGAGGGGATCCGCGGCCCGGAATGGCAGCTGCAGGTTCAAGGCCCTGCAAGCTGCCACGTCCTCAGCTTGCAGGGCCTTAATCCCTGCAGGACGTAAAAAGACTATGGCCCGGTCGTTAAGAGGTTAATATGGAAGCTCTGCACACAGATGGTTAGCGCAGTAGTAAATGATTGCAGCAAGTACCTGTATAAAAGGTAAATAGATGAATGTAAGGTTCATGCTATTTTGTAACTGCCAGGACCCTTTGGCAAAAGTGACACTTCAACAGAAATGACAAGTGCCACCCCACAATCATCTGAGGCCAGTGGTTGGCTGCATAGGTCATGTGCCATCTAGCACATGATTGCACTGGAGCAACAGGGAAGCGAGAAAGGTGAGTAGCTTGTTTATTATTTCACAGCAGATATGTACCAAATCCAGTCTCATGCATAGAAATGTACATTAGGCTGACTCTGAAGCTTAAATTTGCCCGTAGAGGCCTGACTGACGCCTGTGCCAGCTTTATTGCGAACTATGAAGGGTGTTTTTAATTCTGCCTCCAATTCTTAGTGATGGTAGTTCAAGTTTATATCTATAAGGGGGGGGGGGATAACATTTTAGACTGATTATTTTCCATCCCTCCCAAAAAAATAAAAATGCTGAGATCTGTGGGGGGCGTGAAAAACCTTGAGCGGCACTAATTATATTTATCACTTTCCACCAGGATTTCTTGTTTTGTTACCAGTCCACCACACATAGATTAGATCTTTAAGTTGTTTACACCTCCAGCATAATTCTGTTGCTTTCCTTTTTTCTACATCTTTTCAGGGTCGAATACCAATTATACAGCATTTTCATAGTTACCGCTAAGTCTTTGACATTTTTGGATATTGAATGAAGCAAATTAAATGTAGTTTGCTATTTCCTTACCGTTTCTCTTACCATTTTGTAGAGGTTTCAGGAACTTCTGGTATTCCCAGCAACCTTAGTTTTTATGATATACAGAGATTCCATTCAGGGTTTTTTTCATTGGGTATCGAACAGCTCCCAAATGAATGAAGGTGTGAGTGCATCCGAGGAATGAGCAGCAATTTTAAAAGGAATGCCACAGGTCACACTATAAACATTAACCATTTTAAATTAACTTTGGAGATTTTTGTTTTTTTCATACTGGCCAACTTCTCAATTTTTTTTTAATCATTCTTTCTTTATTGGTCAACGCTTAGGTACATTACAATGTGAATAAAGCATATCATACAGTAAAGGCTTAACAGTACGAGTTTCTGATTTTGATTTAACAGCTTGCGAGACATGTAACTCACGTTGATCAAGAAAACATAATTTTTTTTCTGTATAATAAAGTTTTGTGAGCACTTAAACACTTATATTCTGTTTTCAGGTTCTTTTTAATCAAAAAGTGCCCAAAGTGTATAGTGGGGTGAGGGAAGAGTTCTGATATAGAAAGGTAGAGGCGGGGGGGGGAAGGGGGAGGGGTGGGGGTGGGGGACATAGGGACCAGTTTAGAAAACTTAAAGGGGTTGTCTCGCGGCAGCAAGTTGGGTTATACACTTCTGTATGGCCATATTAATGCACTTTGTAATGTACATCGTGCATTAAATATGAGCCATACAGAAGTTATTCACTTACCTGCTCCGTTGCTAGCGTCCCCGTCGCCATGGATCCGTCTAATTCTGATGTCGTCTTGCTTTTTTAGACGCGCTTGCGCTGTGCGGTCTTCTCCCTTTCTCCTAGGTCCAGGCACGAGTGGTGTTTTGGCTCCGCCCCTTCTACGCGTCATCGCGTAGCTCCGCCCCGTCACGTGTGCTGATTCCAGCCAATCAGGAGGCTGGAATCGGCAATTGACCGCACAGAGCCCACCGTGCACCATGGGGAAAAACCCGCGGTGCATCGTGGGTGAAGATCCCGGCGGCCATCTTGGTGAAGGAAGAAGAAAGAAGAAGGAAGACGTCGCAGAGCGGGGATTCGGGTAAGTAATATGTTTTTTTTGTTTTTTTTTAACACATCCCTTGTGGTTGTCCTGCGCCGAACGGGGGGCCTATGGAAAAAAAAACAAAACGTTTCAGCACGAGACAACCCCTTTAAATGTTTATCTAAGTATAACAAACAATGGCCTCTGTAACTAGGCCTGTAACTAAAAGGTTTATTGGTCCATAAGAGGCTCCCTTAGTTTGCGAATAATCTTAACCAAGGGTTCCACATCTCTTTGTATTTTGTATTGTGTTGTTTCTCAGGGCTAATATTTTTTCGTATATTCCGTGTTCAGATATCAGTTGGATAAGCTCTTGTCGATTTGGAAGGGTATCAGATTTCCACTTTTTAGTAATTAGATACTTCGCTCCCAGCAGAATATGTCCTGTTAGTCTCTTTAAATGAGGTAAGAGATCTCCAGGGTCCACTAATAATAAGGCTACTTTTGGATTGAATGGGAGGGAGGTCCCAGATATATCCTGGATTAGTTTAAAGGTTTCTTTCGAGAATGCTAGCAGGTATGGGCAAGACCAGAAGATATGGATCAAGGATCCCTGTCCTCCACATTTTCTCCAACAATGATCATTTGTTAATAGATTTCTTCTTTTTAGCAAGGTTGGAGTATAATACCATCCAGTGAGTACTTTTGTGTGGGTTTCTATCAAGTTGGCTCCATGAGAGGACTGTCCGACCCATTTAAAGGCTCTTATCCATTGGTCTGTTGGTATTTCTTGACCTATATCTTTTTCCCAATTTAATAGGTGACACTTTTTTCTCAGTTTTAGTGTACCTGTAAGTGTGTCGTAAAAGTTTCTGGTGATCAGTTTGGTTTGTGCGGTGTTTAGTATTGTATTTGCTAGCTTTGGGATTTTAATATCTTGTATTTTTTGTGCTTGTAGGAGGGAGGATATCTGAGTATATCTGAAGACTTCAGATTTCTTTATATGGTATTTAGAAGATAAGTCATGAAAGGATAGGATGTTTTGTTTTGCGGATAGATCTGAAATATATGTAATCCCCACATTTGTCCATGAAGTTAAATTAAGGTTGGACATAAAGTATTCCAGAGTTCTTAGAGGTATTTTTTTCGGTTGTATTTATAGAGTTTTTATCCGTTTTTTCTAGTAGGTCTTTCCAGGCTTCTAAAGAAGCTGTCATGGGCGGAGATAAGTTGGGTAAGTGTAGATTTTTTCCTATACCAGGGGCGCCAATGGCCAGTGTCTGAGCATGGAGTAGGAGGTGTAATGGTCTCTGTTTATTTAGTTCTGTTTCCAATGTGGGCCATGCTTTGAGTTGTGTTGTGTCCAAGGAGTTAGTTGGCTTAGTATAGTAGCTTTGCGGTATGTTTCCAAGTTTGGTAGGCCTATTCCTCCTTGGTATCTATTTAGTGATAGAATTGAAAGCGCTATTCTAGATTTTTTATTTTGCCAAACAAATTTGGAAAGTTGTTTTTGGAATTCTGCAATAGTTTGTTTCGGTTCTTGGACCGGGAGAGTTCGAAAGTAGTGAAGAATTTTGGGCAGTATTATCATCTTGTATGCTACCACTCTTCCCATCCATGACATGGGGCGTGTTTTGTATGTTTCCAGTTTTTTTTGTATGTCAGCAAGAAGAGGAAGGTAGTTGACTGTTATTAAATTAGATATGGGGAAACAGAGGTTTATTCCCAGGTATGGGATGCTTTTTTCTTGCCATTGGAAAGAGAATTCCTTTTTAATGTCTTGTTTTAGTTTTTCCGTCATGTGGATTCCTAAGATTTGTGATTTTGTAATATTTAGTTTGTAGAAAGACACTTCTGCAAAATTAGTTGGAGTTTGGTAGACTTCTCTGAGAGACTTGAGTGGGTTTGTTATTGTTAACAGGATATCGTCTGCGAACAAACTTATTTTATGTTGTCGGTGTCCAGCATTTATGCCTTGTATTTCTAGATTGTTTCTAATATGTTCTGCTAGGGGTTCCATGACTAGTGTGAACAATAGCGGTGATAAAGGACATCCTTGGCGCGTGCCATTTGTAATTGAGAAGGAGTTGGAGAGTGTGCCGTCTACTAGTATTTTTGCTGATGGGAATGTATAAAGAGCAGATATGGCATTTAGGATGTTTCCCGAGAATCCAAATTTGTTTAGGGTAGAAAAGGTAAATTTCCAGTGAAGGCGATCAAAAGCCTTTTCGGCGTCTAGGGCAACCAAAATTGCGGGGAATGTGTTTGAGCTGTTTTGTGGAGTAGGTTTAATATTCATCTTGTTGCGTCTGAGGCTTGCCTCCCACTTGTAAAACCCACTTGGTCAGAGTGTACTATGTCAGGTAGGATTTTTAGGAGTCTACGGACGGATTGTTTTTGAGTATATTTTTATATCACAATTTAGTAGAGAGATAGGTCTAAAGTTTTCTGGTGAGGTGGGTGTTTTTCCAGGTTTTGGGATTGTCACTATTGTGGCTTCTAACATCTCTGGGGGGAAATGTTTTTGTTTGATTGCTTGATCGAAGGCTCGGGACATATGAAGGGATAATTGTGGATAAAATTTTTTGTAGTAATCGTTAGAAAATCCGTCGGGACCAGGTGCTTTTTGGGCTTTCAATGAATTAATAGTGTCATTGATTTCCAATGGTGTGATTGGAGAATTTAGATATTCTATATGGCTTTTTGTAAGAGTTGGAAGTTTTATTCCTTTCAGGAAGGAAGTTGTTTATGTTTTGAGGCGTTAGTTGAGGCGTGCTTTTATCGATTTTTAGATTATACAACTTATTGTAATATTGGCGAAAGATTTCTGTTATATGAGTAGGATGTGTGATTTTTGTTTTTGGGTTTTGTGGGTCTGTGACGTACGGTATAGAGGTTTTTTGAGGTCTCTTTTTAATTAGTCTGGCTAGCATGCGTGAAGGTTTGTTGTTTGAACTATAGAATGTTGCGCGTGAGGAATTAATTTCGTTATCAAAATTGTCTAATAAAATCTTTCTGAGTTTTTGTCTCAATTCAAAGAGTTCTGTGTAGATTTTCAGAAGGGGTTTCTCGCAAATTTTTTTCTATGTTAGAAATTTGTGTAGTGAGCGTGTCTAGTTGTTTAGTTTTTTCTTTTTTGTGTTGCGAGCTAATTTTGATTAAGGCGCTTCTTATGTATGCCTTGTGGGCATTCCATATAGTGATTGGAGATACTTCTGGGGTAACGTTATTTTTAAAGTATTCACTAATCTCTGCTTGAATAGTTTTGTGGTGTTTTGGGAGTTTCATAAGAAATGTGTTGTTTTTCCAATTTTTGATTTTTTTCTTGTGCGTGATCTAGTGTAATAGATATTGTAACAGGTGCATGGTCTGTCCATGTTATTTGGCCTATCTGGGCATTTGTGAGAGAGGGAAGAGCCTTTTTGTTCACAAGGATAAGATCTATCCTTGAGAAGGATTTAAACCTGGAAGAATAGAAGGAGAATTCTTTAGAGGATGCGTTTAGGCATCTGAACATATCGTACATTGCTTCTTTTTGAAGCCATGATGACAGAGATGGGGTAGATCTAAGGAGGCCTCTTGATGAGTCCAATATTTTATCTGGCACTGTATTGAAATCGCCACAAATGATTAGGGTACCGACCTCGCACCTCCTAATTTTTCTTGCTAATTTGTTTAGAAAGCGTATGGGAGATTTGTTGGGTGCGTATAGATTTACCAAAGTGAATGGTTTAGAATTGAGCGTACCTGACAAGATAAGGTATCTCCCCGCAGGGTCTATAATTTGTTTTGTTATTTCGGTTTGTAATGTATCTCTAAATGCAATTAGCGTTCCAGCACGCTTTCTAGATGCACATGCAGAAAAGATTTTTGGGAATTTATTATGCGTGATATTAGGACCTGTGGAGGCTACGAGGTGGGTCTCCTGAACACACAATATGTCTGCGTTGGAAGAAATTGCTTCCTTCCAAAGGGAGGATCTCTTGAATGGAGAGTTCAATCCATTAGCGTTAATAGAGAGTATTTTGATTGACATTTTGTTAGTTTTTTGTATATCTTGTTAAGATGTGGGAGCACTAATAGACCTACAGTTAAACCTAAAAAAAAAACAAAAAAAAACTTAACAGTATAGTTATGAAATTCTATAACATTTAGCAACTTGCTCTCTGTATTTATCAGAATTATTATCAGAATAATGCAGTATTTACGAAGAGCAATATTATGCGTATATGCATATGAATCAACCAAAAACTTGCAATTCGGAAATAAGAAATTAGAACTGAAGGGTTGTCTCAGGCTAAAGGACCTGTACAATATTTGTGGGGGGAGAAAGTTCGCCTGGGCATTTCAGCCTGGCAGGACCACCTATTTTAGGTGAGTTGGGCTTCCTTTTGTAGAATGTCCTTCATTTGTAAATCGGGTCTCTGAATCTCGTGATATCCTTTTCCCCTATGGGTTTCTGAGGTTGTGGATAGGGTAGATTTATGCCCCAGGATTTGCATAATTGAAAAGCATCCTCCAGTTTGAGGATTGCATGGGTTATGTCATCCTTCCTAATCAGGATTTTTGTAGGGTATCCCCATCTGTAAGGTATTTTTTGCTGACGCAGAGCTGTGGTGATATGGGAAAATTTTTTCCTTTCTTGCATGGTAGCTTTGGATAGGTCTGTGAATAGGCGGATGCCTTCGTATGGTGCAGGTAGCTGATTGGCTTTCCGTGCAGCAGACATAAGGGCTTCTTTTGTTTGAAAGAAATGTATTCTTGCGATAATGTCTCTTGGTACAGAGTCGGAGAGATAGCTGGGCTTAGGAAGCCTGTGGGCTCTGTCGATCGATAAATCTAACGTGGATGCGTTAGGAAGCAGAGTGGCCATTAGGCGGTTTAGGTAGTCAGGAATTTCAGATGTTAATATAGACTCCGAAACTCCACGGATTTTAATATTATTTCTTCTATTCCTATCTTCCATATCTGCTATTTTTGTTTTTAGTTGGGATACTTCATCTACAAGCTCGTAGTGCGCATCTATCAATGCGTTATGGGATTGCAAGAATTCTCCCATTTTGTTCTCCGTATGCGATACTCTTGCTCCTATATCCTCTAGTGAGGTTTTTAGAGAGTGAAAATTTGATTGTAGTGAGTCACTTAAGGCCATCACCATGTCCTTGATAAATGTTTCAGAGGCTGGTTGCGAAGAAGAGGGTAAGGCAGAAATATACTCTTTAAGAGTGTCAGTTTGAAAATCTGCGTTTATAGTGTCCTCTATCCTGGGTCTCTGTTTTTGTGGGCTAGCTGATGGAGAGTTTTCTGTGTTTTGCTGCAGGGTGGCCAGCGCCATTTTGTGAGCAGCGCGTGGGGCCGTGCTGTGTCTTTTCCCTGCATTATTGTGTTGCTTAGGGGCATTATGAGTTTCACTCACCGCTCCTTGTTGCAGCTGCTCCGGAGAGGATCTCATCTGTGCCTCTGGGGAAGAGGAGTTCTCTCTTCTTCTTTTGTCAGACACCGGGGATGTCAGGGCGCTTGCTGCAGCGGCGCGTCGGGTGGCCGGCGCTGAAAAGAAATCATCTAGCCGCTTAGGCTGGGGACGCGGGGCTCTCCTCGGGACATCTCCAGGTGAGTGCCGGCTTTCAGAGGTGGTTTCCGATGTGTTTATCGGGAGAGGAAGCTTCTTTAGTAGCTGTGCAGCTGCTTTTAAGTGGTATGCCTAGCGGAGGTCAGGTATTACGCTGCCATCTTGTGCCCGTCCACGCCCCTCTGCCAACTTCTCATTTTTGTTTTAAGGTGGATTTTTCCTTTCACTGTCTAAAAGTGAGAAAGTGGCACTCAAATGTGATTGAGTGGGGCATGTCATATTCCTTTTTGGAGAGCAGGCTGCAACTGAAACTGATTTGCCGATTCCAGTATTTGTAGAGATCTAAGCAAACTGCGATAAGTGCATTTACCATATTTTGTTTTGCTTGGTGTTCGACTTATTATGGTACAGTCATGAAGCTGTGATAAAAAACCCTAACTGTCACTTTGATCTTAGACAAGCCATCTTCTTTGTTGAGTACTGTAAGGGGTTTGCCAATAAAGCTGTTCAGCATTAGCATTGTCATCATAACATCACTTAATTACTATTGTTATACTCATTATAATCCCATTGTTGTTCTTTGGATTATTTCTTTCCCTACAAATACAAGTGGGATATTCTTCTGTTTATTGTGATGAAGACAAACAAAAGGAGTATAGGAAAACATCTGTGAAATAATTAATAGCATTATTATGACTCTTGTTTACTCGCTGGATCTCCAAAGGGATTTGATTAATTTTAAGTCTCCGGTTTAAATTCACTTTATCATTTTGTTTCTTTTCTCGCTGTCACTTTGTATGATAACGTTAACTCTCAGTTCCAAGTTTATATACATATTTATACTTCAAGGCTCTTTGGAATATTAATTCAGGGAAAACTTGATGATTTTAGGTTCTGCTCAAATCTGCATCAGAAGCTACATTTGAAGGCTCCACTAGAGATCTGGCATGAAATGCTGGACAGGAAAGCAGGAACTGAATAGACTCCATTATAGTCAATGGGCGTCCTTCTAGTACAATTTGGAGCCATCATAAAACTTTACCATTCGGCCAGGGAATTCTGTTTTCCTGCTCTCAGGAGCAAGGAAAATGGAAGCTCTAACGCAGATGTGAACATAGCCTCAGATATTGTTTACAGAATGCCCTCTAAGTGGCATTTGCCATGATCACATGGATTTTGCTCCTAATTGTGCACCATATGGTAACGTGCTAATAATTTATGCAAATCTGTTATTGGAAACATTTATTGTTAAATGGTTTTTCCAAGAATATAATAAAAGAAAGTACATGTAGGAAATGTAAAATAGCAAACTAACCATTATTCGCCCTTCAAATCTATCAGTGATGCTTCGGCAGTCCCAGCCAGTCTGCATATATGACCTGCAGAAATGACATCATGTATGTCTATGTGACTATTACAACCATTCACTCGCCTCAGCAGTCACATCTATACATACTACTATCCCTGCTGAGGGGTGGGTCTGGCTGCACTACTCACATATATGTTCAGTTTGTCATCCTTGCAAAAAAAGTAAGCCATTAACAACAGAAACCCTTTGAGAGCTGGCACTGTAACAGCTTTGGATCTGACAAGTAAATAATGATTGGTTTGTTATTTTATAACAATTCTTGCAGATGCTGTCATTTATTATATTCCCGGACAACCCCTTTAAGTTTTAGATACTGAAGTTTAGTTTGGGTGGCATGTGTGCACCCTGTCCATGTGATAAGCTTGCCTAAAAAGTGTAATTTTTTTGTTGTTGTTTTGCGACTGCAGTTTCTGCTTAATTTAATTTACTCAGCATTATTGATATATGCGGCTTATACACTAATACTGTCTAAAAGTTAGACAGTGTAAAATTAGAGTAGACAGTCTCAAAATGTCTCAGATTTATCATGGTGGCTCTGCTGAATAATGAATTTGTTGAATTTTAAGACTGTATAAGTTCAGACCACCTATTAGTTGTCTTAGTGTATGCCAAAAATTTGCTCCAAAATGTTGCAGCAATTCACGTCAATTTTGGTGCAATTTAGGCCATGCCTCTTTTTTGGACAAGTCGGAAAAACTGTCCAAAAGTGTCTAAAAACACATAGTAAATGTGGTGCAAAGATTATAAGATTGTTTTTTGGTGTATAGAGGACACGCAGTATAATGTCCTCTGCCTAGAGAACATTATACAGCAGTACTGAGCAGTGAAGCTGTGAGTCTAAAACTGGTGTGAGATAAAAAGAAAACGTAATAGAAGCTGTAGTCATGTCTGTGTGCATCTCTACCTGTTTCTCCCTCTAGCAGCTCCTTCCTATCTTCTCTTACTGCTCCCTTCTTCATAGGCATCTATGGGCAGTAGCTGTAATCTGATCTCTCTTTGTGAAAACTTCTGTGTACAGATTATATGAGCGCACTCAGAATAAGGGCCCGACCACAATGTCTTCTGCACCATTCGTTTCACGTATGGAGTGCAGAAGTGAGTCTCCGGACCCAAACCTGGAGGATCATATGTGTGTATGATGCTCTGATTTGGGGTCTGGAGACCCCTATGGTCAGGCCAGAACACACTTCTGTAGTCCGTACATGAAATGGAATGTGCAGAAGACAGTGTGGTCAGGCACTAAGTGATCAGTGCAGGAGGAGAAGTGACTTATAAGTGGAGAAAGAGACATTTTCTTGTAAATAATGTATTATAATTTTATTTTCACTTGATTTATAAAAAAAAGAAAAAGTTTAGTTACGCATTAATAAATTATGTCAGAATTTTGGTGCATTTTGATTTGTAAATCTCCCAGATACTACCTACAAAATAATGGCAGCACATCAACATATTTTCTTAGATCCTTATCTTGCTAATAATACTGCAGATTTAGTCTCATTTACAATTTAGTGGACTACTAATAAACACGAAAAATAGCTACAAACAGTACAATATCCTGAGCTGTGTATTTCAGGTCTCTGGGAGGAAGTTACTAAGACTGGTGTTTCAGACGTCAGTCTTAATATGATCTCCACTGAAGTAATGCCCGCCGCTTATTACATTAAGCATTGAACTAGCGCACACCTCTCCGTGCATTAAGAAATCTACGCCAACTATAATCTGACATATACTTCCACTGTATTATACACTAATCTCTGATGTCAATTATAGTAAATGTGATCAGTGCAAGAAGCAAATTCTATTCTCACTATGCCTCACCCCATCTCCCCACTTTTAAAATGTGGTGTGAAAAGGATAAAAGTTAAAAATCTGTATATGTGTGTATATATATATATATATATATATATATATATATATATATATATATATATATACATACACGGTGTGACACATTTTGTGCCTGAAAGCTATTGTAAATGGTTGAGAAATGTGCCGGACTGTATCCTAAATTCCAAATTCAATATACTACTCTGCCTGCCCCTAATAATACCACCTGTTGGATTCAGTGATTATTGATTAGCATGTAGCTCATTAAACTTTAGGGCCCCCCCACACACCAGCGTTTTTTAACGCAAATGTCACTGGGACTTTCTAATGTTAATGCATAGCGAGTTGGTGCTTTGCGATTTTTGTGCAATACGTTTTTAACAATAGAAAGGCCCATTGACAATCACGTGAAAAAAAAACGCTGCGTTAATGCAATATTAAAAAACCACAAGTGTGTGGGGGCCCTAAGGCTAACTTCACACGGGTGAGGGCGATATTGGGCCGTGAATCCCGCCCCTATATCATGCTCCCCACTATGGGAATTATCAAGGGATGCAAGGCAATTTCATGTGAAAACAGCCTTGCATTACTATGGGGATCCTTCGGAGCATCTGTCACAGCCACAGCAGAAGATTGCGGAGTTCTGCCATTGCCTTCAATGATGGCTGCGGCAGCCATCCGCAGTGCAGAGAATGGGGCTGCGATGTGAGATCACGCAGACAGATAGAACATGCTGCGATTTGTTTCTTTCATCGCATCGCGGTGCCATGTAGGAAAAATAGCTCATTTGTATGACTCCATTCATATTTGTGCATCTCGTTACGCACGATTACGCATCTCGCACGATTTTCTCGGCCTTGTGAAGCTGGCCTGAGGGTGTCCTCACACAGTGCGGGTGTGCCATGGTTCTAACTATGCATCTGAGAACCACAATGGAAAAACCGCATGTGTGTTATCACGATTTAGAGCAATTTCCCTGCTAGCTGGGTTCATAGCACACTGTGCGTGTTTTTGCCGGGCTGTTCTTGGCCACACAGCAAAAAACACGGCACAATCACCTTGTGCAAATATAATAGTGACTCTTGTCTGTGTATACCAGCAGACACCTCCACTGTAATAATTGGGCGAGAGTATGCAACAAATGATGTAGATGTTAACTGTTTGTAGGACTGCGATTTACATTGCCAATTTGCATAATGCTTTGTGTTTCAACTTTAATTTAGGTCAAAATCGGCTGCAAAACCTATTGCCATAGGAAACACACTAAGAAAGGTTTTCGGATTTTCATTAATCGACGGGTTTTGTTTGTGTTCAAAAATGTAAATGAAACAGAGACATGAATCACAGTTGTGGAATTTTACTCCCTCCCTGCCCTACAGCAGCTGTAAACAACTGGAACCCTGGCAATTACCCTTTTTCCTTACTAATCAGGTTTTAGTTACCTGCTGTTAAAATACAATTAAATGTATTTTTGTTTGCCTTAGCAGAAAATTGCCCTGATGAGAATTTAAAAGAACATCATTGAGAAGATATCAGAGGCTGATTCTGCTTGTAATGCCTGCACAAGAGTATTTGGGGTCCTTAGAACTTGACACCACTCTGTTTTAGCTAACCTTGCTTGGTATTCTAAAGCTGCTTACTACTCAACAGAATGAGCTGACCACAAGGAGGCACTATTCTGACATTGACCGTGTACATGGCATTTCTGAACCCTTTAATGGTCGGCTTATTTTAGACCCTAATGACCAACCAGTTTGGTTGTGTTTTTTAATGGCATCATTTTGGCATATATAGAATTTGCATTGTATGCCTTTTATTCTTTTTTAGTAGGTAGAAGATTTGAAAAAAAAATAGCAATTCCACTTTTTTATAATTTAATTTTTACAGTGTTCACTGCAGTATAAATGTCAGTGTAAAGTGAAAATGGATCCGCGCTCCAGGAACTGACACATTCAATCCTCCTTTTAACAAGTTTAATCCGTACCTCTTGCACAATGCGTTTCGTCCTTCTCTCAGGACTTTTTCAAGGCGAGAAGGACGAAACGCGTTGTGCAAGAGGTACGGATTAAACTTGTTAAAAGGAGGATTGAATGTGTCAGTTCCTGGAGCGCGGATCCATTTTCACTTTACACTGACATTTTTGAGCGGCTCTCTAGCTGAGAGACGGAGGATATGCGCGGCTCCCCAGCTGACTGGCCCAGCAGGACATCAGGGAACTAGAGGCACTTCATACTGAAAGACTATCCGGATAAGGGGTGTGAGTGGGGATCCCATAAATAGGATCTTCACTGAGCACCGGGTGAGTGCTATATGAAGTTATTAGTACGGCTATAATACGATAGACCTGTCTGCTCTGGAAGCGCTATCCTGATTTTTTGCACATTGTTTCACTGCAGTATAAATGACACATTAAATTAATTCATTAATAATTCTGTTACGATCGTGTGGGCAGGCAAAGCACGGGACCCACACGATCGTGACATAATGCCCCCCCACTTACAAAAGGGGATGCATTATGTTACGATCGTGTGGGCAAAGAAAGCATGGGAGCCCACACGATTGTACCCAAAGGGACTCAATATGCATACAGGTTTCACACAACTGCCCCTGTTCTACACGGGGGTTGGCAGTGCCCTACCTGAGCGGGGACATTGCCACAATAAGGGCAGCCTAGCGGTCTTCGGATCTGGGCCCTAGCTGATCCTAGGAGCCACGCACCAGAACAGGATGCATTCACATGCCACATGACAGACCCAGAATACACTGCATACAACATACAACCACTAGTAACAGATTGGAAGCTGAATATAAATACCAGGTATTAGTTGACATGTTGTACAAGATGTTGAAAGCTAGCAGGCCACTTCACGGCTCCTGGTTATACTGCTAGTCCCTACACTAACCAGGAGTCCAGCAGAACTGGACAGCGTTCACACCTCACTCTGCAACAGGACATTACACAGACTGCAGGTCACACAGCACGCTGACACAAAACTGACAGAATTTAAACGTACAAACGAATATGAACCAGATCATACTGCAAACCTCACCAGACAAGCATTCATGACTGCTCACCTTAGGGGCCATGCAGTGACTGACCAGGAGCTGGGTTTATATGTGAGCACAGATCCAGGGGATTGGCTAGCAGACAGTACCACACCCAGCCAGCTCAATCATTAACCCTGAGAGTGTGCTGCTGGAATCACAATAGTACAACATGTCTCAGCAGCACACGTAACAGTACCTCTCCTTTAAAAAAAAAGGGGCCTCTGGGCCCTTTAAGCATAACCAAAAAAAATTATGCAACTCCTCCAAACTGCGCACGTGTACAGGATTTATCTAAAAAGGACCTGACACCAAGGCAAAGATGACAAAATGGGAGAGAGTAAGGGAATAACTAAGCAGGACCACTGCGCCTTATACCAAAAGACCACCGAACAGTAGCCTGCATAGAATATGCACAATCCAGAGGGAAAGATGGCTACCCTCCCTACTGACATAGCGTGAACAGGACTTATCACTACGGGCCTGATGACAGGCTGGCGTCCGCAGCAAGAGAAGGAAGTACACCCTGGTACCTCCCGCACAGGGGTCTACAACAAATTACGTCCGCAGGGCGCACCACGCACACAAAATCAGATGGCCGGAGGCCTGTGTGCGTGCCCGGTCCTCCTTTGGTCGCGGTCGTGTGGGCCCTGTGCTTAGTTTGCCCACGCGATCGTAACAAATTCTGCAGGTCCGTACAATTTTATGTTGATTTATAAATTTATATAGGTTTTAATCAAAGATGAGCGAGCACGCTCGGATTAGGCAGTTACTCGAGTGAGCATCGCTCTTCTTGAGTAACTGCATTCTCGTCCGAGCAGGCTCGGGAGGGCAGCGGGGGGGAGAGTGAGAGAGATTTCGATCTGGGTGTGTGGCTGGTGGAGTTTGGAAGCTGACATGTTTTTAATATTCTCATGCTCAGTTACCGACTTACCGTTATTTTTATGGACTATAAAATGCACCTGACCATAGACGCACCCCAGGTTTAGACTGCAGGAAATAGGAAAAATATGTCATACTAATTTAAATGCCTTTGGGGATCTAACAAAGTGAAGGGCTGCCGTCATTAACTTAAGTGTTCTAGTACAAAAAAGGGGATTCAGGGCGCCCACCCACTGGCGTTTTTTTTTCCCCTGCGAAATTTGCAGCATTTTTTTTCTCCTGGGGTCTATGGGACTTGTAATGTTAAAATCGCGATCGCGCAAAATCGCAATTTACCGCGAATCACGGTTTTAACATTACAAGTCCCATAGACCCCTGCAGAAAAAAAATGCTGCGAATTTCGCAGGGAAAAAAAAAACGCCAGTGGGTGGGCGCCCTAAGAGTGAACAGTCAGCTCCTATTAAACCTAGTGTGTTCATTCAAACACTGATGCAAGCACATATGTTCAAATTATACACATACACAGCACTGCTGCCCGCACATTGTACATGCACACAGCACACACAGCTCTACAACATACACATTTATCTCTGCAGCATATACAGCTCTGCTACATGCACACACGTGCAGCTCTGCTACATTTATGCACACACACAGTTCTGTTGTATGCATGCATCACATAGGTCACACAGCACACCCAGCTCTACATCATTCACACATATCTCTGTAGCATATACAACTCTCCTACATAAACATATAGCTCTGCTAAATGCACACACATGAAGCTCTGCTACATATATGTACACATGCAGTTCTGCTATGTGCACACACACATCTGTAGCTGACATGTTAAACACTGCTTTTATTAACATTAAATCCCCACATACACGTGTAGCTGCTTCCTGCTCACATGGTTATGACATCTACGGTCCTGCTGCTACTGCAAGACCTTTGATAATTGGCATTGTCTGCCCCTGTGTGTACAGAGGAGGACCTGCACCCCGGTGGAGATATGTAAGTGACTTGCAGCTGGCAAGGAGAGAGAGAACTGCGCAAATGCCGTATATATGCTGCAGAGTTCTCCCGGTGATCAGGCAGCATACTATATCAGCACACTGCTGAATTATTATGGCAACGAGTCAGGGGTTTCTGGATCTATCAGACATCCCTGCCTCTGGACGATCTTATTTTTCTGAAAACTGCGTCTAATAGTCAGAAAAATATGATAACTGACTTGTATGATATTTCATGCCATGGTGAAAGCTTGTATAAAAGCCAAAACAGCTACCAGTAACATGGACTTCTTTTAGGCAAGTACAAGGGAGTGCTGGAAAGTTTTTGACTGACCCCTTTCCTGCAATGTATTCAAAATTTGTCATTGTTGCTATAAATTGTGCTTTTATGGGCTTACCTGCCAATTGTTAGATAATAGCTGTATTTTTTTCTTTTTTTTCCCCACATCTCTGTAAGAAGCATGGCAGAGAAAAATGTGAAAATTCATGTGTATAATGGAAATATTGGTTGACTAGTACCCATCATACTCAACTGTCAAGAAATGGTGTCCAACTGTCAGCAGGGTGATTTTTTACCCAAGATACTGAAAAATCTGGGAGCCCCATCACAGTGTTAACATTGGGAACAGATATGCACAGGCAGCACTCACTCCAACTCCAGCAGGGCATGCAAAGCCACGGTAACAAAAGGAATCCGGACTAAAATTCCAATAATAGAACATATAGAGCCCGCAGCATTAAAAATAGTTGCAATCGGAACGTAGTTTTATTCCTCCATTGAAAAGATAGCTGCAACGTTTCGACCTATGGTTAGGTCTTTGTCCAAGTGTTAACATCGGGAAATTGTTGAACATATTCATCACATGGTTTTGAAAAACAGATGAATCTCTCTGATAACAGTAGCTGATACACTGCAGGTATCTGGGGAACGTGTTTGGAGTATAGATTCATGCACAATTAGTTATGCACAAACTTTCAGCCAGTTGGGTGCCAAAACCAATGTTGATCGTGGCATGTGAAGTGTTCACAAAAGGAATACACTCCCTCTGTGATGTCATCATCTCTCCGCCATGTAATCATGGAGGTCCAATGTGTTGTCTAAAAAAAAATGTGAAAGTTCACGTTTGGTATCATCAAATCCATTAATGACCCGTACAATAAATCGAAGACACTTTTTGTCCTGCACACCAAAGCTATACAAAAAAACAATACGGAGCCCAAATGCTTTTTTTTCAATTTTGCCTCCCAAAAACATAATAAAAGTGATCAAAAAGCCATTTGTACTCTAAATTGAAACCATGCAAAAAACAATCATCAAATGTGTATGGCCAGCTTGTGTCTATGAAACTAAGTTGCCTGGGTTCTAGCATGCTTCCAAGTAGACTTTGCAGTATTTTATCTAACTTCTATCAGCATATAGAAGTTAGATGAAATACTGCAGCATGGGCAAACTTTATACTTAGGGGTTGAAAGTAGGCTAAATGCATACATGTATTAGATGCAGTTGTTTTACACTGCTGTATATTTCTGTCCAGCGATCACCCATGATGTGAATCAGTTAAAAGAATTTTTAATAATGCGCAACAGTTATAAAGTCATTATCCATTACCAGCATTACAGATTTCCCATAAGACCCAACAGGAAAGGGCATCTACTGCTCAAGGTCAGGGATGGATTATAATTTACGCAGGGGGAGATAGTTCATGCTATATGCTGAAAGACGAAAAAAAAACATTTTAATGCTTAGATAAAACATGCCTTGGTTAATCAGGTATCTTATTAATTAATTTAGGTGCTTGACTCAGGAAGAGTAAAAGAATATGATGAACCCTTCAACTTACTACAGAATAAAGAAAGTCTTTTCTACAAAATGGTCCAACAAGTTGGAAGAGCAGAAGCATCGTCTTTAACTGAGACAGCCAAACAGGTGAGTTTTCTGTGGAGAGAGTAAGTGTCATTGTTGTAATGTTACTTCATGATGCAGTTCACATATTTTCACTGGTCTACATCAAAATTCTCCAGTCAACAAAAAAAAGTTGTTTCCTTATGAACTTTGGTTGCTGAATATGAATTCAGGCCCATAGTTTTGAGAAATAACATTTTTTCAGTAATATTGAAAGTGCAGAAAATTCTGCTTCCGTGCAGATTTTTTTGAGAAATATATTTGGGTGGAAATTTGAAGGTAATATTAAAAAGACCCTCCGATCCTGGACAAAAAAGATGGCCCCACCACTTCTCTGACTACCTGATACACACTGTCCATTAGTATGCTTTGGTAGTATAAGGCACTACATGCTGCTCTGGCTGGCCAGCCCTGCTCATGTGGCAACACTGGCCAAACAAAACCACGTGTAGTGTCTCAGACTGATGGTGCATACTAGTGCACATTGTGCATCAAATAGAAAAAAAAAATTGTGAGACCATCTTTGTTTGTCCAGGATTGGACGGGACAAATGTCAGGCACACGATGCTCAACACTTGATCCTGTGTTTCCTTGTTCCTGTGCTCCTGCACGGGAGCTAGCAGAGCTGTCTCGCTCACAGAGCAGGCAGCAGGGTGATGGGGCAGTGCAGGAGATTTCTCTCCTCTTGCTCCCCCTCCCTTCTCCATTGAGAAAACACAGCGGCTGTTCACTACTGAACAGCCACTGTTTTAAGTGAATGATGAACGATGAGCTTCATCGCTGATCTTTTACGCTGCATAAGTGATGAGCGATGAGCTTCATCGCTCATTGTTCAGTTTATACAGCGGCCCTTCAGTAGTGAACAGCCGCTGTGTTATCTCAATGAAGAGGGGCAGGGGAGCGAGAGGAGAGAAATCTCCTGCACTGCCCTGCCCCCCTGCTGGCTGCTCCGTGAGTGAGACAGCTCTGCTAGCTCCCATTCAGGAGCACGGGAGCGAGGAAAAACAGGGGCGAGTGTCAGGCATCGTTTGCCCGCCATTCGTCCTATGTAAAAGGACCTTAAGGGGACTCTTACTTTATGTCTGTGAATTTTTATTGTATAAGATTTTCAAAAGGTATTAAGTCTAATGTCCACATATTCAGGTAAAAAAACTAAACTTTTGAACTATAACACATCTTGTTAAATGCTAGAAAAGCAGGTTTGATGTTTAATTTGATGTATTGGAAGCTAAGTTTGTGCCAACAAAAACCGAACAAACTTAAAAAAAAAAAAACTAACAAAAGGCAGCTTTATAACAAAAAGCTTTCTATTAGGTATGTGTTTTTGAAGAATTATCAGTATCTACATTTAGTATATAAAGAGCAGGAGATTGCGAATAGAATATTGAGATGGTCTCTCATTTATCAAAACGAACAGTAAGAGCGACCTTGTTGCCTGTCACTCATTGTCACAATCAGCTCTTTCAGCAGGCAGGGATTTTAGTTCCCTGCCCGCTGAAAGAACTTCAGTGCAGAGTCGGGGACAGCGGAGACAGGATGCGGCTATGCCCCGGCAGCTGAAGAAAGGTGAGGATGATTTTTTTGAAAATTTTTACACCAGTTTGGGTTATTTTTCAAGGAAGGTTTTATATTTAAAGCCCTTCCCTGAAAAACAGTTAAGTGATTGCCGGCAGCTGCATCCTCTACCGCAGCTGTCGTCTGTGACAGCGGCGGTAGGGAATTCTTTAACCCCGCGGGGATGAATAACTCCTTTGCCAGATCTGTCACATCTGTTACAGATGCAGCATGAAATTGTTTATTCCCCGCAGGGAGAAGAAAACATCTACCGCATGTGGCAGATGTGTTCTTTATCCCCGTAGGGGACACGGCAGCGGCGGCCAGGTGAGTGTGTGTGTGTGTGTGTGTGTGTGTGTGTGTGTGTATATATATATATATATATATATATATATATATATATATATATATATATATATATATATGTATTTATTTTACACTTAAGGCCCCCTGAACACGGGCGGAAATTCCGCAGCGGGATCTCCCGCAGAATTTCCGGCCATGCCCACCTGCATAGAATCGCATTAGATAACGCAATCCTAGACAGACGGTAGCGATTTTTCCTCGTGCAAAACACACACGCAAAACAAATCGCGGCATGTCCTCTTTCTGTGCGGGTCTTGCAGACGCCCGCACAGAAATGTCAGTGGTGACGGGCCGGCTCCTCTCTGCACATTCGCTGGCTGGCCGGCATTCGGCACACAGCGTGAGGAGGAGACCTTGGGAGTGGGTGAGCTGCAGCGCTGTGCAGGGGCATGGGTTCGTATCCGACCCAGCCGTCTGCAGGCGGCCTAAAGGGATGATATTCAGGGAAGAGCTTATTTTTAAAGCTCTTCCCTGAAAATCACTTCAGGGGTGCCGGCAGACCATTGCCTTTAACGGCAGCAGCCGTGGCTCAATTGAAGGCAGTGCGTGCAGGACCTATGGTGCACGCATGTCCTATCTTTACAGGCGCACGTGATTTTCGGTTTCCTAAAAAAGAGCAGCATGTATGATCTTGGTGTGTATTATGCACCGAAACTGCCAATTTAAATCTATGGATACGCAGGAAACCTTTTTCCATGCGTTAATACGCTGCATATTTACGACTGCTGATAGGCAGAAGCACACAAGAAATCAGCATGTTTCGGGCCATGAGTGTGCAGTGTATTCACAGACCAAAATATGCAATACGGCCATGTGAACAAGCCCTTAATGTTATATTCATTGTGGTAATAAAAGATAAATATTTCTTTCTGAGAGGGTTCAATCAGTAATGGAAATCACAAATAAATTGAACGTAAATTTGATTTCTTGGTTGAGATTGTTTTTCACAGACGTCACAATCTCTCCAAATCGATGGGTGATAGAACAATTCTGCTTTGAGATTCAGATTTGGCACCCTCAAACCTATACGGCTATGGCATAACTTCCAGAGGGGGGCAAAAAAGAAATGATTTTTGGCAGACCAGTGTAATTTAAGTTGCTTATCAAACCTAAAGGAACACTCCATAGACACATACATGCATAATTTCACCTGCAGTTAGAGATTCATTTACAGGTTAATGCGAAAATGGAAAAGATTTAATTTAGTGAGGAGTAAGGGAATAAAACCAAAATGCCCATTGCCTTGATCCTCCCTCATATCAGTTCCAACATTCCTTTCTCACTATAGAAGCTAATATCTACCAAGTTCTGCTGTGATCGTCACACTAGAAATGACCCTCTTTCCAGGTAAAATCCTGCCTCCATATCTTGTCATGCTCAGAATGACTCCGCGGACCAACGGCAAGTGTAGTATTGTCAGTTTTACGGTGAATGGATACATGTGTATACCCTGTCAGTTCAGCAAGTGAATATTAAATTGACTTTTCAGCCCTGAAGCTAAATAGCTGGGTCCCCCTGCAATAAGCCAATGCATCTCAATTTTGCCCATGTTTAATGCATTATGCAAGCTTTAGGCAAAACGAGGCTGCGGAGTTTAGTCGCTCCATAGTGAGGCCATTTCTATCGCTATTCAGCAGCCTAAAATGTAAACTTTAAAGGACGGAGAGAAATCATATTAGACCATGCACGGAAAAGCTCATTATTGTCCAACAAACAGACGTTTACGGCACTGGGGCTATATGTATATTGTAAACACCTTTAAAAGACACTGCACATTTATTTGGGGGCCGACTCGTGACAGATGTCAGCATTTGAAGATTGCATTTGCTTTTTGAAAGGGCTCCACGAAAACTTTTCACATTCATCGGTGAAGGGAAAAAAAAAATTGCATTTGAAGTCCCTTTTCTCCGGCATACACAGTGGCAGATAAGAGCACACAAGTCTTGACATAATTTCATTTTGTTATGCGCATCTGTCAAAGAACAGAGATACCATACAGCTCCTAAAAACTGCCGATTGTGTAACAGTGAAACTTGACAGCATTTCATTCCTTTTATATTCTGATTATACATTTATCAGGGAACCTGTATCTCTTCTAGTTCAGCTGGAATCGCAGGGATTGAAGCGCTGAAAGGCATGCTGAAGAAAAAAAATAAAAATCTTCTATTACTTGGGATCATCTTGCGTTTTAAAGAAGTTGCTTGGTTGAGGCTTTGTCAGAGCCTTAGCCTTCCATTCCATTATTGTGGTGTACTATCCATAGATCACATTTCTATGGGCCATGTAACTGCTTTTGGTACAAATTAAACACTCCGATATTTCAAATATATGTACCTTGAAGTTTCAATGCTTGTCAATCATAGTTTGTAAAATATAGGGATTATAAGCTGATATTAACATCCAAATCCATTGTGTTTTGGTTTTATGTGTGAAAATGAGAAACCTTTTTGCTGACGCTGGGTTCCACACGCTTTTGTCACCCTGTTTTAATTTATCTCCGTGTTTTCAGTGCACAAAGTGACTGAAGCCTTATCAGGATAATGTGAGCGTGGTGGCATCAATGCTCCATGGGATAACAGGCGTTCTATCATTTTGGCTTATTGGCAATTAATTCGGACCATTGTTCAGATGATGTATTGGTGACTTGGCTGATTGCTGCAAAGATTAAATTGTTTGTTTTACTCAGACAGTTGCTTCGATATATATATATTTTTTTTTTACTATACTTTTCAGCTTTACTCACTCATACGATATATTCTTTTGTTTTAGGTGTATCTGAACAGACTGCAAGAAGCAAACAAGCCGCAGACATCCAGGGACCCATCCGAACCATTTATTATTTTTGAAACTGCTCTTTGACATTGTGCAGGTTTATTCCGATGTACTTTCACAAGTAGCCTTCCGGCAGCCGGTGTGCTCTGCCAGGTTTCTCAATCAGTCCTCAGGCTGTCTTTAACGTGCCAGCAGTTTTCTTGCATTCATATCTATGGTAAAGTAGTGCTATCTGAAATCATTAGATTGGGAGGTAAGGTTGACATTGTGATACTGTAACTGATAGTATCACTTCTTGGCTCATGCCCTCTGTTTAATAGAAGGGGAACATGCGTGTCAACAGAAAACATACAAAACGGCACAGCTTTGTTTTCCTTTAATTGTACTTGGCAGCATTTCCATCCACCCAAGATCATCAATGGGGTAGCCAAATTTGTCCTTAGCTGCTGTAGAGCCAACCATTCACATAGGAATGGAAAGGCATGCCATACTGAATTCCTGTGTAGAGTTGCTTCTGTTTGGAAGAGGCTTTTATATGTAGGCATTATATGTGATGAAGCACAATCAAAAGAAACAGAAGAATCTAAGTTTCAATTGAAGGATCTCCATTTAAGAAGCACTATACAATTAGATAGTAATCTTTGGTACACCGACCTGTAAGCTTAAAGGGATTTTGCCACTTTTAAAAATTTAAACAGCTTGGAATGGCATAAAAGATGACAAAAGAGACAATACTCACTCCTCTTCCATTCCCTGGCAAACAGCTGAGCAGCACCCAGGACCTCACGGTACGCACGTCGGGCGGAAGTCAGGTGACCGCCGCAGCCAATCAGAGGCCAGAGGTTTACCGCCAATTCTAATAGCATCAGCACTCACATCCTGGGCACCATGATACCAAGATTTCAGGATGATGATCCTACGGCCTCTGCTTGGATACAGCTGCCACTTGATTTTTGCCAGACATACATACCAGGATGGTCGCTGGAGGCACTCAGCGGTTTCCTGGGGAGCTGAAGATGGGATAAGAAAAAATTGGCATCTTTTTTCCAGTAATAGTGCCACATTTGTTCACAGGTTGTGTTTGGTATTGCAGCTCAGGCTCATTCACCTTTATTGAGTTGGGATGCAATGCGAGATACAACCCATGGACACATATGATGCTGTATTTGGGAAAAAGCAGCAATTTTTTTTCTTATCCTTGATAATCTCTTTACTTAAAGCAGGCAAAAATTGTCCATTCAGGTATCCAGGAAAGTGCATGTGCAGCTCCTCAGGTAATTCCTCGGACTTTCTTTCAGGTTTTTTTTCCAAGTACAAACAGGAATGTCAGTGTTCCCAGTGCTTTGTCTGAAACATAGAATGGTAGAGTTAGAAGGGACCTCCAGGGTCATCAGGTCCAACGCCCTGCTCAGTACAGGATTCACTAAATCATCCCAGACAGTTATTTGTCCAGCCTTTGTTTAAACACTACCATTGAAGGAGAACTCCCCACCTCCCGTGGTAACCTGTTCCACACACTGATCACTCTCACTGTCAGAAAGTTTTTTCTAATATCTAATCTGTGTCTCCTCCCTTTCAGTTTTATCCCATTGCTTTTAGTTTTACCTTGTGCAGATGAGAATAGGGCTGATCCCTCTGCAGTGTGACAGCCCTTCAGATATTTATAGACTGCTATTAAGTCTCCTGTCAGCCTTTTTTGTTTTGCAAGTCAAACATTCCCAGGTCCTTTCACTGTTCTTCATTGTACTTGGTTTGCAGACCGCTCACCATCTTGGTAACTATTCTCTGAACTTGCTTCAGTTTGTCAATGTCTTTTAGCCCAGAACAGGACACAGTCAGACTTCACCTGGAATACCAAGGAAGAGTAGAAGGGAATAATTATCTCATGTGATCTTTTTCTTGTAGAACTTTGCATTTCTCTTTGTTAAATAACATTCTGTTAGTCACTGTCCACTGTTCAAGCTTGTCTATATCTTTTTGAATCCATTCTCTCTCTTCTCTAGTGTTAGCTATCCCTCCTAGCTTTGTGTTGTCCGCAAATTTGATAAATTTTCCCTCAATTCCCTCCTCTAGATCATTTATAAAAATGTTGAACAACAGTGGGCCCAGGCACACAGCCTCGTGGTACCCCACTTGATACATTCTTCCATTTGGATGTGTAGCCATTTATGACCACTCTTTGAGTAGGATCACTCAGTCAGTTATGAATCCATCTAACAGTTGCCTTACCAATCCCATATTTGGTCATTTTTTCAATAAGGATAGTATGAGATATTTTGTCAAATGCTTTACTAAAGTCAAGATGTACTATATCTACCACATTTCCCTGATCAACCCAGTCGGTGATTCTGTCATAGAAGGAAATTAGATTAACCTGGCATGACTTAATTTTACAAACCCATGCTGGCTCTGCTCAAAAGATAAAGTTGTCATCAAGAGCGGATAAAAAGTTGTTTGACTCATTATGTTTGCCTCATCAAGATTCTCCAAAAAATGTCTGGATAGTTAAAATCTCCCATGATCACTGTGTCGCAGTTTTTTGAGAACTTGGCCATCTGATGAAGAAAGAGTTTATCCATATCTCCTGCTTGTCCAGATGGCCTATAGTAAATGCCTGTAATGGTGAACATTCTGTTGTTCTCTCCTTGTATTCTTACCCAAACAGTTTCTGCAGAACTCCCATACTCTGAAGCTTGAATCTCTGTGGAGATGTATGCTTTCCTAACATACAATACACTACCTCCTTTCCTTTTATTAAGGCTGTTTCTTATAAATAAGTTGTAGCCGTCAAGCCTTGTATTCCAATCATGTGTATTATCCCACCGAGTTTCCGTGATGCCTATGGCATCATATTTCTCTTCCTGTGTTAGGAGCTCCAATTCCCCTTGTTTGTTTCCCATGCTTTGTGCGTTTATGTGAAAACATTTTAGTTTGTGATCGGTGTCTCTTGCTCCTCTACTTGCCTTCTGAATTTTTTGTCTTTGTTCTTTCTTTCCTCTTCTAATAGCAAAGTTCTTAAATGTATTAATTAGCTGTAGATTTTTTTCCTGCCCTTTAACTTACCTTAGCATATGGTTCTAATTTAAAGCTCTACTGATGAGTGTAGCAAGGTGCCTGCCAAATATGTGCTTTCGTAGGGTGCAAGATGTCTTTAACAAGGAGTCCATCATATAAGTAATTCACTGCATTTAAGCGTGCCTTTAACGCTCTGGAAACAGACAGTGTCGATGTTTACCCTGATTTTCTTATCCTGACTTGTATTGTAACATATAATAACCCCATCACTGTGCAAATGACTGAAGTGCCGACTACCAAACATGCTTCCATCATAATCTCTTTCTCTTTCATGCTGTATTTTAAGCAACAATCAGTTAAATGCTATTAATGCAATTAGTATTCATGGTTCTTAGAGTTTCCTTCATTAATGCCAATTTCTATTCATAATAGTCTGCAATTAAGATGCACACTCGAAAGACACTAGAAAATGTGGGCATTTAATCTATGTGGATGTCATTCATCCTTGTTATGCATATATGTGTTTAGCAGTTGATTGTTTCCATTTGTTGCACACTACAGTGGTTACATGTTGGCTTCTTTGATTGCAGAAAAACGTTTGTTTTATGTTTTTCTTGTGTGTTTCTAATTTATGATTTAACTAAAGGGATCCCATTCTTTTCTTAGATGTCGCATCAGTTTTTTCCATTACAAAAGAAATATATATAATTTATTTGAAAGTTGTGTTTCTCAGTGTTGACATTCTAGATGGTGTCACACTAAACAGTTCAAAATGTCACATGTAAATACAAAAAAGGGCAGTGAAAACTGTCCATAGTAGAGAAAAAAGAGGTGGTCCAAACATCTAGTCATCTGTTTCGGCTATGCAAAAAAAATTAATATGAGGATCTTGGCACTGACACACTTTGCCCCAACTATGCAAGTCCACTTACCACATTATGATAATGTATTTTATGTGGGTTTCTAGGAACACACAGCAAATAATGCTGCTACACAACAGCTGCCGTAGGACCAGTGCAAACTGCCACCAGGCTTATGGCCCTTTGACCCAGGGATACTCGCTTCTGTGCTTCTATGCAGGAGCGGTGATCACTCAGTGAATGGAGGTGGAGTGGGCTGGAGATTGTTTCAGCCCATCTGTCATCGGTCACAGTAAACAGGCAGTCATTCACTGACGAAAGGCAGCCTGTTCACACAGGCCAATCGTCTTTTGATTTTTATGTATGCATGATCCGAACAACGAACAAATTATAATCTGCCGTTCAGATCATATAGGCGTTTACACTATTTGATTATCATTCAGATTCCTGCCATCCTGTGAGAATTTGAACAATAATCGTTGAGTGTAAAAGGGCCCTTGGTCTAATTGGCTACAGAACAGAAGCGATCAATCATGTGTCTTTTTACATGTCTCATGGCACAAACATTATACACTGCACTAATATAAAGAATGTATCCAGTAAATTATTCAGTATAATTTAACTATTTTGTGAATGTCCACCTAAGATTGTTGAACTCTCTAGTATATTTTAGATATAACCTAGAACTTAGCCATATCATGACTAGCTTCTTTCCAAACGGTTGTGATACATTTATTGAAGTAAAGCATATTTAAATAATATTTCATATTTTTTACTCTATTGCATTTTAATATAGTCAATTGTAGGTAGAAGCTTTCTAAACTTAACTTAAAATGAAATTACTACCAAGTATTAAAGTGGTTGGCTGGTTTAGAAAACCCATTTTCAAATAGCTTATTAGGGAATTCTTTATTACGAAGGGGTCTCCTTAAAAAGGGCCATTTACAAAGGATGATTATTGCTCAAAATTCATTCAGACTAACAAATTTAAACAATAATCGTCCAGTGTAAATACAAAAAAAATTGTTTTCTATTCTTCACTATTTGTTATCGTTGACTTACGGTCAGATCTAAAACCATCTCTGGATTGCGGGCTTGTCGTTCTGTGAAAACGCTCCCTGCTCAGCGCTTCACATAGAATCTGAAGCGCTGAGCTAGAAGCCCAGGATCCAGTGATAAAGTCTGTCAGTCTAAACATTCTGCACAAGTGCTAGCAACCTTAGCGGGGACATCCGTGCTTGTGCAGCCGTTTACCTGACTTTCGGCCCATGTACCGTATATACCGGCGTATAAGACGACTTTTGAACCCCGAAAAATCTGCTCTGAAGTCGGGGGTCGTCTTATACGCCGGTAATACCAAAAAAAAAGTGTAAAAAAAAAAATCATTACTCACCTCCCCCGGCGTTCTGTCGCGCTCCGGCAGGATGTCGCTCGCTCCTCGTCCCCGGCGCAGCATTGCTTTCTGAATGCGGGGCTTGAAATCCCCGCCTCCAGAAAGCTAATACACACGCCGTCAGCCAGTTACAGCCATTCAATGACAGCATTGAATGACTGTGATTGGCTGAAGGCGCACGTGTGTTAGCAATCACACCCATTCAATGATGTCATTGAATAGTGTGATTGGCTGAAGCCACGTGTGTTTTAGCCAATCACAGCCATTCAATGATGTCATTGAATGGCTGTAACTGGCTGACGGCGTGTGTATTAGCTTTCTGGAGGCGGGGATTTCAAGCCCCGCATTCAGAAAGCAATGCTGCGCCGGGGACGAGGAGCGAGCGACATCCTGCCGGAGCGCGACAGAACGCCGGGGGAGGTGAGTAATGATTTTTTTTTTTCTCCACTGTATTACCGGCGTATAAGGTGAAAGTTGGGGGGTCGTCTTATACGCCCCGTCGCCTTATACGCCGGTATATACGGTAAATGGGACATACATTTCCTCACAGATTACAGCTGATCACTGGGTGACCTACTGGCAGAATTGCATATGATCAGCTTCTTGTCCGAGACTGTTTGACAAAAAGTGGACAACCCCTTTCATTTATCTACAAGTGAGTGTATCTTGGACATTGAACAGTTTATGGTTTGGGCCATAAGGGTTTACAGACCCATTGCAACAGGTTGATATTATGAGGTTTGTCCTCTATGGATTTTGAAGCATCTGATAATTGTTAGATAGATTATATTTAAAGGCATACCTAAGAGGCTACAGAGATGGGCAAATTACAGAGCTATAGAAAGGGTAATCTTACATGAATGGGCCTTGGAATCACGTAAACATGCACTGATTTACAGTGTAGTTGCAAAATATGTAAGTATCTCATATCTTTTATTGCTAAAACACCACATCCCTCCAAATGACTGCGCACTTTGTTCAAAAAAACCTTTGTGATTAAAAAACAAAGCCATTTATTTTTGAAAGGTGCCATTCTTTCCCTTTGAGAAATTGTTGTCTGTGGTTGCCTTGACACAGTAAAGTGATTCATCCTTTTGTACTTTTATTGATTAGAAAGGTGTTAGAAAGCCGCCTAACACAAGGATTACAATGCAATCATAATTACTTAAAGGCGGCTATTTTCTTCTCTACAATATATAAATGATGTAATAAACTCATATTTGTGTTACTTATTTGGGAGGAAAGAATCTGGTGTGCATTATCATTGTTTGGGCACATGTTAATTGTTTTTCATTAGGCCATTCACAGACTTTAATTCCAAAGAGCAACAAAGTCTTTCATATTAGCATGTATAAAAACCTATAATGGTTTGTATCATCATAACCCATCATTATAATTCCAGCAAACATTATGAAGTCTGTCCTATGTCTTGATTATAGGGTGAGCAGTTTAATGCCTAAAATATTCCTTGTTCTTGCATGGGCCCTTGAGCGACTGGAGCTACACTCAATACTATTGCATAATCCTGCATAGAATACTTATTACTTTGATTTGTGCAGTAGATACTAATGTAGCTATAAGTAACTATTCTGTATGACAGCGGGATCTACACTTTAAATATTGAATGTACTATATATGACAAAATGGAAAGGAAAGGTAATAGGAAACAGAAAGCAGTCCAGAACACTATAATGATGGAAGCTCCAATATAATGATGGAAACTCCAATAGCACCAGTGCAATGGGTAAAACTAAGACCACATTTAAAGGGAACCTGTCAGCTTGAACATGCTGTCCAAACTCTCAGTGATTGGCAGCCTTCCCTGTATGTACAGTCATATACAGATAGCTGTAAATCACTGATAGCTCCGCCCATTGGACTCTTTAGCTCAGAGTAAGCAGATATATAAATGCATAAAATACAAGTTGTACTGAATCTTTTTCCATAAACTATATATCAATCTGCTCAGCTCTCCCTGCTTTATAACCTGTTGCCTCCAGTGTGGACAGCATGTTCGAGCTGACAGACTCCCCTTAAGCTAGGGCTACAAAAGAGAATTTATTGGAAATCAGTCCAGCGAGCAACTTAATGCCTTAATTGCTACTTTATGGCTTTTTAAAAATGTGTACACTTTTTCATCCATAGAGTAAAATTGTAAGAAAATCTCTTGTTCTGATTGTTCTGTGGGGAAAAACTTCTTACAAGAATATTTGTGTAGCCTAAAAGTACTTGGTGCCTGCAATTCATTCCTTGTGCCTTTGCATTTTATATTTATATGAAATAAAGGATTAGAATTTATATCTACATTGTGTGCTCAACCTTCCTGTTTTCTTTCATTTAAATGTGTATTAAAGGGGCATTCCTAGTAGATGCCATTATCACCTATCCACTGGATAGGTGATAAATACTAGAATGTGGGGATACAACTGCTCGCGCCCACCAGAACGGAGGATCCCAGTCCCCATTCCCTTGAGTCTCAAGACCACTGCTAGCAGGAGTTTGAATGGAGCAGGGGGTCAAGCACTGACGAAAATAGCCGATCCCTCATTCTAGAAATCCCAGTATGCCAGATCAGATGTTTCGCTGTTATCCAGAAAGAGAATATAATAGATCACTCCAGGCTTTTATAGATTCTTATGCTGCTTAAAATTAATCCAGCAAGGTGAAATGCTACTACAGCAAAAGGAGATTAGGGATGTTTTATGAAGAGCTTTGAGCCTGCATAATGGCACAGTCACTGTTCAAATGTTACATGAAGTACCGTATATCTTTGTTCAAATGCTAAGTAGTGCTTTCACTGACACTAAGTTGAAACAATCTTATTTTGACTGTAAGTAAACCTACTGACAACTAGTAAGCCTGCCAGGAAATTTAAAGGGAACCTGTCAGTTCGAACATGCAGGCATCATGTTATAGAACAATCGGAGCTGAGCAGACTGATATATAGTTTTATGGGGAAAGATGCAGTTTACCTTGTATTTTAGCCATTTACATCTCTGCTCATTCTAATCTGAACAGTCCAATGGGCGGAGCCATCAGTGATTAACCACTATCTGTGTATGAGTGTACATAAAAGTAAGGCTGTCAGTCACTTATAGAACCGCCCATTGGACTGTTCAGCTCAGAATGGGCAGAGATTTAAATGAATAAAATAGAACTAATAATAAATATTTCCCGACAAAACTATAAATCAATCTGCTCAGCTCCCGCTCTATAACATAATGCCTGCAGAATGGACACAATGTTCGAACTGACAGATTCCCTTAAACACGCAAGAGTGAGCATTCACAAATCTATCACTGATAATAAGACGTTATCACTGTCATGGCAAAATATCAAAATATCATCTTTTTTTTTATAAATTGATACTATAGTGTTAAATATAATGAGTCTGATCTATTAAGACTGGTGTTTAATACGGCGGTCTTAATGTGATCGCTGCCATCTGAAGATGTGCCTAATATAGCAAGAGGCCACGGCAGCCACACCTCCTAACGCTAAGTTCTGCTTACTTTTCTAAAAAGCGGCTCAGGCTGTGTAAAAAACTCAAAAATTCTGAATTTGTGGCGCAAAACATTGTTTACACCAAAATTGTGGCCTTTTTTTTTCCTATTAATAGTTTTTATTGAAATTTTTAAATACATGATAACAGTTGTGTATAATCTTTTTACATGCATATCGATAATTAAGATATGTAACAGGTACAATAATAGACATAGAAATGTCTTAGATTGCAAAGGAGTCTTGTGAGAGTAGTCTGCAATCGGTGCTATAGCATTTGTTCTGTTAGCAACAAGAACAACGTTGTGTATAGAACAGTAACTGAGACCATTAACCTACGTATACCACTGGATGCAGAATTGGGCTGTACGATTTAATATATAATAGTTATGGCTTGAGGGGAAATGATATAGATATAATATTAGATACTAAAGATATAATATCTTCTATGGAAGATATTTTGATTTTCCAGTTGTGTGCGATGGTGAGACGGGATGAGTGTAAAATAGGACATAAGATAGTTCTAAATTCCAATGTCAATTCCCAACAGAAGAAGTGCCAGGTCTGGGCTTTTTTATTATGTGAGGGAATTCTGGTATAAGAAAATTAATAAATTCCCCCCAATTTATCCTTTTTTTCCAGATTTAGGCTCTGTTCAGTCTGTGTTGGAGGCGCAGTGTTGTGCTAATTCATCTGTGCAAATGCCAGATAGCATAACAGAAGCTGGATGAACCCCTTTATAGTCATTGGGTCTCTCAGTACCATCATAGAACAGATCCATTCAGGATGGGATTCTAGTTTCTGCTCCCATAACGCAGCAGGAAAATGAAAACCCGAACAGAGCCCTTAATACTGGTGTGAATCCAGCCATACACAACAAACACACATCTGTTAAAGGTACAGGGCTGAAAAAAAAGGATTATCCCCCGATTGTGCCTTAGGCATTAATATTTTATAATTTTTTTATTCAAACAAACCTCACTTGCCCATAATCCAACGATGTAGAGCTTCAGCATTAACATCATGTTTGAAAGTAGGCAATGGAAAGAACCTACAATCAGTGACAAAAGATGAAGATGACAAACGTCCAACACCCCGTCTGGTGATTGTTAATATTACAGACAGTGAAATTCACAGACAGATGAAGCTAAGAAAAAAGTAATAAAGACAGAGGGAAAAGAGAAAAGAAAGAGTGGTGGAGAGAGTTAGCTAAGGAAGCATCCATGGGAAAATCTCAGTTACTGTATGGAAGTACTCTTTGGAAGTCTTAAAGACTAGCCAAGTGTATGAGGTCTTAAGGCTCTTTTATATGGGACGAGTGTTGGGCAGACAATGACTTCTGACTACTCAAGCGTTTGGATGCTATGGTTTTTTGCAGAATCCCAGAAAAGGATTCTGTAATTTGATTCACGGTACTGTCTACCATACTGAATTGAGGATTTAGGAGAGCAGGGATATCTTCTGCCTTTGCCTATTAGTGATAAGAAGGCCATAGTCTTGTTTCAACTGAGCAAGAAGGATATTCCTGTCAGATAATATGGAGAAATCAACGAGGAATAGATTGCGAAGTGTACGTCATGATGAACACGTTCCCACACGGAGCCCTTTGGAGGCATGTTATCTCTAGTTTATGACACGGCTAATTGAAGTGTATGGAGGAAGTGGTAGAGTTGAAGCGATCTCCAGAACCCCAGGATCCAGAGGTATTTAGCTTCTATACATCACCTTAATGGATTCAAACAAAGTTCCGGAGTTGATTTAAAGTGCTGAATTTGAGTTTGGTTGCTGTTCATGGGGAGAGTCAATAAGTGATCGAAGGGGGTGTCAATGCAAGAGAAGGAGGCCAATCTAAGGCTGAAAAAGAGCAAAGCAAAAAATGTGGTGTACAGAAGTAAAATGAAAATGTGTCACTGTACAAGTGTTTCTTGATCCAACTCTAGGTCTTGTGTATTTGTTAGGGCTTCAATGTTGATTATCATATAGATAGTGGTGCCTATAAGCAGATGCAAAGGTAAAAAATTGTATAGTTCTGACCATCTTAGCATCGACAAAGATATCTTGTTAAACATTTGTTTAGTCGTTTTTGAATAGAAAGTTGAGAACATATGTTATTTTAGTATGGGGTAAGGTCCATTTGAAAAACAAAACTCTAGTCCACTAAGTTGAAGGTCTTCTCTACATTCATTGAAAATGGGAATTTTGATCTGTATATCTGATGGATCCGATTGACAGTATCCATGGTATTGTGAAAGGCATTTCAATTTGGTGTAAAATCTACCTGGCTTACATGTATGATTTGATAGAGATAAGAGTCTACCCTACATGCTAGGATCTTACCATAGAGTGTTGTATCTATATTAAGTAGAGAAATAGATCTGTAGCTCAGGTATGTCAGAAGTGCCCTTAGGGATTCCATGGGCATGGAACCACCTGTGGGAACCAGGTTAATTCCCACAAGGAAATTGGTTAAGACCAAGCCTAGTATGTTACTGAAAGTCCATGTGGGCCTGGTGCCTTCTCAGGCCTAAATTGCTAACTTAAGTTACGGTTCTGTAATAGAGGCCTCTAGATTTTCAGGTAGATCAGCAGATAAAGTCAGCATGACAAAAACATACAAATCAGGTACCAATATTTGGTCCCATTCATGCCTCTTTGAATCTATTCAATTATGCCTGAGGAAGAATCCTGAAAGGTTCGAAAGCTCTCAACAACATCATGTATTTTTGTTAGCCATTAAAAGGTATCATATCTACAAGATTATTTGGTTTCTCTTGCTGGGAACAGTCACATTGTCCCATTCTTTGGAATGCTTATGTATAGTTATGCTAATGTGTCTATTTCAGTACATAGTATGTACATTTGTGATATTTTCAATATGTAGGATAGCAGTTTAGCCCTGTGAGGGCTATATAAGGGCATCAATATGATACAGTACTCGGAGTTATACTAGTGGCTATATCTACATTCAGGAAACTGTTCTCTATGTGCTTAAATGGGGTGGGTTAAAAAGAAATTCCTGACCTGTGGAATTACACGGTGTATTCCATGATCCCTTAGCCATCAAGCTACTGTAGCTCTGAAAAAGAACATGATGCTGGTTTTGACTGTTTTTGAAGAGTCATGGAGTTTGTCACACTGTTCATTTTTAAGCTGCTTACTGGCTGAGCAGGAATAGAACGATATACCATGTGACTCCACAGAACCACAAAGCGCTTTCTTTTCAGTCTCCTTATTTAGCTCTTCCAAGGACTGTTTGGACATTACACTTATGCTCTATTTTAAAGAGTACCTTGTCTGATTAATTTTTATAATTTTTTTTAAAACCCCTTAAGGACCAGGCTGTTGTGTACCTTAAGGACCAGACACTTTTAGGGATTTACCCATGTAGTGGTTTAAAGGGGTTGTCTCGAGGAAGCAGTGAAATTTTTTTTTTGCCCAGTCCCCCTAATTAAGCATACATTACTAAGCCCCCCCTGTAAATGACTGTTCTAGCTGGTTTGTACTTACAGTTCCAGCGTTTCAGCAACTTATAAAAAGTTTCCCCAAGATGGCCGCCGACTCTTTTCCCGTCGCTTGCTGTAGCCCGACGTGCGCGCTCCCGAGACGCTACCAGCTGTGTCTTCCTGACAACCAGATGCCCCGCAGCCGCCGACCGGACCCCGGGATTGAACGCGGCCTACCAGTCACCCACCGCCAGGCAGCAGGTATACGGCGCTAGCCCCCGGCTCCCCCGCGCTAGCCCCCGGCTCCCCCGCAGTAGGCCCCAGGGCCCCAGCGGTAGGCCCCGGGGCCACAGCGGCAGTCAGTCACGCGTCACCCCCGTCAGTCCGTCACCCATCACTTACCTGGGCGGCTGGGCTGGGCTGGGCGGCTCTGCTGGGCGGCTGGGCGGCTTCTCGGCACGGCTGGGCGGCTCTGCACCTTCCTCTAAGAGAGGATGGTAGCAGAATGGCCGCTCCAGCGCGCTCCCGAGAAGATACAGCTCGTCTGCGCATGCGCAGAAGAGCTGGAGCGGCGAGCACACTGAAGCGGCTCGTGCTCAGAGCAGAAGACCGGACTGCGCAAGCGCATCTAAAAAAGCAAGCCGCCAGAGAATTTAGACGGAACCATGGAGACGAGGACGCTAGCAACGGAGCAGGTAAGTGAATAACTTCTGTATGGCTCATAATTATTGCACGATGTATATTACAAAGTGCATTAATATGGCCATACAGAAGTGTATAACCCCACTTGATTTCGCGAGACAACCCCTTTAACTGCCCTATTTTCGTTTCTTCAGCTACCAAAAATATTTTTGCTGTTTTTTTTTCCTGTGACATATAGGGCTATTTTTTAATATCTTTTTTCACTGACTTTTTTTTTCTGTTTGTGGGGGGTAAAAAGCTAAAAAAAAGTTTTTTAAACATTCATAGCTTTTTTTTAATTAGTATATTTACGCTAAAATAAAGTAAAGAAGATTGGTTCCTCATTTTGTTTATAAGTGTGTATATATATATATATATATATATATATATATATATATATATATATTCTTAAGTATATATTTTTATCTTATTCAGTAATTTTACCTAATTATGTAATTATTTTTTTTAACCATCTATGTTCCCTATGGCGTCATATAAGACCTCTGGGGGACATTCACATGTTTTTTTAATTTTACTTGACACTTTTACACTGTAGCTGAGGCATCTATAGAAGCCCCAGTTACAAGGAAAAACATCCTCTGTAGTGACAATAGTCACTGGCAGAGCTGATCAGGGCCTGCTATAGGGGGATCTCGGCGGTCACGTGACTCCTGGCTCGTGTAGTAGAAGTTATACTTTTACTTTTTAGTACCTTGCGCTCATTGAGGCTTGAAAAAGGCTCTGCTGTGAGCTGAAACCCGTTGCAATTACCTGGTGAATAAATTATGCATAACACCGAGATCTGTAATTGATATCCCTGACGGACAGGAGCTTTCTTTGGTGATCTGACTGCTCTTCTGGATTAGGGGTGTACTCTGTAGAGTCACCCTTGTGAAGTAAGTGCTTGACATACAACATAGAGTTTACAACCTGGAGCACTGCCTTAGTGAGGCTTCACACGAGCGTGTGCGTATGTAAGTGCGCACCCATGTATGCGCAAAAACACATGTATGAAGGTCCGTGCATTGCCTTCAATGGAGCCCCGTCTCCATTGAAGGCAATGATTTGCCGGTACCCCTTTAAACATAAGCTCTTCCCTGAAAATCATCCCTTTTATGGTAATAAATAGATTAAAAAGTATACTTACCTGTCTGCCACTGCTGTGTCCCCTGCAGGGATGAAGAACACATCTGCCACATGCGGCAGATGTTTTCTTCATCCCCGCGAGGAATAAAGAATTCCTTGCTGCACCTGACACAGATGTGACAGATGCAGCAAAGGAATTCTTCATCCCCGCTGGGAATAAAGAATTCCCTACCGCAGCTGTCACAGATGACAGCTGTGGTAGAGGATCCAGCTGCCAGCTACCCTTTAATTGTTTTTCAGGGAAGGGCTTTAAATATAAACCCTTCCCTGAAAAACAACCCAGACTGGTGTAAAAAAAAATCATACTCACCTTTCTTCAGCTGCCGCGACTCAGCCACATCCTGTCTCCGCTGTCCCCGACTCTGCACTGATATTCTTTCAGCAGGCAGGGAATCAAACTCCCTGCCTTCTGAAAGTGCTGCTTCTGATTGGCTTAGTCGCTCAGCCAATCACAGGCAGCTCTCGCCTGTCATTCACTGAATAATATCCCCTTTGTACCCCCTCAGTGATAATCAATAAACCACACCATGCCCCAGAATAATTAAATAAGTGGTGAGTGGCTCTGAACTCCTCTTATTTAATAAAATAATTAATGATGCTTATATACAATACTTTGTTTTCCTGAAAATAAGCCCTACCATGATTTTTGGGGGGGAAGGACTGGGGGGGGGGGTGAAATATGAACCCTACACCAAAAATAAGCCCCTAGCTGAATTACATTTTAAAAAGACAAAACATTACCTAGCAGCTGCGGTCTGTATCCTCCTACTGGTCTCCAGTGCTCTGGTGCACTTGCTTGCAGTCCTCATCCGCCGACAGGGGATCGCTTCCTGGTTCCGGGATTCAAAAAACCCGTCTCCAGGAAGCAATAGCTCTGATTGGTTCTCAAGCGCTGCAAGCCAATCAATGTGGAGCTCGATAAAACAATCCAATGGCTGTGATTGGTTCATCGAGCGCTGCATTGTTTGACTGAGCAGTGCAGGAAGAACCAATCACAGCCATCGTCTCTGCATTTCTGGTGGCAACAGCAATGTCTGCTGCGGTGTGAGGAGAAGCCGCCGCCTGAGATGCTGAGACAAACGCCGCTCAGCCAATTCTAAACTCCTGCCTCCACAATGCGATGGTTGTTGATTGGTTCTTAGAGCTCTGCTCAGCCAATCGATGCAGCACTCAATGAACCGATCACAGCCATTGCATTGTTTCACTGAACGCTGCATTGATTGGCTAGCAGCGTTCGAGAACCAATCAGAGCCATCGCTTCCTGGGGGCAAGATTTATGAATCCTGGAACCAGGAAGCCATCTTCTGTCGGTAGCTGAGGACTGCAATCAAGCGTGCCAGAGTTCCAGAGACAGGGGGAGGACACGGATCATGACCACTAGGTAAGTATAATAAGAAATTCCTTGAAAATAAGACGAGGCACCTCTTTTGGAGCAAAAATTAATATAAGAAGAGATCTTATTTTCGAAGAAGCACGGTATTTGTGGTATATGTTGCACTATCTTTGAACTATGTATTTCATCACTATTATTGTAAACACTTGCAGAAGGCCATAATAATGTACAATTAGGTTATCGCCACTATGTGCCTTTCAATACTACACTTTGTCTGCACCATGTTGCTTGTGAAAAGCTTCATACACTGAGCTGAAACGCCACTTTATTACATGCCTGAATTAACAAAGAATCATTATTTGGACTGCTTTTGGGAGTGCCAGAATCTTTTTGGGCTGTTATTATATATACTGTACACACATGTTGACTAGAGTTGTGCACCAAAAAAAGAACATAGGTTGATCTGCACGAGCCTCCTTGATGCCAGGCCAGGCCATATAATTAGTGCTCCCAGTGCTGCACACTAAAGTGCTGAATAATATGTAATAGCGCACAAAGTATACAAACACACAGCATTTTCGATGAGAAGGGCCTCATTTTCTGTACAGGTGCCTATTACAATGTAATTAGAGAGGTTGCAAACTGTTTTGAAAGACATTTAATAACAGAGCTGCAAATGGTTTAGCTTGGTAGTAAGTTACTGTCATTGAGTTGAAATGAAGGTGTCTGTGGGGAGAGCTGTAAATATCAGCTGTATTTT
Source organism: Eleutherodactylus coqui (assembly GCF_035609145.1). Classification (NCBI taxonomy): domain Eukaryota; kingdom Metazoa; phylum Chordata; class Amphibia; order Anura; family Eleutherodactylidae; genus Eleutherodactylus; species Eleutherodactylus coqui. Next base: position 403,916,299 of record NC_089837.1, read on the forward strand.
ACCACTGTCAAAGCAATAATAGCAAGCAACCCATCCTAGTTCTCCTTGGCTTCATGCTACTACTTCCAAGTAGGTTTAGACAGACTTCATCATGCTTCTTTATTTACCCCTCTAGGGTTTATGCATACAGGCGTGTTTCATGTCTGTGTGTCCATTAGACTTCATAGGATCCTGTGATAGTCAATGGGGCTATTCACGTGCTTTTTCACACAATCCGATGGTCCGTGTGAAAAAATTTTTTTACAGACAAGAATACTTCATTTTGTGTCCGTAGATCCATGAAATACGAACAGTGTCTGTGTGCTGTCCGTATTTCTGCACTGTTGATCCAGGGGAAGACAAAAATACTCCATGAGGCCTTAGTCAGACGGGCGTTTTTTTGCGCGATTTGCGCATGCGCATGCGTCCGGCGATTTTTTAAAACCATTGCTTTGCAATGGTATCGGACACATGAGCGCTTTTTATGCGCTCGTCCGATAAATTATAGAACAGAAATAGCAGATCGCACCTATCTGCGATCTGCGATTCCTGTTCTCTTCTGTATATGCGCTCAATGGGGCCGGCGGCAGCAGCGCCGACCCCATTGAGAACATATAGAAGACAAATCATTCTTCTCTGCCACAGCTGTAACAGCTGTGGCAGAGAAGAACGATGTTTGCCCATTGAATTCAATGGAGCGGCAATACAGCTGCTCCATTGAAAGCAATGGGCTGCCGGCGTGCGCGGGGTGAATTGTCGGGAAGGGGTTAAATATATAAGCCCTTCCCTGCAATTCATCCTAAAATGTGTTAAAATAAAAAAAAATTGTATACTCACCTTTCCGCTGCAGCCGGAGTCCAGCCGCTGTCAGTTCTCCTGAACTGCTTCTTGGCACTATTCAGCCGGCGGGGCTTTAAAATCCCCGCCTGCTAAATGATCTGCCTCTGATTGGTCACAGCCCTGACCAATCAGAGGCTGAAAACACACACACCCATTCATGAATTCATGAATGGGTGAGTGACTGCTGCCTCTCAGCGCTGAGCCAATCAGGGGCAGGTCTGACTCACATCCATTCATGAATTCATGAATGGGTGTGAATGAGGCATGCCTCTGATTGGCTCAGCGCTGAGCCAATCATGGGGCAGGTCTGACTCACACCCCCTTCACACCCACTGCAGGACGGCCGCACGGAGCTCCGGCTGCCGGGAGAAGGTGAGTATACAATTTTTTTTTATTTTAACACATTTTAGGATGCATTGCAGGTAAGGGCTTATATATTTAAGCCCTTACTGACAATTCATCCTGGGCTCGCCCGCAGCGCATTGCTTTCAATGGAGACGGCTGTATTGCCGTCTCCATTGAATGCAATGCGCTGGACAGCTCCGGCCCGTTTCTAATGAAACGCGGCTAGGAGCAGATTTTCGGGCGACTTGCGTGCACCGGTCGCGCGATTTGCGGATGCGCATCCGTCATGCGATCCGCAAATCGCGCGAAAAAACGCCCATCTGACTAAGGCCTGAGGTAGAAACCAATAATGCTCATTTTAGGAAAAAAAACATCCTTCCCAACTCCAAATATATCAGTCAGAATAATCCCTGCATCAACAACCTTTCTGATGCAATCAGTAAGTAGAACTTATAATATTGTATCGCTCAAGAAAGGTGTCCAGGACCCTCTTAAACTCTTTTATCGAATTTGTCGTCACCACATCCTCAGGCAGAGAGTTCCACAGTTTCTCACTGCTCTTACAGTAGAGAATCCCCTTCTATGTCGGTGTAGAAACCTTTCCTCTAGACCACATGTGTCAAACACAAGGCCCGCGGGCCGAATCCGGCCCGCTGCCTCGTTTCATGTGGCCCGCGGCGTGCCGACGCTGCTCACCACTAAGCTATTACCAGCTGGAGTGCTGCAGCTCCCCGCTGGCATATTAACATTTTTCACAACACTTCCGCCCTATTCAGCAATTCCAGCAACCTGATTGGTTGCTTGGTGAATCAGCCAACCCAAACAACCAATCAGGCTGCTGGAACTGCTGAATAAGCAGAAGTGATGTGGAAAATGTTAATATGTGAGCGGAGGGGAAGCAGCGCAGACAGCAAGGAGGAGGTAAGTATGTGGTTTAGGGGGGGATTTAGTGGTTGCTGCCGAGGGGGGTGTTAATGGTATTAATGGTTGCTGCTGGGGGGGGGGGGTGTTAATGGTGGCTGCTGAGAGGGGTGGTTAATGGTGACTGCTGAGAGGGGGGGGTTAATGGTGGCTGCTGAGAGGGGGGGGTTAATGGTGGCTGCTGAGAGGGGGGGGGTTAATGGTGGCTGCTGAGAGGGGGGGGTTAATGGTGGCTGCTGAGAGGGGGGGGTTAATGGTGGCTGCTGAGAGGGGGGGGTTAATGGTGGCTGCTGAGAGGGGGGGTTAATGGTGGCTGCTGAGAGGGGGGGTTAATGGTGGCTGCTGAGAGGGGTGGTTAATGGTGACTGCTGAGAGGGGGGGGGGGTTAATGGTGGCTGCTGAGAGGGGGGGGGTTAATGGTGGCTGCTGAGAGGGGGGGGTTAATGGTGGCTGCTGAGAGGGGGGGGTTAATGGTGGCTGCTGAGAGGGGGGGGTTAATGGTGGCTGCTGAGAGGGGGGGGTTAATGGTGGCTGCTGAGAGGGGGGGGTTAATGGTGGCTGCTGAGAGGGGGGGGGATAATGGTGGCTGCTGGGGGGGTCACCATTAGGGCTTGTTCACATGGGTATTTCGGTAGCACAAATACGCTGTGTATTTGCGCAATCAAAAATTGCTAATGCCTGCATATTTAGGCACGGAAAAAAGAACGCAGATGGGGCCACTGAGATGGTGCCCAAATATGCAGTGAATACATAGGTTTCCTGCGCATTCACCACATATTTGCACGGCCCATTCACTTCAATGGCCTATTGGGGTGCGTAGTACGCAACAAAATAGGTCATGCTGTGTGAAAATGTACATCATGTGACTGAACTCACTGAAATCAATGGCTTCTATTCACTGCATATTATGTACGCAAATACGCTTGTGTGAACAAGCCCTTACTATACTGTCTTACAATCGGCCCTTTGAAGGTCACCATAAGCCCGATGTGGCCCTCAGTGAAAATGAGTTTGACACCCCTGCTCTAGACGCAGAGGAGGCCCCCTTGTTACAGTCACAGTCCTGGGTATAAACGGTTAATGGGAGAGATCTCTGGCAGCAGCTGCCTGACACGGGTTGTTCCAGTTAAGCTTACAGTTATGTAAAATCTCCAAGTCCTTTTCCATGTTAGTTCTGCCCAGTGGTTTCCCATTCAGTGTGTAACAGTGACATGTACTTTCCCTGCCATGTGCATAACCTTACATTTATCAGCGTTAACCCCTTGAAGGACGCAGCCCTTTTTTTAATTTCTTTTTTAGTTTTTTCCTGCACGCTCTTCATAACTCAAACATCATAACTCTTTTATTTATCCATCAACGTAGATGTTTGAGGCCTTGTTTTTTGCAGGATGAGTTGTATTTTTCAGTTGTACTATTTGATGTACGAAAAACTTATAAAAATTTTTTAAGTGGAGTGAAATGGACAAAAAACGAAATTCCTCCATCTTGGGGGGGGGGAGTCTTGTTTCTACGTTGTACACACTGCAGCAAAAATGACATGATAACTTTATTAATTATTATATCATATTATAAAATTATTATATGATTCAATACGATTAGTACGATACCAAATTTATATAGTTTTTTTGCTGTACTACTTAAATTTATTTCTAAAGATATTTTATTTTTTTAAACTATTTTTTGCCCACATCTTCTGACAGCCATAACTTTTTTTACTTTTTCATTGACATAGTTGTGCAGGGGCTCGTTTTTTGCTGGATATCCTGTCGTTTCTATTGGTTCCATATTGGAGTACCCTGACTTTTAGATTCCTTTTTATTAATTTTTTTCTTGGAGATGGGGTGACCGAGAAAGCGCAGTTATGGCATTATTATTTTTTTCTGACGACATTCACCATCTGGGGTAAATAATCCATTACTTTGATAAATCAGACATTTATGGATGTAGCAATACCAAATATATTCTTTTTATTTAGATTTTTTTGTATTATAAGTATGGCAAAAGGGGTTTTCTTTACTTTTATTACCTTTTATTTTTAATAATTCATAAAACTTTTAAACTAATTTTTACATTATTTTGTTTTTAGTATTACATAGTATTACATTATACTGCGATCTGACAGGCAATCTATGCCAACCGCAGGGCACCTCACGATCTTATCACAGGGAGCAGTACAGAACCCACAAACATCCACTGCGGCATTTAAATGCTGCTATCAGAATCGGCATTTAAAGAGTTAGCAGCTCCAATTAGCGGCGTTACTGATTAGAGCTGCTGGGGGCGGGTGTCAGCTGTAAGAAACAGCCAGCACCCGGATTGTATGGAGCGGGATTGACCCCTGATCTACCTCCATACAAACTCCGAACCTCCAGGACATAAATGTACACCCTGCAGTGTTAAGGGATTAAACCTCATTTGCCACTTTTCTGCCCAAACCCCCAACTTGTCCAGATCCATTTGCAACCGCATTCTGTCCACTCTTGTGTTAATTATTTTGCATAGTATTGTGTCATCTGCAAATATTGATATTTTTTGTGCAATTCTTCTACCAGTTGATTAATAAATATATTAAAAAGAATAGGACTTAGTACTGCCCCCTGTGGTACCCCAATAGTAACGGTGACCCAATCAGAGTATGTACCATTTATAATCATGCTCTGCTTCCTATCACTGACCAGTTACTTACCTACTTGCATACCTTCTCGCCCAGACTAAGCATTCTCATTTTATATACCAACCTTTTATGTGGCACAGTATCAAATGCTTTGGAAAAATCAAGATATATGGATTCAATGACTCTCTGTGGTCCAGTATAGAACTTACCTCCTTGTAGAAGCTATTTAGACTGATTTGACAGGAGCGACCCCTTATAAATCCATGCTGATACAGAGTTATGCAGGTATTTTCATTGAGGTACTCCAGGATAGCATCTCTTAGAAACCCTTCAAATATTTTACACACAAGAGAAATTAGAATTACTGGCCTATAGTTTCCAGGTTTACTTTTTGGTCCCTTTTTGAATACTGGCACCACATTTGCTTTGTGGTAATCCAGTGAAATACACCCTGTCCCTATAGAGTCCATAAAGGGGTTATCCAGGGTTAGAAAAACATGGCTGCTTTTTCCAAAACACAGCGTCTCCCTTGTCCATGGGTTGTGTCTAGTACTGCAGCCCAGCTCCTGTTCACTTCAATGGAGCTGAGCTGTAATACCACACAAAACCCTATGGACAAGGATAGTGCCATGTTGGAAAAAAGGAGCCTTGTTTTTCTAACTCTGGATAAGCCCTTTAAATATAAGAAGCAAAGGTTTATCACATTACTTAATTCCCTAAGAACCATGGGGTGTATGCCTATTTTTATCTTTTTAAGGTGACTCTGCACTTCCTCCTGGGTTACATTGGAGACATTTAGTTTCAAAACTCTTTATTCAAGAAGCAAACAAGATTGTTTGTTTCACTTAGGTTTTCCCTCGCAGGGGATGCTATAGATTATTCAACATATTTCTTAAGGCCTTAGTCAGACGGGCGTTTTTTTGCGCGATTTGCGCATGCGTCCGGCGATTTTTTAAAACCATTGCTTTGCAATGGTATCGGACACATGAGCGCTTTTTATGCGCTCGTCCGATAAATTATAGAAAGGAATCGCAGATCGCACCTATCTGCGATCTGCGATTCCTGTTCTCTTTACTATATGCGCTCAATAGGGCCGGCGGCAGCAGCGCCGACCCCATTGAGAACATATAGAAGACAAATCATTCTTCTCTGCCACAGCTGTAACAGCTGTGGCAGAGAAGAACGATGTTTGCCCATTGAATTCAATGGAGCCGGCAATACAGCCGACTCCATTGAAAGCAATGGGCTGCCGGCGTGCGCGGGATGAATTGTCGGGAAGGGGTTAAATATATAAGCCCTTCCCTGCAATTCATCCAGAAAAGTGTTAAAATAAAAAATATATACATACTCACCTGCTCCCGGCAGCCGGAGTTCCGCGCGGTCTGACTCACACCCCTTTCACACCCACTGCAGGCCAGCCGCGCAGAACTCCGGCTGCCGGGAGCAGGTGAGTATGTATATATTTTTTATTTTAACACTTTTCTGGATGAATTGCAGGGAAGGGCTTATATATTTAAGCCCTTCCCAACAATTCATCCCGCGCACGCCGGCAGCCCATTGCTTTCAATGGAGTCGGCTGTATTGCCGGCTCCATTGAATGCAATGCGCTGGACAGCTCCAGCCCGTTTCTAATGAAACGCGGCTAGGAGCAGATTTTCGGGCATCGGTCACGTGATTTGCGGATGCGCATCCGTCATGCGATCCGCAAATCGCGCGAAAAAACGCCCGTCTGACTAAGGTCTTAAACCGATATAATTATCTCTAACTTGTACTTATTATCTCTTCAATTGCAATTAAATTATCTAACTAATATGCTATGTTTATTCATAAATTTTATCCTTTAAACCAATAACATTGGAGACATTTAATGGAGAGTTTACTCTATCACTTTGTATTTCACTTGACATTTCATTTTCCTGAGTGAATGGACTGTAGAAAAAAAAACTTTTATATCTTTGTTTTCTCCTCATCACCCATCTATGATTTTTTACCTCATTACTTTAATAAGTTAAAGTTTAAGGACCAACAGGTTTAATCTTTTTACTATTTAAATAGGTGAAGAATGGTTTAGGGTTATTTTACTCTCTTTGACAATGATTCTCTCTGTCTCCACCTTTGCTGCTTTTATCTCTCTTGTACATATTTTTTTTTCCTTTTTAGTGCTTCTTCGCTGCCTTCTTGTTTTAGTAGTTTAAATGCTTGATTTTTGTTGTCTATTGCCTTTTTTACATCTTTATTTAGCTACATTGATTTTCCCGTTCCTTTTATTCTGTAATGCATATAGTGTGTTGTAACAATATGGTTCTGATTGAGATAACAGACATAGACTAAGTACTTGTGTACTCACAGCCTTGTATACCTAAGCCAGTTATACACCTGCTTCCATTAAACTGTGGTCTGTTTTAGGCAAGCCTCCAACTTTATAACCCCTGAAATGCTTTTAAATAGTGTGAGCATCTCTCTCTGCTCTCTTCTCATCCCCTCTTGCAATAAATGACAGCATATGAGCATATTGCTATCTACTCTCAATGTACTGCAAACACTGGCTGCCAATTCCAATCAGTACTGACAGAATATACACTGCTGTAAATCCTTGCAAGCTGCTACTGGAAGGCTAAGTGAAGAAAGTGAAAAAAGTCAGAGATCTGATTTGGAAGGTTTCGTGTTGTATAGGGATCATTTCAAATAATTAAATTATAATATAGAATTACTGTTTATGCTATTTTGTTAAAGGGTTACAAATAGTGTAAGCACTTGTAGTGTCACTACTTGGCTGCTTTTTTCAGACATTATCTTGTTTGCTAGATTTCTCTTTATGCTGTACTAGCAATCCCATGATGCATCAGCATAGTATCATATGACCAGCCAGAGCCAATACCATCTCTGTCTGCTGGGAGTTCAGTTTGATCATTACCCTTTATGTTCTCTTAAAGCCATAAGTATACAGTCAAGGAGGATCAACTATAATCTTCTTCATTTTAGCTGTGACAGGAGCCTCTAATAGCATCACTAACTGCAATTGGAGATTTTGCCCCCCCTCCCTCCCTTCCCCATGAAGAGCATGTGTGGTACAGTCCATGCAGTTTCATCATACAGGAATTACAGTGACTGAAATAGTGACATCTTGAGAGAACAGAAAGCGAAGTAATTCCCAAGCGGTCACAATGAGATCACCAAACCCAGCTGAAGAGAAGATTCCCGGAATATTCAGATAGAAAGGAGTAACTAAACAAGATAATACTAGCTGACATATATACCGAGGGACTAGCTACATAATGAATCTAAAAAAATCACTCGAGTGACCCTTTAAAGTAAAAATCATAGCAGATTTTCATAATTAGTATAAAGGTCCTCCTAAAGACATATCACTGGGCTGTTAACACTAGATGTGAAAACTACAGCTGCATGTTAAGGCTAGGTGTCCACGGCCGGGGCGGAATATCACTAGCAAAATTCTAGACAGGTCTCCATGGTGAGCTTATCTAATAGATAGGCTCACTGCGTCAAATTGTGTCAAATCGCATGCCGCGATTTGAATCCCGCAAGCGGAGAATCGCTGTGATTCTCCGCTCGTGGATGTTGGGCTGCACTTTCCATAGTTAGTCTATGGAAAGCATTCACTTCATTACCTGCTGCCGGATTATTGCCGCGGATAACGCAATGACAACTCGCCCGTGGACAGGAGGCCTAAAGGGGTTGTATCCCTGTCCATTTTACACAAACATAGTTAATGAAAGTGTTTGTAAACATTTCAAAGTAGGTTTTATACTTTAAACTACTTTTCTATGCTACTTACTCATTTCTGCTTTGACATTATCTCTATGCCAACTGAAGCTTATTTCGGGGGGGGGGGGCGAGGGGATAAAAAACGAGGCAGATGTGATCAGATTTCAACTGCCTGCACCTGCAATTCCCTTGAGGACATGGTTATTCCCCTGGTGTACTACTCGACGCTGATGCTGGGTGACAGTGTTGCTGTTTCCTTCCCCTCTGTGAATAGCCCTGGGGGAGTACCTGGGGTCACCTAATTTCACCCATTAAACCCCACCAATGGGATCTGGTCCGTTCTGCAGGGGAGACCTGACCGTTACCTCAGAAGTAGTCTTGGTTATAAGGCTGCTGACGCATGCTGGTAAGGGTTACCGTAACATAGTACTTGAGTAGACAGAGACATGGTTGTAGAGAGAGGTCAGGACAGGTGCAATTCTTGTGTTTTGGGGAATCAGGCCAAGGGTCAGGGCAGCAGACAGTGAAAGCATGGTCAATAAACAAGCTGAAGTCAGGAATGGAAAAGACAGGAAAGCTGAGTGGAGCAGGCACAAATCAAAACCGGGAGAACTGTCAGAACAATGCAAGATCTTTGCACACTAGAGAGACAAATTGCTCAGGCATCCTCCAGTTAGGGAGGGTGTCTAAAATAAACAGGAGCTAGTCCTGTTTGGACAAGGATGTAAAAGCTGGGTGTGCACACTGGTCCTTTAAGAGGTAGGTTGTGTGCACACCCTATGGGAAGAAGTAGGGGATCGAGAATCAAGACTGCCGGCAACAAAAACGTGGCAGCCACGGCTTTGGTGCATAAGTAATTTCCAGCACATAGTAAAAACATAAACCATGTCAGGTGAGGTCACTTAGGTGTTCTGTGCATGACTAACATTCTCAGTTTGGCAGGGAAGATGCCGGTATATAAATTCACATCCTCTGTATTTTCTCCAACGAGCAGAGAAAAAGTCTTATCGTCTAGACCAGTGTTTCTCAACTCCAGTCTTCAGGGACCCCCAACAGGCCATGTTTTCAGGATTTGCATTGCATTGCACAGGTGATATAATTATTGTCGATGCCTCAGACATTGCCCCAGGTGTTCTTACTATAGGAGATCCTGAAAACATGACCTTTGGGGGTCCCTCAGGCCTGGAGTTGAGAAACACTTGTTAAGCCCATTAGTATCAATGCATTTTTCTCTAAGGATGCAGACGATGTACAAAGGCTCTTACACAAGAAACCAGAGGGCACCATTGTCTGTTTATAATAACAATATCTCTGTACATCAATTTTTAAACACTTCAGATTGTGCAATTGCTTTTGTTTTAATGATTCGTTTATTAAAATGACACTTTAGATTGTGGGATAACTCTTTTAAGGGCTGTAAGGAAAACCTGTTAAAACAACTTCCCCTCTCTGAGATCACTGAGATTGCAGTGCAACTATGCAACTATTGATTAAAGCTACATCACACTGATTTCCGGCTCCTATGACTGACTTCCTGCCATACACTTGGTACATAATACTGTTTAAGGGATCTTCCTAGGTTTTTGGAAAAATGACCAGGTAGCAGAAAAAAGAGTAACTCACAAAATGCTGACTTTTTTAGTATTGTAATTTAGCTTGACTTGATGTTGAAGTCTTAGTCTGCCATCTACAGCTTCCATGTCAGGCTGGGACTTCTAGTTTCAGATTGATTGATTGTCTGAGTGAGCTGACAGCACTAAGACTTATCACCAGGATATTGGCTAATATGACTTACAGGAAAAATATGTAAAGCCCTACAATGAAGCTTAAAAGATCTAAAAAATAACCTTGAATATCTGAAACTCCCCCACACCCCCATTTTTTACCCCTTCCTTCCTTCCTTCCTTCCTTCCTTCCCTCCTTCCTTCCTTCCTTCCTTCCTTCCTTTTCTCTTCTCTGTTAAATTACTTTCTACAAAGCTATCAATATTAAACCTATATAGAGTTCAATTTGATTGTGTTAAAAGTTGTATCTAAGATATTACCAGTACTATTGTACCTTGTCTCCACCAGATGCTAGGGGCTGACCTGGCTTTGCTGGAGTTAACTCCCCCTGTCAAGCCCCTAGTTTCCGATTGGCAGTTTATGCAGAGGCCCGGGTTTATGGTCAAAATGACCGCAGCACAGCGCCAGCGACAGTCTCATCCACAGCGGCAGGGTGCACAGTGACAGCGCTAGGGACAGTGTAATCCACAGCGGCGGGGTGCACAGTGTCAGTGCTGGGAACAGTGTCATCATGGGTGCGCTGTGAGCTTGGCGGGGCTGCTGTCTCTGTCCTCATGCCACCCGGCCAGGTGTCCACAGTCTCCACTCCGTGCTCCAGTGTCTCTCGTGGCCACTCTCCCTTCTCCCTTGTACGCTGTCATCCCCAGTGGCTCCAGTCCACTTGCCAGCCCCGCACTCTATGACCCCCCGCCGGCGGCTGTCAGAACGCTGTCGTCACCCTCCATCCAGGTAGCCTGTTGCCAGACACAACCGGTGAGTCTTGCTGTCGCCCTTCCTCCACTGTCTGCTGCTAGTGTTCCCGGCCAATCGGCAGCTTGGGGCCTGACAGTGGCGTTTCCTCCTGCTAAGTGCTGTAACACCCCTTGCTTAGTACCAATATTACCTCTTTTTGGTTTGACAACATGGACGTATAGTTATGTATTTTAATATAATAGCCTTAATAAACAAGATCCATAGATTAGGCAATTGGTTAAATGTTTCATACAATTTGCAAGAGCTTTACATATAAGCTCTTCCCTGAAAAAGAAAAATTTTAGTGTAAAAAAAATTTTTTTTTATAAAAAATATACTTACCAGTCTGCCGCTGCTGTGTCACCCACAAAGATGAAGAACACATCTGCCGCATTAAAAATCCCCGCCTGCTGAAAGAGCTGAATGTGATTGGCTGAGGTGCTCAGCCAATCACAGGCAGCTCTTGCCCATCATTCATTTGGGGAGAGCTGCCTGTGATCACATTCAGCTCTTTTAGCAGGCGGGGATTTTAAATCCCTGCCTGCTGATAGATCAGCACCACAGTGTAGGGGACAGCAGGAGAAGACACGGCTGAGCCCCGGGAGCTGAAGGGAGGTGAGTATCTATTTTTTTTGTTTTTTAAACCACTTTTACTTGATTTTCAGGGAAGAGCTTATATTTAAAGCCCTTCCCTGAAATCAATTGCCGGCAGCAGAATCCTCTACCGCAGCTGACATGTGTGACAGCTGTGGTAGAGAATTGAAGAATTCCTCTGCTGCATCTGTCACAGATGTGGCAGATGTAGTAGCAGGGAATTCTTTTAACTAGCGGGGATGAAGGAAAGATCTGCCCCATGCGGCAGATGTGTTCTTCATCCCTGCAGGGGACACAGCAGCGGCGGACAGGTAAGTATATTTTTTATTTATTTTTTTTAAACTCAAATTTTTCTTTTCAGGGAAGAGCTTACATGTAAAGTCTCTTCCCTGAAAAACAGTTCAGTGGTGCCGGCAGACCATTGTCTTCAATGGAGCTGCTGGCAGCAGCAGCAGCTCCATTGAAGAGAATGCCTGTATTTTTGGGGACTTTAAAAAACATAAAAATAAGTTAAATAACATTTTTTACAAATGTTTAACATAATTAATGAGAAAAACTCTTTTCTCATTGATTATATATAAAAAATAAACACAATTGGTATGGTCACATCCATAAAAGTATTTATATCACATTATTTACCAAGCATGCTGAACACTGTCAAATAATAATATGCAATATAAGAATTGCAGTTTTTTTAGACACCCCAATTCCAAAAGAAATTTAATGTAACATGTACCCCAAAATGGTTCCAATACAAACTGCAGCTTGCCCTCCAGAAAAGAAACAAGCCTACACACAGCTGCAGCCACAGAAAAATAAAAAAAAATGTGGGTGTCAAAACATGGTGGCAGGGAAATTGTTTTTTTCTCTTTAAAAAGTTTTATTTAACTTTTTTTTTTAATTAGTAGAACATCAAAAAGCTGTATACATTTGGTATAACTCCAATCATACTGGCCTGCAGAATAAAGTGACGATGTCTTTTTTACTACAACTTGAATGCTTTAAAAAAAGAAAACCCAAAAAGCAATGGCACAATGGTGTCTTTTTTCTATTTAACTCCACTTAAATATTTTTACATTTTTTTAATAGATAGTATGGCACATTATAAATAAAGTTATGGCTTTTAAAAGATAGGGATGAAAAAAACGAAAATTCGAAAATTGGCTGATCAATAAAGAGTCAAAAGTAATAATATATCATTATTATTATTAATGATAATAATAATAATAAAGCTTAGAATAGAATTGCAGTTTGGTTCATTTTTATTACTATGTGCCTTAAAGGAAACTACATACCACATATACCAATAATGAACTTTAGCTGTTCTTTAACGGTCTTGCAAACAGATATAAAATGTATCGTTTTCCCTCTAGAGCTGGTAGTCATATTTATATTATGTATTTAAATTCATGCATAAAACATTATAGAAACCTTATCTAAATATGACTTGATATCTCCGATGGAACAAGTTCAATATCTCCCATCCCACATGGACCAGATGCAGTAAGTTATGAACTATTTTCGAGCTCCCAAAATCTATCTCCTATAGAAAAAACCACGGTCTAAAAAATGCGAATTGATTTGCTGCAGCCGGTTCCGAGACGTCTCTTTATTTCCAACCAACTGTTGATCGTAATGAAAGAACACACAAACAATACGCTGTGAAGATGAATTACAAGGCCATGGGTTGGAGAGAGTCAGTAATATTGTAGTATTTATTCATCTGGGATAATTAGAATCCCATTGATTATCTACAATCATAGTAGAAATAGTAATTATATGATTGTGTGCTGCGAAGAATAAAGATGTAAAACAATTCCAATAAATAGGACTACTCTTTTACTGCTTCCCGATTCACATTAATATATTCCGCTTACATATAGAGAGGAGCCTTTTTTTGTATTCCCATTTATCGCCTGCCAAGAAATAATTAAGAATAGAAGGCAAAAGATTAATTTTAAATAAAAACTCTTCTCAAATGAAAATGTCAGGTCATAAAAATTCCTTTTAAATCATAACAGCATATAAATCTTTGAAATTAACCATGTAATTGCAATGTCTATCAACTTTTACCTTGAGCTTTGAGCTTCTCTTTTTAATCTGCTATTCTTGCTTTAATGAATAGCTATTTTCAAATTAAAAAGTACTGTTCATTACACATGCCCTACTATAATAGGGTTTTTATCATATTTGCTCTATTTGAAAATACTTGCTACTTTGTAATTATTCACACGATGATCCCTGCCTATATTGAGTAGAAAATAAAAAATGAAATGCAAGTCAAAGGTGCTTTTGAGCTGAATGATTTACACAATTCATTAAGGACGGTGATTTTTCAGTTAGCATCAGATTAAATGGTTACTTACTCTCAAATAGCCCTTAGGGAGTTGAATTGCTGGGTAGCAAACAGATTAAAGTTTGCATTGAAAGAAAAATTGAATTCAGAGGTAATCAATAGCATAATAGGGGCAGTGAGTGGAGCCTGCTGCCTGAAATGAAATTACCATATTTTTAATCTTAATTTTCCACTCTGTTTATCTGACAGTGTGGATGTGCAATCCAAACAGATAATGAGAGAGTAGGATATTGACACTGCTGTCCTCTGGAGTGCTTGTTTTCAGTGATTAAATGCTGTGATCTGTGATTACTTTGTGCAAAGATGTCAGGGCTGCTGGCCAGGACGAGGGGAGGGACAGTAACTCAGCAGCTGGGCTCCGGGGTCTCATAGGTCCTAAAGACTGAAATTCATTTTCTCCTGGCTATCTTCGAAAAAAAACAAGAGTGGCGATTTATGTAGAAACTTCGACTGCACAGATTATAATAATTAATCCTGTTATTATTGGTATCCAGCCTTGTAAACATTATGCATGATTAAAACGGGCTTCCTCAATATATAGTTCCCCAAGGCATCAACTGTGACAGAGCGGGTATTGAATAAGCTCATCATGAATCCTCTCTATAGCACTTTAAAGATTTACAGGCAGCGACAATCTGTTAATGAACACTATGTTCAGGAAAGCTGAATCGCTAGATAAAATATGCTTAAAAAAAATATATAGATAAAATGCGAGGACTGCTGTATCTAAAATACATTTTAAAGAATGGAAGTCGCATCTTAAACCCCCAAAACATAAGATATAAGAGTAGTGTATACAGGAGTAAATACATTGTATTATATTCATCAGTAATTGGCAATAAAAGCTTTAAAATATCAATTTTATATGTTTTTATGGATTTGGTCTACCTGCAGGGTTCCCGCTTTCTGCTAATGTCCGGCTGTATCTCTCACTGTGGAGTTGCACTGTTACTTTAGCTACTGGACCGCCGTGTCTGAATCTGCATTTTCCATGTAGCTTACAAGTTTGACACAGTGTCAATTTAATCATTGTATAAATCAAAGTTCTACAACTTTATATTTTTGTTTCAATTCCTTAAAGGGGTATTCTGGGACTTTACAGACTTCTAACCTTTTACCACTGCCAGCCTCAGTGAAGCGTTCAACAATGCATTATATTTACCTGAAGCCCTTGTTCAGACGAGCGCTGTTTCAGTGTAGTATAGGTGCGTGAAAAAAGCGCACCTATACTGCTCTAAAAATCATGTGAACGGGCAGCTGCTCAAGGAGGAGAGAGAGATGAAGCCCTGCAGGGCTTTGGGACTTCCCCATAGCAGGGAGATAGAGTGTGGGGCTACAGGGGACTAACCCATAGCCAACTCTGTCTGTCCCTGCTATGGGTTAAGGCCCCATAGCCCCGCTCTCTCTGCTATCGCGGATTAACCCATAGCCCAACACTCTCTCTTACTGCTCTGGGGATCGCCAAGGGATACCCCCGTAGCGCAGAGAAAGTAGGTGTGGCTAGAGAGGGGCGGGGCTATAGAGCTTCTCACAGAGATCCCCCATAGAAAAGATGGAGGGGGTGGGAACTAACAGGCGTTTACAGTGGGACATTTAAAATGTGCTTCTGGGCAGCATGTTTTAAATGTCCTGATGTTAGCAGCGGGATTCTATTCCCGGCACAGGATTTTCCATAAGCTCCTGCTCCTATAGGAGTTAATGGAAACTCCTGCACAGTGCACACCAAACCATGTCAACGCTTCTATAGGAACCTATTGATTCCTATAGAAGCGCGTTTTGAGCTCTGCTTAGCAGTGCTGAAACAGCGCTCATCTGAACGAGGCCTAAATGAGTGCTTGTTAGAGATGAGCGAACGTACTCGGTAAGGGCGATTTTGCAATCGAGCACCGCGATTTTCGAGTACTTCACTACTCGGGTGAAAAGTACTCGGGTGCGCTGTGGGTGAGCGGGGGGTTGCAGAGGTGAGTGGGGGGGGGGGGGGGGAGGGAGAGAGAGAGAGCTCCCACCTGTTCTGCGCTGCTACCCCCCACTCCCCTCTGCAACCCCCCGCCCCACAGCGCACCCGAGTACTTTTCACCCGAGTAGTGAAGTACTCAAAAATCGCGGTGCTTGATTGCGAAATCGCCCTTACCGAGTACGTTCGCTCATCTCTAGTGCTTGTGCTTCAATCAGGTTGAGTCACATATCCGCTGCAGTCCTCATTTTGAGACGTCCTCAGATATAATGATCATGGTCAGAGGTCCCTAGCTCCCTTTTCTGACCACCCTGTCTCAGCCACATGAATATTTCTGGGTTGGGCGGGCACTGAGGAGCAAAGTATCACCCAGAGTTATGGGCAGACACAGTTGTAACCCCCGAAGAGGGTACTGCCTGCTCACTAACACAACCCAGCACCACAGCCATCTCCCTCCAGCTGTTACTGCTCTGATGGCTGGCATGTGTTGGGCAGTAGAATGTTATCTATTCATAGATAGGAGCTCACATTTTATTTAGTTGCAGCTATGGCAGGTGACAGTGATTCAGGTTTTACTTCTTATTCAGCTTTTTGAAATATTGAGAGTAGCTGTTTGTGGGAGGATGATACAGAGGGAAAAGGAAGAGATGAAGCCCAGGGGATCATGGGAGATGAAGTAGAGAAGCACAGGAGGACAGTGAACCGGAAGTACTGATGTAAACAACAACAAATCACAGTGGGTGCTTCCGAATGAGGAGGAGAGCAGAAAAAGCAGGGGAAAGTTAATGGATGGATTTACCATAGTACTGTGAGATATGTCTCTTTTGGTATTTGACTTTAGTCTTGGAATACCCCTTCAATATTGAAGGTCTGTGTTTGTTGCCAGTGAATGGAACCATTCTTCTATATATCCAAAATTGGAAAAACTAGTCGCAATATTGGGCTAAATTATTCCTGTCCACCATACATAACAGAGTCTAGACTCAAGCCTGGTACATTTTATGTTGATTGACACATTGCCGCAAACTATTGGGACAGGTGAGAGATTGGTACTGCTGATGTGTTTAGCTTCTACTAGATTCTTAAGGCTGCATACAATTTTATCCACCTGTTAACTGCAAGAAGTGTTAATTAAATATTGAAAATGGCGAGTAATTAAAAGCCAGAGTATATTAAAAATTCTCATAGCTTTTCATTAGATTGAGATTAAGAGAGCACTAACTTTTCAGACAACTTATATTCATATACTACCTTGTGTTAGTCTCATTATTACTGTAATATCCTTGCATTAAAAATGTTATTGCTTTACCACTGTAAATCACATTTGAAGTGGCTGCCACTAGAGGTCTCCCTTTCAGGTCCTCTGCAAACCACTCTCTGTCGTTAGGTACAGAGCTTCCATAGTAACAAGGACTTTCCCTGGCAATAGGGCGGAGCTATCTCCACAGGGTCACTACTCTCGTGTACTCAGAGGCTGCAGGCTGACAGATCTGCAAATACTAAGATAATGATCTCCAAAATGTCTGCCTTTCCTTGGGGTGTTTGCCTCTGTGTATGGTTGTGTGCACACATTATAATTGGTTTACTCACCATTTGGCAAAAATGCCTGAATCATTCTGAGAGAGCAGAGGGGCAAGCATTCAGCTACTGTCCCCTTGCTGAATGGACTACAGACTATGCAATGGAGCATAGGAAGTCAGAGCAAGGATGTGCAGGACAGTGAACTACTGGCAGAATGCTAGGATTGCGATACGACCCGCTCCCTGAAAGTGGATTGTGAACAGGAAAATGAGGAAGGCCACTTGAAAATCAGAATTTACAGATGTGAAACTGGATTCAAACAGCAGCAAATGAGAGGGTAAGGAGAACCTGTTGCACTTTAGAAAACTTTAAAGAATACTCTTTAATCCTTTAAACTTTAATGTAAAAGGCTACGTCTATTACTATATATAGTAATTGTACTACTATTTATAGATTTATTTTTGGTGTAATGGTCTGACAATTCAGGTATGATGCTGAAGAAGCTTGAGTTCCAGACTAAGTTATGTACACAATTTACAATGTTCTCCCAGGCCACAGCAAATACAACAGTTCAGAAAAAAAGATTCTAAAGGGGGCAGCATAAACTGGCATGTGTGGCACAGTGCACAAAATTTAGGGGGTTTATGCCTTACTAATTTGCATTGCATATGCCCACAATATGCAGCATTTGAATCACAAAGATTACACATGATCCCCTCTAGTACACTATTTTTAAAGTACCGTATATACCGGCGTATAAGACGACTTTTGAACCCCGAAAAATCGGGTCTGAAGTCGGGGGTCGTCTTATGCGCCGGTAATACAAAAAAAAAAAAGTGTAAAAAAAAAAAATTTCATTACTCACCTCCCCCGGCGTTCTGTCGCGCTCCGGCAGGATGTCGCTCGCTCCTCGTCCCCGGCGCAGCATTGCTTTCTGAATGCGGGGCTTGAAATCCCCGCTTCCAGAAAGCTAGTACACACGCCGGCAGCCATGACAGCATTGAATGGCTGTGATTGGCTGAAGGCGCACGTGTTAGCAATCACACCCATTCAATGATGTCATTGAATAGTGTGATTGGCTGAAGCCACGTGTGTTTTAGCCAATCACAGCCATTCAATGATGTCATTGAATAGTGTGATTGGCTGAAGCCACGTGTGTTTTAGCCAATCACAGCCATTCAATGATGTCATGGCTGCCGGCGTGTGTATCAGCTTTCTGGAAGCGGGGATTTCAAGCCCCGCAATCAGAAAGCAATGCTGCGCCGGGGACGAGGAGCGAGCGACATCCTGCCGGAGCGCGACAGAACGCCGGGGGAGGTGAGTAATGAATTTTTTTTTTTCTCCACTGTATACCGGCGTATAAGGTGACAGTTGGGGGGTCGTCTTATACGCCCCGTCGCCTTATACGCCGGTATATACGGTAAATAGGATAAATACAAAATAAATACAGACCACAAACTACACCCCCTAAATACATACAGACTCATAAACAAATATGGATTCTCCTAGACCCCATAAGCTAATAGAGAATTATTACCATACTCCTTAATCCCTTAAGGACCAGGTTGTTTTGTACCTTAAGGACCACACACTTTTTAGGGATTTTACCCATGTGGCGGTTTTACTGCTCCATTTTTTTCCTTTAGCTACCAAAATTATTTTTGCTGCGTTTTTTCTTCCCGTGACATATAGGACTATTTTTTTATACCTTTTTCACTGACTTTTTTTTCCATTTTTAGCTTTATTGGGGGTAAAAAGCTAAAAAAAAAGATTTTTTTAACATTTAAATATATTTTTTTTATTTTTATATTTACACACATATAGTATGTATGGTTTTTGTTTACAGGGCGCATACGGTAACGGTTTTGTTGGCGTCTGCTTTGTGTTATTTTCTCTCTTATGTATATATTGTTGTTTTATTCTGTTATTTTATTTTACTTATTTATGTAATTGTGTTTTTTACTATCTATGTTCCCCATGACGTCATGTAAGACCTCTGGGGAACATTCACTTTTTATTTCTGTATTTGACACTTTCCCACTGTAGCTGGCAAATTTTGGCCATCCACATTTTTTTTTAAACAAAGGACTGTCCTTTTGCAAATAAAGCAAAAACTTCTTCCAAAAGTGTCTAAAACACATATAAAATTTGGCGCACAACATGCTTGACAGCTTTCCAGTACAATTTACTCCCAAACATTGTCAAATTTTCATTAGTAAATATGTCTTATTGTGATCACTATATGTGCCTAATTTCTTACCTAGGCAAGATAATGTACAAGATAATTTGGGCAATATTCCAATAGCTTTAGCTTTAACAACCTTTCCAGGCAGGTAACAGGTATGGCGTTAGTTTGGGGAACTCCCTTGGAAAGCTGCAGGAAATTCTGATAAAAATATAAATATATTGCCCTGCTATATAAATACATCCAAACAGTTATGCCAGGGTAAACCATCATTTATCCACTGTGATTAAATATCCATTTTAACCACCATGTCATTTTTGGAACATAATATGCTGATTAATTTCTAGGTGTATCAAAATAAAAGTTTCAGTGTCACTTTTCTTATACAGAGTTCCATAGAATTAAAAAATAAAGCTTAGTCTTTCTGCAGCCACAGCTAGGGGGAGCTATCTGTACACGATTTTAGATTTGAATTAAATATATAATTATTATACAGAAAGCTACTAAGCTCCCTCAACTGCTGGATGCAGGCAGCCATTGTTTTGTCATTTAAGGGTTCATTCACATCTTAATTAGGGCTTTTCATCTCTCTGTACTGTTTTTGGAGCAGAAAAACTGAATTAAACGTATTAAGCCTGTATCCCAAACCTACCTGTCTCCGGTTATTTCCAACAGACGTAGATGTCGTTGGGTTTCCACGGTAACCTGAACTGCTGTACATTTCTTTCCAGCAGTGCAGGGGTTAATCTTTGCAGTGTGCCAGTTCAGCTGCAAAGCATCAGCCATCAGCTTCCTATTTAGCTGAGCAGGGATCTTAGTCTCATTGCCTTAGTGCTGGTGTACCTTGCTACAGTTATCCAGTCTGGTTCCCACTTCCAAGTGCTTTCTTGCTCTCCATCTTGTACTTCTCCCGTGTTCCCTAGTACCTTCCTGTCTTGTATAGTATTTATCTCTGTGGGCAGTATCTTCTGTTTATGGTTTTGTACCCTGTGTGTGCGTTTAGGTTTCAGTTAACCTTTCCTGTGCTCTGTCAGGGATAGACGTCCCAGTTGAAGACCGCAGGGCCGTTCTTGTCAGAATGATCGTCCTGTTTCTAGGCTTAGGGTGGTTTCAGTTTAGGGCGAGACCTCCATCTCCCGTAGCCCGTCAGAGGACATCAGCCTTTATGTTTCCCTTTTTGTTTTATCAGAACGAATAGCACAACCTGCAGCGCTATTTGTTCCATTATAAAACATAAAGGCCCGGAAGCAGACTGAAAGCAAAACAGTCAGTCATGTGAAGGAGTGACACAGACTTTACAACAACAAACTGATTGGAATGGAGACTATATATAAAGTTGCCTAATTTTGCATTCAAGTAGGAAATGAACAATAAAAATCTGGATCTCTCACCAGCCAAGCCAGAAGCCTACTGCACACTGAAAAGGGTCAAACACCCTGAAAGTGTATGGATTCTGGCTTGGTTTCCTCCTCCTAATCCTTGTTTTACAGACTTGTTAAAAAGTCGTACATTGATTTAAAGGAACGCTGCCATCCAGTAGGTGGCGCTGCAGAGGTATTGTTCCATCTTCATTATTGGCAGTAAAAATCTAACGCAGATAAAAAACCAAGATATAAATGCATCCAAGAAAAAACTGACTGATCTAAAAGGTAACATTAATATAACTCTTTTTATCTTCGTGTAATCTTAAAGGGGGTTTTCGGGGCATAAACTTAATGGACCATCTGTGTTTGATCTGTGGGGGCCCAATGCCTAGCACCCTGTCTGATCAGCCGAACAAAAGGGACCATGGTGTTCTAGCATATAACATGCAGACATTTTTACTATTTATACATGTTATAAGCTGGACTTAATTTTACCTAATAAAGACTCACCTTGTACAGCAAATAAAATATTTCACTTCTTGCTATATCTTGGGATGCCTGCAATACTTAAGAAATATGAGCAGTGCCAAATATTGTAGTTTTTCTTTTGTTGGATTGATTCACACATTAAGAGGTCCCATACATAGTTCTCAAGACCCAGACACACTATATATAGTTGGGCCTATATTTAGCGCAATTCAGTAAGATGAAAGCACAGCTCATTCATATTTTACCTTAATACTGTTTTTTAAAGGTTAAGCCAGAGTTAGCTACTTTTTTAAAGTGCCCTTTTGTCTCTTCCCCTTTTTCTATTTTGGATCACTTTCTACTAGATTATTAGTTTATGGTCACTCATAAAGGTGCTTTTTTGTGGATCACTGATAATTCTGTGCAGTTGCCAATATTACTGTGACAGTACTACTACATTCTTGCATAGATATTGTAATGCAGAATATGAGAACTCTGTGCCGTAGTTTGCACTCTCAACAATCAGCATTAGCTGAGCAACAATATTATACAAAAAATTTTTTACTTTGGTTTTTCAGGCAATTTAGGCTAAAATAGGCATGCTGATTTAATGCAGTTAGATTTTTTCTATCACGTCAGGTTTTTTCTCTACAGCTTATCTAATGTGATTTACTCAAGCCTGGATCGAGTGGAGTACTGGTGTTCACCTATTGGCCAAGAGCAAACCTCCCTCGAGTGTGGAGGGGTAGAGGATGCCCTTGGTGACCGGCGACAGGTTATTTGACTAGGCTATTCAGTTACATATGTGACAGTGTGGTAAGGAGTTGTGTGCCGCTTTATACAGAGAATTAGCAAAATTCATTTTTTTATATACACACTTATTTCCTTTCCTTCAGATCATGTCTACATCTACTATTTCTCATCGTAAGTGCCTAAACAGCCCTGATTGCTTTTTCTATATCCGAGGCTGTTTCACCATTCCAGTCAAAGGATGAACATCAGCGCATTTGCCTATTTTGCATATTTCAAAGTTAAACTTGATGATCAAGATAAGCCTTGACCTCTCACAAGGTGTGCAAGCAGTGTGTCGAGATTTTACGGATGTGGATGAAGGGAACAAGTGATAAGATGCCATTTGGTATACCTATGGTTTGGCGAGAGCCAAGAGATCATTCCAGTGACTGTTACTTTTGTATAGTGAAAAATTCAGGCTATAACAAGAAAAATGAATGTAGAATAGAGTATCCTAGCCTACCATCAGCTATATGTCCAGTGTCTCATTCAGCTGAAATCCCAATGCCAGTTTTCATTGAACTACCCTCTCTTGAAGAACATGATTATGGTGGAGAACTAAGTGACAGCAATGATGAAGATTTTGAAATTGAAGATGACTTAGTTCGTAAGGGATTTGATCAGCATGAGCTGAATGATTTGGCATGAGATTTGGGACTATCAAAAAATACTTCAGAACTCCCAGCATCAAGGCTGCATGAGAAAAACTTACTTGAAAAAGGAGCAAAGGTATCTTACTTTCGATTCAGAGAAATTGCATTTCTGCAATACTTTAGAAGTGACAGTAGCTTTGTGTATTGCCATAACATACATGGCTTAATGGAGGAATTGGAAAATCCAATCTATAACTTAACTGAATGGCAACTATTCATTGATATCTTAAAGCAGAGCTTAAAGTCTGTCCTCCTCCGCAATGGCAATTTATTTGGTGCAGTCCCAATTGGCCATTCAGTTTCTCTTTGTGAAAAATATGAAGACCTAAAGAGTCATTGAGTTGTTGCAATATCACAAACACAATTGGATCATCCCTGTTGACCTTAAAATGGCATGCTTCCTTCTTGGTCAGCAACACGGATTCACTAAGTGTCCCAGTTATCTGTGCATTTGGGACAGCAGAGCTCATGAGAAACATTGGCTGGAAAGGACTTGGCCTCCAAGATCTGACCTCAAAACTGTTGATCCAAAACATTGTATATGAGCCACTTGTTGACAGAACGAACATTGTAGTCCACCTCTGCACATAAAACTGGGTCTCTTGAAACAATTCGTTAAAGCTTTGCCAACTGAAGGAGATTGTTGCAATACCCTTTTTGGCATTTCCTAGCCTGTAATTTGAAAAAATAAAAGCTGGTGTATTTGATGGTTCACAAATTTGGCAACTTATCAAAGATGAACATTTCATTGGGACAATGTCAGAACTCCAAAAGAATGTTGTTAATCATTCAAAGACATTGTCAAGGAATTTCTTGCAAAGAATTACACCAAAATCATCCATAAACTCTTGGATAGCTACAAATGCTTGGTTGCAACATGAGCACCAAGGTACATTTTCTGCATAGCTATCTTGATAACGTCCCGGAAAACCCTGGTGCAGTCAGTGATGACCATTTTTGGACAGGGATATGGGGTAAAAGCCAAGGCATGGAAAATGGGTATCTCAGAAGTGTGAAAACACCCATACAGAAGGAAAATGGTTTGTCAGAAGGTGATTCAATTTTGCATACAAGCTGGGGAAACCTGTTAGGCCATGTTACCAAAATGACAGCTATTTTGAGTGCCGCCATCTTGGATTCAACTCTAATTTTTCCAGTCGGAAGGTAGTTGTGTAATATATCAAACTGGCAGAGAATTTCACCAGAAAAACAACGATGTGCTTTATTTTTTAACATAACTGTACTTGTTCTCATGTTAACACAGTGATTTTTCATCACTAGAAGCCATGTGAATCATGGTATTATCTGAAGCAGAACATGTTGAGGTCATCCTCCATTAGTTGTTGCACCATCTGCAATTTGTAAGGATGCCATTTAAGTGTAAACAAAATTTGCTGTATGGAGGCATAGCTAACCCCATATTCTTGAGACAGACAAATGCTGGCTTGTGTGTGAGCTCTTGCTGAATGAGGCCAGAGCAGCATTAGCTTATAATCAGTAATGGCTTTAGGTCATCCAGATTTTGATTTATCAGTGACAGAGCCAGTTTTTTGGAATTTGAAAAGAAGTTTGGCAAGTGCACTGTGGGTATTGGGAGGTCTGGAGGGGTGGCGCTATTTGAAATCTGCTGCAATGACGTGTGTTTAATTCACCTGACATGCAGACAATCTCAACATGTTCTGTTTGAGATAACACCATTGTACACATTGCCTGTAATGAAGACAAATCAGTGTGTTAATATGAGAACAAATAAAGTTATGTTAAAATAAATCACAACCTTGTTTTTCAAATGAAGCTCTCTGCCTGTTTGATATATCACACACCTACGTATCGATGGGAAAAATTAGAGTAGAATCCAAGATGGCGGCATTCAAAATGTCTGTCATTTTTGTAACATGGCCTAATAGGTTTGCCCCTTGCCCCACAGCGTGTATGCAAAATTGGATCAACATCTGCCCAACTGTTTTTATTCTATATTGGTGTTTTATACTTTTGAGATGCCCTGTGTATCCAGGAGTCAGCATTGCTGGTTAGACGGAGATGATACATTTCATGGTAGACGCTAACCCTTTAATCCAATTTAAAAAAACTGGTATATTTCAAGGACAATTGCCACCATCTGCTACTTTGAAAGGAATCAAACAATATGCAGAAGTAATCACAGCAGAAGTGAAAAATTTGGATGACATCAATGTAAATGATACAGAGTCACCATCTTGTGTCATTGATTTGTTATTAAGGTGTGCTACCTGTCTTGAATTCTGCTACTATGGATATGTCATAACATGTCCCAATAATAACATAACAGTTGTGGGAATTATTGTTTATGACTGATGGAAATGTAGTTGAGTCAACAATGAATGGTCATGCACTTCTAAAATGATTACTGGTACTGCAATAAACAAGCTGATACTTCACACCTGTTAACTGACAAAGCTACATGGAAATCTGTTTTCTTCTATTGTAACTCAACTCAGCTATATCTGAATTGTGTTGAAAACACCGTACATATAATAATATACTTAAGAACCTGTATTTAAATATCTATAAATATAAGCTTTTATCATAAAACTCTCATCCTCCAGGCATGTATGAAACTAAATTCTGTAACATACTATAAATGAATTTTAAATTTCTGGGATTAGAATTCAAGCACTTTTGTACTATTTCTTAACCATTTTCATTGTAATATGCTGTATGTCCCCCTTCCTTTTGCTACCATGGCACTTTGCTAAGAAGGTTTTCCAACAAAAGTTGTTCATTAATGTTCTATTACTGTATATTCTAAATGTGTGACAGAGTTGAGTCTGAGTTCTTCACAGGCCAGTCAACATCCCCCATCTCACCAAACCATTCAACCTGGGTTTTCTTCAAACAGTTGGCAGAAAATTAGAAAGATATAATTCTCTAGAATTCGACTATGAGTTATTGCTGAAACGCAACCTTTCATTAAAACTAAAAGACCTAGCCTAAATCATAGCCATTATTCCTTCTCCAACAAACTTTATTGTTGGCACTACACACTGGTGCAGGATTAGTGTCGAGCGATTAATTAAATATTTTGGTTGGCAGTACCTGAGCCAATTTACTAAAAATTATCCTGAACCGGGATGGCCGATTCCGACTCCCACTGAAATCAATGAGGGTAAAGATTAGCCTTAATAGCGCACTTGTGTGTGTGTCTCTATTAATGTGGCTCAGTTCCTAGCACTCTTGCCTTTCCGTGCTGGGTTCTAGGTTTAAATACCATCAATGATGACATCTGTGTGGACTTTGAAAAACTCCATCCAGATGTTGCCCTTGGTCAGATTTGAACCTACAACTCCAGCACTGCAAGGCAGCAGTGCTGACAACTGAGCTGCTACACCTGTGCTTCTTGCTCCAGAGGAGGAGGAGAAGAAGAAGAAGACTAAATACTAGAGGAACATAAAAACGCCATCCAGATGTGGCCCTTGGACAACTTTGAACCTAGAACTCCAGCATGTCAACAGTGATAATGATTGAACCATCGTGTTTGTTCTTCCTTTTCTTAGTTCTTCCTTCTTCCTCCTCCTCATCCAGTGTAGAAGGAGAACAAGAAGAAGGCAACGGAGAAGAAAAATCTGGAGGAAAAAAAAAGATTGGTAGCTCAGTGGCTAGCATTATTGCTTTGTAGCCCCATGGTTCCAGGTTCATGGCTAATTATAGACAACATCTGCATTGAGTTTGTATATTCTCTTTGTGTTTATTATTTCTATCCTACTCTATCTTCTCCTCTGGAGAAGAAAGAAGTGTTGTGGCTCAGTTGTTTGTGCTGCTAGGGTTGTAAGTTTAAATCTGACCTAGAGGGCAGGCATAACACTTATCCCTGAACAAGCAGACAGCCAGACTGCTAAATGGAGCAGCAAATAACATATGTGGAGGACACTGATAAAGCAGCCACTCACAAACTGTCCCTATATTGAGAGGGTGGCTGTTTAGTGTTTATTCCTGCACAAAAAAGTAGATAACAGGGTGTTAGACCACATGGTACGTGTAGTGCACCATACAAGCTTACAACCTATTACTGACGCCATATCTGAATCCAGCGGGATACCCTGCATGCCACAGGCAAACCACACTGGCACTGGCCCCCATTCAAAGCTACACTGCATGTTGTTGATAAATACTGATAAGTACGAGGTATTAGTTGATATTTTGGCCAAAATACATGAGCTTACAACCCATGTCACAGGTCCTCATTTATCGTGGGTCCCTACACTAACATTAGTTAAAAAATCTGGAAAGGAAATGATTAAATACACAAAAAAATTGCAGAAAGCAGCCATATACTTGCTGATATATTGATACAAGAGGGCAGGCATAACACAAGCGTCATTCGCTATGGAACGGCGGCTGATTAAACTGCACGATAAGTGATGAGCTTCATTGCTCATCTTTTAGCAGCATACATAATCAGCGATGAAGCTCATCACTGATCGTGCAGTTTAAACAGCCGCCGTTCCATAGCAAATGGCGCCTGTGTTATGTGAATGGAAAGGGGCAGGGGAGCGAGAGGAGAGAAATCTCCTGCACTGCCCCACCCCCCCTTGCTGGCCGATCTACCTGCGAGCCAGCTGTGCTAGCTCCTATGCAGGAGCACAGGAGCGTGGGGATACAGGGTCGAGTGTCGTGCATCGTTTACCCGACACTTGTACAATGTAAATGGGCCTTTATACCAAGGGTGGTGGCTGTTTAATGTTTACTTCTGCACAAAAGAGTAGATACAGGGTGTCAGACCGCAGCTCTTCACAACTGTTTTTTGTTTTGTATGGGGTTTTCTTTTAGAGATGGTTTAAAACTCTGTAGTTAGGGTTGTAACTGATAAATGATAATGTATGTGCTACAAGCATCAGCAAATCGAGCGGCTATGCTCAAATACTTCACAGCTGAACTATCATTGTTTCATAATAGAAACTGTAGAAGGATATGTTTACGGAATTGATTTATCGGAAACGGTGCATCTGTTAGCAATATATATGGATGACATAACTAAACCCATGACAGACATTTGCCCTCTATAGGTAAATAATCACACATGTGAATCCAGTACATATACTGTGTATAAGGAAAGCCCTTTGAGCTGACCATCAAAGTTTGCACAGGAAAATGGTCTTTTATGGTGGTTATACTCTCAAAGAAAAGGTATACAAAAAAGGGTTCAATACAATCAGCAGACATGTACAACAAACTCAAATAATGATAAATGAACATGAAAGAATCATTTTATCATGGGTTTAATGGCACAATATGCATACAGCAAATGGTTCTGTACTTTAAACTTTTCTGTGATTAGTTTACCCCTCTAAATCTTGTTCCCAAGTATATCTCCCCTCACATTCCTAGCCTTCAGTATGTCTCTCCTCTCATTTCTAGTCCCCAGCATAGCTATCCTCTCATTCTTATACCCCAGCATGGCTCAGACCTCATGTCTAGTCTCCTATCAGGCTACTTTCCATATTTCCTCTCACTATTAAACTGGACTCCAGTGACAACCTGCATGCTCAGCAATTAGGTGGGCTGTTCAGTGCATGGGCTCTTCGGTAATGGAGGTGGGCTGCACCATCCCCATCTCTGACATCCTCCATCTTCTCCTCTGATGCTCCTTGGATCTGGAAATGCTCCTCCTCTTTCTTTCTCTGCTTCAGTGATGCAGCATGATGCTGGCAGCTTCTCTTTTCTTACGTGCCTTTATTGGTGATGCAGACCAGTGTCCCCTTGATTAAAGGCACAATTAAGTGCTGCTTGTGGCCTTTTCAAAGAGGTTCCCGTTCAAAATGTATTCCAAAAAATAGTCTTTAGTTGGAATAGCAAGTGGTCAGCCTCTAGAGGGGGAGTTTCCATAGACTATAATGGAAAGAAAAATCCATCACAGAAAAATTTGGGCAGCATGGGGAAAAGGGGTCTTCTCCAATTGGTGGTCATCTAGGTTGGTTTCACTGTACTATATTATGAATCAGTAGGAAAGGAGAGGGGTGGGGCAAACCCGATGGTATTAAAGGTTTTGATCTCAGATGGTGTCTGGAGACCAAAAAAAAACCTTAGGGTGGGCTGTGAAAGTTGAAGGAGTTCTGTAGGTGCTGCCAATCAGGAGAGCTCACCAATGATGGTGGGCACAACAGTTATGTTCACGCCGACACATGTATCCTATTCTGGTTTTTTAAAACTCACTTTCTTTTCTGGAGAGTTGTGCCTATCCACCAGTCTTCTCTCTCTATAACATTTCACATATATTATGAATCATACAGTCTGTCATATTTTGATTCAGTACATGCAGGTTTATTACAAAAGATCTTCCCAATTTGAAACACTCATAACTCACATTTAATGACACTTAGATATGAAAATTTAATACCAATGGATATTAAAATGGAAAGATTTCTTGCACAACATTAGAAATGTTTCTCATGCCAGGGATGTTCAATGTGGGCCCCTTTTGTCACTCGCACAAGCCTGTAGTAGTAGAAAAAGGTAAATAGCAGCACTATTGTGTAGAAAACCAAACTTGGTGAGGAGTGTCTGTAGACAAGAAATGCTCGCACTTCAGAAAGGGTCTGGATCATAGACCCAACGCAGAATATCCAAAAGTCGAGATGAATATTATATTATAAAATATCAAAACTCTATTCCTCCATTGTGCATAACATAGCGACTAGAGATGAGCGAGCGTACTCGAAAAAGCACTACTCGCTCGAGTAATTTGCTTTATCCGAGTATCGCTGTGCTCGTCCCTGAAGATTCGGGTGCCGCTGCGGCTGACAGGTGAGTCGCAGCGGGGAGCAGGGGAGAGCGGGCGGGAGAGAGGAAGAGAAAGATCTCCCCTCCGTTCCTCCCCGCTCTCCCCTGCAGCTCCCCGCTCCGTGCCAGCACCCGAATCTTCAGGGACGAGCACAGCGATACTCGGATAAAGCAAATTACTCGAGCGAGTAGTGCTTTTCCGAGTACGCTCGCTCATCTCTAATAGCGACGTTTCGACCAATAGTGGTCTTTATCAAGCTTTATCAAACTCTATCTTTAACACTCCCCCAGAGAAAAACAATCACATGGTGTGAGGTCTGTGGAATATTAATCCAAGGGAGAAGTTCACTGTCATCATAATATGAACGCCCAATCCATCTTGGTAGTCGCCTATTGAGCTCCCTTCTGACTTCATTGTGAAAATAGGGGAGGGGGTGCCCTGTCCTGCTACTAGATGAAACCTAGGATTTCCTGTGGCAGAAGCCAAACCTGCAGCATGTCCAGCTACCAAATTCCTGTGATTATTTCCTGATGGAAAAAAAAGGTCCATACACTTTCCTACAGGTTTAGCGCAAAACCCATTCACCTTGGGGGAGACATGCATATGCTGCACGTAGGCATGTGGGTTTTCCCTCCTCCAGATTCTGACATTATGTTTGTTAACTGTGCCAGAAAGGTGGAAGGCGGCTTCATCACTAAACACTAAAGACTCCATGAAACCATCAGTTTCCATTACAGTTTGCATCCTCTTGCAGAAAGAATGTCGCTTGGCTTTGTCGTCCGGTTTCAGGGCCGGTAACAATTGCAGTCAGTAGGGATAACATCGCAAATGTTTGCACAAAATCTTTCACACAGTCGACTGCAGGATGTCCAATTCTCTGTTTCCTCTGACAGTGGATTTCTGAGGACTTTGTGTGAAACTCACATGGACACGCTTCACTGTTTCCACCCTTACTGGTGGGCAGACGAATGACCTTCACTTACAGATGCAACCTTTTCCCTTAAAATTGGAGTACCACTTCTGAATTGTGCGCCCGCTGGGTGGATCTTCATCAAACTTTGTTTAAAAATGATGTTGCACACTAATAACAGATTGGTTGACGTGAAACTCAAGGGCACAAAACGCTCTTCTGTCTTCGTGGCAGCCGTTTTGTCTCATATTCCCTAGCGATGACTATGGAAGAATAAAACTTTTCTGGCCTCATTTAGCAAAACTAACAGTAAGACTGCCCTTATCACCCATGGCAACATATCCCAGCACAGCTTTCCTTTTACCTCAGCAGCTTGAGAAATGAAAGCTTCGCAACAAGGACATCTTACTGTCAGATACTTTTGCTAAATGAAAATTTTTGAGTGTCTGCTATCATTGATTTAAAATTTCTGTATCAGACTGTCATTAAACGTGAGTTATGAGTGTTTCACAGTGGAAAGATCATTTATAATAACCCTGTATGATTAAAATGTAATCTAAGCAACTTGGAATCAGGAGTGCTAAGTTTATTATTGGAAGATATGAGTTTTTTAAGGGTGCATCAAAAGTCTACAGAGTAGATAGAAGTCTTGTGGGCCATGCCAGTGTTTATTGGTATAGTGTTTAGATAGGCTGTATCATTTTGGTTAATCTCTCAAAAGCACTACATCAACAAACTATTTCCAGCCTTTGAAAGTTGCTGCCTCTCCAGCTGGTATGGGGAGTCTACAAAGCAATGGTCCTTGGGAAACGTATAGAAAATAAGCTCTGCTGCAGAAGGAAGAAAAGTCTTTCCAGTGCCACCTACAGGTAGCTGTTCTGTAAATCAATCTCTGCCCCATTAAAGAGCCTTGAATCACAAGTGGGTTTATCGGCCTTACTATCTGTAGACAGCTGTTTCAGAGTCTTTGCTTCTCATCAGTACGGAGTAAGTTTGGGGTTGGCTGGATGAAATACCTTGGAAAGTATTAGTTCTTATTGCGAAGATCAAACTACTGTAAGGCAATGTTCCCTGGAAAAGAAATACCATATACTTTACATATTGTAAGGAATTATCAGCAAATGGATGAGAGCTCAACAGTTACATAGTAACATAGTATGTTAGGCTGAATGAAGAAAATAACCATCTAGTTCAGCCTGTTTCAACCCCCCCCTCCCCCCTTCCTTGTTGGTCCAGAACATGGCAAAAAAAACTGATCTAGCCAAATTAGCTCATTTGGAGGAAAAAAATTCCTTCCTGACTCCTTATGGCAGTCAGAATAATCCCTCGATCAACGTTTGAGTTCCTACCTAACTCCAAGACCCGGATCAACAACCCTGCTGGTCACCTAATGTCTATATCCTGTAATATCATAGTGCTCTAAAAAGATGTCTAGTCCCCTCTTAAACTCCTCTACCGATTTTGCCATCAACACGTCCTAAGGCAGAGAGTTCCACAGTCTCACTGCTCTTACAGTAAAGAACCCCCTTCGTTGGTGATGAAACCTGCTTTCTTCTAGATGCCCTCTAGTTACCGTCACATGGGTATAAACAGATCATGGGTGAGATCCTTGTATTGTCCCCTAATATATTTATACATAGTTATTTGATCGCCCCTTAACTGTCTTTTTTCCAGAGTAAATAATCCCAATTTTGATAGCCTCTCTGGGTATTCCAGTCCTCCCATTCCGTTTATTAGTTTAGTTCTTGTGCATTGCTATATACAGTAACATATATTATAATCTTATAATTAACCATTACTGGTTTACACTGCTATTAAACTGTGGATATATAAAGAGCCCAGCTGCTTCTACAATCTCTGAAAAAGAATTGAGATATCCAATCCTGCTTCAAAATGATTTTGCATTTCCTTCTTTTTCCCAAATTGCCAATTATCATGCTGTAACAAGACTCTAAAAGAGCATGAATTAAATGGTTTGAGAAATCAGAGTGCTGTTGCTAATACTCAGAACAATTAACAGAATTAGCAAAAGATTCTATAATCTCTTCCATTCCAGAGGGGTTTTATATTTCCACTCACCTCTATGCACTCGAACGGCATGTAATATCAAATGAAGCTTGATCTTGTGTATAATAATTACAGGAAATACACACCTCTAAATGTATACAAGTGGAGGACATAAGACAGCCTTTTGCATTCAGTGCAGATGTTATTCACCTTGCCTGCACAGAAGTAATACATTTAAGGCTGGAAGGGAATGTTAAAGGATATACACACACACGATCTGATACTGTTCACACCAAAGATAAACCAAATGTGCAAGCAACAAAGTGAAAATAGGGACACAAACCCTACACTATCACTAGGCGACCAAATACTTACCAATTGTACTAACAATGCAGTCAGATGGAAATATCAATATGTACGAGGTATACGTTAGTATTTTAGCGTAAGTACATATACTCACAAGCCCACATCAAGGGTCCTCATTGTCTTGTTAGTGTAAGGACTCACAAGACAACTAAAGCCAAGAAAAGGAACCCTGCTTACAATTGGGGTAATTGTCCTAATAATATTGACCCCATACTGGAACCTAGGGACTTCCTGTCTCAACCTAGATAGGGATAGGCAGAAACACCAGCTTGGGACATTATACACACCAGGTGCCCGCACACCAACAAACAGACACTGAACAAGACATTGTTCACACCCAGTGTCTGCACACCTACAGACAGACACTGTGTTGCGGTATACTACCCTTGATACGCCAGCCCGGGTGCCCTAGATCTCACCCACAACCCCTGTCCCTGCCTACTTGCCTCCACTCCTGGCTAACCCCAGGCGGGCAACTGGGTGGTGGTCCCTACTCTCTCTAGGGACCAAAAAAGGGATGCTGGTGTACCTGGATGGAAAGGGTAGATACCGACAGAAAAGGCAGATGTAAATACCCAACACGAACAATACTAAGCAGAACTGAGGCAGATGGAAAAACCTGGCGGATAATAGCAAAGTATAGCAGACAAGATGACAGAAGCAGGAGACCAATAGAGGCAGACTAGCTAGCACACTGAGGGAAACCAATAACTGGCAGTAATTGCAAGTCTCTGCCCGACCTTTAAGCAATAGCCTCCGCCCAGGGGCCGAGAGAGGAAGACAGCCAACTCCCCACAGAAAGCAAAAAAAAGGGAGCTCATGCACGGCAGTTGCACTCACAGGTGCGCCCGCACGGCGATGCGCGCCACCAGCACCACGCTGCCCACGCCAGCCAGGCACCTGCACCCCCAGCATTGGGACAACAAGCAGGGGGGACGCGCCCCGACCACAGCACCGGGAGGACCAGCAACCGCCACATGGTAACACACTGAACAACACATTGTACACACCTAGTGTCTGCACACCAACAGACACTGAACAAAACACTGTTCACACCAGGTGTTTGCACACCTACAGACACTGAACAGGACATTGTACACACCCAGTGTCTACACACTTACAGACAGACACTGAACAAGACACTGTTCACACCTGGTGTCTGCTCACCTATAAACTCAGGGAAATCCCACCCAGAACCTCATGCATGCATACATACACAGAAACAGACATAGTTTAAATGTCCACACTCACACACGTAAGGGGCAGAACGTTAGACATCACCCACCTGATTGAGAAGGGACAAGGTAATGTAGAAGAAAATCCTGGCAGCATGTGGAGGGGCTATATAAAATGTACTCTTTATTCTCCCATCACACAGAGACCACAACGTTTCGGCCGTGAGGCCTTTCCCCAACTTGAGAAAGGCCTCCTGGCCGAAACGTTGCTGTCTCTGTGTGATGGAAGAATAAAGAGTACATTTTATATAGCACCTCTACATGCTCCCAGGATTTTCTTCTACATTACGTGGACTTCTGTGGGAATGAGGTTTGGACTCTTATCTGGCTGTTGCGTTTGGTGGCCCTACCCAGATTGGGTTTTTCTGGTGCTGCTGACACACTTTGTTATTTTGCATTTAAGAAGGGACAAGGTGTCAGACAATCCCCATCTGACAGCATAAAGGACATCTGATGTCTGGAGCCACATCTAACAAGAGTAAGGGAGCAGAGGCCTGCAGAACATGCATATAGGGGAATCAGGTGTCCAGACCATCTTCAGGGAGAGTGTGGGAGAACAACACAAACTACAAGACAACATGAATGTACATAAAAAATATATGCTCACCACCTCGCTCCATCCAACACCAGCTTCTGATCTCAGCTAGATCTTCCTGTTCAGAGGCAGCTCAGCCACACAGTCCACTGCGGTAATCCATCATATATACTTTTAAAAAACAAGAGTGCCTCTTGTATGTGAAAATCTTTAGCTTTTATTTCTCCAGTGTCAGTACATAAAAGTCAGAGTAAAAGGACGCGTTTCGGTCCGCAATAGACCTTGGACCAAGGTCTATTGCGGACCGAATCGCATCCTTTTACTCTGACTTTTATTTACTGAAACTGGAGAAATATAGGCTAAAGATCTTTACATACAAGCGGCACTGTTTTTGAAAGCATACAAGACAACATGTATGACAAACGTCAGAATTCTGTGAGGGAAGGATGATGAATTAGGTCAGCACCCTCTAGCAAGAAGGCCTGATACTTATGTGCACAGCCCCATGGTGATTGGCTGGCTGGAAAAATCCACACCATCAGCCAGCCAAATCAACCACATCTGAAGTAGTGTGTTCCTTTAAACCCATAGACCTACAGGTCGCAAGAGCACAATGTGACACATCCCTTTTTTCTAAAAGAAATATATCAATGTATTTATATATAAAACCCCAAATAGTTGATAAGATAACTGAATGTTTTTCATTAGTGATATGGAGGACTAAGGCTGGGGTCACACAGGGCGGATTTGCCGCGGTTTTGCCGCAGCAGATCCGCCCGCGGCAAAACCGCCCGCGGCCGCTAAGCCCGGGATTAGCCAGCCATGTGGACGAGGTTTCTCAGAAATCTCGTCCACACGGGACGGCTAATCCGCTGCGGTAAATCCGGTTGAAACCGCGGCTGCGGCGGCCGCAGCCGCGGTTTCAAAAGAAGCAGCATGCTCATTCTTTTTTTCATTCCGCTGCGGCCGCGCTCTCCTCTATGGGAGCGCCGGCCGCAACGGAAGAGCAAGCGGCCGGACCGCTTCAAAGCCGCCGCGGCTTAAACCGCGGCGGCTCTGCCGGCGGAGATCTCGCGGTTTTTGCTGCGGCCAAACCGCGAGATTTCCGACGGCAATCCGCCCCGTGTGACCCTAGGCTAAAGAGTACTTGTCCCCCTGCTTCTGTATGGAAAAGATCATTGTTAGGCTGGGGTCACACAGGGCGGATTTGCCGCGGTTTTGCCGCAGCAGATCCGCCCGCGGCAAAACCGCCCGCGGCCGCTAAGCCCGGGATTAGTCAGCCATGTGGACGAGGTTTCTCAGAAACCTCGTCCACACGGGACGGCTAATCCGCTGCGGTAAATCCGGTTGAAACCGCGGCTGCGGCCGCCGCAGCCGCGGTTTCAAAAGAAGCAGCATGCTCATTCTTTTTTTCATTCCGCTGCGGCCGCGCTCTCCTCTATGGGAGCGCCGGCCGCAACGGAAGAGCAAGCGGCCGGACCGCTTCAAAGCCGCCGCGGCTTAAACCGGAGCTACGCGATGATGCGTACTAGGGGGCGGAGCCAAAATGCCGATGCTGCCGAGCGGAGCCGAAGGGAGAAGAAGGGAGAAGAGGGATCTGTGCAAGCGCGTCTAAAAAGGCAAGAAGACACCGAAATTAGACGGAACCATGGCGACGGGGACGCTAGCAACGGAGCAGGTAAGTGAATAACTTCTGTATGGCTCATATTTAATGCACGATGTATATTACAAAGTGCATTAATATGGCCATACAGAAGTGTATAGACCCACTTGATTTCGCGAGACCACCCCTTTGGCAGATGTATAATAACAAAGAACTTCCATAAGAGGCATGAAAATATGGCAGGTTAGTTGCAAGTTTTGCATGTCACTTATTTCTTTTATGTCCGGCAGTGTTCTCCATTGTAATATTCCAGCAGTAATCAGACAGCATCACAGACATCCACCTTCCTTCATACTCCGCTCATCTGATAAGTCACTGTATCTCTCTGTGAAGTAGTCAAAGTGCAAGTACATGAAATGCACTTTGAGGGACATGTTGCATCCCTAATCTTTGAATTATTTCAACATGTTGGTCACAATCTGCCCCCCCCCCCCAAAAAAAACCCGCCACATTCATGAGCAATTGTTTTTGGGATGGCTGTCGGGTACTGAAGCAACTGACAGTTGTCCTCTGTAGAAATATTCTAAGGACTCCTTCACACGAGCGTTAGCGCAAAAACGCTTGCTCCTGTGCAACGCATTGGTGCAATGAGAGTGTGCATGCCTGCGCAAATACTGTGCGCATTTTTGCAGTCACCACTCATTGACATAAACGGGGGAATCATCACCACGCTGATTTAAATGGCTATTGAGGGCTCCTTCACATGGGCAATTTTGCATGCTCTTTTGTGCATTCAAAAATCACTTGTGCAAACAGCATCCATTAAAACTCACTGATTTCAATGGGTTCCCTCACATGTTCTATTTTTGTGGGGTGCACACTTGTCCTGAACGAAATTGTGCATTGAAATGCGTGATTTTACTATGCTATTTGAAAACCCTGGGGACTAATTTGGCTGGCCTGCCTACTAATTTGGCTGGCCCGCTTGTTAAGTAGGCTGCCCCAACTGTTCAAACATGGTGTGGTTGTGTCCCAGTACAGTAGAGGAGCGTGGCTACGCTCGCAAGAGGACATGATAACACTCCATTCAGAGCCCAATCAAGTCACGCTCTCACAAGCGTGAATATGTCATGCTTGTGTGAAGGAGCCCTAAGCCAAATTAGGTCTCGGTGTTCACCGGTATGCACAGTGTTTTGCACATACCCACGCATACATATGTGAGCATCTATGCACCCCCATAGACTTCTATGGGGGACCTTTGGTGTCCAAATGCGCACAAAAATAGAGCATGTTGCATTTTTTTTTTGTGCCAGGGAAATACAAAGCGCAAAGAACAACAGTCAGAAAGAACCTATTGAAACAATGGGTTCCATTCCTTGTGTATTGCGTGTGAATAAGCGGGGCACACAAGAGTCTGTCCTCCTCCTGGACTTGCCCAGTCTACTGCAGACAGGGATTTTTTTCTTAAACAGGTGTGGATCTGAAATCTTCATATGCCTTTTTTTACTTTTCAGTCCAAGAAAAAAGTCCTGACTATGAACCCGACCTAAATTGTGTCTTAAATAAACAGATTTTGACAGAATCGAAAAAGATTTTATTTATTATTTATATCTTGTTTATTCTTCACATCATTTACTTTATCCTTATTTGGACTCTTGTATTACTTTTCAATCCAATTTCATGTTAAATAAACAAGCTTGGATTACCTTGAACACCCTTGAATAAAGCTGATTTATGCCCACCGAGTGAAGGATGTACACATATACATTTCAGCAGTGGAAATCCCCGGGCTTAGGAAACTGGAACAAGTCCTTCTGTTTTAACTTTCTTTATTTTCTGACTGTAAAGGCCTATGGGGTAAATGCCAGTCCTACAATCCTGAAGTTATATGGTTACTGTCAGCCAGCTCAAATGATGCTTCCTGTTCATTAGGCCTCCTTTCATCTAACAACAATACACTGGCTTTGCAGCAATTCTTAGTCAACGCCCATCTCCTCAATAGCCTGTGAATAGTATTAAATAGTGTTTATGCTACCTATTGTTGCCCTTTGTGTGGTATGTCTAATTCACAGAGAAAAGTCTGCTTTTGTAGACTTAAACCGGCTACGTCATGGCACACTATGTGCCTTCTCATGGGATCCATTCCTGCTGAGTGATAACACTGCAGGCTTCAAATCCCCTGCAACAAAATCTACCACTTTTAATTTGGATTTTTTTTGTTTATTTTCAGAATGAAACCTGAATGCCCAGACAGCCCTCTCAAGCATAAAAATATATTACACCACCGTTTTAAAACACTTGACCTACATAATCCCTTTCATCACTCTTGGCATGTGAATCACATTCATCAGTGGGTTTCACATTCATTGATTTATTTTTCAACAGGGATCATCATTTAAGATGTTTGTATTTCTGCATATAACAATTGACGACTTTTACTACTGTAGACCAACTGCAGTTGATATCTTTGCTTTCGCCTGTGTGAGATCTTTGTGCAGCTACTTTATGTGGGGTGATTGAGGATGGGGCCGATGGATGATGGCCCCTATTGCAGGTCACTGGTCATGGTGCTGGCTGAAGTTCCCCTCCACGTTGACTGACTATAGTGTTGTTCCCCCATTGTGGTCATACAGTGCTAGGGCTCATTCACATGGGTATATTTAGTTTAGGTCCATGAATTACACAGCGTTTTCACAGGCAGAAACTGTGTGTATTCCTTGCGTATTGCGCGTTCATTGTGTTTTTCACATGTGCCAAAAAAAAAAAACGCAAACAGGCCCCATTGATTTCATGCCTAAATACACATTTATTATGCATATTCATTGCTCGTTCATTGACTTTAATGCCCTATTTCGGTTTGTACCATGGACCAAACTAGAACCTGCTGCATTTTTGAGCATGTGTGTAAATGCATGTCTGAATACCCCAATGCAAATCAATAGGGTTTCAGCTACCTGTATTATGTGCATATACAATACACTGCTGTGTTGTTTCGTCATCACAATTTGGCCCTTATCATAGGCACTCAGATCCTTGCTTTTGCCCATTCTTCCCGCTTCAACTTCAAGAATGAACTGTTCAATTGCTGCCTATTATATGTATCCCCTTGAGAGGAGCCATTGTAAGAAGATAATCAATGTTATACACTTCACCTGTCAGTAGTTTTAAAGGTATGGTTCATTGGTATGTGTAAATCCGAGGGGGTACCCAGAAGAAACACGAATCTTCTTCTGATGTGTGGCCGTTACTAGTACAGGGTTCTATTGCTAGGTGAGTGTCTGCGGAACCCTTCTGAGGCGGTGCGCCAGCCGACGTTGTTGGGGAAGGTTGCATTTAGCTCCAGGAATTGTTCTTTCAGCAGGTTGTTCTGTTTTTCACCTTTTTTGTGATAGTTGATTCAAATGAAGAAGTGAAATCTAGTTTCCTTTTCCACTGCTCAATGCACATCTAAAAAGAAATCGCATGAAGCTAGTTCAGGTGAGTACGGAGGGTGTAACAAGGGTGTCATGCTATTTTTCTTCCAAAATTGCTTAACACTCAGCGCTGTGGGGGCAAACAGGCGACTGGTTCTTCCATCATGACAACACACCTCCCTACACTGGGCTGAGTGTTAAGCAAATTTTGAAAAACAGCATGATGCGCTTATGTGTGGTGTGAGATGATGACCAGCTTTGCAAAAGAACA
The DNA here is from genome assembly GCF_035609145.1 of Eleutherodactylus coqui. Classification (NCBI taxonomy): domain Eukaryota; kingdom Metazoa; phylum Chordata; class Amphibia; order Anura; family Eleutherodactylidae; genus Eleutherodactylus; species Eleutherodactylus coqui. The sequence goes on from NC_089837.1 coordinate 403,956,224, forward strand.
AAAAATGGGATTTTGCAATACTTTGATGGGAGGTGTATTTGCTATCTTTAACTACAGGTGGCCATCCAGTGGTTGAGGGGTTGTGATGAAGAATGGCAGCTTGTTGAGGGTTTTCCTAGCATGTTGTGATAATGGAGCAGATTTATTAAAGCTGTCCTAAGAGCTATGAAAACCTTTGTGCATGAAAAATCAATACACGCATATCTTACTAAGTCCCTGCAGAAAAAATAATAAGTCAGTCCTCCAATCTGCGGTGCCTTGGAAAACAGCAGAAGCTTTGAAAACAAGCGATCAGAAATTTTTAATAAAATTTTTTTTACGAAAAGTCTTCATTTCCAAAGACACGTTGAAAAAAAAGGAGTGCAAAGGTGTATATAGCCTTTAAATTTAGGCAATGTAGAACTAGACTAGATCTGACAAATTTATTCTAGTGCTCACATTGAATGATACATTGAAACATCTGGAGACACTGAGTTTTGTCTAACTTTATGGCCCCTCTTGATTGGCTTACTTTAGAATCCACACCCTCTTTTATCTAAGCTGCACCTCTTGTCTAGTGGAGCTGAACTTCTAAAATGGGCTACCATTATCAATGAATATACATGTAAATGTTTCTAGGGATTTAGAGATCCGTACATAGGTGACATGAACCAGTGATCAAGGGGGAGCAACAGTAATCCCACTGAAGAATGGCCTCTTCCCAGTCTTCAATGGCTACTTAGAGATAACAAATAGAATTTAACTAGACAATGAATACAAATAATAACCATTTTAGTTCCTCTATTTTCCTTTTACCTGTACTATAGTATATCTAACAACAATTCAGGAAAATTGGGCTAGGGGTACTTTCTGCAGTCTGCAGCGCTATTAAAAAAAACGGAAACCAAACAGTTCGGAAGCAAACTGAAGGCTTTCCATTTCCTATCTGATTTTTAAAACCCCATTGGGATCAATGGGGGAAGAGTGGATTTTTTTTGACTCTCTGCTTCAGAAATGGAATAGACAGATGGAAAAACTTAAAGGGGTTGTCCCGCGACAGAAAGTGGGGTTATGCACTTCTGTATGGCCATATTAATGCACTTTGTAATATACATCGTGCATTAAATATTGGCCATACAGAAGTTATACACTTACCCCCTCCGGCGCTGGCGTCCCCGTCTCCATGGCGACGATGAAGCCTCTTCTCTGGTCGCACGAACAGTCGGGCTTGCGCACTGAAGGATTCCTCTTCTGTCTCCCTCCGGGCTCACGAGCTGCGTCCTGGCTCCTCCCTCTTTTCAGCGTCATTGTAGCTCCACCTCCATCACGTGGTGCCGATCAGCCAATGAAGTGGCTGTAATCGGCAGTGGAACGCAAGACTGGAGAAGAAAATCCATGGTGCACCATGGGAGAAGACCCGCGGTGCACCGTGGGAGAAGACCAGCGGCGCCATCTTTGAAAGAAGAAAAGAAGAAGCTGCAGAACGGGGATCCAGGTAAGCGAATTAAAAAAAAATAAAATAACAAAGGGATGCTTTTTAACTCTGCACAATGGGGGGGTATGTTTAAAAAAATGTTTGATTTCGCCGCGGGACAACCCCTTTAACAGAGGAAAAGCACAAGTTGAATGAGCCCTAATTTCTATTCCTTGCAGTTTAATTGCCAGTATAAAGCACTCCAGCTCTACCTGTTAGTGGGCTATATAGAGTAGCTGGGTCACATTTATGTTTGTCTTGTTTCATTCTCAGATGTAGATGAAGGCAATTGTCCTCAACGACTCTCCTGTATTTCTTAGAGTACCTTTTACGCAGGTCGTCGCAGCGGCAATTGTTCTTGTGCTTTTGCACAGGAACGAGTATTGCTCAGTGAGTAGAGGTGGAGCAGGATGGAGATCATTCCGGCTCACCCGCCTCCATTCACAGTGAGTAGGCAGTTGTTCATACATGAGGCTCAGTTTTTCTGCATACAGGACGATGAACGAGAAGCAAATGAATTCTCGTTTGTCATTCAGTCAGGCCATGCATTTACACTGAAGATTCTCGCTGCATCGTGGGAATCCAAATGATTATTAGCCCTTGTAAAAGGGCCTTTCCACAATGGATGCACCTAGTGTTATTTGCCCATAGTGCAGAGGCATAACTTGAAGCTCCCGGGCCCGATGCAAAACCTGTAACAGGGCCCCCAACTATAATGCTTTATTCATAGTCCTGGGCTTCCTATATGGAGAAGAAAGGCCTTATGGGCCCCCTAAGGCTCCAGGGCCCAGGTGCAACCGCATCCCTGCATCCCCTATAGTTACGCCCCTGCCGTAGTGTGTCAAAGCAAGGCTTTTCTCTTCTACTATTCACATGTCAGCTTACTGTCCCTGCAAAAAAAAAAAGATAAACATGGGTGTGGCCATCTTAAAAAAGGGCAAATTAGTTGTTTGATCTTTTTTTTTTTTAACTAGGGTATTCTCAGAATAAGATGTTAACACATTTATGATTGTTAACAGAATGTGTATCATTACATGACTCACACTGTACTTACAGTCCTTGTCATCACCTACAGTCCCGAGTTTTCAAACACCACCCTATCTAGTAAAACACCTAGTAACACAAACAGGGCAGCAGAAAACAGGATATGAGGGGGCTTATTTACCACAGTGCAGCAGATACACATATAAGGAACATCATGTGATAAAGAAAAGAATTAAGAGAAGCAGTACCTTGTAAATGTTTGTGCCCCCCCTGTCACATTCTATTATCTATTGTTTTTTCAGTAAATATCAGAGGGTGCTGATAAGTTCTTGGCTTCTTGGCGATCTTCATATGTTTTCGCATCAATGAAATGTATATAATTTAAAAGCTTAATCTTTGCAATACTTTGTGAGCAAATTTAGACATTCAATGTGCAATTCTTATATTATGCAGGTCTGAAAACAACATGGCAGAGTTTGCAGTAGATTTTATGGTAAAGGAGAGCAGAGCAGTGATGTAGTTCGTGTTTCTGAAAGGGATGTTGGCCAAACACATTCACGGTGACATGGTGCAAACATTAGGTGACATGTGTCCTTCATACTCCACACTGAAAAATTGGGTTGCCAAGTTTAACACTAGCCACTGTAACACCCACGATGAAGACCGTTCTGGAAGACTTTCATTGGTGACCTTTCCAGAAACCATCAACATCATCCATGAAATGATTCTAGAAGACTGGGGAATTTTAGCTAAGATGATAGCTGAGGCTCTGAACATTTTCAGAAGGAGTTGGGTCTTTAATTCACTATCATCTGGACATGAGAAAGGTGTCAGCTAAGTGGGTCCAGAAATGTTTGTCAGCAGATCAAAAATGTGCCCAAGTACAAGCGTCCTGAAGAATTCTGCAAGGTTTTCACAGGTTACTGATGCTTTCTGTCTCAACTGGTGACAATGGATGAGATGCAGATTTTTACTAATGATCCTGACGCAGTGATTCCCGCATGTGAAGAAGTTCAGAGTGAAACATTGGTCATCCAAGGTGATGGCGCCTGTCTTCTAGGATAAAGATAGGATACTGCTTGTGGACTACATTCCAATGGGGTCTACTATCATAGATGTGTATTACACAACACTTCTGGATAAACTGAAGTAGGGATTGAAGTCTAAAAGGTGTGGAAATTTGACACAAGGTGTTGTGTTCTTGCACAACAGTGCCTCTCCCACCCAGTGCCATCACCCAGAGCAAAATGGCTTACCTGTTCTTTGAGGTGCTGGATCATTCTCCTTATTCACCTAATTTGGCAGCCTCAGTTTTATAAGTTAAAGGTACACCTCAAGGGAACCAGTTTACCTCCATTTTGAAGTGGCTGATGCTTCTATCTGGATGGTTTGAAGAAGTTGCAACACCGCAGTCAGAAGTGCATTGATATCTGAGGGGACTTTGTAGAATGACTGAAATTTCATTGTTCTATGTCAATTTTTTGTGGTCAAAGCCAAAGACTTATCAGTATCCCCTCATACAATGTCTTCAGGACACAACATTAAACATAACAAGTCTGGAAATATGAATGCACATTACTCTTTAGTTAAGTTTCCATTTTCAAAATTAGATGATTTAGACAGTGACTCGAACAGCTAATTCAAATAAATATGAATACCCACACAGTTTGGGCAATTACAGAAGGCATGACTGCAAAAATAATAGCCAACTCTCCTAATAGCTGTTAAAAAAGCTGATTGTTACGGGTTATTGTAAAATCCACATTGCTAAAATGATCAGTCACATATTTACATGTTTTTTTCCTATGGTTAGTGGTAAATAAAACAATTGTAGTACATAGTGTCCAGGTCGCATATATTGTATTTCAGCCGCACTTCAGTAGCAGTAAGCAATTCCAGCAACCTCATTGGTTGTGGGGTACAGCCCCCCCTTTTGAGATATGCATGAGTGCTAGTTCACGAGCCCCGCAGCCTGTGCACCGGTGCTAGCTCAGGAGCCCGGCGGGCCATGCACAAGTGCATGCTCACGAGCCCCGTGGGTAGTTACATAACCGCTAGCGGTCCCGGTAGGAGTGTCGGTGGCACCCTGCAGCGGCTGCCATCATTACACTTGTACTCTGTTGTCTGACGTTATCACCCCCTGCAGGCTGCTGTTCCCTGTTGTGAGATCAGCACAGCACTCGGGCTCACTTCATGTACTCTGGTCGGGTCTGAGCCCCGACTGTCTGCACCGATCCACCCTTGACTTATAAGGCAGACAGGATGTAGCGGATCTGACGATCTGTATATATTTCTTCATGGCCATGATCTCCTGCAGCTCTTTAAAACTGCTGTGGGGATGTAATTTTTGGATCTCTCACAGCGCAGTGATGGAAGGCCTGAACGGTGATGGGAAGCGTGACATCCACTTTGCAGGGCGTAAGGCTCTGTTCAAATCTGCACTTAGTGGGGGTGGGAGGTGGGTGGGTTGCTTTTTATTGCTCCTTTATGGTAGCATGGAACAAGAATTACTCAGCGGCGGGAAGGCATGTATTCTTGGGCACAAAGTCACGTGCTTCTCGTGCATTGCTCTGTGAAAATGCATCCTCGGGCACGAACCGTATCCTCGTGCACATCTCAAAACGGGGGTTGTACCCAACAACCATGAGGTGGCTGGAATTGCTCACTGCAACCGAAGTGCGGCTGAAATACAATATATGCGTCCAGGTCAGGTAAAAAGTAGTATAAATTGCCTCACCGCTTGTCTGTTTCCTTCAGTCCAGCCAGAGTTTGGGTATTTTTTTTTATTACTTGGGGCATATGTTGCTAAATCTGCAATGAATCTCCAAACCTGTTACTACCTGTCAACCAAATTCCTCTTAATCTAAACTAATTCGCTACACATAAAAAGGATTATTAACTATTTATTTACCAGTCGTATCATCAACAATTCAGAGGACTTTTTTTTAAACAGGCCATAAAAATGATTCTAGGAAGAATACGTCTGTAATACAGTTTGATGGACATTGGAGGCGCAAGGAGGTACAGTGTGAGCCTATAGATTTCTATGAGCGCCATCCTATGGATCTGTATAACATAAATCTGTAATATGAAGCAGGTCTCATGGTGTGAGCAGTAGTGACTTTACTATTACAATCTGTACTGGTGACTGACCACCAGCAGTTCTCCCATATTCTGCCCACACTATCCACAATGTAACAGTACTTCTACAAGTCCGTTATCTAAATACAACTAATTTTTCAATGGAGAACTATGAAACCTACAGTATGAAGACTAAATGTTAATAATGTCAGCTTATATTTCAAAGCAAAAGTCTGTTTTATCTTATTGATTGATTTATTAGACTCGTATGAAATGACTCATGGAAGGAAAAGTCATATAATGCCAGTGGTTATTAGTTAGCAACATTCTAGTCCTTTTATCCCTTCTTATTGTAGTCTTCAAAAAAATAACTCTCTGGTGCTGGTTTTATAATCACATTTTGATTTTATCATGCAATCTGTCATAAATAATGGATAAACTGGTAAATGACACCATTCGTAAAAATCCTACATATGGTTTTTATGTCACAGACCAAACGAAGCACTTTTTAGCAATTTTTACAGTTGGAAAACTCATTCCTAAGGAGACCTACATCACACCTAATATGAAATAATGGAGGTGATTTGCCACCTATCACATTGCAACTTATGTATTCTTAAGTGCAACCCACATGGGCGCATGCCCGAATCTGCTTGTCGCTACGGAACGTATTAGCGTATGAACCAAGCCTTTTTTTACTATTTAAACTCAACACTATTGTGTGTGTTTGAAAAAACAAAAAGCGGGATGATAGGTTCTGACTAGAGATGATCGAGCATACTCGCTAAGGACAATTACTCGATCGAGCATTGTCCTTAGCGTGTATCTCCCCGCTTGGGAGAAAAGGTTCGGCTGCCGGCGTGGGTGACAGGTGAGTTGCGACAGTCAGCGGGGGGGGGGGGGGGGGGAAGAGAGAGATCTCCCCTCCGTTCCTCCTCGCTCTCCCCCGCAGCTCCCTGCCCGCCGCCGGCAGCCAAGTCCTTGCTCCCGAGTGGACAGGTTCTCGCTAAGGGCAATGCTCGATCGAACAATTGCCCTCAGCGAGTATGCTCGCTCATCTCTAGTTCTGACGTATCTTTCTCGCACATAGGAAAACTACGTGTATAAAGGTTGGGTAAGTCCTATCTTTTCTTGCGCCTAGCATTAACGCACGATATTGAACGCACAGTATTGAAAATGAAATTATTGAAATCAATGGTCTCGTTTCATCCTGTTATGCCACCATGATTTTCACGGTCGCATAACGGGACAAAAACACGCGTGTGTTTAAGCTATTAATGGGATAGTATTCTGGAAGTTGTAGGACAATGGCTAAGGCTAGATTCATACAAACGTATTTGTGAGCGCAAAACTTATGCACACAATTCACAGAGAATAGAACCCATTGATTTTAATGCGTTCATTCCTATTTCTGTATATTGCACACACGTATTTCGGTCACGCATAAAAACGCAGTATGCTCTACTTCTCTGCACTCAGTGCACCAAAGGTCCCCAATGAAGTCAGTAGGAGTGTGCTAATGCATACGCAAAATGCAATGAGATAAGTAATACGCTGCGTAATTCTGCTGGAAAATAACACATCTGGAGCTCATTATACGAATCGGTGCGTCCTGGTTTGCCACACTCAAATGAACATATCTTGCGGGTGCAAAGAGTACAGTAGAATATGCTGATGCGCGCACAAAAAAGCATTTCATAAAAAACGCTATGCTCATGCGCACTCATATGAATCTGGCCTTAATAATGACACAGTAAAAACTGAGAATAATTTGAAAAGGGGCCTATACCTATTCAGAACATTATAGGGCAGTACCATTTTCTGACAGCGTCCATTAAATGCCCCTATCGATGTTCAGGGGTCTCAAACGACCCCAAGCGATGAGATTGTGGAGGGCCGTGTGGTTGCCATGGCAGCAGAGGCCTTCTGAAAGCCCCCAGGGTTGCCATCGTAGCTTGCCTCTCAAGCCATGCCTGTGGTGTGGCTTGATAGATCGCAGTATAATGTAATACTATGGTATTACGTCATACTGCAGGAGTGATCAAACCACCCCAAGTTCATGTCCCCTATGGAACTAAAAAAAAGTAAAATCAGTGTAAAAAAAATTATTTAATTATTTTTAAAAAAAAGGTAATTAAAGTTTACCCCCCCATTTAAAAATATTTATAATAAAAAATCTAAATAATAAAACCCAAAATCATTTTTTGTATTGCTGTGTTCATAAAGTCTATAAAAATAATGCATTATTTAACCCACACAGTGAACATCATTAGAAAAGAAATAAGCAATGCCAAAATTGCGCTTTTGGTAACCCCCATCTCTAATAAAAAATGTAATAAAAAGCGACCAAAAAATCATATGTATTCCAAAAGGGCACCAATAGAAACTACAGGAAGTCCTTCAAAAAATATGACCCTTTGCGCAACTATGTCGATGGAAAAATGAAAAGTTATGGTTGCCAGAAGTTGGCGGCAGAAAATAATTTTTTTTTTTTCTAAAAGTATTTTATTTTTAAAAGTAGTACAGCAATAAAAAAAAACTATTTAAATTTTGTATGCTTGTAATTGTACTGACCCATGATATAAGGTTATGTCATTTTTGCTGCAGTCTGTACACCGTAGAAAGCAGATACCCACCCCTCCTCAAAAGATGGCGGAATTTCTTTTGTTTCCCATTTCACTCCATTTAGAATTTTTAAAATGTTTTTCAGTACCTTTTATGGTACATTACATAATACCATTGAAAAATACAACTCATCCTGCAAAAAACAAGCCCTCAAACATGTATATTGATGGATTAGTAAAAGTGGGGAGGAAAAAAATGAAAATGAAAAAAAAAAGGTGGCGTCCTTAAGGGGTTAAGAAGCAGTACCCAGAAACCTTCCACCTATCTAACAAATTATCTCATTTCAGGCAGTTAAATACTTTACCAATAATTTACTAATAAAAAGGACTACTTATTACTGTTATATAAATATTGTTTATGTTTATCAAGCCAGGAGGCAGCATCCCTATCAAAGAAAAAAAGTCTCCCCCTGCATCACAACTCTCAGCCGTGTCGGACACAAAATAGCATAAGGCAGCTGTAAACCCTGTTTACCTTTTTTTTGTATGTCCACTGAATAATCTAGAAAGACAGCTATATGATGACCATCCATAGGTAACTTTTTCATTACTCTTGCCTTCTTTAAAATAATGCCCCAAACTTTATAATGCAGGAGTTTTACCAAAATAGTTCTCGGCGTGGCACCAGGTGGAGGTAGTTTAACAGGAACTCTATGAGCCATTTCCGCAGGAAAGAAAGATGACAAAGTATTTTCGGCAATAGTTGATTTCAGCCATCCCTCAAAAAATTATCTTGGATACAAGCCATACAAATTTCCTGGAACCCCCACCAGTCGCAAATTAGTTCTCCTTAGGCTATTTTCCAGATCATATGCTTTTTATTGCAAAGTACGGATAAACTGCCCACATGTACCGGTACTAATTGTATCCTGCTTTAGACAATCTTCAGTAACTTTCTGCAAATAGTGTCTTATAAATCCAACATCCTCTTTCAGGCTACCAACCTGAAAGAAGCAGAAATCCAAAACAGTATTGTTTTCAGTCACAGCTAGAAAAACATTGTGTAGAGTAGGTTCATTTTGTGTATTATTTTGCATAAGCACACCACTAGGTTGTGCTGAAATAACCTGCATAATAGTATTCGCAGAGGCAGATGAAGCATATATAACAGGGCCAGGCTTATCCTTCTCGGCAGAATGAGATGGCATATTAAAAGCCCCATCAGAGGAGGAAAATGCAACTGTAGATGCTTCATTAGGATTTCTTACAGAAGTTGAATAAGCAATAAATAAAGCAATCAGAATGGTTAAAGCATTCTGTGAATTCCACACAATAATCCTGCTCAATATTCAATATTGCCTTCAATGTTGCATAAGCAGTTTCATGGTACATACTATTCGCAGTAGCATTTGCAGATGCATGCAACTAAGTACCATTGAGAAGTGCACATGCACCACTGACCTATTTCCTCATCATCATCGCAACTCAGTTAAATGACAGACAGGCCTCACCTCACAACAGACCAGCCTTTGCTATCATTGCTTCTCACTTCTCTGCTCCCCCACAACAGGAACCGTAGTGCAGCACAACTGAAGGCCCAGGGACCAGCAATGCAGCCAGCACAGCAGAGTCAAAAACATCACCTTAGAAAGAAAGCCATGCTAGGAAACTAGCATAACAGATGGGAGCTCTCCTGGTTTGTCTCCATTGTTCATGTCACACTTTAGGTCACACTATCTTGTGACCAAGTACTATCCTGTAGAACTGGTGCATTATGTCTCCACTGGATGTATGGGTGGAGACATGGGTTGGCGAGTGTAAGTGACAGGGAACTCCCAGGGCACACGTTCCCCCTCAGCTCTCTCACATGTCCCCAGCTGACTCCCACCTGAGCTTCCTGTCTGAGTGCCATCTGCGCTTCTGACCCCCAAATGCCAAACTCATACCTCTCTCCGCCACACTGCCATTTCCGCTCCTGCTTCCCCTACAGGCAGCTGCTGCAACCAGGACTACTGTCACTCTGGTTCCCATTTCTCTCCCTGCGGGACTGCCATCTCTCCTCCCGTTCCCCCTGCGGCTGCTGCAGCTGAGACCGCTGTCACTCTGCTTCCCTCTTCCTCTCCCTGCCAGACTGCCATCTCCACTCCTGTTCTCCTGTAGCCGCTGCATCTGGGACCACTGTCATTTTTGTCCCCGCCAGAGCGGTCGGGTTTTGTGGGCCACGGGGCAGCCAATCAGAAGTTGGGGCCATGTACTTTCCTTCCACCCATTCTGGTGGCCAGCCAATCCCAAGTTGTGGGCGTTGCTGTGGGTGTGCACTTTGTCTCCACCTATTTTGCTGGTGGAGACATAATGCACCAGTACCCTATCCTGTTTATACTCAGAACATAATAGTCTTTAGAGTAGCTGTACTGAATACTGCAGGCTAGTTCCATTCACTTCAGTGGAAGAAGGCTACAGTGCTCAGAATAGCCATTATAGAAAAAACTGTTCTCGGATTGAACAGAAATGGGAGAAATTGGGCTAAGCAATAGCACATGAGAAAAACACTTGGGTTTACTAATAGATCATAGATTGAACATGAGTTAACACTGTGATGCAGCAGCAAAAAAGGCAAAGACAATTCTAGGATGTATTAAGAGAAGCATAGAGTCTAAATCACGTGAGGTAATTATCCCCCTCTATTCTAGTTTGGCCAGACCTCATCTGTGTCCGGATCTAGGCACCTCAATGTTAAAAAGACATTGACAACCTGGAACAAATTCAGGTAAGAACTACTAGGATGGTGAGCGGTTTGCAAGCCATGACCTATCAGGAACATTTAAAGGATCTAGGAATGTTTAGCTTGCAAAAAAGGCTGAGAAAAGACTTAATAGCTGTCTACAAATATCTGAAGGGCTGTCACTGTCACAGTGCAGACGGATCAGCCCTATTCTCATTTGCACAAGGAAAGACTAGAAGCAATGGGATGAAACTGAAAGGGAGGAGGCACAAATTAAATATTAGAAAAAAAACTTTTTGACAGTGAGGGTGATCAATGAGTGGAACAGGTTACTACGGGAGGTGGTGAGTTGTCCTTCAATGGAAGTGTTCAAACAGAGGCTAGACAGACATCTGTCTCGGATGATTTAGTGAATCCTGCATTGAGCAGGGGGTTGGACCCGATGACCCTTGAGGTCCCTTCCACCTCTATGATTTTAGAGTCGTACTCAGATGTAAACATTGACAAGTACAATAGCCCCTTCAAACAGCTGATTGATGGTGGTTCAGGGCGGTGGATCCCCACGGATCAGATATTGATGGCCTACCTTCAGGATAGGACATCAGTTTTTGAATCTGGGTCCTAGGCAGCTGACACCCACCTGAGGATAGAACATCAATTTTTAAAACCTGGATAAACCCTTTAAAACTTTATATTTTGTGTCTGACATGTTTGTTTTAAATATCAACTCTTAATGCAATTTTTAAGAAATTTGTAACATTTTTAATATATTTATTTCTGTGTTCAGTTAAAACTGAAGGATATCCATTAGGATATCCATTTTCTTGTCCCATCGCCATCTAATTTAGTGAAGAATCCAAGAGAAGGAGCAGCACTCCAAAAGTCCAATGAAAATTGTCATTTATTTACTCATATTCAATACAATGCTGGTAGAGCCAGAAACATTGCATTGAACAATAAATAAATCTCAATTTTCATTAGATTTTGGAGTGCTGTGATTTTTTTCTGGATGTATTGTATAAGATCATACAGTATGTATATTGTATTGTATTATATTGTATGTGTTGTCGATATGCTGCTTTGGGTCATTTCGTTTTACATTTAACTTAGCAAATGTAAGCATCTCTGATCACATGACATCTCAGCTATTGACTGTTTTATAGCTAAGGAACACCCATACTATTATGTATATAAAATAATGCTTGTATGAGTCACTGGATCAATGGAATACATAAATGTGTAAGCACTGCCACATTAAAATTTCACTATCCATACCAGTGTAACATACTAAATCACATGATGTGCCTTTTTGTTGAATCACTCATCATAGAACCATTTGATCCGCACAGAGATCTCATGCTCTCACATGCTAGTTACATTGCTATATTGGAGGTAGTTAGTAACATGGAGATGCTCATTTCCAGCCTGATATTGTGATTAGAAGACAAATCCATACGCTTTATTATGTACAAAGAGGAAAATATAACTATATTAACATATTGGAAAACGATGGCGACAATTTTTCCATTTGCAAATTTCTCCCTACTGTCATTGTCAGAAGAAGTCCACCACAATACGACTACCTCACTAATTACTTTCAATCCAGCCAAATTTTCATTGTTAAGGAAAATGACCCTTTTGCTTGTGGCAGGATTATGACTAGTCAACAAGATGGCATTGAATACATGGCATGTAAAGGCAGTCCAAAAATGTCATATAAATGCATTCTAGTTGACAGAACAGTAAAAGCTATAAGAAACTCATAAGATCACTGAAAACTCCAGTCTACAAAACGTCTGAATGGTATGTTGAAAGGGCTGCACTGTACATGGTGTAATGTTGCAATCACTTTTTGCTGAAGACAGAAACTCATGTAGAGGCACAACAATATTTGGGGTTACCATCATTTAACAGAGAACACAAGCATTATGGTTGCAGGTTATAGAAGAGGTACAAAGCTTAGTGGTTACTATTCCACATTATGGTCACTGTCTCTTAAATGGTAGAATAGAAGAACAGTTGTAATCAATTTTAAAATCCTCTTAAGGATTTTAGGTTAGGTTGTGCCCCAAGATGGCTAATGACGTTTGCCTGAAATTTCCTTGTCATTATAGGTCCCTTACCACAGCATGCCGTCTCTGGGTGTTGTTTGTTTGTTTGCACCAACCTCTTGTATGTCAGTGTCTAGGTGGCTTCGAAAATGTGTGTGATGGTTAAGTCACTGGCTAAGCCATCAGCCCACTGAATGCCTATTGCATGCATTCCAACTAGAGTTGCAGAATAATTGAAGAGGAGTCTCTTTACCTTAAAGCCCAAATTCCCAAGTTCAGATAACACCTCTTTAGGACTTTAGCACTTTGAATAGTTTAATTGCACACAGTACAACTTGCTAATATCCAGCATTTACACTGTATTTCAGGTGTCTTTTGCAATGTACCTTGCCTACAGGAGGAGGAATTCTACAGATGCTAATCCCATATCAGTGATCCCCTGATATAGTCACCTGAAGTTATTAACCCCTCGGGCAACCAGTCCCATTGCTATTTTTGTTCGAGCTTATGTGGTACTCCTGACACTACATGGAAATCAGCTCTGTTAGAGTAGATCTCTAAAACTCACCAGCCTCTGCGGGTCTTTATTCTCAAGTGACGCATCTCAGGGTTTCAATCTCCATGATCCACCTCTCTCTATTGCTGTGTCTCTCAACAGGCATACAACTAACTTCCCTATTCCTCAGGCTCCAATCACCCCCTGGCCATTCTCTCCTCCATGGCTCACTGGTATGCTTCCCAGTGTCTGCCTAGGCCCAGATCTCTGTCCAATCTCACAGCAGGTCTCACAGTCGTATATATGCTCAGTTCACACACACAGCCGAAAAGCTCCAACTACAGTTGTCTTAACATACCTAAAAAACCCACCTACCAGCACTGTGGTGCAGCGCTTATAGCCCCACGAATACCACCATGGCCTCAGATGGTCACGAACAGGATGACATCCTGGTGCTATCAACTAATACAGGCGACACTGCTGAAACAAGATTCACTAGTTTCTACTCTATGCGCCAGGGGTTGGGGTGGTGGTGCCCAGATTCTCTTTGTACAGTTGGTATAAAGAATGCAATACAGTTTCAAACAATATAGCATTATCACAATTAAATGCACATTCACATTTTTCAACGGTGACTTATAACACAACGTTACATTCTAACTTTGTAGAGAGTTGAGTATGGCTGATTGCAGTTCCCTGACCATATGGACTAATTTTTCAGTGATATAATGTACACATTTATACATATAAGCATTTGAAGGACAATTGTTGATGAGGAGCAGAAGAGCATCTAATTACTGGATAGTTAGTGGATGACTGTTTGGGGTCACATTCATTTTGTAATGTAAATTCTAACCTCCGAAGCACAGGAACTAAGCTCAACATATGCAGCCTTTATTGATTTAATTTCTGTTTTTATGGATCTACCTTCTTGAAATAATCATTAACTACTATGATTTGTTGCCATTGACTATCTGTTGCATTGCTTTTATATACATAATTTTTGCCTCTGTAATTTTAATTTTGCTGTTAATAAATGTGTAGACAGGACAATTAATCATAGCGCATTATAGTGAGAGTAATCGCACAAACTGCATGTGTAGATTTATTTTCGGACGACTTGTGGGTCGACACCAACAATACAAATCAAAGCATTTATCTGCAAAATAAAAGATATATGATAGGTTAGATATTCTTGTGAGCACATTGTCAAAAAAAAGTCAAATAAATAAGAACAAGAGGAAAGGACAGTTGGACAAATAACCACCGAGTCTTGGCAATTCATTTAATGGAAGAGGACATGAGCAATGTATATGGATGTACCATAGTGCGAGGAAGATTGTTAACCCTTCTACCAATTCTTGACTAAAATGTGACAACAGCAATAAATAGCACTCAATAACTTATGTATCACTGAAAAATGTATTTTATCAAAATTAACCAACATATCAGTTAAGAATATGATAATTCTCAGTCCAGTTAAGGGGATACTTAGCGTGTTAATCAGTGAGACCTTTTAATCTTTTTCTATGGTTTTAGGTCAACATTTAGGTCACTCTCAACATTGATATGTGACTACTTGTGCCAGTCACTGGTTGTAGTGGGTCACTGCTGCAGCCAATGATTTGCTGCAGCAGCACATGCCCGTGTTGAGAGGGACAAGGAAGTATGGTTTGGCAGGAGATCCAGGAAGAGTCGGAACGAGTTCGGTAGGGGATTGGTAAGGTGCGTATAACTTACTGTATTATTTTGAACCACTCTGATCTTTTTCAAAATAATTTTAATCAGCCGGACGACCCCTTTAAAAGTCAGTGGAGTTTGACGGCAATAGTATTCATAAATATTGCGAATAAATACACTAATGTAGCTCATGATGAAAGAATGTGCTTACTGTATAACACATAATACAGACATAACAAAAGGAGCAGTGGAGCATCATCATCATTAACAAGAAACAAAAAAGCCTCAAGTCATCTGATGAAATGATATCAGCTCTAAATTGCCCAATTATCTACACCAGGTTATACCGACAACAAAGCCCTAGACTTCTGTCATGAAATCAAGTAGCACTACAACAATGAGAGCCACTAACTCAAGGTCATTAGAGGAGATAGCAATGCAAAGCTGGGTGTATTGCAGAAAGACAAGCCATTGCTTGTTACATATGGTTCTGGTATTACAAGTGAATGTGTTTATTGATAAAAGTGGAAATATAGCAAACCAAATCGAAATAGCATGAGAATGAAAAAGACCAACACGACAATGAATGAAACAGTAGAGGAAATGAGGTATAGACAATTTAGCACTATACTTTAATGTGCTTCAAATTGTGCTTCACCGTGTTCTTTCCCAGTCTTCTTATACTGCTATTTAACTAAAATATTGTCTGTTCCAGTTATAATCAGTTGTCTTTATTTTAGCCACTTTCGAAGAAATGAATGCATTTGTAATAAAAAGGTAAACAATATTGTATAGATCTATCTGCTTTTCTCTAGAAATGCCACCTTAAATGGGGTATAAACCAGAGACCGGGATGTCTTTGTTTGCCTCACATGCCTGCAGTGTGTAAGAGAAGTACTACACTAACATAAAAGTCAGAGGAGAGGTAGGTGAATGTCCCCTGAGATGTTCACTAGAAACACTACTCCACTCCACTACTCCAATCTATATTGTTCAACATTCCTCATCCTCTCTTGTACCAGGGTATAGAGGTACTGTCAAAAGCATCTGCTAGTAGTTTAGCTACTCATTAGAAGAGTCGAGAATGCATGTTTATAAGCAGGTTAGGGGACTGTTTGGCTAACAGCTATCATATATGTATGGCCACCAGGGGAGTAACTAAAGGCTCAGGGGCCCTGATGCAAAACGTGAGCTGGGGCCTCCCCTCTATCTGTTTCTGTACCCGTACCCATACCTAAACCATCCTGCACAGAGACATAACTTGAAGCTTCTGGGCCCCAATACAAAACCTGGAACAGGTCCCCCAACTATAATGCTTTATTCAGAGTCCTGGGCTCCCTATATGAAGAAGAGAGGCCTTATGGGCCCTCTAAGGCTCCTGGGCCCGGGTGCAACCGCATCCCCTGCACCCTCTATAGTTACGCCCTTGATGGCCACCATTAAGTCCCTACTGTGATTAGCCAATTTTCACTAAGTAATTTCCTAATTCGGCAAGCTACTTCCATCAAAAAAGGCAAAGCAATACTTTATTGCAGTTTACTTGCATGTTCAAACAGGAAGATCTAAGAAATCATCAAGAATCAGGATGGTCAATTCTAACTACCATTGAAGTCAATAGGAGTAAATATCGGGTTCTCTAATTTGTCCCCCTTAAAATACATGGGAATACCGCCCCGCATCTGGTGAACACTGTGGTTGTCTCAAAAATTGGTCAAAATACTGTACAGTGGTGTGGGTGTCAATCATAGCATAGGAGTGTCACTAAAAACAAAAAAGGCCCACATAGTATTACCTAGATCAAAAATCTTGCTATGCAAGACAGCAGGTGTACTGCTTGCTTTAAGTGCAATGTCATAATTTACACAACGAGAAATTCTGCCTGGTTAAGACAACACTCAAGCATAGGCCTGCTCTAAGGAACAGCTGTGGGGCTAGCAAAAAGTTTGCTACGCAAGACAGCAGGTGGGCTGCTTGCTTTAAAACCTATGTCCTAGATTTTATAATGCAAAATTTTACCAAATGAACAGAACAGCCAAGTACGGGCCTTCTCTAAGGAAAATCTGTAGAGCTATAGCTATTTCTTGTGATTTAGAAGATTTTTGTGGAGGAGTGGGAGGAAACATGGCAGAACAATGAGAGCAGCAGCAGTTCCATCATCACCACCAGTGTGATCCTCGTGGAAACATGAGAACTGAGGCTCCACATTTCCATATTGACATATTTTTTATTTGGGGAGGGGGAATAGGAGGAGGAAACATGGTGGAATCAGGAGAAGGAGAGCAGCAGCAGTACCCCCACCACCATCACCACCATCTGTGCCGATGTGGAGGGTGTTGAAAGATGGTATGTAACGCCCCTGGCCATGCTTGCTGGATCACGTGTCTGTGGTAAGGTGCACCTTGCCACTGACAACATTCTTCAATGCCAACTACATGTTATTACTTACATAGTAGTGCAAGGCAGGAGCAGCTTTTTAGGCAAAGAAATGGTGGCTTAGCATCTGGTACAATGGGTTAGCGCAGAGGTTCACATTGCATCTATGTCCACTAACCTGAAAGGCATCATTTCCATTGCAAGCAGCTGTGCAATGCTTGCATTCAGGCGCTGTGCTTGTGGATAGTTGGTGTGCCATTTTTTTACTCTCCAATAGCTGGAGGATGGAGGGCTGGCTGCTGACCTGGTACATGCTGGAATGTGGAGTAGATGTTGATGCCGGTGAAGGTAGTGATGACAGCAGCAGCTCAACTTCTGCTCTCCCTTTACCACTCCTACCTCTTCCTCATTTTTGATCATCTTCTCCTGAGTGGATATTGCCTTTGGAGGGCGACCGCATGTACTGACTCACCTTCATCTTCCTCTCGGGCATCAGTGAATTTAGTGTCTTGGTCTTCTCCCTCTGGTTGTTTGGACTGCCGGGTTGACATCCATGACACTGAATGATCAAACAGACTGATCCATGTGGTCTGCTTCAGAGGGTTTGGGGATTTGATATAGGGGAAAGTAGAGGGAGGAAGAGGTGGTGGTGGTATTTGAGGCATGCTGTGTCATCCACTCTACAACCTGTTCTGCATGCTGCAGATGTAACACACAGGCAGAATCACTAATAAGGAATGGCAGTGGCTTTACCTTCTGCAGAATGTAGAGCTGTTGCTTTAGAGGTGGATGCTTGAAGTGTTAACTTGGTCTGTCAACTACCACCTCCATTACCACCACTGATATGTCTCCTACCCCTTGTTTTCTTAAATTTTCCTTTTATTTATTTATTTTCGTTTAATCTTTAGTCTATTTTTATGTAACTGATCGGCTAACTGTATAGTTCACAGAAACCATTGCTAGCTGCATAAGGCCTTCAAATAATTCATAGTGGCTGAACTGGCAACTTTGAATGACATCTAAGGCCCCTGTCATGCACTGTGTTTATTTGCTGTTTCCCTGTTTAGTTTTCTTTTTGTTTTATATTAACAAAACAATCACCACCAACTAAAAACACCGCAAATCCTGGGAGGCACAATATGTTAGAACAGAGTACAGCTTGTATGTTTATGAGCTGTCCCTGTTTTGTGCAACATAATTGAATTCCCTAAACACCACTGCTAGCTGTATAAGTTCTGCAAATTATTTTTAGTGGCTGGACTGGCGACTTTGCACGTGTCTTAAGCCACAAGCAGAGAACTGTAGTATTGCCCATGCCAAAGCTTATTTTGTTCATCTGCTCTGCTGCTATATATGTTTATAGAAGCAGAAATACACCCTCTCCCAATCTACAGACCATGTTTTATATTGGCATATAAATGGGATGCAGCAACTTTCTCTGCTCCCCCCAACAGAAGCCCGTTTAAGTTATCTGCTGGTATACAAGCTTTCACACTCAGCAGCTATATATCCTCTGTAGAATATCTGTCTCTATTAACAACAGACCACATATTATAAAGGCATATAAACGGGATGCATCTTCTTTCTCTGTGTCCTCCAGTACAACCTCTAGTATACACGCTTTCACACCAGCAGTAATATATCCTTTCTGGAATATCTGGCTCTAACAAAAGACCATGTGTGATACAGACATATAAACAGGATGCAGCTTCTCTGTCCCGTGCTCAACTGTAAGTTGGCTGCTGGTTACATTGTGCCTATGTTATATATGACTAGGTCATGTGATGAAACTGCTACCCATATGCGAGATGGAGGACATATTTGGTGACACCCGCAAGGCACTCTGGCTGCTGATTGGCTGATCTTTGCAGCGGGCATTATGAGATATTCAATTTTCATGTGCTTTTCACCAAAAATTGGTTCAGTTTAAATTTTGCAAAAATTGGGATGATTTTATTGCCTGGCCGCTCAAAATGAGCAACACTAATCACAAACAACAAGTTTTCAGCTATTTGTGTTTCTACTACATAATTTCCCTGACTTCAAAAATTACCAAAACCCTTTAATTGTACTACTCACTTAATAGAATACAGGCCTATACTTTTATCTATGCACTACTTTTATCTTCCAATATAATGAACATTATCCTCCCACTATATAAGGCACTTGTCAGGCCTCACATGGAATACTGCGTACAATTCTGGTCACCGGTGCTCAGGAAAGATGTCACAGTGCTTGAGGGGATTCAAAGAAGGGCAACTAAACTAATACATGGAATGACGAGACTGGAATACCCAGAGAGGCTATCCAAATTGAGATTATTTACTCTAGAAAAAAGACGGCTAAGGGGTGATCAAATAACTATGTATAAATACATGAGGGGACAATACAAGGATCTCTCCCAAGATCTGTTTACACCCAGGACCACGACGGTAACAAGAGGGCATCCGCTACGATTAGAGGAAAGCAGATTTCATCACCAACATAGAAGGGGATTCTTTACTGTAAGAGCAGTTAGACTGTGGAACTTTCTGCCTGAGGAAGTGGTGATGGCAAAATCCATAGAGGAGTTTAAAAGGGGACTTGATGTCTTTCTGGAGAGGAAGGACATTATAGGATACAAGTCTTAGGTTAATTGTCAATCCGGGTATACAGGCAGGTAGGAACTATTAGGGGTTGATCCAGGGAACAGTCTGATTGCCATTAGGGAGTCGGGAAGGAATCTTTTCCCCAAAAGGGCTAATTGGCTTCTGCCCTTGGGGTTTTTTGCCTTCCTCTGGATCAACACAGGAGGATAAACAGGCTGGAGTAGATGGGCATTGTCTTCATTCGGCCTTACATACTATGTTACTATGTAATGGCATGACGATTAGCTTGATTTCTGCTGACTTACTTTATATATACTATATGACATAGGCATTAAGAAATCACTTTAAGATTATAACAGACTTTATCTCATTGATTATATAAGAGCGTTTAATTAGTCTTTTCGAAATATTACTATTCATTTGAAATAATTAACAATGAGATCACCAATTAGTTAACCTGTTACCAAATTTCACTTTAGAACAACAAAGATCATAATCATTTTGTAAATGAATATCAAAGAAATAATATACTGAGATGCGTTAATAATGGCATGGCAGACGCACCCTTGATGCTGCTAACACAAACCCTTATATAAGTAAGGAAAAGGGTGTGTGGAAAATTGAGCTTTAAGCCTCACCCCATATTTTGTAAATCTATGTTTGCTATTTCTTCATAGCAGTAATGTATAATGTATGAGTTAATGTTTTTTCACATGAACGCATTTGTGCTGCGTATTATGTATACAAAGTTTTCACACGCAATACGCAGTGAATAGAGCCCATTGATTTCACAGGATTGGAAATAGCTTGCTGATTGGTGGTGGTGGTGGTGGGGGGGGTTCTCATTACTAAGACCCCCAATGATCTTAAGAATGGCACTCATTCTCCTTTTACTGTGGGGATTGCTTCTTCCCTAGCAGTGATGTCACTCTGATCAGAGCTTTGGTCAAGCATGCACGGCCTGTGTTCCATTCATTTCAATGGGAGTGACAGAAATACCTCAATGGGTGCAACTTAGTTATGTAATGTGGCAACCCGAGTTGGAGGCCCACCGTGATGGGGAAGACCAAGGAGAAACTAAGGTGGATGTTACGGGTGGCTCTGCGATCTCTCCTGCCAGCAGCGCCAGCTTGGCCTAGCTCAGCCACCCACAGTACATAAACGTAGCAGTGAAGCAGCGTGAAATAAGTCCACCATCCAATAATGAATTTTGCAGAAAAACAACCAGAGGTGCACGGTTGTACTTTTTACTCACAACTTGGCAGCTTTGAACCTTTATCTAGTAGTTACTGGTGGGAAAACAACAATTTTCTGTACAGATTCTTTTTTCACTTCCACACTTTCACCGTTACACTCTTCCCTCCGAACTCAGAACGTCTTCAGTCCCAGTTATCTGATAGACCGTCCATGGGTAATGCGCTCCCGACTTATTAGCAGCATTCACTCAAGTTTTTTGCTCTTGTTCTCAGACTTCTTCTCAGAATTACTTTCTTTCTCTTTCCCTAGCAGGAGGACCATTACTCCATGCTTAACTTAGCGCAGGCATGTCCACCTCCTCCGACTACATTTTCTCAACCTTTCCTTCTAAACTCTGCCTCACAACTACTCACGTCTCTAACCACGTCACTCACGCAGTTAAAGGGACACACACACATAACTCCCTTCCAGCAGCCATCCACATACACACTACAGTTTTGGGTCATTACAGTTACATTGCCACATTTAGCATTGTCTAGCATCTCGCACTAGCACATGTATTGCCTTTTACATCTCCCCTTTGTGGTGGCATTAAGACACCTATTTCACGGGCCTTCCCCATTCTTGCCCCACACCTGTTACACTATCTGCAGACTGGCCCCTTCCATTCTGTAGGAGCTGCGCCCTTTCCTCACAGAACACCAGACATCACCAAAACAATGGTCTCTTATGAAACATGCGACTCTACCATTACATTGGGCTTCTTCATCCACAGCCCCGTCCATAGCTCACAGGAAGCTTGACATCGTAGATGTTATTTCCACTGAGGTCTTTCCTTGCAAAACAACTTTATACATGGCCAAACTACAGCATCACATTCCACCTTAAATACATAGTATTGCTTTACCCATCATATGGCTTCTTGTGCTATTAAAAGTTAATACGTATCAGAGTGTACATCATGGATACATTACAGTAGTACATAACTATTAACCCTGTGAGGCCTCACACTCAATAATGGTGCCATAACTCCATTACACTTGCATAATACAGTCTCATAAAGTCCACATCCCCCACTCTGCCCAAGGATTTTACTTTACACAGTCCTGGGGCAACAAGTGCCCTTACATGCATATGGCATCCCCTTCACCGAGTATTGGCCTCTTCCTCAAGCTGGTCCTTCACCCCAATGATCCAACCGGTCCTCCATTCAGCCATCTCTTTGGTCCCTGGGTCTTTGCAGCCCTTTTGGTCTTGGGCAGTCTTACTCCTGGCAGCTCCCCAGTATGAGAACACTGCCTGCTGCACTGATCCTAGACATAACCTCTGCAACTGCAAACCTCCCTGTGATGTGTCCTCCTCCACTCACACACTGAATTCTCTGCTGAATCACAGTCTTAAGATGGCTGCTAGCCCACTGTGTCCCATTAGGATACGCAGTCAATCAGAGTTAGTTTCTGGACTCTTCTCAATATAGTCTAATAGTAGTCTAATAGCCCCATTCAGTTCTATTAGCAATAACATCTGCTTATGTTGGAGCTCCTTCTTGTGGCCAACCTCAACAGCACACTCTGCCACTTAAATAGAGAGCTCCACCCAAACGGTAGCTGAGCCGCAATTATAAGTAAGAGGGGAGCAGGGCACTGCTAACCCCCCCTTACAGTTGAGTGGCTATCGGGCTAATGTACATGTTGTGGGTGTTTCTCCTTATTATCAGAAATAATACCATTTTGGATTCTTCCTCCCCCTGAACTTGCATTGCTATTCCTTAACATCCATACTTACCCAGTGAATTAAAGACCTATCATGGGTCATATATTACTTTCAGATGGACTACAAAGGGAGTTTCCACTTTTACATGTTCCTAGTAGAGATGAGCGAACGTACTCGGATAAGCACTACTCGTCCGAGTAATGTGCTTTATCCGAGTACCTCCCCGCTCGTCCTGAAAGATTTGGGACGCGCCGCGGAGCGGGGAGCTGCAGGGGAGAGCGGGGAGGAACGGAGGGGAGATCTTTCTCTCCTTCTCTCCCGCCCGCTCTCCCCTGCTCCCCGCTGCGACTCACCTGTCAGCCGCAGCGGCACCCGAATCTTTCAGGACGAGCGGAGAGATACTCGGATAAAGCACATTACTCGGACGAGTAGTGCTTATCCGAGTACGCTCGCTCATCTCTAGTTCCTAGCAATGGCCAAATTATGTATGTTATGTCAAAGTGTTCTCTATATATGGTGGTTTCACAATGGCTATAGGCAGCTATATATTCAACTTACTGTACCATGGATTTGCCTGGGCCATCAGAAAGTAGAATTACGTTCAACATAAATTGCTACAGCGAATGTAAATCTGGAACACATGTAATTGACTGGAAGATCCAGCCATTCAGAATAGGCCCCTCGCTGCTAATAAAATCACTCTTTGTCAAATGTACTGCACTGCTCTCTACCTGCCTATATGTACTGTCCCCTACCTGTACTACATGTACTGCTATCAAACAGTTCTACCTGCACTGTACTATTCTCTAGATATACTACATGCACTCATAAATTGTAGGGAGGGCACAAGGTTCATATAGTATATGTACTATATTGCTATCTCCGTTTATCCCATGTACTATACTGCTATCTACTAATACTACATGTAGTGTATTGTTATTTACCTGTACTACATGTATGCCATAGCTTTTAACATGTACTACATGTACTGCACTGATCTCTCCCTGTATTTTACTGTATGTGTCTCTACATGTACTACATGTAATTCTCTCTGTCTGTACTGCATTGCTCTCCATCAAAATGATGCGCTGTACTGCTTTCTACCTGTATTACCTGTACTGCACTGCTCTCTATCTGTATACCATCTACTGTACTTCAATCTACCTGTATTACATGTATTATATTGCTCTTTACCTGTATGATTACATGTATTGTACTGTTATCTACCTGCACTACATGCATTGTACTGCTATTAACATGTGCTACATGAACTGTACTGCTTTTTACCTGTGTCAGGACAAGTAGACATACTGATGACTTTGGAATGCATTACTATTTTTCCATAGAGCTATAGAATCAAGTTACAATCATTTCAAGTCATCTAATGCATACTGTAATGTGAAAGAGCGCTACATTGCCCAAACCTTAGAGTCTTGCCTCACATACCTAAGGCTGCTTTCACATCTGCACTGGAACCTCCGTTCAAAGGTTCCTCCACAGATCTGGCACAAAATACCAGAAGAAAAAGTCCTTTTTCATCCAGTAAAATGCTGGTCAGCTGAACGGAAACTGAACCGACCCCATTATAGTCAAAGGGGTCCATACAGCACTGTTCGGTTCCGTCATAAGACGCCATAACGGAGCAGGAAAACAGAACCCCCAATTCAAATGTGAAAGCATCCTAACTCCAACAGGGTAGTAATTTATTAATTTATTATTCATATCATTCATCTATATGGCACCAACATATTCTGCAGCACTGTAAGAGATTGTCATTACTCACATCGGTATTTATATTGTTTCTGTGATGTAATAATGTATAGATTTTAAAAGAATAGCCAAATATGGTTAAAAAGTGTAATTACCCACCTGGATTTTCTTTTTTTTCTGCACAACTTATCCAAAAATCATGGACAGTCAATTTTTTTGGCATACTGGAAAACTATAATGAATGATAAAGCTTATAAATGATAGCTGTTGGTCAGATACTGATATGGACGCATTATCAGCATTTACTATGAGCAGTAACATGACAGTAATCACAGCTGTAAAAACCGGTTCAAGTACCACCAGCCTCAACAAATAATCTATTTTTTTCACTGACACTGGAAAAAAGTGCCCTATTTTTACGGACTGTTCAGGAATTTCTGGACATTTGGTAACCCTGTTAAAAGATGTGAGCAGAAAGAAGAGCTTAGCATTAAAATGCCTGCTGGGCATGTATGTAATGTAAATGTCAGATGTGGATGTATGAGACGCTTATAATATAAAAGCATTGCTTCTCTAGAAAGCAACAGAAAAGAATAAACAACACTCAATTTCTATATTTGTTGATGCCACTTCACTTTGTTGACTTCTTTAAAAGAAAAAAAAAACTTTGTTTTTTCTTTCCTATTGTAAACTACTGATCATTGAGGCTTGGCCAATAGATGGTATCAGCTTCCAGAGTCTATTTTATGGGAGGCCTATAGAAGCATATCTGTTGAAGGCATTCATGCAAGTTATTACTTACTGCCCTGTATATTCATAAATTAATAGCTTCTCTGTGGATGAAAAACAAAAATTAGACAACCATTAAAGTTGAACAATGTTTGAAGAATATTAAATATTAATGCAAGTATTGAAAAAATTGCAAAAGATATGTGCGGAGATGCCCAAAGCATAACAATTCACATCTAAGAATGCAAATAATGAAAACATGTTCCTGATAGACAGGCTGCCTGGTATACTGCTTAAATTAAATTTGGCTTTCTATTACTTGGAAACAAAATTCTGCGATTGTCATAGTTGCTGAATGTTTAGCTAAAATGCATTGTGAAAACAGGTTTTTCTCTACATTATTTCCATAGCAGGTTTTATGGACCGCGCAGACATGTGACCACTGCAGCCAATCAGTGACCATAGCTGTCACATGCCACAGTCTTTACTGCTCAGATGCCAGGAGCCATGCCAAGAGTATGATATGTAACCATTGCAGTCACTGATTGGCTGCAGTGGTCACGTAGTAGCTGTTTGTAAGCAAAGATTGAGAAGACCCTGGGTCCTGTTGATCTGGATCGCCGTGAGTAAAAACAGTAGAGTAGTACTTTTTTATTGTTTTACAATTGTAGCCATTAGAAAGAAAATTTTTCAAGAGTTGCATAACCCATTAACGTTTCATCTGAAACTGCCTAGAAAAAACGTTTTTACACAAATCTACATTATCTGTGCCTTTTTTGTAGTCCTGTTTTTGGTACATTCTCATGAAAATTGGCATTATTGGGGGTTATGAAATCATTGCATCCTGTTTTTCTAAAGAGATATATAAAACATTTCAGCGCATCCTCATATTAAGCTTCCTTCACATTTACACTATGGATTGCATTTTCCTGTTCTGTTATGGGAGCAAGAAAATGGATCAATTGGCTGTAGCGGCTTGTTGGTCGTGACAGCGTCGTGGCATGGGGGCCTCGACGCAGGCCAAGACCTGTATCCTTGTCTTTCTTTGGTGCATGGATGCATGCTGGATTAGTCATGCCTGGGAGAAGGTTGGAGGTGGCGTTCTCTAATTGCTCTGCCAGTCCTCAGGCATGGAGTAGCCTTATATTCTCACCCCTTCCTTTGCTCAGTGCTGCTTATTTCAGCTCCACAGAGGAGTAGTTGGGAGTGGAGCTCCTCTGTGCTGGGTGTACTGCTACTTCCAGATAAGTTGCTGCGGTTTCATCGAACTTGAAATCATTATTGAACCTGATCACCATGAAACAATTAGTTTCCATCTTATCTCTTTTCCCAAGTTTCCAGTTATTCCAGGAACCCCTTGGTTTTCTACCCACAATCCTTCCATCACCTGTGACTTAAGGACCACTACCTTCCCCTCTGAGTACTGTAAAGAAAAATGTCATATGTCACTACCCGCCCTCGAACATACTCAAACCTCTGAGGATTGTCAGCAGAATTCTGACAATCCTCAGTCAGAACCAATCCAATTAAGCCTGCAGCAAGAAAAAAATCCGAACAACTATCCTCCATCGGCCATATGATTGTCCAATAGAATTGCTCCCTGGAACAACTATTCCTTTAAAATGAATTTACAATATTTCCGAACCAGAATAAAAGGTACTGAGAGAATACCTGGACAAAAATGTAAAGAAGTTTTCATTTGAGCTTCTTCATCTCTAGCTGGGGCACCTCTGTTCTTTGTAGAAAAGAAAGACTCAACCTTGCAGCCATGCATTGATTATAGGGAACTAAATAAAGTTACTGTCAAAAATCACTACCCTCTACCCTTAATCCCTGAATTGCTGGAAAGACTCCACTGTGTCAAGAGCTTTACCAAATTCAATCTTAGAGGGGCCTACATCCTCATACGGATCCACCAAGGGGATGTATGGAAGACTGCTTTTAGAACTAGATATGGACATTTTGAATACATGGTTATGTCTTTTTGCCTTTGCAATGCCCCTGTCACCTTTCAGCATTTTATTAATGATGTGCTTCAAGAATTTTTGGATCAATTTGCTGTTGACTGCATCGATGACATTCTTATATTTTCTGACAGCTTAGAGGAACATCGCAGGCATGTCTGGCTAGTCTTGGAATGTCTTCAAAGCAATTATGTCTACATTAAACTGGAAAAATGTGAGTTTGAACAAACCAAGATTAAATTTCTTGGATATATCATTTACCCAGATGGTCTGAGTATTGACCCTAGCAAAATTAAAGCTGTAGTTGATTGGCCAGTCTGAGAAATCTAAAATACATTCGAGGGTTTGTAAATATTTACTGAAGATTCATAAAAGACTTCTCAAAAATCATCTTACCGATCATTTCGCTCACAAAGAAAGCCAAAACATATTCATGGTGTTCAGAGGTACAGGGCACAGACAGGGCGTTGTCTGTGATTGGTCACAGCGCTCAACCAATCAGAGGCAGCACTTTCTGGGGCCATGGATTTTTCAATCCCAGGACTCCAGAAGACAGAAGATGACTGCTAGGGCCGGAGAGAAGAGCCGGAGTGCTGTTCTGGGTGAGTAAAAAATGTATTCTTTTTTTTTACAGCTAGGGCTGATTTTTAGGGAAGGGCTTATATTTCATAGCTACTGTAGGGGTTGCCTGCAACCTATTGCTTTTAATGGGGCCGCAGCAGTGCCAGCCCATTGAAAGCAATAGGATAGCATTGCAGACTTCTGCCACAGCTGTGACAGCTGTGGAAGAGGATTTCTTCATCCCTGCGGTCCCTGTGGGGATGAAGGAATCCCCTGCCATATCTGTGACAGCTGTGGCAGAAGTCTGTGATGTTCTCCCTATGTTTTCAATGGGGCTGGTGCTGCTGCCGCCAGCCCCATTGAAAACAATGAGCGATATTACATATTTTTCTTAGCGCTGCGAGGCTTGAGTGAAAAATCACAAATGAGTATGAAACCATTGAACATTACTGGTTTTTTATAATCATGTGTTTTCATTCGGTCTCGCATTGCAAGAAAACATATTGCTCGTGGGTAGTTACCAGATGGATTAGTTACTAACAGCAGAATTCACCTATAACAACTTCAAACATAATTTTACATATGAAAGTCCTTTTTATGCTAACTTTGTCTTTCATTCAGTATTCATTCCTGAATCCTGACCTTCCTTTTAATACTCCTATTCCTACTGTTATGCACAGACTAATAGGATTGCAGGAAACGCAAAAGAATCTAATGGAGATGCTATAAGAAGCCCCAAAAAACTATAAAAAGGCAGTGGATAAACGTTGCAAAGCTCCTCCTACCTTTTAGCTTGGTAACAAGGTTTGGTTGTCTATGAAAAATTTAAAGATACAGGTACCCTCTCCTAAATTGGGTCAAGGATTCATGGGACCTTTTCAGATCACTGCAAAAATTAGTTAAGTTGCTTTGTGGTTTAAACTCCCTAACAGACTGAAGATTCATCCTGTATTTCATGTGTCATTGCTCAAATTGTTCACGGACAACACATTTGCTGGAAGAAGTCCGCCACCTCCTCCACTAGTAAAGGTCTCAGGGGAGAAATATAAAGTTGACAAAATCCTGGACTCCCGAATTTGGAGAGGTAAATTGCAATACTTGGTGCAATGGGGTATGGACCGGAGGAAAATTCATGGGAGCCAGACTGCAATATCCATGCCCCTAGGCTCACTGAGGATTTTCAAAGAAGGTATCCGGCAAAACCGGCTTCTGGGATGTCCGAAGACCATCATGGAAAGAGGGGAGTATTGTCAGGGTTTGAACCTGGGAACTCCCATGCTCCAGGCGGTATCTCTCCCTGGCGAGTTATTCAGTCTAATGGACTGCACCCCCGCCTAACCTTGTCCAGTTTCTTGCCACTGCAACCCAGCTCTTGTTTGTTCCACCCTGTTTCCTTGATTGCTCACACTATATAAACCTGTCCCAGGCCCTCCCTTAAGTGTGTGGTTATTGTGCTTTTAGCCCTAGCTGTTAAAACATTAATAAGTGAGAACATCATGATCTATAACAGAGTCTGGAAGGCAGTGAGTGTGAAGAAGCAACAATAACCACTTCATCAGGGACAGATTTGAAGGCAGATTACGATGTTCCATAGATCCCATGATAGGTAGCGAAAGCTGGAATGGGGCTGATGCAGTCAATATAGGATGAGTGAATTCGGAGATTGTGTTTCTGATGACTCTGTGAAAAATGGAAGGGAGCAATGTCAAACTCACTCAGTTCTGTTGTCGGTGAGATCTCTGTCGTGAAGATAAGCCTTTTTAGAGAACAGGTGGGGAGAACCTTGGGCCTTGTTTCTCATCTTGTATTTTAATGAGCATCAAATGCTGATGAGAACAATCCCTAACTTATATAACTTTTTTTCTAGCATTACTGACTAGAATGTTCAACCTTTTAGAAACACTTGAAATGAATCCCTTATAATTGACCATAGATGTTATATAGTTTTCAGTAATAGATGCAGTCTATAAAATGTAGCGTTTTGATCAGATGATTGATCTGAAAACATTCTGATAATCTGATAATAATTAGTATTCAATATTTTCCAACCCCTGAATACCTTTGCATACAGAAATATGAGGGAAGAAATGAACTATTCATAACTGGTACAGATAATTTTCAATTACAACTCGAAAACCCACGTCTACTCTATTGCAGTACACATGAAATGCGTTAGCATGCAAACTAAAATCAAACGCTTTACACCACAATATTGTTTCCATGTCTGTAACTGGAACTAATGTTAATAGTATGTCTAATACTAATATATTACAGGAAGCAGAGACATTTTTCATAATAATAATAATCAGAGAATTGAAGTAAATAATAATTTCCTTTAGAGATTAATATGTTCTATTTGTAACTTTAAGTAAAAAGGAAAAATCATTAAACAAGTAGAATGAATAACAAGTAAAAAATGTAGAGTGTGTGAATGTAGGAAATTATTTAGACAATGTGGTGAATGTAGTTATTTGCTAGGTTTTCATTACTGGACAAGTGGACATTGTACTTCCTTTATTGTTAGTTTCCTCTCTTATTCATAATCTCTATCCTGTGAATACATACAGTGGATATAAATGCCTACACACTCCTGTTAAAGTGCTATGCTTTTGTCATGTTAAAATATTCGACAAAGATGGATCATTTCAGATCTATTTCCACCTTCAATGTGACCCGTTATCTGTACAATTCCATTGAAAACAAGCTGGAATCTTTTAGAGTTGGAAAAAAACAACTAAAATAATATGGTTGCATAAATATGCACACCCTAAAACTAATACTTTGTTGATATACCCTTTGACTTTATGATAGCAGTCAGTCTTCTTGGATAGGTGTCTATCAGTCTGGCACATCTTGATCTGGCAATCTTTGCCTACTCTTACTTGCAAAAGCACTCCAAATCTGTCAGATTGTGAGGGTATTTTATGTGTACTGCCCTCTTTAGATTAACCCATAGATTTTCAATGGGATTCAGGTCTGGGCTCTGGCTGAGCCATTCAAAAACTTTGACTTTCTGGTGAAGCCATACTTTTGTTGATTTGGAGGTATGCTTTAGGGCTCAGTCACACATGCGCACCGGCACCCATACACCAGTTAGAAGACGGACGTACCTGAAGACGGCCGTCTCTCTCCAGAGCTGATCATAGAACACATGACCGGCAATGGAGCCGGTCACATGTTCTTCCGCTGCAGAGAGACGGCCGTCTTCAGGCACGTCCATCTGCTGGCTGCAGTGACACGGGCGCCGATGCGCCCGTGTGACTGAGCCCTTAGAGTGTTGCTATGCTGAAAGGTGAAATTCCTCTTCATCTTCAGGTTTTTAGCAAAGACCTGAAGATTTTGTGCCAAAATGGACTGATATTTGGAACTGTTCATAATTCCCTCTACCTTGACTAAAGCCCCAAGTTCCAGCAGCAGAAATACAGACCCAAAGCATAATGCTGCCTCCACCATGCTTCACAGCGGGTATGGTGTTCTTTTGGTGATGCACAGTGTTTGCCTAATGCCAAATATACTTTCTGGAATTACAGACAAAAAGTTCAACCATTATTGCATTAGAGCAGAACACATTCTCCCACATCCTTTTGGCAGACTTGATGTACGTTTTGGCAAAACATAGCTGGGTTTGGATGTTTTGCTTTGTTAGAAAAGACTTCTGTCTTGCCACCCTACTCCACAGCCCAGACATATGAAGAATATGAGAGATAGTTGTCACATTCACTACACAACCAGTACTTGCCAGAAATTACTTGGCAGCCTCTCAGAGCAATTTTCTTCTGGTCTTTTTAGCAATTTTTAATGGATGTCTAGTTCTTGATAATGCCACTGTTGTGCCAAATTTATTCTACTTCTTGATGACCGTCTTAACTGAGTTCCACGGTATATGTATTGCCTTGCAAATGTTATGGCACCGTTCTCCTGACTGATACCATTCAAGAATCCCTTCTGGTACCCTTTGATGTGATGTAAGCTCTTCACGGACCATGGCTTTAACTGAGAAGGGCAACTAAGAAAATGTCAGGAAAATCCTACCAGAACAGCTGAACTTTATATGGGGAAAATCACTGTAAATAATGTCAGCTGTGTTCTGACTACTATTTAACATGAGTTTAAATGTGATTGGCTAATTTTGAACACAACCACATCCCCCAATATAAGAGTGTGGTCACACTTTATGCAACTACATTAATTTAGTTTTGTTATTTTTATTTTTCCACCCTAAATGATTTCAGTTTGTTTTTCAATTGAATTGTACACATAATGGGTCACACTGAGGGTGGAAGTAAAGTTAAAATGATTAATCTTTGGGAAATTTTTTGCATGACAAAAACATGGCATTTTAACAGGAGTGTGTAGACTGTTTATATCCACTGTATATTAGAGTCTCAGTATAATGGTCAATGCTGTTTGCATTGAGATTATCATCAAGTAACAGAAGAAACCCATTGACATCAGACAACCAAATCACAAATCATACAGCATTGTCCTATCTCACCTCATCCTCAACCTTACCACTGTGTTCATTCCCACCGTAACCCATCTTTTCAACCATTCACTGACGACTGCTGTCTTTCCTTCATCCTTTAAACATGCAACCGTTACTCACATCCTTAACAAGCCACCCTTTGACCAGCCTGGCTACTGTCCTATTTCACTTCTCCTATTTGCA
This sequence comes from Eleutherodactylus coqui, assembly GCF_035609145.1. Classification (NCBI taxonomy): domain Eukaryota; kingdom Metazoa; phylum Chordata; class Amphibia; order Anura; family Eleutherodactylidae; genus Eleutherodactylus; species Eleutherodactylus coqui. The sequence continues at coordinate 403,988,759 of NC_089837.1, forward strand.
TTAGAAGCCCATCTTGAACTGTGCTCTCACTTATACTCCAACTTGCTATTTAACCAATTGCTATCTGGCTTCCAACCTCAGCATTCTACCAAAATAGCTCTAACCAAAGTCACCAGCAATCTGTAAAAGTCTCTAAACTTTGCTCTGTGTTCTTCCTTGTCGACTTGTCCTCTGCCTTTGACATAGTTGACCACTCCCTCCTGTTACAATTTTACTCTTCCCATGGCATCACAGACTTCATGCTCTCCTGGATCTTCTTATATTTCACTGATCAAACATTTAGTGTCTCCCACTTGCACACCACATCCTCACTTCATACTCCCTTGGTTGGTGTCCCCGAAGGCTCTGTCCTAGGACCCCTATTCTTCTTCTACACCTCTGGCTTAAGACAACTTAAAGCATCGCATGGCTTTTAGTGACATATTTACACTAATGACTTCTAAATTTCTGGCCCAGATATTACTTTTTTACTATCCAGAATCTCAAAGATTCTATTGATCATATCCTCCTTCTTCTATTCCCATTCTCTAAAATTCAACATGGAGAAAACTGCATCATATTTCCCCCATTTCAATCAATACCCCCACCAGACTTAACAATCACAATCAATGGCTCCATACTTTTGCCAGTATCACAAATCTGCTGTATCCAGGGCCGGATTAACATTGGAACATTAGGAGCTCTGGCTCTGGTCCCCATAATATTCAATATTCATGTAGCCTCCAGTATGCTTCTCTTAATACATCCCAGAATTGTGTTTGCCTTTTTGGCTGCTGCATCACATTGTTCACTCATGTTCAGTCTATGATCTATTAGTATACCCAAGTCTTTTTTACATGTGCTGCTGCTTAGCCCAATTCCTCCCATTCTGTATGTGCTTTTTTCATTTTTCTTGCCTAGATGTAGGACTTTGCATTTCTCCTTGTTAAATGCCATTCTGTTAGTCGCCACCCTCCGTTCAAGCTTTTCTAGATCTTTTTGAATACTCTCCCTCTCTTCTCTAGTGTTAGCTATCCCTACTAGCTTTGTATCATTGGCAAATTTGATCAGTTTCCCATTAATTCCCTGTGACAGTCTGTCACAAAAACCGGGTTTGTCAAATGATGTGGTGTCTTCCTGGCACTTGAGTTTGACACAACAAGGATCAGGTTGCCAGATTACTTGAAGGGGTTGGTGAGGATTCAGCAGTCATGGTACACATTGGCACCAATGACAAAGTTAGATATAGGTGGAGGATCCTTAAAAACAATTTCAGGGATCTAGGATGTAAGCTTTCGTCAGGGACCTCCAAAGTAGTATTTTCTGAAATACTACCTGTACCACTTGCCTCCCCAGAAAGGCAGTGGGAGATTAGGGAGATGTAGTAAGCAGGGGTTTGGGTTCCTGGAGAAACGGTTTACTGTTGGCTACAGGCTCTACTGTACAGATTGGCTGCATCTCAGTGGGGAAGGTACAACTGTGATGGGGAAGAAGATGGCTAGAAGGTTGGAGGAATCCTTCACAGATATAGATAAAAATTAATAACGTTTATTAAATTATTTAAAAGACATTGGTTTACACTGACAAAAAACAACACACAAATCAAGACGGAACAGGGAAAAAAAAACCAAAAGAGAGTACCCTGGTTCGGAGTTAGATGGGGAATTCGACACCTCAATAGTACATAGAGGTAAGTATATTCATCCCTTATAGTCTATATAGGAATAGTCCATAGGTATTGGCACAGACAAGTTTTGTCCAAGGGTAGATGGTGTAGAGCACGTCAAGTCTAGATATATGAATCGTGCTGGGATGTATTCAGACAAAGTGTGTATAAACCCTTAGATAATTGCTGCCAGGACACCTATATAATCATATAATGAATCCCCAATGATACCACAATAATTGTTCGTAAATAGAGTTATTGTTTTCTGGGTCTGGTTATAGTGTTTTTAGATGTTAACCAAAACCCGCGGAAACAAGCTCTTTGTACCTTGGTAGTATTAAATCTACCAGTATGAGGCCAAAATTGGCCCGGCATGCGGCAAGTAGGAGTCTACAAGCTCACAGCTTGCTGTCATGCCATGTAATACTGTTAAGAGAATATGTTCATGCTCAAAAGTAGGCTCGACGCGTTTCCCTATCCGACTTTTTGGATAGTTCCTCAGGAGCGAAAGGTACGTATACCGTCAATTCATATATAGTCCTTTTTGCTGTGGACCAGTCAGCACCAAGGTAGGTGAAGAACTGTAGACCAATCAACACCAGGGTAGGTGAAGAAACCAGTATCTAAGTAGAAAGTTTTTTTGGTGGATTTATAGTTTAACCACCCGTTCCTTAATTGAAAAATACCGTGAAATACGGTTGTAGATTGTTTCTCGTGCTCTGAGCTTGTAGACTCCTAGCTAGCTGTGAGCTTGTAGACTCCTACTTGCCGCATGCCGGGCCAATTTTGGCCTCATACTGGTAGATTTAATACTACCAAGGTACAAAGAGCTTGTTTCCGCGGGTTTTGGTTAACATCTAAAAACACTATAACCAGACCCAGAAAACAATAACTCTATTTACGAACAATTATTGTGGTATCATTGGGGATTCATTATATGATTATATAGGTGTCCTGGCAGCAATTATCTAAGGGTTTATACACACTTTGTCTGAATACATCCCAGCACGATTCATATATCTAGACTTGACGTGCTCTACACCAGGGGTCCCCAACCGCCGGGCCGCGGACCGGGGCCGGGCCGTTGGGTGTTTAGCGCCGGTCCGCGGCACCGCCGGGAACTTTTACTCTAAACACAAGGCCCGCGGGCCGAATCTGGCCCGCTGCCTTGTGCTATGTGGCCCGCGGCGTGCCGACGCCGCTGACCACCGAAGCGATTACCAGCGAGGGCGCCGCAGCTCCCCGCTGGTAATCGCGCTGATGCCGGCGCACACTGACGTCTGTGCAGCCAGGATACTCTTCCCCGAGTCCCCTGCTCATTAGTTCCGCAGGAGAGGACTCGGGGAGGAAGCGTTCCGGGCTGACGTCAGGGCAAGCAGACAGACAGCGACAGCAGGGAGGAGGTAAGTATATGGGTTGGGGGGCTACTTATTACAGGGGAAGGGGCTGCCAATTACTGGGAGGGCTGGTTATTACTGGGGGCTACTTATTACAGGGGAAGGGGCTGCCTATTACTGGGGGGCTGGTTATTACTGGGGGGGTGGGGGCTACTTATTAGGGGAAGGGGCTGCCTATTACTGGGGGGGCTACTTACTACTGGGGGACCTGCTTATTACAGGGGGGACCTGCTTATTACTGGGGGGAGGGCTACTTATTACAGGGGAAGGGGCTGCCTATTACTGGGGGGCTGGTTATTACTGGGGGGTGGGGGCTACTTATTAGGGGAAGGGGCTGCCTATTACTGGGGGGGCTACTTACTACTGGGGGACCTGCTTATTACAGGGGGGACCTGCTTATTACTGGGGGGTTGCTTACTGGGGAGGGGGGAGGGGGTGTGCTTATTACTGGGGGGAGGGCTACTTATTACAGGGGAAGGGGCTGCTTATTACTGGGGGGGGCTGGTTATTACTGGGGGGGGCTACTTATTACAGGGGAAGGGGCTGCCTATTACTGGGGGGCTGCCTATTACTGGGGGGGGGGGACCTGCTTATTACTGGGGGGAACCTGCTTATTACTGGGGGGGCTGCTTATTACTGGGGGGGTGTTCTTATTACAGGGGAATGGGGTTGCTTATTACTGTGGGGGCTGGTTATTACTGGGGGGGATTGCATACTGGGGGGGGGGCTGCTTATTACTGGGGTGGGGTGGGGGCTACTTATTACAGGGTAAGGGGCTGCCTATTACTGGGGAGGCTGCCTATTACTGGGGGGGGGGGCTGCCGCCTAGTACTTGAGGGGGGGGCTGCCTATTACTTGGGGGGGGGGCTGCCTATTACTGGGGGTGGGGCGCTGCCTATTACTGGGGGGGGGGACCTGCTTATTACTGGGGGGGGACCTGCTTATTACTGGGAGGGGACCTGCTTATTACTGGGGGGGGGACCTGCTTATTACAGGGGGAGGGGCTGCTAATTACTGAGAGGTGGGGGCTGTCTATTACTGAGGGATGGGGGCTGTCTATTACTGGGGGGGGGAGATAAATTATATGCTGCCCTATGTGTGTGCTGGGGGGGGGGGAGATTATACACTGCCCTATGTGTGTACTGTCAGGACATTCTAATGTCATAACTAGATAAGAATGCACTAAACTCCAACCCCCTTCATAACCCCGCCCCCTATAACCAAAGCCCCGCCCATGTCCCGCCCAACCCTGCCGGGCCTTGTAAAAATGGTCTTGCTTGAAGCCGGTCCCTGGTGCCAAAAAGGTTGGGTACCACTGCTCTACACCATCTACCCTTGGACAAAACTTGTCTGTGCCAATACCTATGGACTATTCCTATATAGACTATAAGGGATGAATATACTTACCTCTATGTACTATTGAGGTGTCGAATTCCCCATCTAACTCCGAACCAGGGTACTCTCTTTTGTTTTGTTTTTTTTTTTTTCCCTGTTCCGTCTTGATTTGTGTGTTGTTTTTTGTCAGTGTAAACCAATGTCTTTTAAATAATTTAATAAACGTTATTAATTTTTATCTATATCTGTGAAGGGTTTCAAAAAATTACATATAGATTCTCATACCACTGTGACTTCTTGAAGGTTGGAGGAATGTTTGAACTTGGATCTAAGGGAGGGCAATCATAGAGATAGAAGGGAAGACAGTATAACCAGTGACCTGAGACTAACCAATGAGAATGGGGGTGAAGTGGTGGGATGGGTTAGCACAGTTAGAACTGGCAGAACAGTTAGTAGGGATACATTTAAAATAAAAAGTATGTAAAACCTTCTAAACTGTATGGTGACTAATGCTAGAAGTCTGACCAATAAAGTTGACAAACTGGAAGTAATAATGTTTGAAGAAAACTACAAAATAGCAGGAATAACTGAGACCTGGTTGTATGAAAGCTGTGACTGGTGAACTTACAGGGTTAGGGTGGCTTCACACGAGCGGTGTGTACATATGTGCGCCTCTCTATATGCGCAAAAACACGCGTGTGTGCTGGTGCGCATTGCCTTCCATGGAGCTGCAGTTGCTGCCGGCGGCTCCTGTGAAGGCAATGGTCTGCCGGCACCCCTTAATTGTTTTTCAGGGAAGAGGACCTCAGCCAATCACAGGCAGCTCTGGCCAAATGAATAACAGGTGAGAGCTGCCTGTGATTGGCTGAGCACCTGAGCCAATCACAAGCAGCTCTTTCAGCAGGCGGGGATTTTAAATCCCCACCTGCTCAAAGAACTGCATTACAGAGCGGGGACAGTTCAGAGAAGACGCGGCTGAGTCCCGGGAGCTGAAGGGAGCTCTTCCCTGAAAAACAATTACAAGGTGCCAGCAGACCATTGTCTTTAATGGAGCCGCCGGCAGCAGCCGCGGCTCCATTGAAGACAATGCGTGTATTCACTATGGTGCACATATGTCCTATCTTTGCAGGTGCATGCCTGTAAAGAACGGACATGTGAACACTCTGTAGGGAATGCATTGGTTCTAATAGACGTGTGTTTTTGTGTGTACGTACGCACGAGCAAAAACACGCTCGTGTGAAGCCACCCGTATAGTCTGTACAGATGTAATCATAAAAAACAGAAATGGGGAGGGATTTGTCTTTACACAAAATCCTGTTTAAAGCCTGCACTACAGGAAGATATATGTGAGGGAGATGAACATATGGAGTCTCTATGTGTAGAGATACATGGAGGGAAAAACAATAATAAAATCCTCATACAGGTCTTCTATAGGTCACCAAGTATGACAGAAGCCACTGCAAATCTATTACTGAGGCAAATAGATGAAGCAGCAAATCACAATGAGTTGTTTATTATGGTGAACTTTAACTAAGTGGATATAACAAACGAGTAAGTCAGATTTCTCAGTGCAAAAGATTTTTCTTCCTTTATTATTTTCTTTTGCACTGAGAAACCTGGCTTACTCATTTGTTATGAAGAAATTTCCTTGCAGCTGGGACTTCCAAAGAGGCAGTGGATTTAAAGCCCATTAAAAGAGGTGAGCTTACTTACAATCTCTCTTTTATAATGTGGATATAAACTGGGTAACAAGTTTCTGTCAGTAACTAAAGATAATTATCTCACCCAACTAGAGGGATGGCCATTTTGAACTTAATATTTACCAACAGACTTGACAAAAAACAAGGGTGCAAGTTGAGGGGCACCTGGGAAATAGTGACCATAATGTAGTAAATTTCCACTTGTCTTTTAAAAGGGAGTTTTATTGGAGAGCTATGAAAACACTAAACTTTAGGAAGGCAAAACTCGATCAGCCATGAGATGTCCTTAACTTTATTGACTGGGACAATATCTTCAAAAACAAGAATATAGACAGTAAACACTTACTGTGAGAGGTTCATACCTTACAGGAATAAAAGTGTTGGGATTAGGAAAAAAAACAATGTGGCTCAATAAAGAAGTATAGGGGGCAATGAAAAACAAAAAGAAATGTTTAAACTTCTAAAACAAGAAGGCAGCAAAGAAGCACTAAAACTATAAGGCAAAAAATAAATCATGTCAAAATCAGATAAATGCAGCAAAGGTAGAGACAGAGAGACTTATTACCAAGGAGAGTAAAACTAAACCAAAACTGTTTTTTAATTATATAAATAATAAAAAGATTAATATTAGAGATGAGCGAACGTACTCGTTTCGAGTACTTACATGCCCGAGTACCGCCATTTTCGAGTACTTCAGTACTCGGGTGAAAAGATTCGGGGGGTGCCGGGGGCGGGGAGAGGCGTGGCGGTGCGGGGGGTAGCAGCGGGGAACAGGGGGGAGCCCTCTCTCTCTCCCCCCCACTCCCCACTGCTACCCCCCGTGCCGCCACGGCGCCCCCCGAATTTTTTCGCCCGAGTACGGAAGTACTCGGTAATCGCGGTATTCGGGTGAAAAAGGGGCGTGGCCGAGCACGTTCGCTCATCTCTAATTAATATTAAAAGTGTTGGCCCTTTAATAAATAATGTAGGAAAAAATAAAGAGCGCGATGAGGAAAAAACTAATTTATTAAATAGTTTTTTCTCCAGCGGTTTCAAAGAGGAAAATGAAATATCAGATGAGATGCAGAGTTTATTTGCAAATGATACAAAATTATATAAAGTAATTAACACAAGAGAGGACAGAATGCAGTTGCAAATAAATCTTGATAACTTGGGGGCTTGGGCAGAAAAGTGGCAAATGAGGTTTAACACTGATAAATGTAAAGTTATGCACATGGGCAGAGGAAATACATGTCATCATTACATGCTGAATGGGAAACCGCTGGTAACACAGACATAGAAGAACATATATATCTCTTTTACGATATAACACTTTTTTTCAGTATACTATATATACTGTATTTTGTATTGTCGAAATACAAATGCTTTGTGATGGTGGAATTTATTATGGTTAGACCTATGTGTGGAGGAAATGAATTGGGAAACTGAATTTTCGTAATTGAACTATGCAAAATATTGAGATAAATTTAAAGTAGACATCCTGTACTTGCAAATGAATTTCTTATGCTATTGTTAATTAAGGCAATGCATCTCAGCTTCTCAGTGTTCTTTGCTTCTTGATGAAAGACATCCTTGAACAGCTAATTTTTCTGTAATTATGGACAAATCTGCCAATAACTCATTTAAAGAACATATGTTGCTTTCCTTTCCTTTTTCTTCTTTTGTAAGTGTTATTGACCTGAAAGAATTTTCTTTTAATTTAGAACATTTCAATGAAATATAGCTGGCAACAGGCAGTTTTGGTTGAAGTTTAATAGAAATGATATGATAAGACCGCTACATATGAATACTAGATGAACATCAAGCCATTACTGGCTGGGGTTTTGTCACAAGCAATACAGTAATTCATACTCTAGTGGAAATTAGTGAAATCAGTGAAACCAGAAAACTTTTTTTTGTTTTAAAAATCTTTTTTCCAAAACAATCAATAACAAGGTAACGTATATAACAATAAGGAAATATGTACCATGAATTAGATGAATTATGGAGTCAAAAGTGACATCAGTTGGTTTTATCAAATGAGTAAAAGAGAAACATAGATGAATAACTGAGAAAAATAAAGAGAAAAATTATAGATAAATCTCCTGTGGGCTATCAATTATCTTATAAAAATAAAACATAGGGCTCTGAAAGAGCAGCGGAATATGACAATTATCCAGATATACACAACTGCAAGATATCTAGGATCTCCATATATATGAATTTTGAAAATGTAGATGTTCTACTTGCAGATATTTTTTCATTAATATATGTCTGGTTGATTAAATTGATCGTATCCTCTATTTTGGGGATGTTAACACCATTCCAATGTCTATGAAGAACCAAGTTTGATAATGCTAGCACTTTACTGACTTTCGGTAAGATCAACTGGTGGTCACCCAAGGTTTATGTTGTGCCCATATCAATTGAGATACGATTCTTTTCATGTCTGTAAAGAAACATTGTGGTAGTTTAATATGGAGATTACAAAATAGGTTTAGCACTTTCGATAGTAAAAGCACTTTGAAGGTAACGATTCATCCTATCCATGATGTTTTGAATTTAGATACTCTTTGAGAGTCTTCCTATGATTGCTGAATTAAGGGGTTGAATTAGCTGAGCAAAATTAGATTGTACAGAGATTTGTAGGGCATTTAACAGCGCTTTCAGGGCCGTGTCTTTCACCGATATGTTATTATTAACAGGGATGTTGTCAAAAACACTTGTAAAAATGGGTGATATAGCTTTTGGAGCTCAAGCAGCCATTTACTTTGGCAGCCAAACCATGCCCCCACCAGAAAACTTTATTACATATTGAAGTGAAAGTTGATAGGGATTGCTGAGAATTGAGTAGGCCAACCTTCTCACCTCTGCTAACTGATCTCCAGTATGTTTCATGAAAAATGTTACAGGGAAATGTAATTATCCAATATTATTTTTCATTACAAAGTCTAAGGGCTCTTTCACATGGCTATTTTATCGCGGCTATTTTGCCATGATAGAATGCCAACCATCTGAAGCATTGGGTTCTAATGCATTCGTTCAAATGGGCAGTTTTCCTGTGCGCAAAATCGTCCATCCGGAAAAGATAGCAAAAACAGTGTGCATTCCTGCTGTTATGCGTGGCTGGAAAAGATAGGACTTATCCTATCTTTTTGCCGGAATACGTAGGCCATTCCCATAGACTTATATGGGAGCCTATGAGAGCCATCAAAAAAGGGGAGGGAGTTTAGCAGCAGCTCACGTTGCTAAAGTCCCTCTCCTCCCACTGCCAGCAGCTCCCATAGGCTGCGGAGAGAGGGGAGGGAAATTAGCATGGCAAGTGCTGCTAAAGTCCCTCCTCCTCCTTTTGCCGGCAGCTCCCATAGGCTTCTATGGGAGCCTTCATTCCTGCGATCAGCCAGCAAAGGGAGAGGGAGTGAGACAGAGAGACTTTAGCAGTGCTAAGGTCTCTTCCCTCGGCCGATGGAATTCCGGGTTATGACGTATATACATCGCAGCCCAGCCATCTGAATGGGCGAGAAAACAGGAGATTTAGATTTCACTCGTTCATGCAATTTTCGGCCGTGATGCGGGCGTCCGAAAGTCGCAACACCCGTGTGAAAGAGCCCTAAGTATTAAATATGCTGTGGTTACTAGTTAGTGCTCATATAAGTTTCATCAGTTCCCTATCAACTAATTCTGTTTCCTGCAGGTGATATTGCCTATTGAAATCTGAAAGCATAATTCATTATAGAACTGAAGAGCAAATAGTGCAGAACAATATCCATTGCTTCTACCACTTGTGTCCTTAGGAGGGCAACATAGTTACTGGACCCCAATGCTGGAGTATACATTACATTTGTATATGGAGAATAGCACAAGGGACAGAGAGGAGTGACAGGAGTTATGAAAGAAAACTAGCGCAGAGCAAAACCCACAATGGAGCACATAACAGTAAAGGACAAAATTAAAAGCCGCAACCAAATGGATGCTAATGGCAAAACCGATATTCTAATTTGCATATTTTCTGTCTTGGAGTGTGAATTTAATTTCTGTCTAAACAATACATTTTTTCCAGTGTTGCAGATATTCTAAATCGTTAAATACCCCAAGTAACTCTGCTAATTGAAAATAATGTGTATAAGTTGAAAATGACACTTTGTATAAACTCGTGAACAAAAAACCTAAGTAACTTTCTGAATTACTTTCCCTTTTTTATCGTTTGCACTCATTATAATCCACAAAAGACTTTTGACAAAATTGTGTTTTAATTCTACTCATCAGCTGTTAAATCTTCAGGGAAATTAATGAATTGAGCTGTGCGCTGAGACTGAGGCTGGCACATCAGATGTTCTAACCCGTGCTTACTAATAGTTAAATGTATACAATTAGTGCACATATTAAGCAGATTGCATGGACATCATTCATTTAGAAACAAAAGTCACTTGACACAAATCACTTTAATTTTCATACTGAATACTTCCAAAATCTGGACAAGGGGATACACGGCATTAACTGACTGCTAGTAACATTACGATCCCCAGTGACCCATTTATTAGTTCCAGATATGATTGCAGTGGGATGAAACGGTTTAGCAAAAAGAGTTTCAAAAATTCTTGACCTGTTGTGTCTTGTAAGGACTTTGTATGTAAATGTCTATTTTAGAAGGAAGTGGGGGGTATTTTCTTTTATAATAAGAAGCAAACTTTTATGAAGATGCACTTACAGAACTACAGGTTTAGAAAGTTATATTAGACTTTTTCTTTTTGGATGTGAGATTCCAAAGTTTAACCTAATCCAGATTTAGGTACTAAAGCTTAAAGGCCCATTTACATGGAGCGATGATCGCTCAAAAATCGCTAAGAAGCGATCATTTGAGTGATCATCTTTGCGTCTAAAAGCAGGGCCATCGTGCATTTTTCGTGCACTGCTAGCTGATCGTTAAATTCAGTCCAACCTAAAAATCATAGTTCAGCCTTATCAGCAGGTCTCCACAGGTAGTGCTGATAGCATTGTTTCCTGCTGCAGAACAAAAGAACTGAAAGCAGATACGCGCTCTCGGGCTATTAGTTGCTTTCAGCTAAGACTTCATTTGCACATTTAATTGCTCTCAAGTAGCTACTTAAAGGTTTATGCAAAATGATCACTCAAAGCTGTCACTGAAACTGTCGTTTGAGCGATCATCGCTCCGTGTAAATGGGCCTTTATTCCAACACTAAACATATTTTTTACCAATCTAAAAGGCCATTTACGTGGGGTGATTATCACTGAACAAGTGAACAAAAATGAGCAATAATCGTCCTGTTTACATGAAAAAAAACTTTTACTATTCGTTTACTTTTTGTTACCACTGACTTTCAGTCAGCATAAAAAACATTGCTGGATTGTGCGCTTCTCACTGCAGGTAAATGCTCCCCAATCAGCACTTCACATAGAGGCCTCGGTCACACGGGCGATTTTTCACGCGATTTGCGCATGCACATGCGATCTGTGATTTTATAGAACCATTGCTTTGCAATGGTATCGGACACATGGGCGCTTTTTATGCGCTTGTCCGATAAATTATAGGACAAGAAATCGCAGATCGCGCCTATCATTCCTCTGCCACTGTTCCCAGACCGGTCATGGACAGTAAAGACCTTTCATGTACCATGTTAGATGAACTTTAAGATTAGAGATGAGCGAGCACCGAAATGTTTGGGTCCGCGTTATTTGAGTCGAGCTTTTTGTAAAATTCGAGAGCTCTACTCGAGTAACGAAACCCATTGACTACAATGGGAGACTCGAGCATTTTTATATGTGGAACGCAGGGTCACGAGCTTTTTTTTTTTTCTTGGTTCGTCTCTCTCCTGCAAAAGTGAAAACATTGATTGTCATGTATCATACTGTGTACTGTCAACTGCAAACACATTTAGGCTCTTATTTAGTAAAATAATAGCAGTTATTAGCGGAGGAGCAGGTTTTCCTTCACCCAGGGCAAAGATTCAGTTTATTGCCCTAGCCTTCTTTCTAGCTATTCTGGTCAAGGCCCTAGATATGCAGCAATCATTAACAAAAGCCTATCTTCTGCCTTACATGGTAGTAAAAAACCCTTTAAAAAAAGAATAAAAAAATGGTGGTCATACAGAGAGGAAGGCTCATGGTTGCATTGCAGATTCAGCCAATTTTTCTCCACCATTGATATTTTCTATGGACATATGTTATGGAGATTGTTGCTTGCATCAGGTCTAAATGAATCTGTATTGTGTTCCCATGTCTTATGTTTGCATGTGATGTGGGATCACACTTTCGAGTCTCTTTTTAAAAAAATGCTAAAAAATATATTTAAAAAAATGTATATATATTATTTTTAAGATTTGAATTCCATCAATTGCACTTTGGGAATACGGAGCAATTTGAATACCAGTAATGTGTGCGACTGATTAGTCCTGTCAAGCTAGCCACAGGTTAACAGGCCTCATTTCCCATTTCTGACAGCAATATATGCTGTTTCATGCTTCATTCACATTCCCTATGTTCAACACAAACCAGGGTCATTCTATATATGGAAATTTCTGTCTCCGGGGCAAAAAAATTAAAAAAGGTGAGATTGGCGCTTTAACCTCACTGGCCTCAGAAAATATGTTTTAGTCTGATACATTATACTAGTGGGAATTATTTATCAAGAAGATACAAGCCTGATATTTCAGAAATAATGAGATGTTCTGCTTTTGCAGCTGAAATGTTATGGTCTGGAGAGCATCAGCCATGAATCCAAAGGAATTAAATAAACTTAGAAATGCTATATGATGCAGAACAGTTATGTAACTCTTCCCTTATAGTCTCATAAAGTCTCGCTGAAATCATCTTTTCAAAGCTTTAATCTTTATTGAGACATTTATTTTTCACCATGTTGACCTGCTGTTTCCACACATGACATTTTCCAGATTTGTCCATCTCTAATTATGATAAGGAGAAGAGTTGCCTATTATGTATTATTCAATTTGAAGAAACAGTTATATATGTGGTGCTCACCATACTGTATATATAGAGAGCATATTTAGTGTAGATACCGTCATGGTAAAATACATAAAATTTTTTACGTTTGCGAGATTGTTTGCTGCACAAAATTATTCTTAAAGAGTTTTTCAGTCTTGCATAAACAGTGTAATAGAAAGGTAGCAACTTTCTAGACAAAAAAAAAATCAAGCACCTAAAAGGAATTGTCGGAATCGAATGAAACTTTCTATGTGCGACTGTAACTTTGATGTAAGTAAGTGATTACAGTATCAGAGCAAGAGGGGAATTTATTGTAGAAAACTGAACGCTTGAAGGGAGGCTCTAGTACCCTGTTGTACTGCCTATAGCTTAGATACAAGATGTGATACAGGCAGGCATGGAGGCTCTAGTACCCTGTTGTACCACCTCTATCTTGGATACAAGATGTGATACGGGTGGGCATGGAGGCTCTAGTACCATGTTGTACCGCCTCTAGCTTGGATACAAGATGTGATACGGGCGGGCATGGAAGCCCTAGTACCCTGTTGTACCGCCTCTAGCTTGGATACAACATGTGATACAAGCTGGCATGGAGGCTCTAGTACCCTGTTGTACTGCCTCTAGCTTGGATACAAGATGTGATATGGGTGGGCATGGGGGCTCTAGTACCACGTTGTACCACCTCTAGCTTGGATACAAGATGTGATACGGGCAGGCATGGAGGCTCTAGTACCCTGTTGTACTGCTCCTAGCTTGGATACAAGAGGCAAGGTGGCATACAGGTTCCGTATGGTATTGTGTGGTATATTGGTCCACATTTGCTTTAGATTGTATAGACTTGTAGGTTGTCAATGTTGGCATCCTAGATAGGCACATACAGGTTATATTGGTGACCAGGCAGCCACGGAAGTGTGACAATGTTGTGGAGACATTCCTGTGACACCTGTGTGTGTTCAGTCGAGCATTATCCTGCTGCCTCTTGGAAGTCGCCATGAGAGGAACACATGTCCCTGAGCTGTCATTGTCCCTCGTACCACTACTAGGAGTGGCTTACTGTTGTATGTGATGACCATCACACCAGCAGGGGGGCAGTGTGCCGCTCCACAGCAAAGGCAGGATGAGGCACTCACCTCTAGGTATCCACACACTAAAAGTGAGTGTCAAAGGCAGTACATGTATACAGTACAAAGGCACAGTGAAACCAAATGTCCTTCAGTCAAACACCTGGAAATAGATTCGACAGACACAGGGGCCTTTAACGATGGTACCAATTGTCTCTGAATGGTGGACAATGAAACAGTTGGAGCTGCTCATGCTTGTCGTACAATCAGACCATCCTCTTTACTGGTGATCTGAAGAGGGCACATCCACTAGTCTCAACACAGAACTGCCCAGGTGGCAGGCCTTTCATCGGTACGACTGTTCAGTTTCTCGCATTCCAATAATGTGCCCCTCTCAAACTCTGTTAAGTGGGTGAGCTCACATGGCAAGTTCTTTCATCTAATCATTTACGTATCTGCCTGAGATGTAACCACATGCAGAGTTTTGCAGCAAAACGACAACTCCTTCTAGGGGGCGCAATGTTTTTGACCAAATGAGTATTTCAACCCCTATCCATTTTCAAGATCTTTGTTCTCTGTTCATTATTTTTGTTTACATTGAGGAACCCATATATTATTATATTCCAATACATATTTTTCAAATATCTTTTAAATGATCCAAAATAACAATGTTTCATAAAAACTTGGTAATTGTTGTGTCCCCTATTTATTTACCTAAATTCAGATTTATCACATTGTCAATCATGAGTGAAACAGGGACAGACATATCATGTGTGCAACTGCAGAAAGGCACTGTAAGGAAGAGAGCCCACTGCTACTTAAAAAAACAAAACCGTGCTCTCTAATGTCTGTTAGATCACATCGAAGGGGCTAAAATAATTCTTTTCATGTTCAGAATCAGGGTGCATATCCACATTGCAGAATTGTTGCGAAATTTCGGCTGTGTAATGTGCACTCTCAACGGAAGAAATCCACAGCACAATCTAGTCTAGTTGGGATTTTCCACGTATGCAGCATGCTATAGCTGTCAGGGAAAAGTAGTGAATTTTCACCTTATATTTCATTTATTGCAATGCAATAAGTAAACTCTGCTGTGGAAATCCACACAAAAACCTGCAATAAAGTCATGTCTGGATTTCATTGTGGATTTTGCTGTAGATTAAGGCGACCCTGCGTACCTGTTGAATTCTGTATTGCGGATAACCATGGTGGCTCGCCATTGTTGGTCGTGAGCAGTACAAGTGTTTTTTTAAATCTTTGCTTTTCCCACGCTGTCGCAAGGCGATGATGTGGGTACCTGCAACCTATCTGCAATTTCAATTGCAGATGGGCCACAGGTCAGACAACTTCCATTGACTTCAATGGAAACCGTCTGTGCAGAGTCCACATGAAAATAGAACATGCTGCAACTTTTTCTCCGCTTGTGGAAATCGCAATACATTTTCACGAGTGTGTAGGAAAAAGCGTTTTGCATAGCATGTTCTGAGCAGTATTTGCTGCGGATCCTCAATGCGGATGCCAACCGTGGATTGCACAATGAAAAAACTTTAGTGTGCCACCAGCTCTACATGTAGAAATATGCGCTGTGTGTGCACATACCCTTACTGGTGAACTGCTATCTAGGCGTCCGGCCATAAACCTTTCTTACACCGAACCCTTGCGGTGAGATCATAGTTATTTCATTGAATTGGCAGTATATCATTCATTGGCATGTATGTCCTTCTTGTCTGTTAATGCTTCCTATACTTGTCAGTGTACATTAGCTTTTGTGCGCATTTTATTTTTATGTTTTTCTATTCATTTCTCATGTATTTCTCCTAGATATGGATTTTAATGGTTGTTCGGGTAGGACTGTGAAGACTGACTGACGTTTGCTGAGTAGTTAAATAATGGTTAATCATAAAAAAAATGTGAAATATTCTTTATAAATGAACGTAATGTATTGAACTATATACATTAGGAAAGAGAGGATATTGTGAATGGTAAATCATATTTTTAGATGGAAACAGCTTGTATTTTCACACTGGTCTTCCTTTCAACTACAGTCCCGTGTGACTAAGCTCCTTTTGATTGGTATAACCATTCATATTCAGAAACTGATTGCTTAAAACTTGTGCTTTCTTTTTTACATACGTCCTTCACTTCAGTGTTCCAGAACGCCCGTCAAGTAGTCTTTAGAGGGATTATGGGAAAAAGAGTCATCAGAAAACAAAGTGTTTTCAGAATTCCACTCTGCTGCTTTCAGACTGTTTCCATCAGGGCTCTTATTCATTTTGATTTATTTCCATCCATAAACACACTAGCACTTTTCTATACTTCTATTGTTCTTCAAGAATGGGCCTTCTATTGGAGAAAAATGATGTCTCCGCGACCACCACTTTGCTCAATGCAGATCTTCATTAATCTGCAGCCACAGTACAAGCTTTTAGCAGCAAGCTCTGTTGATGGGAATTGAATTTGATACTGCATTATACTTGTAAGGCTTCTCACAATAGGCTGCCTTTTTTCTGTGTCTTTGCACAATCGGAGAGCCCCAATTAAATAATTTGGTGCAATAATAGGAAAGAAAAGAGTATGAAGGCTTAAAGTGAGGAGTTCTGCATTTGTGCTCTCTTTTCTGTATCATGTTAATTAATTTGCTGCTAAATCCAAAGAATCGCTACAATGGTGAAACAGCACCGCTCAACTACTAAGAGGCGCTGAAAATGCAGCATGTATGCCGAGCTTAAGCTAGACAAAGGGAATTCTATTTATTTATATTAAACTGCAAATTTCAAGGAAATGCCTAGAATGTTTTATAGATTTTATTACAGATTGCTATTAATACACAATGAATTATAAACGAATATACTATATCTATCTATCTCATATCTATCTATCTATCTATCTATCTATCTATCTCATATCTATCTATCTATCTATCTATCTATCTATCTATCTCATATCTATCTATCTATCTATCTATCTCATATCTATCTATCTATCTATCTATCTCATATCTATCTATCTATCTATCTCATATCTATCTATCTATCTATCTATCTATCTATCTATCTCTCTATCTATCTATCTATCTATCTATCTATCTATCTCATATCTATCTATCTCATATCTATCTATCTATCTATCTATCTATCTATCTCATATCTATCTATCTCATATCTATCTATCTATCTCTTTCTCTAAGAGAATATATATATTTATATGTCTTTCGTGACCATAATAGATTTCAAAATTTTACATCTCAACTCATTGAAGCTGGGCTGGGGGTTGTTAGATAAGTGGTAGAGCTTACTTCAGGTAGGAACCATTTCATAAACAAAACGCATCAACATTTTTGTCACAGTGAAACCATTTACGTTAATTTACATTAAAAGAATGTTTATGCTTTCTTTAAAAACTCAAGCCCCTAGAAGGAGTTGTTGTTTTGCTGCAAAATCCAGCATGCAGCAGTTACATTTTAGGCGGATATGCAAATCATTAAAGTTGTGATGTGATTTAGATGAACGGTCTTGGCACCTGAGGCCCTAGAATTGGTTCCACCCTTGGCCTATTAGAAGGCTCTCAGAGGTTACTTGTGTGTAGTGACCTCTTTTTCTCCTTCTGTAGAGCTTATTGACCACTAGACTCTTCTACGATGCAGAGAAGAGATTTTGTTCAGTTAACAGAGTTTTAGAGGGGCGCATTATTGGAATGCGAGAAGCTGGATGGTCATGTCAATGAATTGGCTGCCACCTGGGCAGTTCTGACCAGACTGTTAGGAGGTGTTGAGAGCAGTGGATTTATTAGGGTATACACACAAGGATACTGGGCTCAGTACGCCCTTGACAGACCACCAGTAGAGAGGATCATCTGATTATCCGACAAGTACGAGTAGTTCCAACTGTCTCATTGTCTGCCATCCGGAGACAGGTGGCACCATCGTTACAGGCATCTGTGTCTGTGAACTATTTACAGGCGCTGGTCTGAAAGATGTTTGGTCTCATGGCGCCCATTACATGTATTGTCTTTGACACCCACCATTATCTTAGTTTGCAGTAGTGTCGTGAACAACTACACTGGACTGCTATGGAGTGTAAACTAGTTGTCTTCATTGCCGAATCCAAGTTTATTTTGGGCACTGATGACAGCCGTGTTTGTTAATTTGCTTCATTTTTTACTTTAACAAATAGCACTGCAGACTGCGTTATTTGTTCCAGTAAAAAAAAAGTCTATTTCACTTTCACTTTTTTTCCCATTTCTCTGCTTCAGAAACGGAACAGAGAAATGGAAATGCAAAAATGAGATAAAAGGAAGTGTAAACAAGCCCTGAAATGTACCAAAAAACACAATTCTGACATTGTTTTTACATTTTTTTGCATGCTGTTGACTGTGCATTATAAAAGATATTTTATCCTTAGGGCGGCTTCAAACAGGCAAATTTGCGCGCACAAAATTCGTACACGCAATGTATAGGAAATAGAACCCAATAATGCCGATGGCTTTGTGCACACTTTTTCTTCTTTTGCGCATGCATTCCACTTGTGGAAAAAAGCACTGCATAGTTTTGTGCACCATCTATGGAGGTTCACAAATGCGCATCCAATACACAATGGGATGCCCAATACGCTGCGCAATTCTGCAGGAAAACACATCTGGCTGGAACTCATAAGGCTAAATAGCCATTTAAATTGGGGCGTGATCGTGTCCCATGCCCAAAAAGCCATGGCCTGCGAGTGCAAAAGTGCTGTAATATATGCCGATACACACGCAAAAAAAGACTCAATCATAGCACATATATTGCAATTATAACACACAAATGTAGAGGGGAGGGGGGGACCCCTCTTGATCTAAATAAATGCTCACACACAGAAATTTGAGTCTCCTCCAAGGCTAACAGGATCGCAGAGATTCTCCCACTGTTTTCAATGGGAGACCTCGCATCGCATGCACTTAGGACGCAGTGTGATGTTGCCGCCGGCCCCATTGAAAACAATGGGCACTGCGATACGGGGGCACACAAAAAGAAAGAGCATGCCATGATTTGTTTCCTGCATTGCATCACGGTACCATGCAGAAAAACCACTCATGTGTATAGCCCAATTCAAAAGAATGGGTTTCATATTTGTGTGAGATTTGTGCCTCTCACAACGCACAAAATTAACGATTTGCTTGCCAGCGGTAAGGCATCCTAAGTGCCATAGATTTTAATCACAAATATATATATATATATATATATATATATATATATATATATATATATATATATATATATATACCCTGTGGTCTATCTGTCGACTAAATGACCATTAGACTCCATTGCTGGAATGCTTTGGGTCCTAAATATAATTTTTTCCACTGACTCTTTACTTTGTTAAGAGTTCACTAAAGCAGCAATGTGGTACATAGAAGGATAAAAAGAAAACAAAAAAGTTGGGCTTCACCTCTCTGACGTGTTTCAGTAACCTCCTCTGGCACCCAACTTATTATCACTACCAGAGCATCTACTTACAAGCCATGCATGTGTAACAGTGTATTGTACATGTGTTGTATGCAACATGTTACCTATGCCATTTGCCAGCGTTAACGTTTAATGACTAATGGTAGTAGAGATTGTGGGGCTTCTACTTCACAATCTATAAGATGCTTCTTGGTTTTCTGCTAACATTAGCACTGACAGACTTTGTTGCCAATTCCCTGTGTACTTTACTTTATTCACATTGTTGCTTTAAAATGAGTCCTCAGTATTGTTCCTGTATAATGAATAGAATTTTAGTACCTAAAGCTCTTTTCTGGGGGTTCTGAAGTGGATGCTTTAATTATCTCTTTCAATGTTACATTGAACCTTCTAAACTAAAGAGTTTCTTTTTTGTCAATGCAAATTACCGATTTCATTTAGTGCCACCTGGGTCAGCATTTTCTATGCCATTAAAAAAATAACTTTATGCTAAATCTTTTTTTTTACCAGAGTATCTTAGACCAGAAAGTTGGCTCTTTTATTTGATTTTAACTAGAGATGAGCAAGGAAGGCT
Source organism: Eleutherodactylus coqui (assembly GCF_035609145.1). Classification (NCBI taxonomy): domain Eukaryota; kingdom Metazoa; phylum Chordata; class Amphibia; order Anura; family Eleutherodactylidae; genus Eleutherodactylus; species Eleutherodactylus coqui. The sequence goes on from NC_089837.1 coordinate 404,008,847, forward strand.
AAGGCTGATGCTCGATCGAGCACCATGCGGGGGAGGGGGGGCGTCGGGGAGCAGCGGGGAGCAGCGGGGGGGAACAGGGGTAAGATCTCTCTCACTCCCCCCCCAACCGCATGGTGCTCGGGCAAGTAATCAGTGACACGACAAGACCAGTGCTCGATCGAGCATCAGCCTTAAACGAGCATGCTCGCTCATCTCTAATAAGTACACTTTAGGGACTGTTGACACTGTGCTAGAGCCTTCCATTGGAGGTATACCTACACCTTCTGTCTGATATATATATCTCATGTCCCGTGGACAAGAAATGGTTTGTGTTATTCAATCAGTGATTACTAGCATGAAAAGGTTTTGCAGCAGCTGCAGTGTGATTTATAATTAACTAGCTTATATACCTGCCATTGTCTGGGTTTCCACTCCTACAGCACATTCCAGGCGGCTCTGTCTTAAATTTCTTGGCATGGCAATACTGTAGGTACATATTTGGTCCATTTGTCAAACAGTAACATTCAGATGCTGCTTGTAGTCCTTGTAAGGGTTATATTAAGACCAGCAACTAATTGGAATGCCTTGCCATCCTTAATGCACTGGCTCTTTCTTTCTCTTTTTGAATTCAGGCCTGATGCTGTTCTAAGGTCTCTGCAGCCCATGATGTCCTGGCTCTTTTCTGCTTATTCTTAAATCATTGATCACGTTGTTCACTAGTCTCACACACTCACAGTAATTTTACTTTGTTTGCTTTTGGCTGGACTTGTCCTATGAGTTCCTGCTTTTATTTAGGCATTCCGGATCCCCCACAATTTTAAATTATTTGCCGCAAAGCATTTTGTTTTACCATAAATCATAGAATAAGCCTCATTTATTAAAACTGTTTAAAAACTGGTTGTTGCATATAGCAACCAATCATTATTCATTAAACTGCTCTAGTAAAATAAAAGGTGGTGTGATTGGGTCCCATGAGCAGCAAACATTTAAGTCCCACACCACCCTGAGCATTTTCAATTGGATCATGAAGAGTAGAGTATGTGTGTCAAGATTGGTTGAGATAAACCATCATTCCTTAAGCTACTCTAGTAAAATGAAATCTGTGCTTTGATTAGTTGCTATGAGGAACAAACAATTGAAACCCCCCAGTATTTTATGTTGGTCATGAAGAGAATCTTTGCCAAATTTGGTTGAGATCCATCAAGCATGTAAAAGCCTATGAAGAACAAACACATTTTCCCTTTTATTTACTTTTATATGTATAATGTACCTCTGCTAATTAGTACTGTACCCCCTCTCAGTCCATTACTCCTAGCAGCAGTGACAACTAGAATGCTGTAATATTTGGGAATGTCCCTTCATATAACCCAGCAGTCTCTTTTAATTAAACTGAAGTCAATATCAGAGTAGTCCAATGGGACAACTCACAATAATAGTCTAGGAGGCTATTCCTTTTGAATATTCTCCAGAACATTATGTTCTCTTTTCTATATGGAAGGCGGCTCCTGGCTGTTCTGAGCCACAAATCCTGTTTTTGTTTGAAACCTCATTCTGACTCCCTCATTTTGATCCCCAATGTCTGGCCATCTTGTCTCCTCAGCTCTGGCTGTAGTGCTAGTCAACCCACATGTGGACTGACGGGAACAACACTACATGCTCCCTTCCTGTCCAGGCTGAATCTTCTCCCCCAGAAGTCCTAAAAAGGGGTCTGGTACCCTCTGCTGTGTGATACAGACGCACAGGAATTAGATGCTGCAGGAACGTCTGTGTGTTACGGAGGAGCCTGAATCCCTATTCTATTTATTCCCCTTTATTTACTCAGAATTTCTTGTTAAAGGGGTTGTTCGCCCATGACAAATGCACGTATGGCCATTACAAAGCACTTTGTAATATAGTGTGTGCTTTGTAAATGAGCCATACGGAAGATGTATACTTACCTGAAAGGGCACCCCCTGGATTTACGATTCCGTCATTCTTGGTTACGACAAATACAGACTGGTTTCTTCTTTCTTTGTCTCGCAGGCATAGTAGCGCTTGTCGGTTCGTGAACGCGCGTCTGATCCATCGCGCATGCGCAGTCATATCACTTCCTGGTTTCAGCTTCCACGCTCTCCGTCTGCCACTGTAAACTGTCAGGAGGGAGAAGTTTCACAGCAGCGTCCACCGGCATCTATTGGTCACTATTACTACTGAGGCAACTATTGGGGGTCACTATTACTACTGGCGCAACTATTGGGGGTCACTATTACTACTGGGACAACTATTGGAGGTCACTATTACTACTGGGGCAACTGTTGCGGGTCACTATTACTACCAGGGCAACTATTGGGGGGGTCTGTATTACTACCGTGGCCACTATGCTAAGACACTGTGTTTAAGTTAATCCTGTGTGATACGTCTGCTGAGCAGGTGTATCTAAGCCGATCCTGTGTGATGCAGCATCTTAGCAGATGTATCACATGATCGAATTAGATACATCTACTCAGCAGACGTATCACACAGGATCTGCTTAGATACAGTGTCTCAGCAGACGTATCACACAGGACCAGCTTAGATACAGTGTGTCAGCAGATGTATCTAAGCAGATCCTGTGTGATACGCCTGTTGCAATGCTGTATCTAAGCCGATCATGTGTAATACATCTGCTGAGCTGCTGTATCTAAGCCGATCCTCGGTGGTTGTGTATCTAATCCGAGTGAGGCGGGGAGGGGTAGTGTATCTACTCCGAGTTGGCGGGTGGGGAGGGGTAGTGTATCTATGCCTGTCAGGTGTGAGACTGTCTGCTGAGATGCTATATCAATACAACATCTCAACAGACAGTATCACACCTGAGGGGTTTAGATACACAGCTTAGCAGACAGCACATCGAAACTAGAATGGACAGGAGCAGGAGAACGTCCAGTACTGTAGAGCAGGGGTCCCCAACCACCGGTCCCCGGACCGGCGCCGGGCCGTTAGGTGTTTAGCGCCGGTCCGCGGCACAGCCGGGAGCTTTTGTTCTAAACACAAGGCCCGCAGGCCAAATCCGGCCCGCTGCCTCGTGTTATGTGGCCCGCGGTGTGCCGACGCCGCTCACCACTGAGGTGATTACCAGCTCCCGCTGGTAATCGCGCTGTTGCCACTGATCCCGGCGCACACTGACGTCAGTGTGCAGCCAGGATCCTCCTCCCCGAGTCCCCTGCTCATTAGTTCCGCAGGAGAGGACTCGGGGAGAAAGCGTGCCGGGCTACACACTGACTACAGTGTGTGCCGGGCTCAGGGCAAGCAGAGAGGGAGCGACGCTGACAGCAGGGAGGAGGTAAGTATATGGGTTGGGGGGGCTTATTACCGGGGGGAAGCTGTTTATTTCTAAGGGGGGGTGGCTGCCTATTACTGGGGTAGGGGAGGGCTGCTTATTACTGGGGGGGGGGGCAGGGGGGCTGGTTATTACTGTGGAGGGGCTGCCTATTACTGGGGGGAGCTGTCTATTACTGGGGGGGCTGCCTATCACTAGGGGGGCTGCCTATTACTGTGGGGGGCTGCCTATTATTGGGGTGGGGGCTGCTTATTACTGGGGGGGCTGCTTATTACTGTGGAGGTGCTGCTTATTACTGGGGGGGCTGCTTACTACTGGGGAGGGGCTGCTTATTACTGGGGGGGGGGGCTGCTTATTACTGGGGGGGGGGTGCTAATTACTGTGGAGGGGGCTGGTTATTACTGGGGGGGAGGCTGCCTATTACTGAGGGGTGGGGGCTGCCTATTATTGGGGGGGAGATAAATTATATGCTGCCCTATGTGTGTGCTTGGGGGGGGGAGATAAATTATATGCTGCCCTATGGGTGTGCTTGGGGGGGGAGATAAATTACATGCTGCCCTATGTGTGTGCTTGGGGGGGGAGATAAATTATATACTGCCCTATGGGTGTGCTTGGGGGGGAGATAAATTACATGCTGCCCTATGCGTGTGCTTGGGGGGGGGGATAAATTATATGCTGCCCTATGTGTGTGCTGTGGGAGGGGGTGGGGGGAAATAGATTATATACTGACCTATGTGTGTGCTGCCAGGCGGGGGGGGGGGGGATATATTATACCGCCCTATGTGTGTACTGCCAGGACATTCTAAATGTCATAATTAAATAAGTATGCACTAAACTCCAACCCCCTTCATAACCCCGCCCCATATAACCAAAGCCCCGCCCATGTCCCGCCCCACCCTGCCAGGCCTTGTAAAAATGGTCTTGCTTGAAGCCGGTCCCTGGTGCCAAAAAGGTTGGGGACCACTGCTGTAGAGTGAACTTTGAGAGGGCGGGAATCGGGGCGGGAGCTGTGGGGCCAGGAGAGACTCCCCGGGAGTTCAATGCATCCTGCTGACATCGGGAGTGCGCACACAGTGGGGGGACGCCCAGGACATTGTGGGATTGCACCACAATGACGCCATCTTTGAAAACTGCTTGCTACATCAGTTTACAAAGTACCGTATATACCGGCGTATAAGACGACTTTTGAACCCCGAAAAATCTGCTCTGCAGTCGGGGGTCGTCTTATGCGCCGGTAATACAAAAAAAAAAAAAGTGTAAAAAAAAATAATTTATTACTCACCTCCCACGGCGTTCTGTCGCGCTCCGGCAGGATGTCGCTCGCTCCGGCAGGCTGTCGCTCGCTCCTCGTCCCCGGCGCAGCATAGCTTTCTGAATGCGGGGCTTGAAATCCCCGCTTCCAGAAAGCTAATACACACGCCGGCAGCCATGACAGCATTGAATGGCTGTGATTGGCTAAAGCACACGTGGCTTCAGCCAATCACACTATTCAATGACATCATTGAATGGCTGTGATTGGCTGAAGGCGCACGTGTTAGCAATCACACCCATTCAATGATGTCATTGAATAGTGTGATTGGCTGAAGCCACGTGTGCTTTAGCCAATCACAGCCATTCAATGATGTCATGGCTGCTGGCGTGTGTATTAGCTTTCTGGAAGCGGGGATTTCAAGCCCCGCATTCAGAAAGCTATGCTGCGCCGGGGACGAGGAGCGAGCGACAGCCTGCCGGAGCGAGCGACATCCTGCCGGAGCGCGACAGAACGCCGTGGGAGGTGAGTAATGAATTTATTTTTTTTTCTCCACTGTATACCGGCGTATAAGGTGACAGTTGGGGGGTCGTCTTATACGCCCCGTCGCCTTATACGCCGGTATATACGGTAACAAAAAAACCAGAACAGGTAATATGCCTGGCATTTTGAGCCCATGTATGCTGTGTTTTAAAATGGTTAGTGAAGGGAAAACATTATTATAATAAAAAAAAATTTCACCCAGCATGGCCGGACAACTTTTTAACAGTACTTAAAAATATCTTCTCCAGCTAAGTCCTTCAAGTCTCTAAATGTAATATAGTCTACTATGTGGCTCACCGTAGCAATGTCTCATTATTTCATTAATGCACTGTACTTCCATTGATCAGTTTCTGTATGCAGTAAAACTGTTAGACTTCTGTTTGGCTCTACTTATATTACAGTATACTCCTTTACCTCCTTTGTCAGTCTATTTGGCTTTTGCATGTAATGATATGGCTATCTGAAGCACATTTCTGATTACTAGTGGATGAAATATTGGCCAATAAATGCAGAATGAATGTGTTACAGTCAGCATCTATTTCCTGTTATGATAATTAAAAGATTGATCTGCCTCAATCCTGCCCTTGTTATATATTTATGGCATTTCATAGAAAACTTCCTTTGTATATTGCTGATTAAAAACTACTTTTCTCCATGCCTCTAATAATATTGAAAGCTGTTTGTAAATGTTTCCCACAGTGAGTACCTTAACACAAGGGTTTTAATGATGAAGTTAAGTGTTTAGAATATGAATGTTGTGTGCAGTACAATAATTTGACCTGATGTAATTTCAGTACTTGACGAGTGTAGAAGAAGCCCCACAGCTAAGCTGTGATCAATAGTAACCTGAGTGAATTAATATACACCATGCAGTTCTCACTAAGCAGTCACTTGTCCGAGCTCCTCTAGAAGGGGAATGATTGTGCTCATGATAAATTGTTCTCTTAAATTAAACAGTGAATAAATCTCTATATTTTTGCATGAGATCAATATTTATCAGGATACATATTAATCACATTGGGAATATTGTGAAATTGAGTCAAGATCAGCAAATCTGGAACAGTCATGTTATATAACAGTTATGTTAAGAATTGATTTTGCTTCCTTAGAACTGACATAAATTCATTTTAATTCCTAATGTATGAAATTAAGGATGTTTTAATTAAAAAGTGACATCTGTAAGTAAACATGACATATACTGTAAACATATGCAGTATGATACATGTATACATGAATTGAGGTTGAGAAAAAATGGTTGATATTTTGTATGGCTAGATGTACTTTTGTAGGAAATAAAACACAATTGCATATCTACCATAGATCAAGGCCAGAGTTTGTTGTAGGTTAGTAACCATATACGTTTGATGTAAGCCATTGGAACTTGTCAATTTTCACCAAATATGTAGTGTGTATGGAGGTTTCCTGACTTTCCAATGATGGCAGAAGGATGGAACATGTTGAATTTCAACATACTTGATCCTTTGTTTCTTTGGGAGATAAGCTGCTGACATTGGAGTCTGGTATTTTTTTCATATAAAAAATGACTGATCATGTATGTGTATGGGGTAGTTGGTTTGCCTGACATTGACTTATTTTGGATGATAAATCTGGTGCATCTTTAAGGACCAGGCTGTTTTCGCCCTAAAGGACCAGACACTTTTTAGGGATTTTACTCATGTGGGGGCTTTTTTGGGGGTATTTTCTAATATTTATGTCACTGACGTTTTTCCCATTTGTTTACGTTTTATTGGGTTTAGTTTAATTTAGTTTAGTTCTAAGTAACTCTTCCGCTTTCTCTCTGCACTACATAGGGCTCATTAAGAGCTGTGTAGCCTGTAAAGGAGAAGGCAGAGGCATTTAAAAACTCCATTCTGCCTTCACACCCGCCCTGGTCCTTGGCTGTCACTAACATCTGAGAACCTGACCTGCTCCTGCTAGATTGCAAGAACTGTAATCCTGTGCCATACTTTTGCTATCGGCCAGGATTAAAGCCCAGGAACAGGTGTCATAAATTTACCACGCTAGGTCCTTAAAGGGTTAAACTGTCCAGTCTAACTTTATGCCACTTATTAGTTGGCTTAATTTTACTAATTGTGCTAAAAAAAAATTTCGTGCAAAAAGTCACCTTTAAATCACTCTCCCCTGCCATAAAAACCATGAGTCTTTCAGTGAAGCTATGCCACTTTTTAGGCTTGGAGAGAAAAATGGCTGAAAGTGTCTAAAGTTGAGAGTCGGAGCACAATAAAATGATATAAGAGAAATATTGTTTTATTTATCCACAGAGCTGGTGTTCGCAACAAATCTAAGGTCTTCTGTGCATGAGGAGCCTATAGAATTCTGTCTCAAACTGTTTTAAATGTGTGAAGCCGAAGGCGGTTTAGACAGGGATGGCATATCTCCATTAAGTTGGCTGTATTTATATACACAATTGTAGATGTTCATGGATTAGAAAATATGCTATGGCTTCTAAGCATAGCATACCCTGTTTCTCCGAAAGTAAGACGCGTCTTATATTAATTTTTGCTCCCAAATATGCGCTACATCTTATTTTCAGGGGGTGTCTTATTTCGCCGAGGCAAATCCGTCTGTGGCCGCTAATCCCTCAATTGGCCAGTTTTGTGGACGAAATTTCTCAGAAATCTCGTCCACATGGGACAGCAAATCTGTCACGGCAAAGCTGGGAGAAGCCGGTGTTGTGGTGCGGATTCACTGGCCACAGAAACGGAAAAGCGTGCAGCCAGGTCGCTTCAAAACAAGCGTCTGAGTGCCGTGGGTTTTGAAGCAGCGCTTTCCCGGCGGAAATCTCGCTGTTTATCGCTGTGGCCAAACTGCAAGATTTCCGCTGGAAATACGCTCTGTGAGAACCCAGCCTTAAGAATCTCACACAGGTTGCCGGACTCACACACAGAGCCATAAAAAAATAAGGGCTGTAAAGTAACGTACCTGTCTGCAGACAGAAGATCCTGTACCACTTGTAAGCAGGGATGGTATTGCAGCTTCCGGCCACCCGGGGGAGCTCATCACAGCAGACATGTACAGCAGGAACAGAACGTACAGTATGGACTTTTCCAGCCAGCAAGGGGAGCTCACAACAGCACACTTGTACAGCACAGCAGGGACAGGATAACAGCAGACTGTCTGCAGATCTACCTATACATCTGGAGGTAGGAGACAACGGGGATGGCAGCAGGGGTCAGGCCTCTTGACTTGCCTGCACACTTTACTATGCCTTACTATCGGGGGTGCCTTATATTTGGGACTTCTGCAAATTTCCGGGGGTGCCTTATTTTCGGGGAAACGCGGTAACAGTTGTCTACTCTTTAATCCGATCTGTGCTCTACTAAAACCCACTTTATACATCACACCCAACTCAAATGTTTGACCTACCCTTCCTAAGCACCATTGAAAGGAGTCCTTGGTCAGACCGGAATATCTCTTTAATATTCGATGCAATGGAACCTGTACAGAACCCAACAGAAAAAACCTGAAAGGTATAGTAAATGCCCCACGTAACTCTATGGGTGCCCTATTAAAGCTGCATACAACAAGGAGCCGTAATATGACTGTGTGCATTAGGGCTCACACTGATTATGGAGAGAAATATGTCACTGCCTTACTACTTGATCATAGCAGCTGAAAATATTCTATCATTTAAATTTGAGAGGCCTCATAATTATACACCTGAAATGGTGGCATTTAGCTCTTGCAACAAGTGCTAGTGAGCAAGGTGTCTGACAATCCATTTGATGGCAGATGCGGTGTTAATGGGTTTGCGGCAGGTTATGAGTGTGTTGCTCTTAATAATCTAATCTATAATTAAGCTGAGCAGAGCAGGCGGTTGTCACATCATCCGTCTACATGGCAGAGGGCTTGTTAAACAGTTTAAGAAGGGCTATGAAACTTAATTTGTATTTAATTCTACTTTATGTACAGTTTATTTTGCAAGCACATAAAATGCCAATTGCTGCCTGCACATAGGCACTTGGAAACAGACCAATTGGTGTGCAGCATGACAATTTCCTCTTAAACTGGCAGATAATTAGAATTGCCCTGTGGCAGACGTGTCTGTTCTTTCCCTTTGGGCATAGAATCTGCAACACAACACCTGCAGCGTCCTTGCATCTCATTTAATTATTCTGATGGTACTTAGTAGTGAAACTGCCCAGGCACCTGTGAAGAGTTGCTACAAGACAGGGAAGAATACCTAACATTAAAGTAGTTATTAGTATTGCAGTACGACTAAATTTGCATGAGTGTATTTTGGGAGTGCATGAACTTCATTTTATATCCCTCCATAATATTAAGCCAATACTGGTCAATCGGGCAATGCATACACTTATGTGATTTTATGCTCGTAATTCCATACATAGTCCCCATGCCCTTTGATAAAAGGGATCTATAATACGAATGCAATGTTTTACATTCAAATGAAATCCTTATTAAAGGGGTTGTCCTACAAAAAATATTGTTTATTGTTTAAATCCAGTCCATAATTATTATTTTTGTATTTACAATTATGTAAAAAACTGTTCCTGTCCACAGATATTCCATGACTGTTAGAATAGCGCCACCTGCTGTTTCTATTGAAAAGCTTTTGTGTGTCCAGTCCTCCTCAGCTGGTCACACATGCTCAATCTTATTCCTTTGCAGTAATGCTGTCTTACTCTCATCACTTCTGAGAAGAGACAGCAACTTCAGAAGAAGCCACTCACAATACTAGCGATATCTCCAGGTATATCATTGGCTGTTGTAGTCACTCAAAGTCCTTAGTGGTCAAATGCTGAGGACTGTGGTTGGCTGCAGCAGCTGTAATGGGTTAATCCAAGTGACATACCATCCTTCACATGGTTAAATTTGCAGAGAGGAACAGTGGGATTTAAAAAGAAAAAAATAACATAGAAAGCCCTTTTAAGAAATATTGGAGTAGATTTAATATTCATGTCTAATAGTCAGAAAGTGTAAACCTATACGAGGCAGTACAAATATCTGCCCTATTAAGCACAGTGGTTAATTCTGGATGATGACTTTGATGCATCTTTAAACAATTGCTTAACCCTATGCCACCTATTGGTTGGCTTAGTTTGCGCCAAAATGATGCTGCAATTCACATTCTTCACATTTCAGCCACATAACCTTTTCAATCAAACCGCACCTCTTTTTTGTGTTATCTTACTGTATCCTGAGGTACAGTGGGTTATTCTTTTTTAGTAAGTTTGCTTCATAAATATGTCTAAAACCTAATGCAACATTATAGCCAGAAATGCGCTAAATTTGGCTCATTTTACAAACCCTATTTACATTCACATTAGTAAATTGACCCCAATATTTGTACTTCAATAAGTATATGCCAAGAAGTATAAAATATAATACATTTCACAAAAATAAATTTCTGAAATAAGAGTACAGTGGTACCTCGAGATGCCAGTGCCTTAGCTTGCAAGTTTTTTTACTTGCGGGCTGGTTCTCTCACGAATTTTTGGTTTGATTTACGAGCCTGCTTGCACGTCAAAAAACTCGCAAGCTGAGGCTCAGGAGGGGGGGGGGTCTATACTCACCTGTCACCGGCGTTTCGTCGTCGCAATGGTCTGCAGTGCTTCTGCAGGTTGTCGCTCCCTCCTCCATGCCGACACAGAGCGCTGCTTTCTGGATGTGGGGCTTGAATGCCCCGCCTCCAGCAAGCTAAGCTCTGATTTGTTAACTCAGCACCGCATAAGCCAATGAAAGCCATCACTGGGTTAACCAATCACAGCCATTCAATGAAATCATTGAATGGCTGTGATTGGTTAACCCAGCACCGGCTTTCATTGGCTGACATAGTACTGAGTTAACCAATCAGAGTATTACCTTACTGGAGGTGGGAAATTCAAGCCCCGCATCCAGGGAGCAATGCTCTGTCGGTGTGGAGGAGGGAGCGACAGCCTGCTGCAGCACCACAGATCATTAGGGAATGCTGGTGGTAGGTGAGTATTGATTGTTTTTTTTTGCTTGCAGTTAGGTTCCCCATTGAAATGCATTGGAATGTATTAATGGCGTTTCAATGGATTTCAATGGGTAAAAATGCTTTGACATACAAGTTTTTTGGCTTACGAGCTCCGTCTCAGAATGGATTAAACTTATATGTCAAAGCACCACTGTACAGTACATGGGAGATGTTTGTTGCAATTTTATGGTACACTCATATTAGGACATTAACTTATTTCACTCCTCAGAAAGATTGCTGGTGGAGATAATACTGGAGGTGAGTGAGATGATACTGAAGGGAGGGAAAATTTGATATTGGGAGGTAGAAGTGATACTGGAGGTTTTTAGATAACTTGCTGGAGAAGTAATACTGCGGGAGATATAATAGTGGGGAGTCATGTGATACTGGATGGATGATACTGGTGGCAGAGGAGAAATCATTTTGGGAGAGGAGAGAGATATTTAAGGAGTGAAGAGATGATATTAGGGCGAGTGATAACACCTAGGGTGAGATATATTGGTCTATATAAGACTAGTATAGAAAATTGCATTGCAGAGGCATATATAGTAGTCAATAAGCTCTACACAAGCAGAAAAGAGGTCCAGTACATACAAGTTGCCTCTGGTAACCTTTTTATAGGCCAAGGGTAGAACCACATTTAGGGCCTCAGATGGCAAGACCATTCATCTAATCACACCACAACTCATATCTGCCCAAAATGTACCTGCATGCCCAGTTTTACAGCAAAGAAATGACTCCTTCCAGGTGCTTAATTTTTTTTTGTCAATTAGTCGTGCAGGAAGTGAGAGTGATGCCTAAGTAATTTCCACAAGGGAATTATCTAACAAAAGGCTGGCCCTGTCTGCAATTAAATGTTGGAACATTTTTCCCTTATACTTGGAGTATTGGAAGTGGACGTGGAAGCAAGCCAGAGCTGGATTATTGTAAAGCTTTATACGTACAGTTTCAAGAAAAGGTAAGCAAACCCTTTCAAACTATCTGGATTTCTGCATTGATTACTAATAAAATGTGATCAAATTGTTATTTAAGTCACAATTACAGACAAATACAATCTAATCAAATTAATAAAACACAAACAGTTGACTTTAAGGGCTCAGTCAGACAAGCGGCGTTCCGCGCGTATTTTCGCTTGGAAAAACTTCCGCACCACATGCGGACGAAAATCTGCATGACCTCGTCCATTGTCACCCATATGTTCTTTCTTTGGCAGGTGCGGATTTTCGTCCGCACCTGGGGTGCATTTTTTTCCGTGCAGAAATACGCGCGGATCTCCGCTCGTGTGACCGAGCCCTTATAGAGCAAATTGAGTAAACATCAATGCTAAAGGGAGAAAAGGTAAACCCTTGAATTTAACAATCTGTAGTTTCCCTTTGGCAACAATTACCTCAACCACACCTCATGTGGGCAATCCTCGGCAGACCATGCCACAGCTTCTCGATTGGGTAACTTTTGTCTCATCTGTCCATAAAACATTTTTCCCAGAAGCATTTTGGAACATTGCGGTGGTGTTGGACAAGCTTGCGATGGGTCACTTCCTTTGTGGTGTTCTTCCATGAACACCATTCATTTTCAGTGTTTTACTATTAGTGGACACATGTACAGACAGTATTTCAGTTGGCAGAGTCTTCTGTAGGTCTTTTGCTGTTATCCTTGAATACAATCTCACCTTTTTCTGGAATGCCAATTGTGTGTGTAGAGTGATTATAATAGCATGCCCAATCATAGGGAGAGTAACAATAGTCTGTATTTTCTCCTGTTTTTTTTACCATTCAGTGATGTAAACCCAGGACTTCAGCATTGCTTTTGTAGCCTTTTCCAGTTTAATGTGTCTCTATATCACATTTTCTAAGGTCTTCTGAAAGTAATTTGCATCAGGGCATGGTTCACATTAACCAAACTTTCTTAAGAACAACAGATTTGTCAGTAACCAGTAGAGTTGAGCGAATGTACTCTTCCGAGCTTGATGCTCGTTCGAGTATTAGCATACTCAATGGTGCTCGCTACTCGAGCGAGCATTGCACCATGTTCGACCCAGCCCCTGTTTTGGTCCCTCCCACCGCTGACGTGTCACATTTGACCCCTCCCCGCTGCGCACGTCAATGGTAGTTTGTGGCTGGCTTAGTGGAGGAGAGAGGGAGAGAGAGAGGGAGAGAGAGAGGGAGAGAGAGAGAGAGAGAGAGAGAGAGAGAACACGAGCACAGGAAAAAAAAAAAAACTTGTCCCGTGCAAAAATGCTTGAGTCTCCCATTGAAGTCAAAGAGGTTCGTTACTCGAATAGAGCTCTCGAATTTTACGAAAAGCTTGACTCGAATAATGAGGACTCAATCATTTTGGTGCTCGCTCATCTCTAGTAACCAGGCTTTGTGTGCCTTTATTCATTGGAATAGGTAAAAAAAAAAACAATTTTTTTTGTGAAACCCAAATCTCTAATCTCATCTCCTTGTGTCCAGTGCTCCAGATATTAGGCAAAAGATTCAAAGATTTAGAGAGAACTTACTTCACATGGGGGTTCCAGTTACAAGGAAACCCCTCTTAATCCAGATGTGCCAATACAAATTTCTGATTCCTTTTTCTTAAATCCAGGTCCACAGAAATTAGGTGAAGCAAGTTTCAGAGCATAAAGTTATATGTCAAATGGTCTTTTGTGTGTATGTATGTTGATAGGATCATATGAATTCAATTTCTTTTTAGCTCCACTCAATTCTTATGATAATGAATTTCCACAAGAATAAATTAATGTAAAACCATTTTTTCTGAAAGGTATGATGTGCACAAAACATCATTTGACAAATAACTGCCTTTTTAGAAATTGATATTGTTGTAGTTACTACAGCCAAAGGTCACTTCCTGTTGCACAATGCATGTTCCCAACATGGTGGTATATCCAGCACCTGTAACACATGACTAATGTGGTGGCAGCTCCGGCACCTCGAATGCACACATATTTCCAGCAACTGCCAACTTCTAGTCCTGATGAATCTTCGGTATCACAGCAATGTGCACGCAACTCAACAAAAAGCTGAGACATTTTGCCCCATACCTCCCCACTCACATGAGATTTAAAATAAACCTGGACAGTTCTCTTGTATAACTGCATCTATGCGCCATAGAGCTATTATTACTTCCATCTGCCTAAACACGTTGCTCCCATGTCTGTATGTATATTCCAAATAAGCTTCCTTTGTCTAATTTTTGTGTAACTGGATTTATGAAAGAGTAATTGGGATTTTGTATTGACACACCTAGTTTAAGTTAAGTTTCATTGTAACTGAAACACCCCCCCACCACCATGAAGTAAGTTGACTTTGAATCTTTTACCTGACACCTGGAGCGCTGGAATCTATTTTTACTGTGGATCTATATGCTCAGGACCGAAGTGTTGCTTTGCTTTCCTATGAGTACTCCACTGATGCTCTGTCTTTGGATGTCCTGAGTGTATATTGGCTATCCGGTGATTTTTGGTTTGAGGCTAACCTGGACCATAAGTGTGATAGCCTTCCTTTAGATGCGGACTGGCCGCACCAGGTGAGTCCCTTTCTTTGAAATCTCAGTGTTGTTCTTCTACATCTTGGGGAGCTGCACTTCTCCTTTAATTTTATATCCTTAAATGAAACACCTTTTGTCAGTTAGCGCTTGCAGAAATCATTAATACAGAGGTTCACTTACTTTTTATGTCTGTTCCATGGATGTTTACTATCAATTTGTTCAATAAAAGGCAATAGCAGTATAACTGCTTGTGTGATATTAGTTTAGATAGTGTTTGCCTACCATTGTGGCTTAGAATACAAGCAGAGCACATTTTATTAGTAATTAATACAGGAATAATATTTTTTCTGAAAGATTAACTTTTCCTTGCAGCTGTAATGGCTGCCCTTATCTGATCTTTCTTGCTTCTTCTGTTGATTCCAAGAATAGTATTGAGTGAAGTAAACAAGTTAAACGCTGTCGGGTCAAACTTTGCTGAAAGTACAGTTTGCAGCGAACCCAAATCTCAGGCAGTTCATCCCGGCTAAACCCACAGAAGAAGAAAGAGGTGGTGGTTCTCCTGTGACTCAGTGGTTATATTGTTGCAGCACTGGGGTCCTAGGCTCAAATCTGGCAACATTTGCATGGAGCTTGTATGCTCTCCCTGTGCTTCATAA
The DNA here is from genome assembly GCF_035609145.1 of Eleutherodactylus coqui. Taxonomy (NCBI): domain Eukaryota; kingdom Metazoa; phylum Chordata; class Amphibia; order Anura; family Eleutherodactylidae; genus Eleutherodactylus; species Eleutherodactylus coqui. The sequence continues at coordinate 404,024,038 of NC_089837.1, forward strand.
TAATGGCCTTTATGCATACTGTTCACCACTTTACATCACTTGATATTTTCTGTCCCCATTGGGGCTCACAATCTATCAGTATGTTTTTGGAGTATGAGAGGAAACCCACACAAACAGAGGGAGAAATAACATGTGATGTAAAGTGCTATATAAATAAAGACAACTATTATGAAATACAAGGAGAACATACAAACTCCATGCAGATGTTGTTGTTGGTCAGATTTGAACCTAGGCCCCAGCACTGCAAGGCAACAGTGCTAACCACTGAACCTCAGGAGAAGAACAACCACCACCACTGTTTGGCTAGGGTTATTTTTTGCGAGTATTGATGAAGTTCCAGTTCAGTTCAAATTAATTCAGCCCAAACCAAACTTTTTCCCAAAATTCTGTAAACTGGACGAACTGAACTTTTCAAAAATTTGCCCATCTCTCTTCAATAGCTGTTATATAGTCAAAAGAAATATTTAATTTTTGCAAATGTTAAAAAACCAGGACTGCTTTCACATGTAACTACACATACCGTGGCAGTTCTTGACAAAGGAAACGTAGTGAGAAAATAAAAGTAAGCAACCAGTAAGCTTACAGTAAGCAACCAGCTTTTTGGCCGCCTGCAGATGACCGGATCAGATCCTGCTGCAAAAATTCTCTGTGGCTCACCTGCTCCCACGCCTCTTCTATGCGCCGGCTGCTGCCCAGAGTGGAGCCGGCGCGTCACTATTGACGTTTCTCTGCAAGACCCGTACAGAAATAGAACGTGCCGCGATTTGTTTTCTGCGTGTGTTTTCACACGGACAAATCACGGCTGTGTGCATAGGATTGCATTATGCATTATTTCCACCCGTCTACTGGAGGCCATACTCTGTTTTATCAGTATTTGTACATACGCAGTTAGTTCTCTTCTGAGAATTGGCACAAGCACTGGCATTCTAGGCATTAGCAAGGAGCTCACAAGTTGACCCCACTGATCTGATTCCTATGGCATATCCAGTCAATATTCCTACAGTACGGCCCCATAGATAGCTATGGGAGCTGAATTCCGGCTCTGTACATTTCAAGAAGTTAATTAGAGTAACAATACTTTCATGTGTATGAGTGCTTTGAAATCAAATACAAAAACTTCTTGTGCTATATACATTTTCTTTTAACAATAACAGATTTCTGGATCACATGTAGAAACAGCTACAAACTTGTTCTGAAATAATCAGTGGACATATAATACATAAAGATGAAGCATTATCTTCCATTTTAAACATGGCTTCAAAAACATCTCGGAGTTGTAAGTAATTGTTGTCTCATGTCTGCACATATTCTAATACTCATAGATTTTCTTCATTTATTCCCCCCGTCTGTTTGAAATCCTGCCAATTTACAGATCCAAACACCTGGGAGAAGAAACTACCTGAGTATCACCTGAGGGTATTATTTCTCATTTGCCTTTTTTGTCTTATAAACATTCTGCTTCAAACATGTAATTGTCAAGTAATAATAACTGATGTTAAACTGCTGCATTGAGTATAATTCTCACATGATCACATTCTGGTAGGGGATGTAGGTTGCAAACTGTCCTTTGAAATTTTGATATTTAATTTTCCAGTAATTTCATTAAATGAAGTGTTAAAGGTAGAAAATTCTTCCAAATTCCCCAGTGTATTATCAATCTTTAGGAGATCGGCTCAATACGAATGTTTGGAATTTTCTCACTTTCCTATAGGTCCAAGAAGTGAATATATCAATGTGCCTCTGTCTCATGTACGATATTCATATATGATATTATACTCGGCAAATCACAAATATAATTTGAATAAAAAGACTGCTGACTGTTCTGCAGGCAGGGAATTTGAGATTATCTGCAGACTTAGATGTAGTTACTGAAAGCCTTCAATGGCAAATAGAGTGATTTGAACAATAACACTATATTATATTATTTAAGCTAGTTTCCAACATAATCTTAAAAATGACTCTATTTTAAAGGGTAATTCTACCTTAAAATTTCTTTTTAGCACTCTACAGTCTGCATCATGATAAGCTGCAGACCTCAGGGCTCAGCAGTTGTATGGATCTGCAGTACAATATCCATCAAGAGCTATAGACCAATAGTGTACCTTTGAGTGGTTCCTATTTCATATCATGGCATACAGAGGTTTTTTTTTGCTCATTGATTCGTACATGATCCTTGAGTATTAAAATATGGCATGTTCGATAGCATACTATACTACTGAGATATTCTCAAAAAGAACAATCGATTCAAGGCAAGAACGCTGTTTTCCATATGTCAGAAGACTGCATCTGAGAAAGGAGCCATATGTACCATTTGTACTGCCATGCAGTCACTGTAAGCATGACTTTGCCATAAATGATAAAGGTATTTTTGGCATTGAAATAGTGGGTGGTTAGGTAGTAGTTGCACCAAGACCCCTCTCCGATATAAGGAGATAGCATTATAATAGTATAGATGGGTTGGGAAGAGTATCCTCTCTTCTTAAGGAGAGCACCTAAAGGATGTGTGAGGATACACCTAGGAAGTGAGGGAGAAGTCTTATAAGGCCATGCATGCTCCTCTGGGAAATATGCAAATAAGATGGAACAATACCTCTGCAGCACCAGAGGTGTTTGGCTAGTGAGAGCCCTATGATGTGGGTCAGAGGGGTATCATCTCTTCTTGCGCTCTCTCTGTATCAGTATGTATATGTTATATTACTTCTATCTTTAATTTTGTCTACAATGCGTGTGGCTTTGCCGTCTTTATTGTTCTATTAAAATCACCTGTGGATATCTATACCACCACTGGGGACATCACTGTTGTTCAACGCCTACTTGGATTAGGGGGGATCTTAGTTGAGACACCCCCGTGAAGTAAGTTACCACTCTCCAATTATTGTGGTCTGTTTCCTAGAGCACTGGGGTTTTCATATATTGTGTTCCTATCTGTTTTTCTCCAACCAACATTGGATTTGGAGCCCCCACAGAAGCTCTTCAGTATGATGGATGTCCGTGCGACCAGGAAGGATCTGCATTCCTACTGACATTGACTAATTAAATTTTACCGCTCACCGGGACTCCAGGCGTGGTGGACTGCCCGCACCCAGGGCAGCCCGCCACACCAGGTAAGTCTGCCTATTCTTTTAGACTAACTCTCTCCTTAAATCCCAGGAGTGCTGCCTTTGTTTAAAACGTTTTCCATCTCTTCTTAAAGAAAAGTACATAGAAAGAGTGCGAGGAGACACCTAGGAGATGAGTGAGAAGACTTATAAGGCCATGGTACATGGCAAGTGGGAGGCCTTGTTACAGATTTTGTATTGGGGCCCATGGGCTTTAGGTTATGTCTCTAAATGTTACTCAAGCCTTTATTTGTGGACTGCAGTGAAGTCCCAGCAGTTAAAAGATAAAGTTTTTTAGTGCCCATAAAGTTTGGCATATAGGTTTCCACACATTATGTACTCCACAAAGTAGCTATCTAGGAAAAAGAACTAGCGGGGCCACAACCTGTTTAAGTGTGGAGTTTTGCTGAAATGAAGCCCCAAAAAATGTGGTTAGGATATAAAATGTAGGTTGATAGTGGTCTATATGCGGATGCATAGGTAATACTAAGTTAACTTGATATACAGTACTGTAGATATTCTGGACAGATATACTGGTTAATATTTACTCAGTTTGTGCATATAACTTGAAATGAATCAATTTGACTTAATGTACCAAACTATTATGACACAAGAGATTCATTTTTCTTCTTTCAAGTAAAGATAATAAAAAAAATATTAATGTTTTTTTTTTACCTCTGAAAAGTGCCAAAAACTTTTGGATTGTGGCAGTGCAGTGGAAATGGTGATGGCAATTTTGTACAGTGTAATGAAACTAGATTATACAATCGCTCAGCAAATATTCAGATATCCTTTATGTTTGGTTCTGAAATTGTACTTTATGCTCAAAATTACAACCATCAATCTCTTTGTAGAAGAACAAAAGCATGTCTTGTTTTTTTTCCCTTTCCTTTTTTACTAACAGTATAAGGACTATTTCAATTAGCTTCCAGTGGCTTTGTAAAACGAGTCTGAAAGAAATGGATCAGAATAGAGAAAGTTGGGGGCTAGTACACTCTCTCCACAGGCCAACACAATAGAACTAGTATTTCAAAGACGTGGAGAAAAGAAGACTTTGCAATGGTGTGCCAGTGACAGCGGGTGATATGGGCTGTTTGAATGTGCTTCTGTTACAGTACTCTTTATCAAAGGACGATGAAGCAACCCTGCAATTTCATATTAAGTAAAGATAAATCTCAGTAAAATTTTGTGAACAGTTGTTTTTTTAATATAGTCTTGTGTGCTCATATGAAGTATTCACTTTCACTCTCTGTTCATCTATATACTGCATATATTAAGATGCATCAAAATCTTCAAAGTCAAATATTAAAAACCCTAAAATAATGTACAAGTAATATGATTTTTGTCTACAAACTTTGCTTTTCAAAGAGTAAAAGCTTACTTTCTAGTGACCCATCACTTCTGGCTTAAAAGAAATATATACAGTATATTAAGAAATTAGCTTTATTTGTGTCAGGAGGATTTATAAGATCCGGAGACTGACAGCAGAAAACTGCTATTATCCAGGTAATCACAGAGGTGTTTTGTTTATTATAGACCTCTTATGTGGCCAAAAACTTACCATTGACCCCTTCACTGAATTAGACTACAAGAATTTAAAATAAAACCACTAGTGACCACCAATACACTTTTTTATGGCTTAAGGCTGGGCCAAAATCTTTTTAAACAAGCCTTGTCTGCAGTGAGTGTTGTAGGATTGGGTGCTGGGCTGTATGATAGCTTAGCTCTTGCTTTAAAGGATGCGATTGGAGGAACCTCCGATTCCAGCTATTTAACCCTTAGGTGCTGAGGTCAAGTGGACCATAGCATCTAAGGAGTTTCAGAGGGAGGGGACTCCATCACCCTTGTTCCACCTCCTGCAGTGCAATTGTGGGGTGTCAATGTGTTGTTATGGCATCTAGAGGCCTAACAAAGGCTTCTGGGTTAACTATGAACTGAAGCATGTTAGGCTTCGCCAGAGGCAGGATCTAATAGGCTGTAAAACCGACAGCCATTTTGCACTAAACTAGATAAGTATCACAATTATTTATGTAAACGATCAAATAATCCCATGTCCAAGTCCCCTAGTTGGACTAAAAATGTTGGGTAAAAAATTCAATGAAGTTTTATTAAAGAAAAAATCCTGAATTTAAAAAATCTACATTTTCCCTGCAAAGGCCTTTTATGGGAAAAAAAACTTCATGTTATAGGTATCACCTCATTTGTAATCACCTAAACTATACAACTATCATGTTATTTATCCCACATGGTGAATGCAGAAAAAAAATAAAACAAATTCCAGGATTGTTGTTTTTTTTTACCCACCTTGCAAGAAAAATAAAAATAAGTAAGTAATAAGCTGTGTGTACCCCAAAATGGTACTAGTAAAAAACTACAACTTGTCCTGCCAGAAAAAAAATTGTACACTTTAGTCTGTGGAAAAATAATAGTAAAAACCATAATGTTATGGTTTTTCTAAGAACGGGTTGCAAAAAGATATTTTTAAAACGTTTTGTGCTATGCAAAAGTAGTAAAACTTAAAAAAAGTGCTTCTAACCCCCTATGTGTCGCAATCTATGTAGAATGCAGCATGAAAAGACTTCACAGAAGGAGTGAGCCCCCTCTGTGATGTCATTGCTCCTCCGTGATATAATCATGGAGGGCCGATGAATTGCCATGGCAACAGGACATTAGATACTGGTGTCCCGGCTTGCCATTGCCTATTATCGCTATTACAAGAGATTAGGCATTGTAGTACAGAGGCCCTGCAATGTGTTATCATATTGATCATAACTGCTATGGTTTACGTCCCCTACAGGGATATAAAAATGTAAAATTTAAAAAATCCCACAAATTTGGTATCGTCGGATTCGTAATGACCCGTACAATAAATTGAACATGCTATTTATCCTGCATGGCAAAACGTAAAGAAACCCTAAAAACAAAGGCAAAACTGGCGTGTTTTATTCATTTTGCCTCACAAAAAATGTAAAAAAAGTGATCAAAAAAGCTGTATGTACCCCAAAATGGTACCAATAAAAACTACAGCTCATCATGCCCTCATAGAACTCCATTTATGGAAAAATAAAAAAGTTATAGGACTCTGAATGCAGCGATGTAGGAAAAACATATTTTCCCCAAAATGGTTTTTGCTGTGGAAAAGTGGAAAAAACCCTAAAAAATAGTAAGACTTTTGGTATCATCATAATCGAACTGACCCCCATAAAAAAATGTATCATGTCATTTATACTGTATGATTATTGCTGTAAAAAAAGCAAAAAAACAATGGCAGAATGTATGTGTTTTCCCTCCCTGCTCTCAAAACAAATTACTAAACGTTTTACAATATATAGAATATGTACCCAGAAATGGTAGCAATCAAAACTACAGTTCGCCATGCAGAAAACAAGCCCTCATACAACCATGTTAGCAAAAAAATAAAAAAAAGTTATGGGTTTATGCCCAAAATAGGCCATGTTCTTAAGGGGTTAAAGAGAGAGTAAAGGGTATTAATATTACTTAGTCAGTGGGCAGAGATCTGGTATTTCTTTTGGCATTCAAACCCCATGTTCTAAGTATTTTAATATTTTTCAAAACATCCATTCCAAAGGCTTCTGGTTCTCGCAAAGGCACTTATTATATTAACTTCATTATACCATTCAAAGATGGAAGAGCATTTGTTCTCCTTCCAATGTCTAGGAATTAAAGCTTTAGCTGCATTTGTAAGAAATGGAAATTTTGAGGATTCATTTATCTGAGTAGCTGATTCAGCAAAATAAGGTTAGGAGGAAATACTATATTGGAGCCTAGTATGAGAGATAAAATCTCACAAAGTGCTTTACAGTATGGTTGGATAAAAGGGCATGAAAATTATACGTGAATCTAAGTTCCCGATTCCTAAGAACAACGCCAACATAGTGGAGAGGAGTTCAGATCTATCTTATAAAGTAATACTGGAGTTTTATATCATTTGGAAATATTTTATTAAAAACATTTTACGGTGCAAAGCAGCAAAACATAAAAACCTATATAGATTTGTATCAACATAATCATATAGACTCGGAGAATAAATTTAGCATGTTATTTAGACCACATGCAATGAATGAAAGAAAACAAATGCAAAAAATAAAAATTTCTGTTTATTTTCTTCCAACCCACTCCAAAAAATAATAAAGGCTATACGAGGATATGTACCCTTAAGTTGGGCTATTAAAATGTACAAACACAAGCCCTTAGGCAGCCAAGTCAATGGTAAAATAAAAAAGTGATGCAATGAAAAAAAACTCAAAATTGGTTGGCCATCAGAGCCTAAACTAGACTGGTGATTAAGGGGGTGAGATGCACCCAAGGATCTGCGAATCAAATTCGCATGCTTTAATTCACCTGCGGACACCCTTAGGCCTCATGTCCACGGGGAAAATCGGGCCCGCTACGGATTCTCCATGGAGAATCTGCAGCGGGTCCCTCCTGCCCCGCGGACATGAGCGCCGAAAAGGAGAATAAATGAGAATAAACTTACCTCCGATCCGCTCCGTTTCTGCTCTTCGCGGCGGCGTCATCTTCTCTCGTCGCGGCCGGATCTTCATTCTTCGGCCCGGCGGATGTGCACGATGACGTCGGTGACGTGCCCCGCGCATGCGCCGGGCCGAAGCAAAATTATCCGGCCGCGGCTGAGAGAAGATGGCGCGGCGCCGAAGAGAAGAAACGGAGCGGGTAAGTAAAATATGATTTTTGTGTCCCGCGGATCCGGACGGCTTCCATAGGCTTCAATAGAAGCCCGCGGGAGCCATCCCCGCGGGAGACCCGCATGAAAATGGAGCATGGTCCGGATTTTTTCATGCTCCATTTTTTTTTTAAATCACTTTTATTGACGATCCGCGGGTATTTATGTACCCGCGGGTGGTCAATGCATCCCTATGGGGTGCGGATCCGCATGCAGGAAATCCGCTGCGGATCCTAAATCCTATTTTCCCCGTGGACATGAGCCCTTAGGGAAACATGGGCTTGAACTGTGGATCATTTGCACAGGTGGCCTGCGTGGATTTCCCAATTCAAATCTGACATTGGGCCTAAATTAGAGGGTACCTGACACCACCAACTCACTGACTAAATTAATTTAACTGAATGATAGGAGATAGCTATTTAGTCATTCACGACCCTCGGCAACCCTAAGGCCTCATGTCCACGGGGAAAATCGGGCCCGCTACGGATTCTCCATGGAGAATCTGCAGCGGGTCCCTCCTGCCCCGCGGACATGAGCGCCGAAAAGGAGAATAAATGAGAATAAACTTACCTCCGATCCGCTCCGTTTCTGCTCTTCGCGGCGGCGTCATCTTCTCTCGTCGCGGCCGGATCTTCATTCTTCGGCCCGGCGGATGTGCACGATGACGTCGGTGACGTGCCCCGCGCATGCGCCGGGCCGAAGCAAAATTATCCGGCCGCGGCTGAGAGAAGATGGCGCGGCGCCGAAGAGAAGAAACGGAGCGGGTAAGTAAAATATGATTTTTGTGTCCCGCGGATCCGGACGGCTTCCATAGGCTTCAATAGAAGCCCGCGGGAGCCATCCCCGCGGGAGACCCGCATGAAAATGGAGCATGGTCCGGATTTTTTCATGCTCCATTTTTTTTTTAAATCACTTTTATTGACGATCCGCGGGTATTTATGTACCCGCGGGTGGTCAATGCATCCCTATGGGGTGCGGATCCGCATGCAGGAAATCCGCTGCGGATCCTAAATCCTATTTTCCCCGTGGACATGAGCCCTAAAGGCGAGCTCCCTCCATGTTTTTTGGTTTTGCACTCCTTCTTCCAGTTGTCTGATATCCATGCCAGTATCAGCTTTGACAGTATCGGCCATTGTGTCCTTTGGTGGCCAGGTCTTCTTTTGCCACTGATCTGTCCAGGCATCTTAGATTTTTCTAGTGATGCTGCTTGCATTAGTGGCCAAAATCCATGAGTCTGAGTCTGATCATTGTGCCCTCCATTGATATATTGGGTCTTATACGATTCAGGACTTCTCTGTTTGTTACTCTCGCCATCCAGGGCATACACAGCAGCTTTTGCCAGCACCACAGCTCAAGCGCATCAATCCTCCTTCTACCAGCTTTTTTCGCAGTCCAGCTTTCCCATCCATACATAGTTATGGGTAAAACGGTGGTTTGCACTATCCTGCATTTAGTTGCTATACCGGTATCCCTACTTTTACAGATCTTGTCCATGTTTAGCATTGCTCTTCAACCCAATGCTGTCCTATGGTTTATCTCTAGCATAGATTCTTCCGCCTGGTCAATTTTTGAGCCAAGTAAGATGAAGTCTCACACGCATTCTATGACCTCATTGTTGATTTCGATTTGAATTTGCCTATTTTTTGAAGTTGTCATAAATAAGTAAAATGTCCTATTAAGCACAGTACCACAAACATTTATGAACCAACTAAACAGCCATAGTTCCATAAAAAAATAAATGTGCATGCTGTAGTATGCTGAGATTTAGCTGAATGTTTCCTTTTTTTCTAGAGATCATAAGAATTGAGCCCTTTAAAATGTCAACTTTATTGCTGGTCTTTGTAGAAACTATTTTATGGAAGCAAAGTAACTGTTATATGTACTCTTTGAAATGGTTTCCCTGCTATGATTCCGTCCCTGAAAGTTAACCTCTCCTCTTATTCCAATCTTTACATTTGTGTTAGTTCCTACAGTTCTTTTCTACTTTCAGCCATTGACAGCTTTATCTTCCTTTTACTTTCAGGAAGAAATGAACTGCTAACATTTTCAAATGTTACACTTGTTGGGGCACTTTCCACACACAATTTCTGAAGGAAAAAAGTGTTCTGGATCCCCTCCATATTGATCTACATGCACAGACTTCTCTGAGAGCTAACCTCTCCGTCACCAATATTACTGTAAAGACACCTTTACACAGGGAGATTATCACCTAAATCCTCACTGGAAACAGTCCTGTGTACATACAACCAGGGACAGCGACTTATTGGGGGTTGCTCAATGCTTGAGTAACTCCTGTTTACTACGAATGGTAGCGAATGGCCGGTACAATCCTGGCCCACTTCACCATCTTTCACTTGAGTGACTATCAATCCTGTCTAAAGCACAAGGGCAATAGTCGAGCAGTAGTCCGTAATTTTGCTGAATTACATATTTTTACTTATTCGCCTATGGACAATGAGTATATGGTTTGCATATGCAAAATAGACACACCACACCAGATTATTATGAGTATAGGATGTTTTTAATTTATCTTGCCAGCACTCAGTATCAGAATTACATCCCAGGATTGTGTATTGCTTTGGGACACGTTCACACGGCCGAATAACTCGCGTGAGATTTGGGTGTTGCGAGACGCACAAATCTTGTGCAAATATTCATTTGAATGGAGTCATAAACACGGGCGATGCGGTGCAGGAAAAAATTATGGCATGTCCTATCTCTTCGTGTTCCTCGGAACACATCGTCCATTCATTACAATGGGACCTTTAATGCATCGCATGGCTCTCGCATGCTATACAATGTGAATGCAAGTGCGATGCAAAGTTTTTTATTGAAATCAATTGGAAGCACTTCCGATCCTTTGTCACATGTGAAACTTGCACAAGCGGAATGGAATTTCACAGATGAGATGAAAGCCGTTTTTGCCTGAAAATCACCTTGCATCTGCCGGTAAACCACACGTTCATGAGCGCGATATTGATATGGATATGACAATATAGTGCTCACCTGTGTAAAAGTAGCCTTAAGGGGAATTTACATAGATCATCAATAAGGTAATTCAAAAAAGCACTTGTCAATAAGATACGTAATCAAAAAGTAGTCATTACCCAAAATAGTACTAATGAAAACAAAACCTCATCCCACAAAAACAAGCCTCATGCAGTTTATCAAAGGAAAAATCAAAAAGGTATAGCTCCTAGATTCTTGGAACATAAAACATATTAAAAAAAATTTTTTTTGTGCAAAGGTAGTAAAATATACAAAAATTATATAAATGTGATATTACCATAATTGTATCAAACCAAGGAATAAAATTAACATGTCATTAGAGATGAGCGAGTATACTTGCTAAAGGCAATTGCTCGAGCGAGCATTGCCTTTAGCCAGTATCTCCCCCGCTCGAGACTGCAGGTTCGGGTTTCGGCATGGGGGAGCGGTGAGTAGCGGCTGTCAGCAGGAGGGAGCGAGGGGGAGAGAGGGAGAGAAAGATCTCCCCTCCGTTCCACCCCGCTCTCCCCCGCAGCTCCGTGCCCGCTGCCGGCACCCGAACCAAGCAGTCTCGAGCGGGGGAGATACTCGCTATAAGCAATGCTCGCTCGAACAATTGCCTTTAGTGAGTATACTCGCTCATCTCTACATGTCATTTATACCTCAAGGTGAAGGCTATAAAATAAATAGATTCGAGTTGCCTTTTTTGCAAACCTTGGCTCCCAAACACTCCAATGAAACATGATCAGGAACTTGTCTGTACTCCAAAATGGTACCAATCGAAAAGTCAGCACACCCTGCAAAAACAGCCCCTCCCTTCCCTCAGAGCTCCATAGATGGAAAAATAAAAAAAATTATGGCTCTCTAACTATGGCAATGAAAAAGGCTTTTATTGTGTAAAACTAATTCACTGAAAGGGAATCAAAACCATACAAAAATGACTGAAAAGTGGCCATACTAACTAATACAAAGGTAGAAAAGCAGGTGCAAACACTAATTACCATCAACATACAGAAAGCAAAATACTACATGGGGCAGGTAGCACAGGTGCAAAATACTGATGAACAATTACTCACACACCTACTATACATTGGAGCCAATCACACAGGTACATGTAGAGCTCCATGCAGACTTACAGCCTGAGGCCTCATTAAGACAAGCGTGGTTTACACGCTGCTACAGCAGAATCTGCACTGGTAAAAAAGATAGGACAGCGAGTGCCAACTCGTCAGTCAGCTCCCTGCTGCGGCACTGTCCATGGTGCTGACCATAGGCTCCTATCGAAGCCTCTGCAGCACTCAGCTCGCAGCACAGACATGTAAACGGGCTGCTCCGCAGAGCATAGAGCAGCTCATTCACCGCAGAATTCTTGCATATCAACAGCGTGGTTTACACACTGCTGTAGCAGCATGTAAACCACGCTTGTCTGAATGAGGCCTATTAGTTACTATTAGACCAGATGGGTTGCCCCACACAAAGCACTGACATCCTGGGGTCCCTGAGCAACTCAGTCCAAACTGTTTCTGCAAAAAATATGATGTATTGGTTGATATTTCAGCCAAAATACACAAGCTCTCAACCTTACGAGTCTTATGGTAGTGAGCGTCATAATATTACATGTCAAAGTCACTGTTTACTTCAGAGGGCTGGTTGATCTAGGGAGTATTCTGATTGCCAGATTGGAGTTAAGAAGGAACTTTTTTCCCTAAAATGAGGAATTTTGGTTTAGGGGTTTTTGCCTTCCTCTGGAGGAGCACTGGTGCGATGGGGCGGGGGGTTTCAGGCTGAACTAGATGGATGTAGGTCATTTCTTTTATCCTTACACACAGTGTTACTATGCATTCTGTTTGTGTTATGCGATGACAGTTTCATGTTTTTTGTTCTTCATTGTTCTTTGGTTGTAAAAATGCAAAGTCATAATAAATCAAAGGTAAAATAAGCAGATATCTTATAGTGGAGTAAAATTGAATAGGAACTATAGACACAATATACATGGCTCATAAAGGGCTTTAGGGCAGATAACATGACATATATGAAAAATAAAATAACTGTTGAGACATGTACATGTTGGAATGAGGGTGGAAGTAGGTCTAAATTGCATTAGATGAAAAAAAATAAAGAATTCTTTGTATAGAAAGCAAGTGAACTGCCTCCTTATACTTAGAGTTGGATTTGGCCGTAGTTTTTTTTGCCCCCTGCTGTCAGTGCAGCCTGCTCCAACAAATCCAGCCGCTGTAGAAAGTGCAGTCCTATAAGATTCTGCGCAGCATGAGAGGCCAAAATCACTCATATTGTCATCTGCCACTGGACATCATCCATAAGTACTTCTTGCTTCATGGCTAGAGCCTACTGCCTGTCCTCTTCCAAGCTCCTATGTAAATTATTATCTGTAACCATGAAAGGTCTGTCAGGAGAGTAGATCGGGTGGTCCCTGAGACAGAAGATGATGTCATTTGAAGTTGTTCTTCTTAAATTTACAAGGGGTTCACAGCGATTTTTCCAGTTATACAGTATCCCGTTATAGATTCCTGAAAATATAAAATTAATCTTACACTGTCAACTTATACGTAAATAGAGTAAGGGTAAACCAGACAAAGAAGACAAGAGTGGCAGCAGTATAAGATGCAGTTTAAAATAATAGTTTTATTCCTCCATAAATAAATAAAATTGAATAGTGTGACATTTGTATTAAAAAATATCTAGGTAGAGATGGTATCCCTGGTCCAGCAATGGGTGCACCAAATTCCACACTATTTTTCCTGTAACTCACTCCTAGAAACTTGTGGGTGTACCCTGATGTACTTTTACACAGATATACACCTTCACGTCATACTTTGCCCTCTTACTTGGCAGGTGCTGAAGCGCTTAAAGGCTAGTTTTAAAATGTAGAAGGGACTCATTGACTGACATGCATTTCTCAGGGGGGCATGCCTGGGCAAACATGGCACTAAAGGTTAGAGGCCTAATTTTATATAAATGGTCATAATTCGGATCATTGCTGAATGGGCACTGGGCATTATCACTACAATGGATGAATCTAAGGATCACTTCAAAACATATTCTTGCTATGGCCATGTGGAACTTCAAAGTCAGGTAAAAGATATCCATGCTCCAGTAAGCCATAATGCTCAGCTTCTTCACTAGCCCCATGTGTAATACAATGCCGCAAACGTTGACCATCTCCTCTTCATCCATGGGGGATCGCCTGTGGATGAAGAGCATAAATAAGGGTGGGGTTTTCTGATGAACTGTTGGGCATATAGATACATTTGGGTTTCCATTTAAGCAAGAAAATCATTAAAAAGAAAAAAAACTTAAAGAGACTCTGTCACCATGATTTTGTAGTTCTCACTGAGAGCACCATGCTGGTTACACTGATTAAAGTGATATATCTGTTGTGTGTATCTGTGTAGTAGTTTTGAAGAAACTTGCGTTTTATGAGTTGCATCCAGGCACAGAACGAGTCCTGCATATACATGAGCTACAGGCTAGTCAAACACACCCCGCCCTCCAGCCACCCTGCCTGATAAAATGCAAGTTTCTCCAAAACTACTGCTCAGTTGCACACAGCAGACATATCACTGCTATCAGTGTGACTGTCACTACCTCATGCTGTCCTCAAAAAGGGGTTCAAAAAGATGGTTTAGAGTCTCTTTAAAAAGTCTACCTGTCTGAGCCCTGCAGTGTTGAACTGTATCCCTGTTTCAAGAAGTCAAGTACTTAGGGTATATGATTCTTAGGGGTAATTCATGCGAGGTCAGAAGATCTGATGGCTGCTGCATTGGCCACTTTGGCTTGCCTTCTCTTGGATTCATCAGAACCACTAGACCACAATGAAAATGACATCAGGAAATTTCTGTCATCTGTGTCAAATGTAACAAAAGCACATGCTTTCTTGGCACTGAATATCCTGCATTAATAAACGATGGCCTGTTTACTGTGGAAGGCGTCTGGCGAGCCGAGACAAACCCTAGCCCGCTCCTCCTTCATTCACTGAGTGACGATCACTCCTATGTAAAAGCACAGGAGCGAACATCGCTGGGATGAATATTGGAGGTATAAGCAGGCTAGGGTCACAACCAGAATGTATACAAATGAGTGCTGCGTCACAAATGCCTAATGAGACTAAACTGCTTGGGCATGTACCCTAGGGGGGAATACCTAATATAGCAGATGCAAGAATGGGATTTTAGGGGGACAGCTTTAGGGCTTGGTCAGACGAGCGTGGTTTACATGCTGCTAAGCAATATGTAAACCACGCTGCTGACATGCATTGATTATGCATATGAATGGGCTGTCTCCAGCTCCGTGGAGCAGCCCATTCACACATCCGTGGTGTGGGCAGCCTGCTTCCATGGCTCCCATAGGAGGCTATGGTAAGCACCCTGGATTGCACGCACCACGGAGCTGACAGGCGAGTTGGCACTTGCTGTCCATTCTTTTTTAGAAGCGCAGATTCTGCGCTTCTAAAAAGGGTCCATGTGAGCGCTTCCATAGCAACCTATTGGTTGCTATAGAAGCGTTGTTTACACGCTCCTGTAGCAGCATGTAAAACATGCTAGTCTGACCGAGCCCTTAGGGAGTGCACTTTCGTCCTCTAAAAGAGGGGTCTGGAGTGCACATGAGCCCTATGAGCAGTCACCAGGAAAATAGAGCAGGGCAGAGCACTGCATGCAGGATGGCGCTGCCTGGTGACAGATGAGGCAGGAATGCGCCATGATATTGTACATCTTCATGGGAAGTATATTAACACAGTAAAACTCATTCATATTGTATTTAAACTGATATCAATGCTCCCAATGCTGGGAAATATACATCATATAAAACACAATACAACACCTAACAGAGAAACTAATTATATTCTACATTTGAAGCTTAATATGCATATGAACACACAGCTAAAGAAGACAAACAGTAAGCAAAGTCTTTATGGAATAGACTGGGTCTTGCAAAAGGCCATATTTGTACTTATACAGATGTATAGCGCAATAAAATCATTTTATATTCTCCCCAAACAGAAAGCCCCGTTTTTGAAGAATTGTGCTTGGTAGAGTTATTTACTTTGTATTTACAGTAGCCATTTATGGATAATGAGTTATTTTTCCTTGAAAAACATTGATTTGACAGAACACAATATCCTTCTTAACCTTCATGAACACTGTGCTTACTGAACTAAAGCCTTCTATTCCTTACAGAATGGGAGCCACTCCTGTTTAGGCACTGCAGCCAGGGATTTGAAGCAGCAGACAATTTCAAAGACTGCTCTTTCTATTTAACAATCAGTGCATTAGGCTAAAATAGTCACACAAATGTAACAGCAATTGAAAAGGTTTGTGCTGCAGAAGCAAGGTCCTTCTTTTACCTGAATCTCTCTCTCTCAATGAATTAACATTAGCAGAATATTCCTTTTTGGCCTTTAGTTTCACCTTGATCTTCCTGTGAATGCAAATCGACATTATACCGCACATTTCTATAGTATTTATTGCCATGGTCATGATGTGAGGGCCCTTTTTTCAACCTGAATAGTGTAAAAGGGGAAACATATTATTGCACAGAGTCATTATTGTGCTGGGAATGTATAAACAGCTGAAAAGAATAGAGCGACATGCTCATAATGGGGAGTGAAAGCTCTTCATTTTGTACTCATTGTCTACCATTCCTTTCTAAACAACCTCTCTTTTTTCTAGCTATCAATACAAAGTTCTTTTTGGTAAAATGAAGTGTATTCATGCTGACTGAAAGAGGCTTTTAAAGTCGAACTGTGCCCACACAAAGGAGAAACAGTGCTGGAGCAAATCGAGTAGAGGAAGGGAACTTGGTCAATGTTCATTACTCAAAGCAAGACACTCACAGCCTTCGTAGCATTTTGTAAAGAATCAGATAAACTTTCTCCATGATAAATAACTGAAATAATTTTTCTTAGCTGTCAGGCCTCTTTCTCTCAAGTCTAACCCCTTTTCTCACACTTTTTGCTGCTTGGCAGAAGCTACTGATCTCATCCTTTTGGACTGATAAATGGCTTCTTTCAGTTGGTGGCAGGCTTCGAGAAAAATAGATAATCCTGGATAATGTGGACACAGTTTTCATTTCTTGTCACCCAATTAAACTGCAATTATCCAGAGTGCAACAGCAGAAAAAGTGGAAAGAATGGAGAGAGAATAAGGAGCTATGACTCCCTGGGCCTCTTTATACGCTTCCCATTAAACTAGATGTGTTCTATTCTGATTATAAAGTGCCAGTCTAAGCACACAGTAAGAGGCAGGCCAGCTGCAACCTGTCGCTACAATAAAATGCTACAGAAAGTTCTATGGGAAATGTCACTTTTGGCTATTCCAACATGAATCTTTTCCTTCTTCTCAGAGTGACCAATGACACTGAACCAAGATTACGTTAAAATGATTGTTAGGGAAACAAATGGATGGCATTGTGATCTAGACAATGATCTGTCACTTGCTGATCTATGAAGCACTTTTTACCAGAAAGAATTTTAAAAGTTGCTGTTGAATTATCTACATTTTATATTTAAATCTCACCGCCACTTTTTCTACGCCTTTGGATGGTGACAGCAACTAGTATATCTTCTGATACCTAAGCATGTTTTTGGTTGATTCTTGTCTAATTGCCTTGCGGTTTCACTGTTGCAGATTTTATATTGAACTGAACTGGTTCTGGCTAAGTTTTATATAGAGGTATTTCTAAACTTTCACAAGCATAAGGTGCAATGGGAAAAATAATTGCATTTACTAAGCAGCATTTGGCTCTTAAAAAGGGTGAGGGAGGAAGTTAGACGGTTTTGAATTATGGTACTGGATGAGAATGCTTCGGATGCCATGGACAGCAAGATTCACTAACAGAGTAGTAGTAGATTGTGTTAAGCCAAAAACATCCATAGAGGTGAAGATTTCAAAATCTATCTTATTTTGGACACATCATTTGAGCAAATGGACTGGGGAAGGATATTATGCTGGGATTTGTCAGTGGTTCACGAAGAAGAGGTTATCAAAAAACGTGCTGGTTAGACACAATCATGGCAACAACTGGCAAAGCTATTTGCCAGTTAAAAGAAGTTGCATTTGAAAAATTAATTTGGGAGATATTAGGCACATAAACGTTACATACAATAATTGGTGAACCCTGCTGGGTTCCTTGAAGTATAATATACCTTTCTATTCGTGTCCAGTATCGGGATAGAGATTGCAATGGGACAAGAATTAGACAACAGTATCTCCATTCCAGCCCTTCTCCTATCTTGTGAGGCAGAAAAGACTTAGGGAAAGTACCAACATGTGAAAGCAAAACTCCTTGAGGTGTTAAAATGAGTCTCCTGTATAAAAGCTATGCCTGCATGTAGGGATTTAAACTCATTGAGAGCCAAATGCCTTTTGAAAATGGAGTTGAGGCTTTTAACATTTAATGATACCATCTTAAACATAATTGAACTAAGGTGATACCTTATATGAATGACCATAATATGCTACATAGGCCTTACCAGCCTTGTCAGGACATTAATGTAGCCTGTCTGCAATACCATGTGAAATTCTTCCATCAAATATATTTACTTAAAGAAAGACACTTGGGGGAGGAGGGTAGGGGAACAACAAGATGAAAAAAAGTACAAAAATTACAAAGAATGTCACCTCTTTTTTTTTTTAATAATTACCTTTTTATTAACAATTTTCCATTACAATTCCGAAAAAACAAAGAGAAGAAAAGACAGAAAAAACAAAACAAACAGCCCTTTTCATTGTTAACATATTGCAATGTAGTAATACTGTGGCAATATCCAAATTATACCGGAACTACAAAACAGACTAGAGCATATATATATAACCTATGGAAAAGGAACAAAATAAAATAGAATGGAATAACATGAAATAAAATAACATGAACTAAAGGAGGTACACTTCTGATTGGGACTGTTGAATTATTTGAGTCCAAAATCTATTGAATTTACCATACTACCGTATGTTTCCGGGGTTTGGGTAGGGGGGGAGGGGTTTCGGTCCATGGAGGGGAGGTTATAACATGTGTGGGGTCAGCAGGTCCACCTCGTCTGGGTTTAGCAGTTAAGGGAGGTGATATTGACTTTTCACGTCTTTAGGGATTATTGGACATATAGTCTATCCAGGTTGCCCAAAATGTCATTCGTGGGCCCCCGGAAGCAAATCTTCGTGAGTATGCCTCCTCTAAATGAAATGTATGGTTTACTAAGTTCCTTACTTCCAGTACAGAGGGGGCTTCCTTTGCTTTCCAATGTTTGGCGATTGCCATACGTGACGCTAGGAGAATGTGTGAGGTGAGAGCCGCGTAGAAGGGGGATAGATTCTTTGTGTTCAGGAAACAAAGGGCCAGGGTCGGGTCGGGGACTACATATTGGTGGGTGACTGAGTGAATGAAGTTGAACACTGTATTCCAAAACGATCTTATGACTGGACAAAGCCACCACATGTGAAAATATGTGCCTTTCGCACCGCACTCTCTCCAGCAGGTCCTCGGGATTAAGTTGTTCATCTTAGATATTCTAGCTGGAGTAAGGTACCAGCGAAGGAATATCTTCTGGGATGTTTCCCAGTGTGCAATTCCATGCGATATCTTTTTCGTCCATGCAAGCGCCCTTCTCCAGTCTTCCAGACTGAATGTTTGTTTAAAGTCGAGCTCCCATAGCGTCATATGGGCTAATTTGGTTTGGGAGATCTGAGAGAACGAGCTCTCGTAAAATGTAGAGATGCCTCCGGAGACCTCTGTTGAGAGCGAGTAGAAAGTGAAGGCCGTTTTAGGGAATATTGGTTTACTAATATCCAGGGATTGTAGTGCGTATCTCAATCTTAAGAGTGAGAAGCCCAGTTTACTAGGGAGGTTGAATTTCCTGCTTAGTGTAGGGAAGTCCATTACATCCGCCCCTTCCCATAGATCTCCTACTTTCTTCACCCCAGCTCCCTCCCAGATCCCAAACTCAAAGTCCGGGAGTATAGAGGATAGGAATCTCAAGGGGAGGGATATGACCGAGACCTTTTCTGTATTGGATGCCACTAGTTGGTTCCAAATCTGCACCGATATCTGAAGACTTGGTAGGGTACGAGTCGGCAGCGGGGGGGGGGGGGCTAACTCCGAGAAGGGAGATCAGGGGGGCTCCCAATGTTGCTTTTTCAATGCTCACCCATTTTTTGGGGGATGAGGTGACCCACCAGTGTTTAATTTGATCTAGTATAGTGGCTGCGAAGTATCGCTTAATATCGGGTGCTCTCATACCTCCCAGTTCGTATGGTTTTGCTATAGTGGCGAATTTTATCCTGGCGTGGGATCCTCCCCAAATGAACTGGTTAATCAAGGCTTGGAGTTTGGTTATGAATTGGGACGGAACTGGGATTGGTACTGTTCTGAAAACATATAGGATTCGGGGTAGTATCATCATTTTAACTGCCGCTATTCTACCTGCCCAAGAGATGAAGGGTTTGCGAAACTTACTTAGAATCTTGGGGATACTGGTAAGAAGTGGTAGATAGTTTTTGGAGAAAGTGAGGGAACTGGGGTATGCTATGTTGATGCCCAGATAAGGCATGGAACTGCTGCACCAGGTGAAAGGGAATGCTTCCGTAATGCTTTGGGTCGTCTTGGGATCCAGGCCTAAATTTAACATTTGGGATTTTGTGTTGTTGATTTTATAATACGAGACTTCTCCAAATTGAACTAAAGTGGACTGGACATGTGGCAGAGAAGAGGTTGGACTAGTAATGGCTAAAATGACGTCGTCTGCATATAAACCAATCTTATGTTCTTGTG
Source organism: Eleutherodactylus coqui (assembly GCF_035609145.1). Lineage (NCBI taxonomy): Eukaryota > Metazoa > Chordata > Amphibia > Anura > Eleutherodactylidae > Eleutherodactylus > Eleutherodactylus coqui. The sequence continues at coordinate 404,044,606 of NC_089837.1, forward strand.
ATGCTACTTTGATCCCTTGAACGTTTGGATTAGTCCTAAATTTTTCAGCCAGTGGTTCCATTACCAAAGCAAATATTAGGGGGGAAAGGGGGCACCCCTGTCTTGTACCATTAGAGATGGCAAATGGAGAGGAAAGGCATCCCGAGGCGAATACCCTTGCTGACAGGGCAGAGTACAGTGCCATAATTGCTGTCTTGATATGCCCTGAAAATCCAAACCTCTCCAGGGCGGCTTCCAGGAATCCCCAATGGATTCGGTCGAATGCTTTCTCAGCATCTAGTGCCAAGAGCATAGCAGGTGTTCTGTTCCTTTCGGCCACCCTGACCAGGTCTAGAAAGCGACGGGTGCCATCCGGTGCCTGTCTTTGGGGGACGAATCCCACTTGGTCTGTTGCTACTAATACCGGAAGGATTGTGAACAGTCTCATACTAAGAATTTTCGCGTAAATTTTCACATCTGTGTTCAACAGGGAGATGGGTCGGAAATTGGCTGGGGATGTATTCTCCTTCCCTGGTTTGGGGATTGTAACTATCAGAGCTTCCAACATCTCTGGTGGGAAGGAGCCGTTTTCCATCGCCCCGTTGAACACAGACGCCAGATGCGGGGCCAAGAGCGTTGCGAATTTTTTATAATAACCATTTGAAAATCCGTCCGGGCCTGGGGTTTTGTGGGGCTTAAGTATTTTAATTGCGTCCTCTACTTCCCGAGAGGAGATCGGGGAGGAGAGATTTTCTATTTGCTCGGGAGACAGGCGGGGGAGGTTCACACTTTGTAGGAAGCTTTGGATTTCTTCCTTTTGGGGATGATGTATGTTTTGGTTATTTTTTAAGTTATATAAGGAGGAATAATATGCAGCAAATGCGTTCGCCATTTTTTGGGGATGGAAGATTTTTCTGCCCTGTGGGTCGAGGAGGTATCCAATTCTTTCTTTAGTTCTAAGATCTTTGAGCTGCTTTGCTAATAAGGCCCCCGTCCTATTGTCGTGCGCATAGAATTGCATTCTGAGTTTTTGAAACGCAATGTCATGTTTAGAAACCAACAGGTTTTGTAGCTTCGCCCGAAGGTTAAAAAGGTCAGTTGTCCTTTGTGGGGTAGGTTTATTTTTATTTAACGCTTCTAGGGATTTAATTTTGCCCATTAGGAGGTTAAATTCCTCTTCTCTTTTCTTTTTGGCTCTTGCTCCAAGTTTAATAAATATGCCTCTCATGTAGGCTTTGTGCGTATTCCACACTGTGGAGATGTTCGGGACTGATCCTATATTGTTTGCAAAAAATCCTTCTAGTTCCTCTTTAAGGGGTAGTTCGTGCTCAGGATGGTTCAAAGTGTACTCATTCAATCTCCATGGGAATGATGGGGAGTAGTTGAATCTCTCTTGGAGCGTTAAGGATATGGGGGCGTGGTCAGACCATGATATTGTTCCGATATCCGCCTGCAGAACCCCCTCCAGGCCCACCCGCGGCAGCAGGAACACATCTATCCTAGAATAAGATGCATGCGGCGCAGAGAGAAACGTGTAGTCCCTCTCCGATCCATGCACGCACCTCCACACGTCATATAATCCTTCTGAGTGTATAATTGGGACAATGGGTGACATGCCCCTGCCGCTCGCGGTGGAGTTCAAAGTAGGGTCCATCACTGAGTTTAAATCTCCTCCGATCACCAAATTCCCCTCTCGAATTTTTGCCACTTCGGAAAGAACATGTTTGAAGAATTTGGCCTGCCTTTTAAATGGGAGGTAGACATTTACTAGAGTGTATGTGGTGGCGTTAATTACGCAGACTAATATTAGAAATCATCCGCCTGGGTCTACGTATACGTTTTTTTGGGAAAAAGTAACGTTCCGGCTAATGGCTATCATAACGCCTTTCTTTTTTTTCCCTTCATCTGATGCCAGAAAAATGTTTGGAAATTTAGGGTGGTTGCAGGGGGGATGTTTATCTCTTAGGAAGTGTGTCTCTTGGGCGAGGAAGATGTCTGAGTGGGACTTGAGGGCCTGTCTCCAAAGCATGCTACGTTTATAGGGGCTGTTCAGGCCTTTTACATTTAGGGATGTGATATTAATGGGCATAACTGGTAGGTGGTTTATACGTTGGGGAGTCGTTGAGTTTTTTCATATTAAGTATGATAGGGGGATAGGGAAGCGGCCTCCTTCTGAACCTTTTATAACTATATTTGACATAAGGAGAAAAAATATCATCAACAATTAACAGAATCAAAATAATGTTCACCCAGCGCCTATCTGCACTGGATGAATGAACCTTAGAGAGGGGTGGCATTTCTAACCAACCACTTTAGGCTCCGTAAGGGAGAAATATAACTATGGGCTTAAGACCCTCTACAACATCAATTTATGCGTGTCTGCCATGCTTATCTGCTATTCTCCAGTCTTGTTCGATTCTCGTAGGAGATTCTACCGCCGTCCTCGGGGGCTTCTGAAGGATATGGATCCCCCATTGTTTTAGGAACGAGACGCCTTCTTCTGGCGATGTGGCAACATGGATAGTTCCGTCCTTTGAGATCAGTAGTTTGGTAGGGAATCCCCATCTGTATTTGATGTGCGCCTCTCGTAATGCTGCTGTAACCTCCGCAAACTTTCTCCGAGACTGCAGAGTGGCGGCTGAAAGATCTGGGAATATTTGTATGTCCTCATATGGAGCCGGTAGTGTGCCTCTACGCCTTCCAACTGCCAAGACTTCCTCCTTTATCTTATGGAAGTGTATTCTTGCTAAGATGTCCCTAGGAGCTGACTCAGGGACAGAGCGTGCTTTTGGAATTCTGTGGGCTCTGTCAATTGCATACTCGATCTCGGGAAGGTTCGGGAGGAGCGTTTGGAGTAACTTGAGTATATATTGTGGAATGTCAGGGGGGGGGGGCACAGTCTCTGGAACTCCCCTAAATTTGAGATTGTTTCTTCTAGATCGGTCTTCCAAATCTATGACCTTTTCTCTCAAATATGCGACTTCTTCTTCCATACTACTCTGCGCATCTACCAACTCGTTGTGGGCTTTGGTAAATTCCCCCATTTTCCGTTCAAGGTGGTCAGTTCTGGTAGCTAGATGGTCGATGTTAGATTGTAATTGACCGGATAGGTTCTGTATATCTTTGGAAATGTCCTTTTGCAGCGAGATTAGCATATTCTTCAGAGCGTTTATAGTAAGGGGGCTTTCAGAGTCGGGATAAGCTTGGAGACTGTTGATAGGCTCTGTCTGCGGGGGAATTTCTTGTGGATTGTGATTTTGGCTCTTTTTTGCTGCTGGTCCTTTTGGAGAGGGAGAGGCTGATGGGAGGTCCTGAACGTTCCTTTTCCCTCCGCTTCCAGGGGAGGTGTTGGGATTGGCTGGGCTAGGCGAGAGAGATCCTGTGGAGGAGTACGGAGACTGAGCTGCAGGGCGTTGGGTGTTGGGAATTTCTTCAGTTACGGGGATATTTGAATGAGGTGTGGCGGGTTTGTTTTTATTGCTCTTTGCGCCAGGCGGGAAGTACTCTGAGAGTCTCCTGGGGGCCGTTGCTTTAATACGTCGCTTAACCATCCTGTATATTAATGCTTGGATATGCGCTGTAGATTGGTCGCTATTTGTTGTATAGTGTCCCCCCAGGTGGCGATTTCTTTATGGAGGCGCTGGAAGGCGTAGTTGTTTGTTAAAAGTTCCTTTATAAGCTCATTGATGTTGAGTGGTCCTATTAAGTGTCGCTGTGGAGCCTCATGTGGCGGGTGGAGTTAGAACATAGGGTCCTGCTATTCCATCTTGAGTGCCTTAGGTAGCGCTCCCGTGGAGATTCGAAGGTTTGTTAAGTGTGACTTTGCCTGATAAGAGTCCTTTCTTTTTAACTTGATCTAGGTTTAGAACTGTCAGTGTTTGCTGAGAGGAGAGTGTTTAGGATTGAGAAGCCCACTAGTTCGCACCGAGAATTTGTTATTGGCGTCTGCGAGGCTCGCGGTGTGTTGCTGTCTTGGGTGTTGCGGAGGCTGGGACTTGCTGCCAAGGCTATTTTGTACTGCTGAGGAGGCTATATAGTGTTTTTCCGTCAGTACCCTTTGGCACAGGGACTGTCTTTGTGAGTTGCTGACAGTTTCTGTATAGCAGTCTGGCTGTGTAGTTATTCAGCCACAGCTCACTTGGCAGTCAGGTGGGGAGGTATTCTCCTTATAATTAATTGTGGGTCCCCCTTCTCAATACTCTTAGGGGCCTCTTTGCTCTTTCACAGGGGGGGCTGAGGGGGGATTCTCAGCACCTCTTCTTTCAGGGCTCTCCTGGCTGCGGGTGTTAGCCTATGCAGGGCCTAAACCCTGAAGGCCTCAGCGTCCTTTATGTGTCCCCCAGGCTTATATGACTGCCTGGAAGGGGGTGCGGGGGAGTCTGGGTCTAGCGGGGACTATGTCCCTCCGTCGCGGGCCCCCTCCTTTTTCCCCGGCTGCTGCAGCTGAGCGGACCTTGTCCTCCCCCCTCTCCACAGCGTCCTACCTCCGCTTGTGCAGGGACCGCCGGCCGCCGCCTGTCCGCTGTATTTCCGTGCCCCGGGGGTCCTCTTCTGCTGCCGCAGGGGTTCCCTTACGCTCCTCCTCAGCTGCTTCTGCCTCCGGTTCTCCCGGCGCTCACTTCCGGCTGACGCGGCCCCGGTACTTCAGCCCGCGGCTTCTTCAGGGCCTCCAGGCCGCACCGCACTCCGCGGCCGATCGGGTCTTGGGACGGCTCAAACCGCTCCTCCGGTCACTAGGGAGCTTGCTGTCTGCTTCCTGGGGCTCTCCTCCGGATCGTCTCGCTGGTGGGTGCTCCGACGTGGTAACCTGCAGAGGAGCCCTGGTTTCTGCGACTTTCCCGCTGCTCGGTAAGCCACGCCCCCAGAATGTCACCTCTTTAACCAAGAAAAACAATCTTGGAGAGGATGAGATAATTATAATACTCTAATATAAGCACTGTGCGATTCCTACCCAAGGGAGGAATGAAAGAATATAAACACACTCTAATAAAGGGTACGTGTCTGGGTTAGAAAGATGCCAGTAATAGGTAGACTGGAACCAGAGAATTGCTCCAACATAGAACCTACTTCACTTATTTAGAATAGAAAAATGTATACTAAGTAAACAGAGAACTATATCACCATGTAAAAACCACAGTGTGCGATAGAATTATAGCTTGAATTTTAAGCCTAGAGAAGAGAATCACCTAAAAAAAAAAGAACAGCAAAGTCTCAAAGAGAGTATGGTTGACATTGAAGAGAGCCTGGGGAACCGTAGTCCGCCATTTCTTGCTACTAGGCTGTTGCCAGACCAAACAAGGGGCTGATAAGCAGGAGGCAATAAAAGCAAATGGGGAGCCCCAGCGGCAGATGGCGCCTTTTTTTTTTAAAGAAGAGTGAGAAGTGGCTTTAAGGGACATCGTTTCTGAAGTGTCCACCAGGAAAAGTCTGGGTATAATTGCAAATAATACCCTTTGTATTCTACACGTCGAAGTTCCCAGACTTTCAGCATTATCTCATCCTTTAATACAAAATTGGGAAGACAGAATATAATATCTCTTAGTTGTACTGATGTCCCTTTTGGGTGTAGGACTTGACAGGCTCTTTAAAATTTTAGGGGCAGGATCTGATTGAAGTTGTTCTCAAGGATAACTTTTAAGTACGCTGCTCCTTCCACTTTGGGGAGACTGCACACTCTAATATTATTTCTGTGGCCCCTAATATCTAAGACTTCGAGAGAGCGTTGTGTTTCACATATTGCCTTAACTTGTGTTCAGATGGTTTGTAGTTGTGTGACTGACTCGTACTGACTAGTTTTTCATTATTTTCCTCCAGAGTGCCCATGTGGACCGCTATCAACTGAAGATTATGTCTAACCGTGGCGATCTCAGATTCACAAGTTTTTTTAAAATCAGCTCTTGAAGGTAGATAGGTACTTTAGGTAGATTCGCCATTCAGGTTCGTCAGCTGGGAAAATAACTTTTGGAGAATTGCCATTGGATAGTGAGTAGAGATGAGCGAGCACCAAAATGCTCGGGTGCTCGTTACTCGGGACGAAATTATCGCGATGCTCGAGGGTTCGTTTCGAGTAACGAACCCCATTGAAGTCAATGGGTGACTCGAGCATTTTTGCATATCGCCGATGCTCGCTAAGGTTTCCATTTGTGTAAATCTGGGCAATTCAAGAAAGTGATGGGAACGACACAGCAACGGATAGGGCAGGCGAGGGGCTACATGTTGGGCTGCATCTCAAGTTCCCAGGTCCCACTATTAAGCCACAATAGCGGCAAGAGTGGGCCCCCCCCCCCTCCCAACAACTTTTACTTCTGAAAAGCCTTCATTAGCAATGCATACCTTAGCTAAGCACCACACTACCTCCAACAAAGCACAATCACTGCCTGCATGACACTCCGCTGCCACTTCTCCTAGGTTACATGCTGCCCAACCCCCCCCCCCCCCGCACGACCCAGTGTCCACAGCGCACACCAAAGTGTCCCTGCGCAGCCTTCAGCTGCACTCATTAAAAACCACCCTCATGTCTATTTATAAGTGCGTCTGCCATGAGGAGGAACTGCAGGCACACACTGCAGAGGGTTGGCACGGCTAGGCAGCGACCCTCTTTAAAAGGGGCGGGGCGATAGCCCACAATGCTGTACAGAAGCAATGAGAAATATAATCCTGTGCCACCGCCATCAGGAGCTGCTCACGTGGGCATAGCAATGGGGAACCTATGTGCCACACACTATTCATTCTGTCAAGGTGTCTGCATGCCCCAGTCAGACCGTGTTTTTTTATAAATAGTCACAGGCAGGTACAACTCCGCAATGGGAATTCCGTGTACACCCACAGCATGGGTGGCTCCCTGGAACCCACCGGCTGTACACAGCTTCGACACCCAGGAGTTGTAGGGGGCAGAGGCGTCACCGAGGACGGTCGTGCGATCGGCTACGTACTCCCTCACCATCCTTCTACAGTGCTCCCACCAACTCAGCCTTGACTGGGGAGCGGTGACACAGTCTTGCTGGGGAGCCATAAAGCTGGCAAAGGCCTTGGAGAATGTTCCCCTGCCTGCGCTGTACATGCTGCCTGATCTCTGCACCTCCCCTGCTACCTGGCCCTCGGAACTGCACCTTCTGCCACTAGCGCTGTCGGATGGGAATGTTACCATCAGTTTGTCCGCCAGGGTCCTGTGGTATAGCATCATTCTCGAACCACTTTCCTCTTCGGGTATGAGAGTGGAAAGGCTCTCCTTATACCGTGGGTCGAGCAGTGTGTACACCCAGTAATCCGTAGTGGCCAGAATGCGTGTAACGCGAGGGTCTCGAGAAAGGCATCCTAACATGAAGTCAGCCATGTGTGCCAGGGTACCTGTACGCAACACATGGCTGTTCTCACTAGAAAGATCACCTTCAGGATCCTCCTTCTCCTCCTCCTCCTCCTCCTCCGGCCATACACGCTGAAAGGATGCTCTGACTATCCAGCGACATACTGTCTTCCCACGCCTCCGTTTCTAAGCGCAAAGCATCTGCCTTTATGCTGTGCAGGGAACTTCTCAAGAGGCATAGCAGAGGAATGGTGACGCTAATGATTGCAGCATCCCCGCTCACCATCTGGGTAGACTCCTCAAAGTTTCCAAGGACCTGGCAGATGTCTGCCAACCAGGCCCACTCTTCTGTAAAGAATTGAGGAGGCTGACTCCCACTACGCCGCCCATGTTGGAGTTGGTATTCCACTATAGCTCTACGCTGCTCATAGAGTCTGGTCAACATGTGGAGCGTAGAGTTCCACCGTGTGGGCACGTCGCACAGCAGTCGGTGCACTGGCAGATTAAACCGATGTTGCAGGGTCCGCAGGGTGGCAGCGTCCGTCTTGGACTTGCGGAAATGTGCGCTGACCCGGCGCACCTTTCCGAGCAGGTATGACAAGTGTGGGTAGCTTTTCAGAAAGCGCTGAACCACCAAATTAAAGACATGGGCCAGGCATGGCACGTGCATGAGGCTGCCGAGCTGCAGAGCCGCCACCAGGTTACAGCCCTTGTCACACACGACCATGCCCAGTTGGAGGCTCAGCGGCGAAAGCCAGCGGTCGGTCTGCTCTGTAAGACCCTGCAGCAGTTCGTGGGCCGTGTGCCTCTTCTCTCCTAAGCTGAGTAGTTTCAGCACGGCCTGCTGACGCTTGCCCACCGCTGTGCTGCCACGCCGCGCGACACCGACTGCTGGTGACGTGCTGCTGCTGCTGACACATCTTGATTGCGAGACAGAGGTTGCGTTGGAGGAGGAGGGTGGTTTAGTGGAGGAAGCATACCCCGCCGCAGATACCAGCACCGAGCTGGGGCCCGCAATTCTGGGGGTGGGTAGGACGTGAGCGGTCCCAGGCTCTGACTCTGTCCCAGCCTCCACTAAATTCACCCAATGTGCCGTCAGGGAGATATAGTCGCCCTGCCCGCCTGTGCTTGTCCACGTGTCCGTTGTTAAGTGGACCTTGGCAGTAACCGCGTTGGTGAGGGCGCGTACAATGTTGCAGGAGACGTGGTCGTGCAGGGCTGGGACGGCACATCGGGAAAAGTAGTGGTGACTGGGAACCGAGTAGCGCGGGGCCGCCGCCGCCATCATGCTTTTGAAAGCCTCCGTTTCCACAAGCCTATACGGCAGCATCTCCAGGCTGATCAATTTGGCTATGTGCACGTTTAACGCTTGAGCGTGCGGGTGCGTGGCGGCGTACTTGCGCTTGCGCCCAAACAGTTGCGCTAGCGACGTCTGGACGCTGCGCTGAGAGACATTGCTGGATGGGGCCGAGGACAGCGGAGGTGAGGGTGTGGGTGCAGGCCGGTAGGCACTCGTGCCTGTGTCCTCAGAGGGAGGTTGGATCTCAGTGGCAGGTTGGGGCACAGGGGGAGAGGCAGTGGTGCAAACCGGAGGCGGTGAACGGCCTTCGTCCCACCTTGTGGGGTGCTTGGCCATCATATGCCTGCGCATGCTGGTGGTGGTGGCTCCCCAGCTGATCTTGGCGCGACAAAGGTTGCACACCACTGTTCGTCGGTCGTCAGGCGTCTCTGTGAAAAACTGCCACACCTTAGAGCACCTTGGCCTCTGCAGGGTGGCATGGCGCGAGGGGGCGCTTTGGGAAACAGTTGGTGGATTATTCGGTCTGGCCCTGCCTCTACCCCTGGCCACCGCACTGGCTCGGCCTGTGCCTACACCCTGACTTGGGCCTCCGCGTCCTCGCCCGCGTCCACGTCCTCTAGGCCTACCCCTACCCCTCAGCATGCTGTATTACCAGTAGTGCAGAAACAGAACGCTGTAATTAAATGTGCCGCTTATTGGCCTGTGGTTGGAGGCTGACTTCGCTTACGGAACGCACAGCAGAGGCAGGAAAGAATTTTGCGCAAGCCTGCTATAACACTTAGCTGGCTGCGTATGAATTAGGACAACTACCCCCAGCAGAGACCCAGTACACTTGTGGACAGGAATACAGCAGTGATGTAAGAGGCAACACAGAGGCAGGAAAGAATTTTGCGCAAGCCTGCTGTAACACTTAGCTGGCTGCGTATGAATTAGGACAACTACCCCCAGCAGAGACCCAGTACACTTGTGGACAGGAATACAGCGGTGATGTAAGAGGCAGCACAGAGGCAGGAAAGAATTTTGCGCAAGCCTGCTGTAACACTTAGCTGGCTGCGTATGAATTAGGACAACTACCCCCAGCAGAGACCCAGTACACTGAGGACGGTCACAGGCAGCCCAAATAGATTTTTTTCCCTAAATGTTTTTGGAAAGGCCCACTGCCTATATACACTAAATATGTCTTCTGTCCCTGCCTCAGCACTACTGGCCCTGGACAATGTAAAATTACTGCAGGATGCAATGCTCTGCACGGCCGATATACAAAAAAAAAAAAAGTGCAACACTGCAAAAAGCAGCCTCCACACTACTGCACACGGTTAGATGTGGCCCTAAGAAGGACCGTTGGGGTTCTTGAAGCCTAAAATAACTCCTAATGCTCTCCCTATAGCAGCTCCGGCACCAGCAGCCATGTCCCTGATCTCTGTCAGAATGCATCTGTGGCAAGCCGCGGGAGGGGCCAATTTATATACTCGGGTGACACCTGATCTCGCCAGCCACTCACTGCAGGGGGGTGGTATAGGGCTTGAACGTCACAGGGGGAAGTTGTAATGCCTTCCCTGTCTTTCTATTGGCCAGAAAAGCGCGCTCACGTCTCAGAGATGAAAGTGAAAGTAACTCGAACATCGCGTGGTACTCGTCTCGAGTAACGAGCATCTCGAACACGCTAATACTCGAACGAGTATCAAGCTCGGACGAGTACGTTCGCTCATCTCTAATAGTGAGTCCAATGGAGAATTCCAGGGATTTCCAAAAGAGGGATTCCTGGTTATTAACCCCTCAAGGACTAAGCATAGTAAATATACAGTGCCTGTTCCCCATTGAATGCAAAAATATGCTGCAGGGTTAGAGCCTCTGCTCCTGCAATCAAGCAGGAGCAGATTCGATTCTCAGCTGATAGTCTGGAGGAGAAAGCAGAAGCATTTTTTAACTGCTTCTACCTCCTCCTTTCCTAGCTACCTAGTGCTCAATGAGTGCTATATACTAAAAAGTAAAAGGTAATACTTCTATGCGACCCAGTGATCACGTGACCATGGGGTGCCTCCTGTTACAGCAGAGCTGCATCTAGCCGACCCTAGTCAGCTCTGACAGTGAGAATTGTCACTACAGGGGGATGTTTTCCCCTGTAACTGGGGCTCCCATGTGAATGATGACCAGAGTTCTTAAATGATGTCATGGGTGATATAGATGGTAAAAAAGGAGTTAAAAAATAAGTTTAAAAAAATTACAGAATAAAATAAAAATATATACAAAAAAAAAAAAAGACCCCTGCCGAGATGAACAAAAACCGTCCCCGTATGCGCCCTGTAATCCAAAACTATGACAACAGAATTTTTGTTGACTTAGATCCAGTTATTCTCCATTATATCAAATTTTTAAGATACAGGATACCCTCAATTTTTCTCAAAAACCATACAAAAATGCCACGTTAGTTTGTTATAGTGTAGAAATGTTCTTTGCATAATACTGCGTGTAATTAACATGTCGTTCACAAGATCATAACAAATTACCTTTAAAATTATTGTCATATATATCAGTTCATAGGTACAATGCAGTTATAATGTTCCCAAATGTAACCAAAGCTTAAAATACACGATATTTACAACAGTACCACATGTATATCAAGCCATTTAATTGGCCTCTACTGTATAGATGTCATATGGTGCTCTGTTCTTGATGTTATGTAATCCTGTCAAAAATCAATAACAATCTAATGAAGTAAAAAAAACATACAAAAATGTACAGCCAATGCAAAATCAAACAATTACCTGAATATAATGTTAATTTAAAGTAATCTTTTCCACACAAAGCTATATTGTTTTTGTACTTCAAATTGTGTGCAAGTAGTAGCAGTTAATGTAAAAATTTACACTATAGCTTTTCCTGGAGTGTTCAATCTTTGGACAATCTCATCTGATGCTCCAGCAATATGCACATCCCATCTACCCTGATACCGTCCCTCCATGACCTTCAAATCTTGGTTGGATCATTCATCTTGTTCTTCACTGACTGCACCAAAGTTTTCCGGGAAGTAATCAAGATGGCTATGCAGAAAATGTATCTTGATGCTCATGTTGCAGCCAAGCATTTTGTAGCTATCCCAGATTTGGTGGACAATTTTGGTGTAATTCTTTGCTCGCTTATTTCCAAGAAAGTCCGTGACAATGTCTTTGAATGATAACCAAGCATTCTTTTGGAGTTCTGACATTGTCCTGTTGAAATCTTCATCTTTGATGAGTTGCCGAATTTGTGGACCCTCATATACACTGGCTTTTATTTTTTCAAATGACAGGCTAGAAGATGCCAAAATGAGGTACTTGAAATTGTCTCCTTCAGTTTGGCAAAGCTTCAATGAGACACAGTTTTATGTGCAGAGGTGGGATTCTAATGTTCTTTCTGTCAAAAGTGGCTCATGTAGAATGTTTGGATCATCAGGTTTGAGGTCAGACCTTGGAGGCCAAGTTCTTTCCAGCCAATGTTTCTAATGAGCTCTGCTTTCCCACATGCACAGATAACAGGGATACTTGGTGCATCCACATTGCTGACCAAGAAAGAAGCATACTATTCTAGGGTCAACACAGATGATCTAATTGTGTTTGTTATATTGCAACAACTCAATGACTCTCTTTGTGTCTCCATATTCTTCACAAAGAGAAACTGAATGGCCAATTGAGACTGCACCAAATAAATTGCCATTGTGGAGGAGGACACACTTTAAGCTCCGCTTTGAGCTATCATGAACTGTCACTATATGTCACCATATGTTATGGCAATACACAAAGCTACGGTGACTTTTAAAGTATTGCAAAAATGCACTTTCTCTATATCAAAAGTAAGATACCTTCGCTCCTTTTTCAAGTAAGTTTTTCTCATGCAGCCTTGCTGCTGGGAGTTCTGTAGTCTTTTTTGATAGTCCCAAATCTCATGCCAAATCATTCAGCTCATGCTGATCAAATCCCTTACGAACTAAGTCATCTTCAATTTCAAAATCTTCATCATTGCTGTCACTTAGTTCTCCACTATAATCATCCTCTTCAAGAGAGGGTAGTTCAATGAAAACTGGCATTGGGATTTCAGCTGAATGAGACACTGGACATATAGCTGATGGTAGTCTAGGATACTCTATTTTACATTAATTTTTCTTGTTATCTTGAAGTTTTCACTATACAAAAGTTACAGTTACTGAAATGATCTCTTGGCTCTCATCAAACCATAGGTATACCAAATGGCATCTTATCACTTGTTCCCTTTGCTCACATACGTAAACTCTTGACACACTGCTTGCACAACTTGTGAGGGGCCAAGACTTATCTTGATCACCAAGTTTATCTTTGAAATTTTCAAAAGTGTCTTGCTTGACAAATGCGCTGATGTTCACCCTTTGACTGGGAATGGTGAAACTGCCATGGATATAGCAAAAGGAATCAGGGTTGTTTATGTACTTATGATGAGAAACTGCAGATGCAGACATCTGAAGGAATGGAAATAAGTGTGTAAATAACAAAATACATTTAGCTAATTCACTATATAGAGCGGCTCCTCACCATACAGTCACATATGTAACTGTCTAGACAAATAACAACCTCTCGCAGGTCACTAAGGTCATCCTCTTTGGCCAATAGGAGAACACTAGTGCTCCACTCAACCCAGGCTTCAGTAATTGCATTAACCCTTTCCAATCCACTGTCTGACGTCTGAAGACATTATGATTTAAGGCTGTACAGATCCGATGTTGGAAGACATCCGTCGGGGTTCTCTTACTGTATATTGCCAGCCTCTCTGCTGTCGGAGCCTATCTAACGTGTCACCTCATGCAGTACTGGCTTTAGCCAGCATATAGCGCTGTTGTATAACAGCGGAAAAAGAGTAAACCTCATAGGAAAACCAGGATACAAATTGGATTAGAAAGGGTTAAGATAAGCTGTAGAGAAAAAAAAAAACTGATGTGATAGAAGAAAACTGTATGCCTATTTTAGTCGAAATCACCTGAAAAACTAAAGTCAACAAAAATTTTGTTCAAAATGTTTTAAAAAAATGAGGAACCCATTCCCATACTTTTTTAGTGTAAATATACTAATTAAAAAAAAATTACTATAAATGTTTTTAAAAAAAAACATTTTTTTAGCTTTTTACCTCCAAACTAAAAAATGGAGAAAAAAAAAGGCAGTGAAAAAAGATAGTAGTTCAAGGGGAAAAAATAGGGCAGTAAAACCACCACATGGGTAAAATCCTTAGGATCAAAATAGTCTGGTCCTTAAAGAGGTTAAAGATGATGTTCCCATACATTCTGCTGGGGGTAATGTCCAATAAGTCATATTAGGATGTACTGTGCCCATATTTCTGTGCCTATTGTTCTGTCTCTTGGGTTTTCCCAGGGCTGGGCTGGAAAGATAAAGGCATAGGATTAGAAGTACTTACACCCAGGCACTGTGGCTGTGCTTCTACTGTGGGGAGGCTTTTTATTCTGCAGCGGTTAAATGGAGGAGCCGCCGGTGAGAGCACAGCCACAAGGCACTCTGTAGTTAGATCTCCTGCCTTCGGGGTACACAGGGACAGAGAGGGGACCAGAAGTCTGGGCTAAGAGCCAACTTCTGGCTCACCACTCACAACAGCTGCGGCACAGGGGAGGGGCCCATTGAGGCAGCCCAAATGGTCCTGCCGGTAAAAGTCCTGGAGTGTCAAAGAAGGAGACTTGCACATCTCCCTACTCGCTGGGCGTCAGAGACAAAAGGGGGAATGCGGCAAGATTGCTGCAGAAGGGCTTTCACCAAATACTGGGACTTCTAGTGGAGTTCTTTTCCCCCATTTTAGCTGCTATGTGTAGTATTTTCTCTGTTTTTCAGGTTGTAGTGTTTGAGGGGCACTGAGCTTAAAGTTCCATCTTAGTTAACCTGCCTCCCCTGTTTTTCTGGACTACTATTTGGGGTTCTCAGTGCATCACAAACATCTGGGTATGTTCACATGTGGCAGATATGCTGTGGCTTTTCTGTAATTTAAAAGTCCACAATAAATATGCACCAAATTGTGTGGATTTCGATGCATATTTGGGTGCATATCCAAAGCAGATCCACACCAAAATCTGTGTCATAATCTGCACCTAAAGATACAGCTTTTTACGCTAATTTTTGATGCGGATTTGCTGCAAATTTTTCTACTGTGGAAAATCCACAGCAAATCTAAATATATTCTTAGGATGGAAAGACACAGTGTGGCTGTCCGCACAGTACTGAACCATGGCCCATAGCTGTAGGCGCTATAAGGCCTCCCGATCAATACAATTTGGTCAAATAACTTGAAAGCCTGAAATATGAAATGTCCTCAGAGTGGTAACCCACAAAAATCACACATGGAAGGGAAGCCCGCATGAATAGTAATATGTACATGCACTTCTTCTGGGGGACTCAGCATTGCTATTAGATTTCTTACTCTACTGCAACCCAGCTTCCCCTTTTTGTGGAGCCAAACCTAGTTTTTTGGAGGATGTTTGGGAGCAGAATATGTAAATTCCATAGCACATAAGCTTCGGCAAGGAAAGGCCACTGGTTTCTTACCCTTTTAAGGGCTTCTAGCTTTGAAGTTAGAAATAGTTCTGGAGACCTTACTTTGGAGAGGTTTAGCAATAGACTACGTCAAAGTGAGCAATTTTTGCTTGGCATACTACATTCTTTGTGGCACTAAGTGTTTAATGTGGTAGCCCTTGGGCCACTTATACACGGGTGAGAAAATCGGTGATGCAATAGCGCATGAAAACGCTGAATTATGAAACCCACGCTTTTCAATGGGTTACTTCACATCAGCAATGTTTTCACTGATGTGATGTTGTGAGAAAAAAAAATCGCGGCATGCTCTATCTTTCTGCAATTTGCATTTTTTAAAATCTCCCTATGGAGCTTCCTTTTTATCACATTGCAGCGCACAAACTTACGATTTTTGTCCGATGTGATGCGTTTTTAACATTAGAAAGTCCTATTGAGTTGTATGATAAAAAAATTGCGTGATTTTATCACGGATGGCAGCGATGCGGGATTATTCTTAAAGGGGTTGTCTCACGCCGAAACGTTTTTTTAAAAAATTCAATAGGCCCCCCGTTCGGCGCGAGACAAACCCAAGGGATGGGTTAAAAAAAAAAAAAGTTTATTACTTACCCGAATCCCCGCGCTGCGGTGACTTCTTTCTTCCTTTACCAAGATGGCCACCGGGATCTTCACCCACGATGCACCGCGGGTCTTCTCCCATGGTGCACCGTGGGCTCTGTGCGGTCCATTGCCGATTCCAGCCTCCTGATTGGCTGGAATCGGCACACGTGACGGGGCGGAGCTACGAGGACCAGCTCTCCGGCACGAGCGGCCCCATTCACCAGGGAGCAGACCGGACTGCGCAAGCGCATCTAAAAATGCCAGAAGACAGCGAATTTAGATGGATCCATGGCGACGGGGACGCTAGCAACGGAGCAGGTAAGTGAATAACTTCTGTATGGCTCATAATTAATGCACGATGTATATTACAAAGTGCATTAATATGGCCATACAGAAGTGCTGAACCCCACTTGATTTCACGAGACAACCCCTTTAAGAAAAAGCATAGCTGACGCGATAAAATCGCGTGTACAAAGCTGTGGTATCGCCGCGATTTTCTCGCAACGATATCATCCTTGCCCGTATGAAAGACACCTCAGTGTTTCAAGTTGCCCTACTTTTTTTTTTCTGCATTATATGTCTCTTTTTGCCAAATATCTAAAAGGCAAGGGCTTATTGTATGAGGCAAAGTACTATTCACATTCTGACTTTTGGAAATAGATTCATGATTGAAGCTGATTTGTGAGCATAGTTAAATTGTTTCCACTGAGATATATCTCGAGGACAGAAATATAAAGAACGGCAAAATGATATCTGTACAATATATACATGTACATATATATAGAGACATTGGAGTCGGTGATCCAGCTGACTTATCTGTTTGCAAAAATGTCATTGGAAATGTTCTATTTAAATAAAGTCACGTATTATTATCCCAGCTACGAGAACTGCAGCAGTATAATCCTCCAACATGCCATTATCTAAGAATGTAAGCATCCCCTATGCACTCAGCCATGCATTGTTATACCTCATAAATTACCTTTATTTGTTATTTAATTTATAAACGAAAAAATTTTTGAACTCATAATAATCAAGAGGATTTTTTTTCACTGTTTTCTCCAAATATGTCTTAGAATTTACTACTTTTATTATTATATACCATTTTCCGGAAATAGTCTTTTTTATTCAAATTTAATATAAAAAAGAAAACTATTTTTGAGCTCATAATAATCAGGAGGATTTTTGTAATTGTTTTCATTACCTATGTCTTGAAATATATTACTTTTATTATTATTTACCCCTTTTCTGAAAGTCTTTTTTCTTCAAAAGAAAAAAAAAGATGATGTAAAGAGGAATCAAAGGAGCGTATCTGGACAAACACGCCATCAAGTGTGTCTAATAATTGCTTGGGTTCAGCATTTTGGAGAGATAAATGAGAAAACTTTAAATGTATCTGTGAGATGTGCTATCACAAACATTGCCATGGGCAAGTTTTATCCAGTGAAGAAACACGAAGGCCTTGTGAGATAAAGATGATAGAAGGGGTACTATCAGGTGGCAGGCTGGGTAATTACAACTTTCTATTTGGGCTGTGTAGTGATGCTGCATTGGATAAGTGGAGAATAATGAAGAAAAAGGAGCAGTGATAATGTAGAAGCTAAATGGCAGAAAATAGCCTTGCATTGCCCACAAGCCTTGAGAGCCTAGAGGGACTTTCAACTATCTTATTCAGTTTTCAACCACAGAAAAATACTCTCTCATCCTTTATTCTTCACTTTCTAAATTTGTTTCTAGAGGGACAAAGGAAGAAACTAGAATGAAATCTGGGATATGTGAAGAGAATATGACCTTTAAACATAGCTCTGAAAGTCGCAGTGTAATTTTTATTAAACACTAACTCTCCAACATCTTATTTTTCCTTTTGGCTGACCAAAGTCTAAACATTTTTATGTGTTATGTATTGATAATAAGAAAGCCCTTGTTTGTATTTAGCTA
Source organism: Eleutherodactylus coqui (assembly GCF_035609145.1). NCBI lineage: Eukaryota > Metazoa > Chordata > Amphibia > Anura > Eleutherodactylidae > Eleutherodactylus > Eleutherodactylus coqui. Next base: position 404,062,256 of record NC_089837.1, read on the forward strand.
AAATCAGATGAATAAGCAATGTACAAGGATGCGGTATATTGATTTTCAAACCATTGCTAGTTCTAGTAGTATGATTTATTAGCTGCACACATATGATATATTAGCTAAGTGTTAATCCAAATGATTTTATATAATTGTTGCACATTTATTGTTTATTTATGTAATATGTACATATGCTTCATTCTATTCAAAATAATATGTAAATTGTTTTCACCTACAATATTCTTAAAGGAAATGTGTCATCAGAAAACGACCTATCGTATAAATCAGGTTTTTGTATTAAACATATTTTTTAAGAATTGTTGATCTTTTTTTTTTCATCTTCAGGACCTATATATTTTCTAAAATTCTAAAATCCTGCATTTTTCACTCTGACCATAGACCTTAATAGTAGTCTAACACTTCCAATTGCTTTTCAGCAGTTATCTCACTATCAGCACAGGCAGATTTATAATGAAAGGTTAACATATATATATATATATATATATATATATATATATAAAACACAAGATCCAACTTTCATAATAGGTTATGATTAGAGATGAGCGAGCATACTCGCTAAGGCAAACTGCTCCAGCGAGTAGTGCCTTATGTGAGTACCTGCCCGCTCATCTCAAAAGATTCGGGTGCCGGCGGGGGAGAGCGGTGAATTGTAGGAGTGAGCAGGGGGAGCGGGAAGGGGGGGAGGGATTATGCCTAGAACAGGGTCCCATAGAAGTCAATGGTCCCCTTCTGTCCATTGTATGAATCGCCTATGATTTCTGCTGAGTCTATGAGTTTTCAGGAGTACACTCCTACATTTGCGGTTGATTTGGCTGGCTGATGGTGTTTTGCAGCCAGCCAATCACCCACGTTACGCTTAAAAGGTTTACTGGTCTGATACTTTAAAGGGATGCCAAATTATCAGGCAACATACCCATGTAGCACCCACAATGCTAAAATAAGAAAAGGAAGTGTACTTACGTGTTCCTTGCTGCCATGATCAAGCACTGCAGCCCTGCTGTGGGTGCAGTGTTTGTTATGACAGATAATGTTACCAGAAGTCAGGTGACCACAGCAGCCAATCAGAAACTGCAACATCACCGCTTCTTCTCATGGTACTAGTGTTCGCATCCTGAGTGCCATTATGCCAGGAGTTCGGGAACATGATGCTGTAAGTATGTAAGTAAACCTCCTATTTTTGTTTTAGTACAGTGAGCACTAAACAAGTTATGTTGTCCGGTAACAAGCTCTTTAACTCTCCATATTAGAGAACCCTTCTACTTTGGACATCATTTCTGTGCTTATTTTTGTTCTTAGAGCATGGCATGAAGTATGCTTCCCCACAGTAAATCCCTAGACTTTAAGAACAAAATTATTCAATTTTTTTTGTTTTTGCCTTAACATAGGCCCTCAGGACTGTCCAGTAACAATGTCTACCAGAGGTGCCTGTGTATTTTATACGTACTCACAATGATGTAATATATAGAAATATTGTTTAAAAAAGTGCTAGAAAAATAATAAACAAAGACGAAAATATATATTTTTTATTAAATAAAATAATTCATACAATAAAGTTATCATATCAATTAAGATGATCAGGTGTGGATTAAGGTTACCATTGGCCCTAGGCTGTATGAAGATTGTGAGCTCTGCAGATTTAAAATGATCTGACACTTACTACATTAGATATGGTGCTAGAACCAAACTTACTATACAGATACTATAACAGAACCAAGCTTAGACACTGTAACTGAAAGAAAAAAAGTGATAAGCACTGCAGGGTAGCAGATAAAGAAAAGTAGTGATACCTTGGGTTGTTGTGCAACTTCAGGGTTCAAAAGAAGGCATTATGACTGTATGGCGCACTTTTGGCATCTGTTGCATGATATGTGGCACACTTTGGCACTATCGGGGTTGCTGTCTGTATGGTACTATTTTTTAGGATAATTCTAGTTAAGACAACATTATTTCTGAAGTACAGTATTTGGGGACATGCGTTGTGTTACGGAGCAGATATAAAATGTGATTGTTTCCAGCAAGAGAAACCAAGTAATCTTGTAGGTATCAAACCTTTTAATAACTAACAAAAATACATGATGTAATAGCAAGCTTGCGAACCTCTCGGGCTCTTCGTCAGGCTAAAAATGGAATAGATCCGAAGAGGCATGAATATTTATACACACTTATAACATACATACTTATGACAAGGAACAGATATGGATGGGATTGGTTCGCACTTAAAAGGAATTCTGCAACAGAAAACAAACTATTTTTTGTCTAGGTACTGATAGCGGAGTGAAAGTTTTATGGTCCCTGAATTACTGTTAGAGGGGGGGGGGGGGGTCATCAGGCCTGGAATGTTACAAGAGGTACACAAACATTTTTAACTAGACACTGATAAGGGATTATAAATTTATGGTCCCTGAATTACTGTTGATGGGGGTTTTCACCAGGCCAGCAGTCTTAGCTGTGCAATAAATGTCTCATACCTCCCATACACGCATAAATCCTCGTGAATAATTCAACCCACTGTTCAGCGTGTCAAAAGTTGTTATCAATTTATATTCCCAAATTCTTCTATGGTTTTGTGACTTGAAACCACCCTTCAATATCCAAACTCTCATATCCCCTATGTCATGTCCATGGTTAGAAAAGTGCTCAGGCATAAATTCAGGGACCATAAACTTATAATCCCTTATCAGTGTCTAGTTAAAAATGTTTGTGTACCTCTTGTAGCATCCCAGGCCTGACGACCCCCCCCTCTAACAATAATTTAGGGACCATAAAACTTTCACTCCGCTATCATTGCCTAGACAAAAAAAAGTTTGTTTTCTGTTGCAGAATTCCTTTTAAGTGCGAACCAATCACATCCATATCTGTGCCTTGTCATAAGTATGTATGTTATAAGTGTGTATAAATATTCATGCCTCTTCGGATCTAGTCCATTTAAGCCTGAAGAAGAACCCTGCGTTGGTTCGCAAGCTCGCTATTATTACATCATGTATTTTTGTTAGCCATTAAAAGGTATCATATCTACAAGATTACGTGGTTTCTCTTGCTGAGAACAATCACATTTTGCTCTACTGGCTAACACTGTACCAAACCTTTGTTTTCATTAGAGCAGATATAGTAACAGGGGCAGATAGGGCAACAAGAGTCACTAAATTGGGGTAGTAGCACAATAGGTAGTTTGTGTAGGTTATAAAAAGGTTGTTGGGATGCTGAAAAAGTGAAAAGCTAAAGATGTTTGTGCTGCAAACTTTGCGGAGACAAGTGACGGCTGGAGAAAGTTATAGTGGCTTGAGCCAGTTCGAAAAAACAGGAAAAGTAAATGACTCCTGCCAGAGTTGATGTCACTTTTGAGGTAAGGGATTTTACTGTACTGTGGTCACTTATATGGTCCACAGAGGGTCGGTATAGAACTGGTATCTAACACTGTATGGGCACAATATGGTGGTTATATTTGTATAACCACTATGATTAAAGGGGTTGTCCCGCGGCAGCAAGTGGGTCTATACACTTCTGTATGGCCATATTAATGCACTTTGTAATATACATTGTGCATTAATTATGAGCCATACAGAAGTTATAAAAAGTTTTATACTTACCTGCTCCGTTGCTGGCGTCCTCGTCTCCATGGTGCCGACTAATTTTCGCCCTCCGATGGCCAAATTAGCCGCGCTTGCGCAGTCCGGGTCTTCTCCTCTTCTCTATGGGGCTCCGTGTAGCTCCGCCCCGTCACGTGCCGATTCCAGCCAATCAGGAGGCTGGAATCGGCAATGGACCGCACAGAAGCCCTGCGGTCCATGAAGACAGAGGATCCCGGCGGCCATCTTCAGCAGGTGAGTATGAAGACGCCGGACCGCCGGGATTCAGGTAAGCGCTGTGCGGGTGGTTTTTTTAACCCCTGCATCGGGGTTGTCTCGCGCCGAACGGGGGGGGGGTTTAAAAAAAAAAAACCCGTTTCGGCGCGGGACATCTCCTTTAAGGAGTGTCATTGCATTTGTAAACATGTGTTACTTAGGTTGGGGGTCCAGCTAACGCAGATATCAGATTTGCTTTATTTCCTCCCTATTTCCTCTGTGCTGAACCCAAAGTATGTATCTGATCTTTCCTTTTTCCTACTTTCTAGCATTTGATTTGCAAAGTATATGTTTAACTCTTTATACTCATTTTCCCTTCTTTTCTTGTGTTAGGTTAGGTTCACATCTATGTTGGAGGCTCTATACGGAGCCTCCAGCACAGATCTGGAATGAAATTTCGGACAAAATAGAGCAGCGTGCTGTACTATTTCATCTGGGGAAGCTCCTCTGCTCATGCGGTAAGCTGACTGGTACCCAACAAAATTGTTAGGGCCTGTTTGGCTCTATCCGAGTCTTGCATATGCCATATCTGGCAATTCAGGTTTTTTTGTTGTTCAACTCCAAAGACGGACCCGAACAATGGAAACCAGTGGCAGCAATGTGAACCTAGCCTTAAATATATTGAACATACAAAAACAGACTTTTTCATTGCAAAGGAACACTGTCTCTATAAAAGAGAAACTAGAAACATAATGGAGACGGAAAAAATGTATTTAGTATTACAGAAGGGCATGTACAGGTCAACAAATACATATCTTTTAGGCACGTAATATTCCCTTTTTTCTCTGATGATGCATTAGTCCTTTCTATAGTGTCTCCAGATAAAGTTCATATTTGTTAAACAGGTTTATTATTTAGATGGTTTCAGCAAGTATGACTGCTTGGTGAGATGTTCCTTGTTAATAGAATAACATAATAATAGATAGCCTAATGTACCTCAAATGCTACTACTAAATGGTCTCTTTAAGATCCTTTAAAACTGAAAAAAGAGCTTTTTCACTTGTTTGCTTAAAATGTTGTTTGGTGACCTTTTCTGGTAGGAAGCTTTGGTATAGTTCCATAGGTTTTAAATGAAGATGTGGTCACAGCTGTGATCTGGTGCATAAGCTATGAGGATCCCATAGGCCCTGCTCATCATACTAGTAATGCACAGCACTGTCATAGGGTTTGTTCACATCAGCATTAGAAAGTTCTGTTTTCTTGCTACCATTTTTTTGCAGGAAAATGGCACCTCCTGGCTGAATGTTTCCTTCTTATGACAGGTGCAGAACAGACCCCCATTGACATTCACCCTGTGTAAATGGGGTTTTAGATAGAAGTGGACATAAAGCCTAGTTCACACGGGCGACAACGTTTTTAATCCCCGGCCAGAAGAGATGCAGACCAGTGCCGGGGACCAGGAAGAAGCTGCAGCGGAGCCCCGTACAGCTCTTCTAAGGTAATGTATACTTATTTTTTTTCTGCATCCTAGGTTTGTTTTCAGTGTAAGGCTTATATTTCAAGCCCCCCCCACCTTCAAAAATCCTTGCATGTGGTGCTACAAAGTCACGCAACTTTGTAGCACCACATGTGACTTTGTAGCGCTACAAAAGCATGGTATCACTGCGAAAAGCCACAGCGATATTGCACGGACCAGCAATGCAATATTAGTTCAATTTTCTCGCAGTGATGATGTGTTGCCCACGTGACCGAGGCCTACAAGAGAAAATAAATGAAAAAAATAAAAACAAATGGTATGGACAGGTCAAACATTGAATTAATATAATAAAAATAAAATAAAAAATTACTATCTCTTAAGATCATATAGTCATGAGACAATATGTATAATATATATTACTAGTAATGGTTGTATCTACAGGGGTATAGTGCATAATTGGTTAATGTTTGTTTGAATTAATAAAGGAAATAATAGGTAAATAATAACAAATGCTTAGCCAACAAAATTATCAGCTGGCATGAAAGGGTGTAAACCTATTGCTACTGTCACAGAAAAGAAGACCCTGGCCTTATCTACCTCTCCACCTCCCACTGTTGATATTCAAACAGCCACAGATCTGCTCCTAAGGCCCAGTTAGACACAATGATTATCGCTCAAAGCCATCTTTTGAGCGATAATCGTTGCATCTAACTGCACTGACACTGTGCAGTTTTCATTAAACCATTGCTCATCGTTATCTTTCAGGGATTCAAAGCAGGATGCAGCTGATACTATTATTTCATACCCCGCATGGAGCGCTCGGCTGTATAATAGCCGGGCGCTCTGAGCAGAAAACAGCAGGGTGCAGAAGACAAGCGGGGCCACCTTGCTTGTCTTCTGAATCCTCTGCTCAGAGTGCCTGGCTGTGTAACAGCCGGGCGCCCTGAGCTGGGAACAGCTGGATGCAGAAGACAAGCGGTGACATCCGCTTGTCTTCTGCATGCTCTACTCAGAGCGCTTGGCTGTATAACAGCTGTGCACTCGGAGCGGAGAATAGCTATATGCAGAAGGCCCCCTGCTTGTTCTCTGCATCCTCCGATGCACTAGGTGATCGCTCAACGTTTGAGCGATCATCTTGCAATGTAAATGACAACGTTTATTGCTTAAATGTCGCTCAAAAGACAACTTTTGAGCGATAATCGTTGTGTCTATATAGTCCTTTAGAACAAGCTGAACACCTTACATCTCCATCTCTCCCATTGATAAAATTCCCATTGGTTCCTAATATATCGGAAACTGTCATCCACAACAAGCAGCACAAAATCAATGCCTTTACATGAGCCTAGTCAAAGAACTCAACTACATCCATCTATTTGTCCTCGCCCAACGACTCTCTCATTACAGAATACGAGACTCCCAGCTTCAATACAATTATTGAAACATCATGTGAAAGCGACACCTCTCTGCTGTCTTCCAATATCTATTCATCTCTTCCTACAAATCAGACCGTCCCTCTTTTAGAACTTCCTACATCGCTGACCCCTCCCTATATGTACATATCATATATGCCAAGCTCTAAGTGTAAGAAAGATAAAAAATAGAGATGAGCGAGCACCAAAATGCTTGGGTGCTCGTTACTCGGGACGAAATTATCGAGATGCTCGAGGGTTCGTTTCGAGTAACGAACCCCATTGAAGTCAATGGGTGACCCGAGCATTTTTGTATATCGCCGATGCTCGCTAAGGTTTTCATGTGTGAAAATCGGGGCAATTCAAGAAAGTGATGGTAACGACACAGCAACGGATAGGGTAGGCGAGGGGCTACATGTTGGGCTGCATCTCAAGTTCCCAGGTCCCACTATTAAGCCACAATAGCGGCAAGAGTGGCCCCCCCTTTAACAACTTTTACTTCTGAAAAGCCCTCATTAGCAATGCATACCTTAGCTAAGCACCACACTACCTCCAACAAAGCACAATCACTGCCTGCATGACACTCCGCTGCCACTTGTCCTGGGTTACATGCCGCCCAACCCCCCCCCCCCCCCCCCGCACGACCCAGTGTCCACAGCGCACACCAAAGTGTCCCTGTGCAGCCTTCAGCTGCACTCATGCCACACCACTCATGCCACACCTCATGTCTATTTATAAGTGCGTCTGCCATGAGGAGGAACCGCAGGCACACACTGCAGAGGGTTGGCACAGCTAGGCAGCGGCCCTCTTTAAAAGGGGCAGGGCGATAGCCCACAATGCTGTACAGAAGTCATGAGAAATATAATCCTGTGCCACCGCCATCAGGAGCTGCACACGTGGGCATAGCAATGGGGAACCTATGTGCCACACACTATTCATTCTGTCAAGGTGTCTGCATGCCCCAGTCAGACCGCGTTTTTTTATAAATAGTCACAGGCAGGTACAACTCCGCAATGGGAATTCCGTGTGCACCCACAGCATGGGTGGCTCCCTAGAACCCACCGGCTGTACATAAATATATCCCATTGCAGTGCCCATCACAGCTGAGGTAACGTCAGATTAAATGCAGGTGGGCTTCGGCCCACACTGCATGCCCCAGTCAGACTGGGGTTCTTTAGAAGTGGACACATGCAGTTACAACTCCCTGTGGACCCACAGCATGGGTGGGTGCCAGGAAGCCACCGGCGGTACATAAATATATCCCATTGCATTGCCCATCACAGCTGATGTAACGTCAGCTTTAATGCAGGTGGGCAAAAAATTAATTGGATTACACTGTAGGCAAGGGCCCCAAAAAATTGGTGTACCAACAGTACTAATGTACCTCAGAAAAATTGCCCATGCCCAACCGAGAGGGCAGGTGAAACCCATTAATCGCTTTGGTTAATGTGGCTTAATTGGTAACTAGGCCTGGAGGCAGCCCAGTTAAAATAAAAATTGGTTCAGGTGAAAGTTTCAACGCTTTAATGAGCATTGAAACGTATAAAAATTGTTTACAAAAATTATATGACTGAGCCTTGTGGGCCTAAGAAAAATTGCCCGTTCGGCGTGATTACGTGAGGTTTCAGGAGGAGGAGCAGGAGGAGGAGGATGAATAGAATACACAGATTGATGAAGCAAAAAGGTCCCCGTTTTTGATGGTGATAGAGAACGATGCTTCCATCCGCGGGTGCAGCCTACGTATTGCTTAGGTATCGCTGCTGTCCGCTGGTGGAGAAGAGAAGTCTGGGGAAATCCAGGCTTTGTTCATCTTGATGAGTGTAAGCCTGTCTGCACTGTCGGTTGACAGGCGGGTACGCTTATCCGTGATGATTCCCCCAGCCGCACTAAACACCCTCTCAGACAAGACGCTAGCCACAGGACAAGCAAGCACCTCCAGGGCATACAGCGCGAGTTCAGGCCACGTGTCCAGGTTCGACACCCAGTAGTTGTAGGGGGCAGAGGCGTCACCCAGGATGGTCGTGCGATCGGCTACGTACTCCCTCACCATCCTTTTACAGTGCTCCCGCCAACTCAGCCTTGACTGGGGAGCGGTGACACAGTCTTGCTGGGGAGCCATAAAGCTGGCAAAGGCCTTGGAGAATGTTCCCCTGCCTGCGCTGTACATGCTGCCTGATCTCTGCGCCTCCCCTGCTACCTGGCCCTCGGAACTGCACCTTCTGCCACTAGCGCTGTCGGATGGGAATGTTACCATCAGTTTGTCCGCCAGGGTCCTGTGGTATAGCATCACTCTCGAACCCCTTTCCTGTTCAGGTATGAGAGTGGAAAGGTTCTCCTTATACCGTGGGTCGAGCAGTGTGTACACCCAGTAATCCGTAGTGGCCAGAATGCGTGTAACGCGAGGGTCTCGAGAAAGGCATCCTAACATGAAGTCAGCCATGTGTGCCAGGGTACCTGTACGCAACACATGGCTGTCCTCACTAGGAAGATCACTTTCAGGATCCTCCTCCTCCTCCTCCTCTGGCCATACACGCTGAAAGGATGACAGGCAAGCAGCATGGGTACCGTCAGCAGTGGGCCAAGCTGTCTCTTCCCCCTCCTCCTCATGCTCCTCCCCCTCCTCCTCAACGCGCTGAGATATAGACATGAGGGTGCTCTGACTATCCAGCGACATACTGTCTTCCCCCGCCTCCGTTTCCAAGAGCAAAGCGTCTGCCTTTATGCTTTGCAGGGAACTTCTCAAGAGGCATAGCAGAGGAATGGTGATGCTAATGATTGCAGCATCCCCACTCACCATCTGGGTAGACTCCTCAAAGTTTCCAAGGACCTGGCAGATGGCTGCCAACCAGGCCCACTCTTCTGTAAAGAATTGAGGAGGCTGACTCCCACTGCGCCGCCCATGTTGGAGTTGGTATTCCACTATAGCTCTACGTTGCTCATAGAGTCTGGCCAACATGTGGAGCGTAGAGTTCTACCGTGTGGGCACGTCGCACAGCAGTCGGTGCACTGGCAGATTAAACCGATGTTGCAGGGTCCGCAGGGTGGCAGCGTCCGTCTTGGACTTGCGGAAATGTGCGCACCTTTCCGAGCAGGTATGACAAGTGTGGGTAGCTTTTCAGAAAGCGCTGAACCACCAAATTAAAGACATGGGCCAGGCATGGCACGTGCGTGAGGCTGCCGAGCTGTAGAACCGCCACCAGGTTACGGCCGTTGTCACACACGACCATGCCCAGTTGGAGGCTCAGCGGCGAAAGCCAGCGGTCAGTCTGCTCTGTCAGACCCTGCAGCAGTTCGTGGGCCGTGTGCCTCTTCTCTCCTAAGCTGAGTAGTGTCAGCATGGCCTGCTGACGCTTGCCCACCGCTGTGCTGCCACGCCGCGCGACACCGACTGCTGGCGACGTGCTGCTGCTGACACATCTTGATTGCGAGACAGAGGTTGCGCTGGAGGAGGAGGAGGGTGGTTTAGTGGAGGAAGCATACACCGCCGCAGATACCAGCACCGAGCTGAGGCCCGCAATTCTGGGGGTGGGTAGGACGTGAGCGGTCCCAGGCTCTGACTCTGTCCCAGCCTCCACTAAATTCACCCAATGTGCCGTCAGGGAGATATAGTGGCCCTGCCCGCCTGTGCTTGTCCACGTGTCCGTTGTTAAGTGGAACTTGGCAGTAACCGCGTTGGTGAGGGCGCGTACAATGTTGCGGGAGACGTGGTCGTGCAGGGCTGGGACGGCACATCGGGAAAAGTAGTGGCGACTGGGAACCGAGTAGCGCGGGGCCGCCGCCGCCATCATGCTTTTGAAAGCCTCCGTTTCTGCAAGCCTATACGGCAGCATCTCCAGGCTAATCAATTTGGCTATGTGCACGTTTAACGCTTGAGCGTGCGGGTGCGTGGCGGCATACTTGCAGTTGCGCTAGCGACGTCTGGACGGTGCGCTGAGAGACATTGCTGGATGGGGCCGAGGACAGCGGAGGTGAGGGTGTGGGTGCAGGCTTGTAGGCACTCGTGCCTGTGTCCTCAGAGGGGGGTTGGATCTCAGTGGCAGGTTGGGGCACAGGGGGAGAGGCAGTGGTGCAAACCGGAGGCGGTGAACGGCCTTCGTCCCACCTTGTGGGGTGCTTGGCCATCATATGTCTGCGCATGCTGGTGGTGGTGGCTCCCCAGCTGATCTTGGCGCGACAAAGGTTGCACACCACTGTTCGTCGGTCGTCAGGCGTCTCTGTGAAAAACTGCCACACCTTAGAGCACTTTGGCCTCTGCAGGGTGGCATGGCGCGAGGGGGCGCTTTGGGAAACAGTTGGTGGATTATTCGGTCTGGCCCTGCCTCTACCCCTGGCCACCGCACTGGTTCGGCCTGTGCCCGCACCCTGACTTGGGCCTCCGCGTCCTCGCCCGCGTCCACGTCCTCTAGGCCTACCCCTCAGCATGGTGTATTACCAGTAGTGCAGAAACAGAACGCTGTAATTAAATGTGCCGCTTATTGGCCTGTGGTTGGAGGCTGACTTCGCTTACGGAACGCACAGCAGAGGCAGGAAAGACTTTTGCGCAAGCCTGCTGTAACACTTAGCTGCCTGCGTATGAATTAGGACAACTACCCCCAGCGGAGACCCAGTACACTTGTGGACAGGAATACAGCGGTGATGTAAGAGGCAACACAGAGGCAGGAAAGAATTTTGCGCAAGCCTGCTGTAACACTTAGCTGGCTGCGTATGAATTAGGACAACTACCCCCAGCAGAGACCCAGTACACTTGTGGACAGGAATACAGCAGTGATGTAAGAGGCAACACAGAGGCAGGAAAGAATTTTGCGCAAGCCTGCTGTAACACTTAGCTGGCTGCGTATGAATTAGGAGAACTACCCCCAGCACAGACCCAGTACACTGAGGACGGTCACAGGCAGCCCAAATAGATTTTTTTTCCCAAATGTTTTTGGAAAGGCCCACTGCCTATATACACTAAATATGTCTTCTGTCCCTGCCTCACCACTACTGGCCCTGGACAATGTAAAATTACTGCAGGACGCAATGCTCTGCACGGCCGATATACAAAAAAAAAAAAGTGCAACACTGCAAAAAGCAGCCTCCACACTACTGCACATGGTTAGATGTGGCCCTAAGAAGGACCGTTGGGGTTCTTGAAGCCTAAAACACTCGTAACACTCTACCTATAGCAGCTCCGGCACCAGCAGCACTGTCCCTGAAGTATGTCAGAATGCATCTGTGGCGAGCCGCGGGAGGGGCCGATTTATATACTCGGGTGACACCTGATCTCGCCAGCCACTCACTGCAGGGGGGTGGTATAGGGCTTGAACGTTGCAGGGGGAAGTTGTAATGCCTTCCCTGTCTTTCTATTGGCCAGAAAAGCGCGCTAAAGTCTCAGAGATGAAAGTGAAAGTAACTCGAACATCGCGTGGTACTCGTCTCGAGTAACGAGCATCTCGAACACGCTAATACTCGAACGAGTATCAAGCTCGGACGAGTACGTTCGCTCATCTCTAATAACAAACTTTTTTGAACCACTTTGGCAAGAAGTGAAATCTTGATTAAAAGGAAAACCAGAAGAAGAAGCAGAGACTGAAAAAAGAAAAAAGGACACATACCCAACAAGAAGATAGCACCGTCAAAAAGGAACAAGATTCTGCTGCAAGAATCTTTAACCTTTCCAGTCATACCTTGAACTCAGGTGAATTAGCACTGCTTCAAATAGGCCTTTCATTTTGCCCATCAAAAAAGATAAATGAGTTTAAATTATTTGTTGACATCAACAAATTCATTAGAAAACTTACACTCACAGCATTTTTCAATTCTAAATACCCAAAGTAATGAAGGTAATCAGAATTATTATTTCTCTTACAACAACTAATACCAACCTCGCATCATCCCCTCTGCCATTTCATATGGCTCTAAAACCCAAATCAACTTTTAATCCAGTACAAAACAAAGGCAACCACATCAGAACTTTTTAGACTTTGGTCTGCTCTGAATTGTGTAACATTAACAAAAGATATAAATGACCTAATAATCTGGGAACAGAAGAAAAAGAGAGTCATGAGCTACCTGGTAGACAACAAAACCTGATCATCCGCAGTGCCGACAAAGTTGGTGGGGTGGTTTTACAAGACCGTGAAACATACAGAAACAAAACCATGTGGATCCATTCAGACAAAGAATATTATATCCCAATCGTACTGACCCATTTAAATTTGTTCTTAGTTCTTTGTTCTTCAGCTTACTACCAGAAGATTGTAACAGAAACAGAAAAGAACTTCTTAATGATAAAAAAACACCTTCCCATCTTCTATCATCTACCTAAGATCCACAAAGATCAACTCAATCTATCAGGCAGAACAATAGTTTTGGGTATAAATTCAATCACATTATGTAGATTTGATTTTACCGTGTTCTGTCCATCTCTTAGTTTCCTACCTTAAAGGCAGTTCTTCTCTAATTCACATCCTCTATGACACACTCGAAGTCACATCGTTATACTCTAATATTCCTCATGTAATTGGCATTAACACCATTGCGTCGGTCCTTGAACAAAATCATTCTATTTCACACTTACAAAAGCAATTTATGATTGACAGTATTCGTTTTATTCTAGACAATAACTATTCATTTGACTCACAATTATTCAAGCAGATAAAAGGCACCGCAAGGGGAGAATCTGAGAAGAAATACATAACATCCAAATATCAGTGGTCACAGAGCATCATGTTATAGAAACGTTATATTGATGATCTGCTGTTTATATTGGAAGAACATCTGAAGATTTCCAAGATTTTACCAAACATCTCAATGCCAGTGACTGAAACCCAATATTCACAGGCCATAACTCTGATGCATCTATCAACTATTTAGACCTCACTCTGAGCCACGAAAATGGGAACGCTATAACTAAAACATAATAAAAAAGTAATAGTTTCTCACACTACAAGATTGCGCATTACAAGAAATGGAAGAACAATAAACCTGCTTGGACAATTCCATCGCCTGAAATGTAACTGTATAAAAGAAGAAGATTTCTGGAGTCAAAGTACTATTATAAGAAACCAACTGAAAGAAAAGTGATATGAGGCAGTCTGATAAATGGTGCCTATAAAACAGCAACAACTGGGAGCTGCGGAGAAAAAAACAAACAAACAATGATGCTTATAATTTTCAGCATAACTTGATCAGCATGTATAATCGGTCTCACTTCATCATAAACGAACATTAGAAAAACAATGGTATATATTACTTCAGGACCCCATCTTAAAAAAACAACATACCAAATGTTACGTTTAGGAGGGCACACAGGCTGAAAAATATTCTTGCCCTAAGTACACGTAGAAACACAAAGCCATACCATTAAATACCTTAATGTTCCCAAATGTAACAGGTGTGCATAAAGGCAGGAGAAGGAAATGTAAATGTTGTTTCAACTTAAGGGATCAGTTAGACAGGCATTTTTTGTTGCGCATGTTTTTTGCATTTGCGATTCGCATCTATTAGAACCAATGCTTTGCAATGGTAGCGGTCACATGTCCGATTTTTGCACACGCAAAAAAATATTTGCATCAGTAAAAAATAGGACACTGAATCGCAAAACGCAACTAAAATTCGCTCATAAAGTGTGGTGCCACCACTATCCCCTGCATGCTGTCACATCCAAGGGTTTCACTTTGTGGTCAACATGGCCGTCAGCAGCAGCACCGACCCCATTGAGAACATACAGAGAAGGTCACGATCCTCTGCCACAGCTGTTTAGGGGACTCCCTGCGGGGATGAAGGATTCCCCTGACACAGCTTTTTCAGCCCCATTGAAAGCAATAGGATGACGGCAAGCCCTGCAGGGATTTTCAGTGAAGGGCTTTAAATATAAGTGCATCCTTGAAAATTATCCCTCGCATGTGTAAAAAAAATTATATATAAATATATATATATATATATATATATATATATATATATACCCACCTCTCCGCCGCTGCTGGGGCTCAGGCGCGTCTAGCCGCTTGGTCCCCCTGAACTGCTCTGAAGTTCTCTCAGCAGGCGGGGATTTAAAATCCCCGCCTGCTGAAAGGGCTGTGTCTGATTGGCTGAGCACTCAGCCAATCACAGGCAGCGCTGAGCCATTCATTGAATTATGAATGGCTTAGCGCTGCCTGTGATTAGCTGAGCGCTGTAAACAATCACAGGCAGCACTCAGCTGTCATTCAAAAGCCTTTTAAAAAAAATACTCCTGCCAATACCACTTGCGATATATTCCCATCTAAGCTACTCAGCCCGCACCTGTGATTCTTCTTCACAGTGTGGGAGGAAATGGTGTTGCCTACATTCTGCAGTAAGTGTGACTCCCTTTATTGCATTGCAATCATCACTTATAATCTTCATATTTCAGTTATGCACAAGCTTAATAGCGCGTCAGCATTTACACCTACACAGCCGGCAGTGGTACAAAAACCTGCCTGGGTAATAGCACTGCCTCTCACTATGTTATACACCAGATTTCTAATATAATCCTCATCTTAGGCTAGCCAGCATACCAGTTCTCATTTCCTTTTTTACATTTAAACATATATAATGTCCTTGTTTTATTTTCGATTTGCTCCACCGCTAATTATTGTTTGTAATTATTATAAAAAAACTGCTGACTCTAACCCATAATTTTAGCCTTTTATAATTTTATATAAAATTATTTTTTTATGCTAACAATTTATTATTATTTGGCTATTAATTCCTTTACTCATTCAAACAAACATTAACCAATTGCGCACTATACCTCTGTAGATACTACTATTACTAATAATATATGTTATACTTATTGTCACATGACTACATGATCTCAAGAGATAGTTATTTTTATTATATTAATTAGTTTTTGACCTGTTCCCACCATTTATGTTTATTTATTTATTCTCTCTTTTATGTTCACTTCTATCTAACTCATATATGCCTGTCTACTATGCAAAGGATCAATTTTTTTGTATATATTTTTCATTTAGTTTGTGTCCATGATCCCCTTTCTGTCACTATTAAATCTGCTTTTAATTTTGATCGTTTTTTATTGTTTGAAAGGTGCAAAGGGGACACATTTGCGTGTGGAGGCACCAAGGACATTATTTATTTCTGGGCTACTGTTGTTGTGGAGGGACATAATGGGGTTAATGTTACCTCAAAGGAGGCACAAACAATGCACATTTACCTTATGGAGCAATGTAACTGTAAATCATTATGGGTCATTATTACTTTGTGGGGGACACAAAGGGGGAATGTGGGCACAGAGGGGAAATATATATAGGGGCACAAAAGAGTCATTATTATTTTTTCGGGGCATAGAGATAGCACCAGGATGGAGAGAGCTTGCTGCGCTAAGTATGCAGTAAAAACCCCAGAAGATTTCGGATGACAGCTCAGTGCTCTGCACAGTTCAGCACTAGAGCTGTCCACGGAAATCTTCCAGGATTTAACGGCATGGTCAGTGCAGCAAGCCCCGGAGACGTTTTGGGCGTGCCACTAAAGGGGTCAAACATTTCTGTTGTTTCCCCATCAACTCTCTTTAAAAATATATATATATATATATATATATATGTTTCTATTTAATTCTGTTACATTTTCGTTCTGTTCTGTGCTATTTGCTCCATTTGAAAAACAGAATGTAATTAAATGGAAATAAATAAAAATAAATAAATTATATATATGTATATATATATATATATATATATATATATATATATATATATATATGTGTGTGTGTTTGTCTCCTCCCTTTCAATTTCATCCCATTGCTTCTAGTCTTTCCTTGTGCAAATGGGAATAGGGCTGATCCCTCTGCACTGTGACAGCCCTTCAGATATTTATAGACAGCTATTAAGTATTCTCTAAGCATTCTTTTTTTGCCAGTTAAACATTCCCAGATCTTTTAACCGTTCCTCATAGGACATGATGTGCAGACTGCTCACCATCTTGGTAACTCTTCTCTGAACTTCCTCCAATTTGTCTATTTTTTTATTTTTTTTTAAGTGCGGTGCTCAGAACTGGACACAGTATTCCAGATGAGGTCTAACGAAGAGTAGAGGGGGATAATTACTTCACATGATCTAGACTCTATGCTTCTCCTAATATATCCCAGAATTGTGTTTGCATTTGTCGACTGCTGCATCACATTGTTGACTCATGTTCAGTCTATGATCTATTAGTATACCCAAGTCTTTTTCACATGTGCGGCTGCTTAGCCCAATTCTTTCCATTCTATATGTCCTTTTTTCATTTTTCTGGCCCAGATGTAGGACTCTGCATTTCTTCTTGTTAAATACTATTCTGTTAGTCGCTGCCCACTGTGCAAGCTTTTCTAGATCTTTTTTAATCCTCTCTCTCTCTCTTCCCTAGTGTTAGTTATCCCTCCTAGCTTTGTGTCGTCTGCAAATTTAATCAGTTTCCCATCAATTTACTCTCCAGATCATTTAAAAAAATGTTGAACAACACTGGGCCTAGGACAGAGCCTTGTGGTACCCCACTTGATACATTCTTCCACTTGGATGTGCAGCCATTTATGACAACTCTTTGAGTATGATCACTCAGCCAGTTGTGAATCCACCTAACAGTTGTCTGGTCAATACCATATTTGGTCATTTTTTCAATAAGTATGATATGAGATACTTTGTAAAATGCTTTACTAAAATCAAGATATACTATATCCACCGCATATCCCTGATCAACCCAGTCAGTGATTCTATCATGGAAGGAAATTAGATTTGTCTGGCATGACTTGTTTATTACAAACCCATGCTAGCTCTGGTTTATTACTCCATTTTAACCAAGTACTTGCATACATGCTATTTAATAATTTGTTCAAAGATCTTTCCTGGTGTAGAAGTCAGGCTAACAGCCCTGTAGTTTCCTGGATCCACCTTCTTCCCTTTTTTGAAGAACAAAATTTGCCCTTTTCCAATCTTCTAGGACTTCTCCTGTTCTCCAGGAATTTTCAAAGGTTAAGTCGAGTTGTTCAGTAATTACCTCTGCTGCTTCCTTTAGTATCCTAGGATGTAATTCATCTGGACCTTGAGACTTAAATTCATTAAAGTCAGCTAAGTGTTCCCCCACCATCTTTCTGCTTATAGATAGTCTGCATTCTTTTATTCCCCCAATAGCACAGGGAAGATCAGTTGATGTTGCATCTACTTTCTGAGAGAAAACAGATACAAAATAGGAATTTAAAAGTTTGGCCTTCTCAACATCGTTCTTATGATCTTATGATCTCTTTGATCTTGTAAGCATCCAATAGCATCTTTGACTTGTCTTTTGCTTTGGAAATACCCCCAAAATCTTTTTTTTATTGCTTTGGGCCTCTGTTGCAAGCCTCAATTTATTATTAGCTTTAGCTTTTCTGACACTTGCCCTACAGTTTCTGCAGACCGTATTTTATTCTTCTTTAGATATTCCCCCTTCTTTCCATTTGATAAACATATTTTTGTGCAAGTTCTGTGTTCATCCACCCTTTTTAAATGGTCTCTTTAAATGTTTCCAATTCTTCCCTCTTTTAGGGATTGTTAACGATTGTGCTTTAAGAATCTCATTTTGCAATATTTCCCAACCTTCTTGGACATTTCTGTCCTTAAGAACATCCAGCCATTGGATTCTTCCTACCCCCTTTCTGAGTTCATTAAAATCTGCCTTTCAAAAATCCAACCTTAAGGTCTGAGTTTTCTCAGGTCTTCCTCCCCTTTTTATTCAAAATTCAAGGATAGCGTGATCACTGCCTCCTAAGGTTCCAGCCACTCTTACTTCCTCTTACTGTTGCTAAGAATTAGGTCCAAGATAGCAGATCCCCTTGTTTTCTCTTCTACTTTTTGGAAGATTAAGTTGTCAGCAAGATTAGATACAAATTTGTTGGATCCATTACTTTTACCTGATAGAGATTCCCAACAAATGTCTGGATAGTTAAAATCTCCCATAATCACTATCTCATGGTTTTTTGAGAGCTTATCCATCTGATGTAAAAAAGAGTTCATCAATATCTTCTGATTGTCCAGACAGCCTATAGTAAATCCTTACAATGGTATACTTTCTGTTGTTTTCCTAACATACAACGCAACACCTCCTTCCCTTTTTGTAGGTCTGTTTCTTATAAATAAGTTGTATCCTTCAAGCCTTGTATTCCAATCATGTGTATCATTTCACCAAGTTTCCGTGATGCCTATGACATTATATTTCTCTTCCAGTGTTAGGAGCTCCAATTCTCCTTGTTTGTTACCCATGCTCTGTGCATTTGTGTAAAAACATTTTAGTTTGTGATCAGTGTCTCTTGCTCCTCTACTTTCCTTCTGAATTTGTTTGTCTTTGTTCTTTCTTTCCACTTCTAATAGCTAGGGTCTCATATGTATTAATTAGCTGTATATTTTTTTACCTTGCCTTTCACTTCCCTTCCCATATTGTTCTAGTTTAAAACTCTCCTAATGAGTTAAGAAAGACACCCACCAAATATATGCTTACCTGTTTTTGTAAAGTGCAACCTATCTCTAGCGAGCAGTCCATCATATAGGTAATTCACTCCATGGTCTAGAAATCCAAATGTTTGCTGATGGCACCATCGACGTAGCCAGTTGTTCACCTCTAGAATCCTGTTCCATCTTCTTATTCCAATGCCATCAACTGGGAGGATGGATGAGAAAACCACCTGTGCGCCTAGTTCCTTCATCTTCTTTCTGAGGTCTTCAAAGTCTAGTTGCAAGGTCCTTTTTTGCAGTGTCATTTGTCCCTATATGTATTAGTAGGAAAGGGCAGTGTTCTGTAGGACTGAAGAGTCTTGACAGCCTATCAGACACATCTTTGATTTGTGCCCTTGGAAGACAGCACACCCTTCGTGAGGTGTCAGTTCTGCAGACAGCGGCCTCTGTTCCTCTCAATAGGCAATCCCCACAACCACTACTCTCTTGTTCTTCTTCACAACAGCACTTCTTTTTCTCCATTCAAGAGGACTGTGTGCTTACTACACAGTTCTTTGTGGGTAGAGTCATTTCTTGCTGTACCTCTTTCCCTATATATATATATAATTTTTTTAATTTTATTTTTTTAAACCCATTGCAATCAATGGGTAAACTAACAGAAACATTTAATTACATTTTTATTTTAATTTCTATGTTCCTCAAATGGAACAGGGAAATGAAAATGGTTAACTGAGGCTAAAGCCAGTGAGAACAACCCCTAACAAGTAGTACTTCAAATTGCACACAAAATGCCACTTTTAATGACTATTGCAGTCTCAGAATTACTCAACTCCTTCAGGACGAACATCTTTTCTACTCAGTGGAGCACTTTTTGCGGTTATAACCTGCTACAAAAATTATACATAGTCAGACACCAGCTTCTGGCAGTATTCCTAAGGGAATCTTGGCCTTTTCTTCATAGGAGAATATCTAGTTCACTAATATTCTTGGGTTTGCATGCTGCAACTGCCTTCCTCAAATCCCATCAAAGATTTTTTATGGAATTCAAGTTATACTGCTGTGATGGCCACTCCAGAATCTTCTAGGACTTCTCCTGAAATCAAGTTTTGGTGGACTTTAGGGTATGTTTGGGATAATTGTTCCATTGGAAGGTCTAATGACCCCCAAGCTTCAGCTTCCTCACAGAAGACATGACATTTACTCCTAGGATTTCCTGATACTTGATTGAATCCTTCTTTCTCTCTACATGCTGCAGGTTTCCTGTGCCAAAGGAAGCTAAGTAGTGCCAGAGTATTACGTTTTTTTGGATGCTGACAAATTCGAAAAAAGGGTTCAAGAGGGGCCTGGACGCCTTTCTTGAGCAGTACAATGGTATATGTTATAATCATTAATAACTTCAAAAGGTTGTTGACCCAGGAATTATTCTGATTGCTAGATTGGAGTCAGGAAGGAATTTCTTCCCTTAAATGGGGAGAATTGGCTTCCCCATCATAGTTTTTTTCCCCCTTTCTCTGAATCAACAGTGGAATGTAATAGGTTGGAATGGATAGACATATGTCTTTTTTCGGCCTTACATACTATGTTACTATCAGTGGAAGTGTATGACTTGGCATTCAGGCATGAAGATCTTCAACTTTTGTATGCGCCTTTTTGTGTAAATGGAAACCCTAGGTGGAAGCTGGTGATGGCTTCATTTTTCTGCCCCATCCAGGTAATGTAGCCAGTGTTCCTTTAACTTTGAAATTGTGAGCTAATTGCCTTCAATGCCTTTGTTGTTTTTTGTATTACTTTCTTAGTTTCCAAGGCAGTGATCTCTTCACTTTATTTTTTGGACCACTGTCTTGCCTTAGTTATGTTTCTAAAATGCAAGCAAACGTCACAGTCAACAAAGCCTTAGCCAGTAGAGGTATTTGTTAGGTTTTATCTCACCTGTTGCAACTAAGGTGTGCTTTACATGGTAGTCTCCTAAGTAATTGCCCAAAAAGTAATTACAAGCAACTATCATCCCATGTAAACATGAGACCCTATAGGGCAAGTGAGTGAGAATCACCTCATCTAAAAACCCAGTGACTATTGGCCTGTGTAAACAGGCAGTTGTTCATTCATGAATGACTGTCTGTTTACTCTGAATAGAGGCTGGCAACCAGAAGAGATTTTTGGCATGCTCCACCTCCATTTGGTGAGCAATTATTGCTCCTATATAAATGCACAGGAGGGATAATCATTGGGATGGCTGTCTGTCCACTCTAATGAAACCCTTAAATGGGTATTCCGGTTGTAGAGCAAATTTTCAAAAATTCCAGAGGGCTCAGTCACACGGGCGCATCGGCGCCCGTGTTACTGCTGGTAGCAGATGGCTGTACCTGAAGACGGACGTCTCTCTGCAGCGTTGGAGGAAAAAACATGTGACCGGCTTCATTGCCGGTCATGTGTTCTTTCATCAGCGCTGCAGAGAGACGTCCGTTTTCTTTCTGCAGTAACGGCTCAGTCACATGGGCGCCCATGTGACTGAGCCCAGATATGAAAGGTGTTTGTGCTTTGTTTATGTTTTTGGATGGTGCTGGATATAAATTGAGCAGCCATCACTTTCTTATCCTGTCCTCCATTTCTGATGTTGCCCCGCATCACTATTTTCTAAAATGGCTGATGGACGCCTGCTGATATGCACCTTGAAACTACATTGTGAACAATTCCATGCTCTGTACTGTCTTCCTGTGCACCTCCCCACTAAGCTCTGCCCTGCTATTTATCAGGAATCTGGTCCGGAGAGTTGAAGAAGAAAAAAGCTGTCCCTTTTTTTTTCTTACTGAACAAGCCTGACCTGTAGCATTGGAATGCATACAGGTTTTATCCAGGGCAACCTGTGAATAAACACTTCTGAAGTGCCAGGAAAAGGTAATGGTTTTTAGAATTACATATACAAAATGCAAAGCAGAATCACATTGCAAACTTTAATAACTAGGTGTGCTGAGAGTGTGTACTCTAAAGCTATGTGCACATGGACTAATAAAAATTTGTGCCCAAGAAACTCAGTTGCAACTTTTCATCAGACAGCACACGGACATCCCATTCGTGTTCTGTCCAATGTTAAGGACACCAAACATTGACATATACTATTTTCATCTGGGAATCGGACAAAAATAGGACGTGCTGCAATTTTTTTTACTCACACTATTGATCCATGTAAAATGATGTGAATACACCCAAATGAATGGGTGCTAATTGCATTCAATTTCCGGACCCATTTTTCCGTCTGAAAATCGGACGGAAAACACATTTGTATGCATGTAGCCCTATGTGGGATTCTATTCAGCGTATTGAATAATTCTGAAACCACAGTAGTCATTAATAGGGGCAGTTTGTGTGGAATATGAAGAACATTAGTCATGTTGAGCTATTCAAATTGTTTGATTGTTTTTTGCAAACAGCTGAAAGTTTGTAAATTTGGCAAATAAATCTAATTTTGAGGGGGATTGAATAACAATTAAAGATATAATAGATTAGAACAGTGGGTAACACACAAAAAAAATTAAAGGGGTTGTCTCGCGGCAGCAAGTGGGGTCATACACTTCCGTATGGCCATATTAATGCACTTTGTAATATACATCGTGCATTAAATATGAGCCATACAGAAGTTATTCACTTACCTGCTCCGTTGCTGGCGTCCCCGTCGCCATGGTTCCGTCTAATTCTAATGTCTTCTTGCTTTTTTAGACGCGCTTGCGCTGTGCGGTCTTCTGCCTGGTGAATGGGGCCGCTCGTGCCGGAGAGTTGGTCACCGCGTCGTCATCGTAGCTCCGCCCCGTCACGTGTGCCGATTCCAGCCAATCAGGAGGCTGGAATCGGCAATGGAACGCACAGAGCCCATGGTGCACCATGCTAGAAGACCCGCGGTGCACCATGGGAGAAAACCGCAGTGCATCCCTGGGAAAGGACCGGCGGCCATCTTTGGGAGAAGATTTTTTAAAGTCCTTATTTCGTCGGATCGGTGAGTAGCAAGCGGCTTAAAAACCGCTTTAATTTGCTATTTTATGCCAGGGGGGTGACAGGGGGAATGGGTAAATGTTAAATTTTGATGCTTGCCGCAAGACAACCCCTTTAAGGAAAAATAATATGGTCGCACAGATAGTTCACACTGATCCTGACCAAAGAAGAAATAAACCTGACACACCCCAAAATACTGTATAAATAAAACAATTCTTTATATGGTAAACTACATACAATTTTTATTGAAAAATGCACATAAATATACCACATTTAAAAATATTAAAAATTTTACACCGACACAATGTATAAAACAGGGCACCCCCAAAGTAAGAGGATGGATCCCCACCCGTTACCCTTATGGAATCTAAGGCCACTCTCACACATGTGTTCAGAAAACGCTGCTCTGAATCGCAGCATTTTTACCGTCATTTTGAGCGGCATTTTTGAACGCATTTCACAGCGTTTAACAGCACTTTTTAATGCAGCCCATCATTGTGATGGCTGATGAGGTGCATTAAAAAGTGCTTAAATGTGCAAAAATAGAATAGGCAAGTGCAGGTCTGCAAGGTGCCATTGAAATCAATAAGAGCGTAGTACCAGAATTAGCATGGCTCTTGGGATTCCGCTCTAATCATGGTAAAAAGTGGCTGATGTGAGAGTGGCCTTATAGTAAAGTTAATCCAGCGATGAATAATGAGTACTAGCTAGGAGCTCAATATGAGAATATGATACATTTATGTCAAAATCAATGTGCTTGAATAAGTAGTAGAACCCCCAGGGTAACACTAGGGGTCGCAGGGGTCGCAATTGCAACCGAGTTCCTTAGCAGACAGGGGCCTGCGGGACGGCTGTGGGTGGCACTCAGAGTGGGGAGGGCCATTACCCGGGAAGCCGGCAGCCAATCACAGGCTGCAGACTTCCCCCCGCGGTCCTCCGTTCCATTGAGAGACTGCAGTTGTGATTAATCACAACTGCAGTCTATCAGTGCACGGCCGTTCACATGATTGGTCCGGCCGGCGGTGTCTGATAGCGAGAAGAGAGGGGAATCTGCAGACTATGTGGTACAATGAGGTGTGTACTGCATGTAATTTTGTATGTATAGCTGGTATAAATTCTATCAGCTGTATATGCATAATTATATACAGGAGATATCCAGGTTGTATCAGCATGCTCCATATCACTATATACAGGAGATGTTCATATCCCTGCATATAGTGACATGAAGCATGCTGGTATAACCTTGATATCTCCTGCATATAATTATATATAAGCTGTAGATCATGTATATAGAGATATCAATCACGCTGGTATAACCTGGGTCAGCATGGTCTATATCACTCTATACAGGATGTATAGCATGTAGCAGCTGTACATATATAACTATTGTGGCAAGAGTGTTTTCTCACCTGCAGATTGTCAGCCTCTCCATCCAGGAAATGGTTACCTCACAAGTAAACAGGCTCCAGGAGACTTGAATTTCTTTAAAACTAGTGCTTGCTAGCATTTATTTACAGCATACACAAACACAGTCCATATACAAAGTCCAGGGTACACAACCCACTGGGTTCGCATCACTAACCCCCACCTGGGGCATCTAGAGAGCGTCCTCCTCTGTCAGATGGAGTGACAGGTCCCAAACTGGTCTGCATGGGACCTCAGGCTCCAAATTCCTGAAGTGGCTCCTTCATACCGCCTTTCACTGGACTGCATGGGACCTTAGGCTAGCAGCCCTTCAGCTCCACTGAGCTATCACTTCCCCTGGGTGTCATAGGAGCTGATGCTTTTATTTCACCTTCTGCCACACCCAGGGTGTTAACGCTCTGGTTTCTTTTTGCAGGTATCAAAATGCCTGTCTATCAGCCTCTGCAGGCCATTCTGATACTGCACTCCTACTATACAGTAGATACCCAGGCTAGGGTGGTTTCACACCTGTATTGCGGATTCCACTTTCCTGCTCCATTCGGGGAGCAGGAAAAGCGAGTGCCCATGGCCGAAGGGCTCAGTCTCTGGACAGAACTGAACAGTGTCGGACAGACCCTATTGACTATAATGGAACCATCCAGAATCTGCTGAGCTACCCGGTTTTTAGACGGAAGAAAAAATGCTGCATGTAGCACTTTTTTCTACAGTATTCTGAGCCGGATCTGTGATGGAACCTCCGACCAGAGATTCCAGCACAGATGTAAAACCGTCCGCACACTAGCATGGCTGATATCACTGTATACAGTAGATGTATTTACTAGAGATGCGCGAGCACCCAAATGCTTGAGTGTGCATTATTTGAGTCGAGCTTTTCGTAATATTCGAGAGCTCTCTACTCGAGTAACGAACCCCCTTGACTACAATGGGAGACTCGAGCATTTTTGTATGTGGGACGCCGAGGGCCGAGCTTTTTTTTTTTCTCCTAGGTTCTCTCTCTCTCTCTCTCTCGCTCTCTCTTGCCAGCCAGCCAAAAAATTTGCCAATGACGCGTGCTGCGTCGCGGCGGGGCCAAAACAGGCGCGTCACAGCAGGAAGGAGCCAAAAACTGGGGTGGGGTCGAACACGGCTTGATGCTCGTTCAAGTAATGAGCACCATCGAGTACGCTAATGCTCAAACGAGCATCAAGCTCGGCAGAGTATGTTCACTCAACTCTAGTATTTACATCTCCCTTTATATCGTGATATGGACCATGCTAGTATAACCTGGGTATCTTCTGTATATAATTATACATGTATAGCTGGTATAAGCTATACATCTCCTGTATAGAGTCCCTGCTTGTATAGCGTGTTATGTGCATTTCACCTGTTTTTCTTTTCTTTATATTTCCCACAATGTAATTGTGTATATATATGGTCAATGTTGATTATGTGCCCATAAAGAACAATATGCTCTCTAGCGAATAATATGATGCAAAATAAAACATGCTGCTTTTTTTTTTGCACTCGCGTAATATGCAATTTCTACTCACAAATGTGAAAAGAGTAACTGCGTATGGCAATGTATTTGCCTGAAAATTAACACGTATCACAGAAGCATACAGCGCATGCGTAATACGCTGTATGCTGTAAATGTGCGATTGTGTGAGCCACGCCTAAGGCCTGTTTCAGATGGGCCACACGATATCGCCACGAGAAAATCACATCATCGGTGCATGTGATATCGCTGCACTTTTGCTGCGATACCGTGATTTTGTGGCGTTACAAAGTCACAAGTGGTGCTTAGCCAATCAGAGGCAGCGCTTCCTGGAGGCGGGGGAATTTCCAGTCCCTGGCCAGAAAGCATGCCTGAAAAAAACTGCCAGGGATCGGGCAGAAGACGCAGTGGAGCTGGCAGCACTTCTTAGGTGATGTATGTGATTTTCTGTTTTCTTTTCTGCAGCTATGGCTTAGTTTAGGGCTTTGACAGTAGAACTCCCCACGGGTTTGAAGGAATCCCCTGCCACAGCTGTCACAGCAGTGGCAGAGGTGTGCGATCTTCTCCCTATGTTCTCAATAAGGCCAGCGCTGCTGCCGCCGACCCCATTGACATCAAGGTGAAACCCCTGTATGTAACAGCATCCTTGGGTTTCACATCCAAGAAATTCACTGCTGCAGCTGTCACAGCCGCAGCAGGGGATAGCGATCCTCTCCCATTGCTTTTAATGGGGCCACACTATTTATGTGCGAATTTTAGCTTCAGTCACATGTTTTTTGCACATGCATCCAGCGGTTTTTTTTTACGTGCCTATGCATGCGTGAAAAATACGCTCATCTGACTGAGCCCTTAAACTGTTATGTAATTGTTTTTCGATTTAGTTCCTAATGAATTATACTTTAATAACACAAAATTATGTTTTGAAAGTATTTTAGAAATTGCTCATGCATATTTAGGGAATGAATTTTGTTGTGAAAATCCGCTGTATTTCCACAACAAAGAGAGAGTGATGCAATTTCAAAATCTGCACAATTACTTTATTCCGGTGAACATTTTTTCCTCTGCAAGTGACCAGGGTATGTTAGAACCCCATTCACTTACATAGTACTGTAGATTGCTGAAAAATTATGCCATGAAATCTGCAGCTGAAATTCCGCAGCAAATATGCAACGTCCAATAGGGACACCCCGGACCCTTGAATAACGTGGGGAGCTGGGAGGGTTAAGTGTTGGCTTGTCACGGCGGCACTTACCAGGCTCCTTTTTCCCAGAGGAATGACACATAGCCAAAACCAGAGAGGAATTGCAGGCCACTGTCGACACCCCTAGGATAGGGAATTCCAATAAACAGGATGACGCGGGTAGTAGTTGCCACGCGTGATGCCACCGTAGCCATAGACCGGTATGCTACACGGCGGAGAATAACCACAGACACTGGTTTATAGTACCTTGGGTCTCCAGGAATGGTTAGGGTACAGTATAAACTTTACTTGGAATAACTTGGACAAAACAATTAGTCACAACAATTCAGGTACAATTCTTCACAGTGCAGGTAAGAAAGGAAGGCCAGAGGTAGGGAGGATACACAGGATGAAACCGGTCCTACAGTCCACGTTATCTGTATGGCACCACTCCTGGACTGGGAGCACTCCAGAGGAGGAAGGGGGTAGGGGTCACTCCACAGACACTCTGCTAGAAATTATTTACGATTAGGATTTTCACCCCACACTAGAGACACGTGAGTGTGACTTGAAGCGTACTTCTATGTGGTGATCCTTACTTTGGACGGCCGTGTAAGAAAAACTTGTGGCTTTGAATTAGTATCTCTGCACTGGGTCTTGACAGAAAAAGTGATTTACTTTCAAAGGCTCTCTCTTAGGCTTAGGGCTTACTCCACTCACATCCAAACTGCAGTCGCTACAGGAAGTCTCTCCTTCTCCTCCATCTTCACCACAAGGAAGCTGAAGGTGCTTCCATGTGGCTCTGTGTTTGGTGGTACTCAGGTAGCAGACAAGATGGAACTCCTTTCCCGCTCCTAATCACTCCTATTTATACCTTCTCTCACACCCACTATTAAGCCACAATACCGGCAAGAGTGCCCCCCCCCCTCCCAACAACTTTTACTTCTGAAAAGCCATCATTAGCATGGCATACCTTTGCTAAGCACCACACTAGCTACAACAAAGCACAATCACCGCCTGCATGACACTCCACTGCCACTTCTCCTGGCTTACATGCTGCCCAGCCGCCCCCCCCTCCCCCCCACAGCGCACACCAAAGTGTCCCTGCGCAGCCTTCAGCTGCCCTCATGCCACACCACCCTCATGTCTATTTAGAAGTGCGTCTGCCATGACGAGGGACCGCAGGCACACACTGCACAGGGTTGGCACGGCTAGGCAGCGACCCTCTTTAAAAGGGGCGGGGCGATAGCCCACAATGCTGTACAGAAGCAATGAGAAATAGAATCCTGTGCCACCGCCATCAGGAGCTGCACACGTGGGCATAGCAATGGGGAACCTATGTGCCACACACTATTCATTCTGTCAAGGTGTCTGCATGCCCCAGTTAGACCGGGCTTTTTAATTCATAGACACAGGCAGGTACAACTCCCTATTGTGAAGTCCCTGTCGACCGACAGCATGGGTGGCTCCCTGGAACCCACCGGCGGTACACAAAAATATCCCATTGCATTGCCCAACACAGCTGAGGTAGTAATGTCGTGCGTAATACAGGTGGTCTTCGGCCCACACTGCATGCCCCAGTCTGACTGGGGTTCTTTAGAAGTGGACACATGTAGGTTACACTCCGTGTGCACCTACAGCATGGGTGGCTCCCTGGAACCCACCGGCGGTACACAAAAATATCCCATTGCATTGCCCAACACAGCTGAGGTAGTAATGTCGTGCTTAATGCAGGTGGGCTTCGGCCCACACTGCATGCCCCAGTCAGACTGGGGTTCTTTTCAAGTGTACAGATGTAGTAAAAACTCCGTGTGCACCTACAGCCTGGGTGGGTGCCAGGAAGCCACCGGCGGTACATAGAAATATCCCATTGCATTGCCCAACACAGCTGAGGTAGTAATGTCGTGCGTAATACAGGTGGGCTTCGGCCCACACTGCATGCCCCAGTCAGACTGGGGTTCTTTACAAGTGGACACATGTAGGTTACACTCCGTGTGCACCTACAGCATGGGTGGCTCCCTGGAACCCACCGGCGGTACACAAAAATATCCCATTGCATTGCCCAACACAGCTGAGGTAGTAATGTCGTGCGTAATACAGGTGGGCTTCGGCCCACACTGCATGCCCCAGTCTGACTGGGGTTCTTTAGAAGTGGACACATGTAGGTTACACTCCGTGTGCACCTACAGCATGGGTGGCTCCCTGGAACCCACCGGCGGTACACAAAAATATCCCATTGCATTGCCCAACACAGCTGAGGTAGTAATGTCGTGCGTAATACAGGTGGGCTTCGGCCCACACTGCATGCCCCAGTCAGACTGGGGTTCTTTTCAAGTGTACAGATGTAGTAAAAACTCCGTGTGCACCTACAGCCTGGGTGGGTGCCAGGAAGCCACCGGCGGTACATAGAAATATCCCATTGCATTGCCCAACACAGCTGAGGTAACGTCAGCTGGAATGCAGGTGGGCTAAAAATTAATTTGATTACACTGTAGGCGAGGGCCCACAAAAATTGCTGTATCAACAGTACTAATGTACATCCCAAAAATTGGCCATGGCCAGCCAAGAGGGCAGGTGAAACCCATTAATCGCTTTGGTTAATGTGGCTTAAGTGGTAACTAGGCCTGGAGGCAGCCCAGTGTAACGAAAAATTGGTTCAAGTTACAGTTCCAACGCTTTTAAGCGCATTGAAACTTATAAAAATTGTTCAGAAAAATTATTTGAGTGAGCCTTGTGGCCCTAAGAAAAATTGCCCGTTCAGCGTGATTACGTGAGGTTTCAGGAGGAGGAGCAGGAGGAGGAGGAGGAATATTAGACACAGATTGATGAAGCAGAAATGTCCCCGTTTTGGATGGTGAGAGAGAACGTAGCTTCCATCCGCGGGTGCAGCCTACGTATTGCTTACGTATCGCTGCTGTCCGCTGGTGGAGAACAGAAGTCTGGGGAAATCCAGCCTTTGTTCATCTTGATGAGTGTTAGCCTGTCGGCACTGTCGGTTGACAAGCGGCTACGCTTATCTGTGATGATTCCCCCAGCCGCACTAAACACCCTCTCCGACAAGACGCTAGCCGCAGGACAAGCAAGCACCTCCAGGGCATACAGCGCTAGTTCAGGCCACGTGTCCAGCTTCGACACCCAGTAGTTGTAGGGGGCAGAGGCATCACCGAGGATGGTCGTGCGATCGGCTACGTACTCCCTCACCATCCTTTTACAGTGCTCCCGCCGACTCAGCCTTGACTGGGGAGCGGTGACACAGTCTTGGTGGGGAGCCATAAAGCTGGCCAGGCCCTTAAAGACTGTTGCACTGCCTGGGATGTACATGCTGCTCGATCTCCGCACCTCCCCTGCTACCTTGCCCTCGGTACTGCGCCTTCTGCCACTAGCGCTGTCGGCTGGGAATTTTACTATCAGCTTGTCCGCAAGGGTCCTGTGGTATAGCAACACTCTCGAACCCCTTTCCTCTTCGGGAATGAGAGTGGGCAGGTTCTCCTTATAGCGTGGGTCGAGCAGTGTGTACACCCAGTAATCCGTTGTGGCCAGAATGCGTGCAACGCGAGGGTCACGAGAAAGGCATCCTAACATGAAGTCAGCCATGTGTGCCAGGGTACCAGTACGCAACACATGGCTGTCTTCACTAGGAAGATCACTTTCAGGATCCTCCTCCTCCTCCTCCTCCTCCTCCTCCTCCTCAGGCCATACATGCTGAAAGGATGACAGGCAATCAGCCGGTGTACCGTCAGCAGCGGGCCAAGCTGTCTCTTCCCCCTCCTCCTCATCCTCCTCATGCTCCTCCTCCTCCTCCTGTACGCGCTGAGAAATAGACAGGAGGGTGCCCTGACTATCCAGCGGCATACTGTCTTCCCCCGCCCCCGTTTCCGAGCGCAAAGCAGCTGCCTTTATGGTTTGCAGGGAATTTCTCAAGATGCATAGCAGAGGAATGGTGACGCTAATGATTGTAGCATCGCCGCTCACCACCTGGGTAGACTCCTTAAAATTACCAAGGACATGGCAGATGTCTGCCAACCAGGCCCACTCTTCTGAAAGGAATTGAGGAGGCTGACTCCCACTGCGCCGCCCATGTTGGAGTTGGTATTCGACTATAGCTCTACGTTGTTCATAGAGCCTGGCCAACATGTGGAGCGTAGAGTTCCACCGTGTGGGCACGTCGCACAGCAGTCGGTGCACTGGCAGCTTAAAGTGATGTTGCAGGGTGCGCAGGGTGGCAGCGTCCGTGTGGGACTTGCGGAAATGTGCGCAGAGCCGGCGCGCCTTTACGAGCAGGTCTGACAAGCGTGGGTAGCTTTTCAGAAAGCGCTGAACCACCAAATTAAAGACGTGGGCCAGGCATGGCACGTGCGTGAGGCTGCCGAGCTGCAGAGCCGCCACCAGGTTACGGCCGTTGTCACACACGACCATGCCCGGTTGGAGGCTCAGTGGCGCAAGCCAGCGGTCGGTCTGCTGTGTCAGACCCTGCAGCAGTTCGTGGGCCGTGTGCCTCTTATCGCCTAAGCTGAGTAGTTTCAGCACGGCCTGCTGACGCTTGCCCACCGCTGTGCTGCCACACCGCGCGACACCGACTGCTGGCGACATGCTGCTGCTAACACATCTTGATTGCGAGACAGAGGAGGAGGAGGAGGAGGAGGAGGGTGCTTTAGTGGAGGAAGCATACACCTCCGCAGATACCACCACCGAGCTGGGGCCCGCAATTCTGGGGGTGGGTAGGACGTGAGCGGTCCCAGGCTCTGACTCTGTCCCAGCCTCCACTAAATTCACCCAATGTGCCGTCAGGGAGATGTAGTGGCCCTGCCCGCCTGTGCTTGTCCACGTGTCCGTTGTTAAGTGGACCGTGGCAGTAACCGCGTTGGTGAGGGCGCGTACAATGTTGCGGGAGACGTGGTCGTGCAGGGCTGGGACGGCACATCGGGAAAAGTAGTGGCGACTGGGAACTGAGTAGCGCGGGGCCGCCGCCTCCATGATACTTTTGAAGGACTCCGTTTCCACAACCCTATACGGCAGCATCTCAAGGCTGATGAATTTTGCTATGCGGACGGTTAACGGTTGAGCGTGCGGGTGCGTGGCGGCGTACTTGCGCTTGCGCTCCAACAGTTGCGCAAGCGACGGCTGGACGGTGCGCTGAACTACACTGCTGGATGGGGCCGAGGACAGCGGAGGTGAGGGTGTGGGTGCAGGCCATGAGGCGGTAGTGCCTGTGTCCTGAGAGGGGGGTTGCATCTCAGTGGCAGGTTGGGGCACAGGGGGAGAGGCAGGGGTGCAAACCGGAGGCGCTGAACGGCCTTCGTCCCACCTTGTGGGGTGCTTGGCCATCATATGTCTGCGCATGGTGGTGGTGGTGAGGCTGTTGGTGTTGGCTCCCCGGCTGAGCTTTGCGCGACAAAGGTTGCACACCACTGTTCGTCGGTCGTCAGGCGTCTCTGTGAAAAACTGCCAGACCTTTGAGCAGCTCGGCCTCTGCAGGGTGGCATGGCGCGAGTGGGCACTTTGGGAAACAGTTGGTGGATTATTCGGTCTGGCCCTGCCTCTACCCCTGGCCACCGCACTGCCTCTTGCAACCTGCCCTGCTGATGCCCTTGACTCCCCCTCTGAAGACCTGTCCTCCTGAGTAAGCGTTGCACACCAGGTGGGGTCAGTCACCTCATCGTCCTGCTGCTCTTCCTCCGAATCCTCTGTGCGCTGCTCCCTCGGACTTACTGCCCTTACTACTACCTCACTGCAAGACAACTGTGTATGATCGTCATCGTCCTCCTCACCCACAGAAAGTTGTTGAGACAGTTGGCGGAAGTCCCCAGCCTCATCCCCCGGACCCCGGGAACTTTCGAATGGTTGGGCATCAGTGACTATAAACTCCTCTGGTGGGAGAGGAACCGCTGCTGCCCAATCTGAGCAGGGGCCCGAGAACAGTTCCTGGGAGTGTTCCCGCTCCTGAGCAGGTGTCATTGTAGTGGAGTGAGGAGGCTGGGAGGAAGGAGGAGCAGCAGACAGAGGATTCGGATTTGCAGCAGTGGACGGCGCAGAACTGCGTGTAGACGATAGGTTGCTCGAAGCACTTTCTGCCATCCAGGACAGGACCTGCTCACACTGCTCATTTTCTAATAACCGTCTCCCGCGTGGACCCTTTAATTGGGCGATGAATGTGGGGACGCCAGAAACGTGCCTCTCTCCTAATCGCGCAGCAGTCGGCTGCGACACACCTGGATCAGGAGCTCGGCCTGTGCCCACACCCTGACTTGGCCCTCCGCGTCCTCGGCCGCATCCACGTCCTCTAGGCCTACCCCTACCCCTCAGCATGCTGTATTACCAGTGATTTGATTTCACAGGCAGGAAATAAATTGGCGCAAGACTGCAGCCAAATATAATTTTTTCCCTTTTTTGAAAACGAAAGGCCCCACTGCCTCTAGTGAATGAATAATCTAAGTTTAATAACTGTGCTGTGTCCCTGCTAATGTGTCACAGAACGTGAGGGTAGCAGAGTTATTAACTCTGGCAGAGCAGGTATTTTTTTCCCAATTAAGGAAAGCAAATGGCGAAGCTAGGAGTAAAACGTAGCTGGGTGCGTTTGATTTTTAAACGTTGCACACGCAGCCGACACGTGTCCACCGCCCTTAGGACGGACAGAGGCAGGACAAATACAATTATTTTCAGTTTTTTTCCACCAAAAGGCAGCACTGCGTATATTCAATGAACATGAGAAGTTTAAGAACTGTGCTGTGTCCCTGCTAATGTGGCACAGAACGTGAGGGTAGCAGAGTTATTAACTCTGGCAGAGCAGGTATTTTTTTTCCCAATTAAGGAAAGCAAATGGCGAAGCCAGGAGTAAAACGTAGCTGGGTGCGTCTGATTTTTAAACGTTGCACACGCAGCCGACACGTGTCCACTGCCCTTAGGACGGACAGAGGCAGGACAAATACAATTATTTTCAGTTTTTTTCCACCAAAAGGCAGCACTGCGTATATTCAATGAATAATAACTGTGTTGTGGCCCTGCCTACACAATTCTTTCCCTGCAGTATCAATGGAGGGTGCAATGCTCTGCAGAGGCGATTTTGAGAAGAAAAAAAAAATGCAGCACAGCTAACAGCAGCCAGCACAGTACTGCACACGGTTAAATATGGCCTTAGAAAGGACCGTTGAGGTCCTTGAAGGCTACACTCACTCCTAACACTCTCCCTGCCTATGCAGCACTTCTGTCCCTAATGCCGGGTGCAACGCTCTGCAGAGGCGATTTTGAGAAAAAAAATAATTGCCACTGCTAACAGCAGCCAACACACAGCTATCAGTGGCCCTAATAAGGACCTTTGGGGGTCTTGAAGCCTACACTAACTACCAATTCTTTCCCTACAGCAGCTCCGGTATAAACAGCACTGTCCCTCAGCTAACTCACACCGCATCTGAGGCGAGCCGCGGGAGGGGCCGACTTTTATATTCGGCGGACACCTGATCACCCCAGCCACTCACAGCAGGGGGGTGGTATAGGGCTGGAACAACACAGGGGGAAGTTGTAATGCCTTCCCTGTCTTTCAATTGGCCAGAAAAGCGCGCTAACGTCTCAGGGAAGGAAGTGAAAGTAACCCGAACACCGCATGGTGTTCGTTACGAATAACGAACATCCCGAACACCCTAATATTCGCACGAATATCAAGCTCGGACGAACACGTTCGCTCATCTCTAGTCACTATTTATTATACTGCTGAGGTAAAATAAAAGTTGTGCTGTGATTGGTTGCTATTCCTTATACTGCTGAGGTAATATGACAGCTGCACTGTGATTGGTTGCTATGGACAACACAGATTTTCTTTTGGACAGCTTTCATTAGAGTGTGGTGCTGGGATCATTTTTGTGGCCCACTTTGTATATTCCAGGGCTGCTATTCATAAAATTGTGCATGGATATATTACTTAATTTTCTATACAGAAAAAGGTTTGGTACCGTGTCAGCTAGTAGAGTAAAATGTGATTATTCTCAGCAAGAGAAACCAAGCAATCTTGTAGATATGATACCTTTTATTGTCTAACTAAAATACATGATGTTATAGTGAGCTTGGGGCATGTGGGTGTATGTAATTAAGAAACTCAACACATTGTCGTGATCACAGCTGGCGTCATGCCCCCGGCATATGTGCCACCACCTATTTACTGGAGCGCATCACGTGACCATCACATGACCAGGCACCGTATTGTAACCTTGGACGCTTGCCAGAAATGGAAACCAAGCAGGGAAGTGCAGGTACCCAAGAGCATGCGCACAAGTCACAGCTACATCAATAAACATACCAATTAAATATCGCATGTCTGCATCCATGAGTGCATTAACTACATCAATGTGAATAGGTCCAATACATCACGTATCTGCATCTATGAGTGCGTTACCTACATCAGTGTGAATAGATCAATACAATATGTGTCTGCATCTGTGAGTGCAATACCAAATAAATGTAAATCGATCCAATACATCACATGTCTGCATTTATGGACGCATTACCTGTATCAGTGTGAATAGGTCGAATACATCACATATCTACAACTATAAATGCATTCCATACATGCAGTGTGAATAGGTCCAATACATTACATGTCCACAACTATCAGTGGATTACCTACATCAATGTGAATAGGTCCAATACCATATATTGAGCGATCCATACTAACATTCAAAAATACAAACACCGAAAATGATAAAATAAAAAGATAGAAAAAGGGAAAAATCTCCTAAATGGAGATTAAGTTGACCCCCTGAATTAAAGGGTGTGATTAATACTTTATTTATAAACCTTGATAAATACACCTATCAAAATATTTCTAAAAGCGACTCTGACAAGTGAGCAATTCTTGCTGACTTGCCGACAGGTCCTATGTGTACATGGGACAACAGTTGCCTGTAATTGCTTTTTTGAGCAATTACTCAAGCGACTATTGCCCATGTAAAAGTACACTAAGATTACCCATACACATAAGATGCTCATTAGACCAATGCAATATTGCCCAATACTCCCACAATCACACTTGTCCGAGCATGTGTGTGTGCTACATACAGAGAGGGAATGAAGCCACTTCCAGAATGACTGATCTCCTCAAGAATAAAAGGATTGGGCAGTTGAAATCCAACTGCCAGATGTTTATCCTCCCAGACATCTGCCATTGGGGAGTGTCAGAAGGTTGGCCATGTACATTAGATGATTGTCCGCATCAACTGAAATCAGTTGGACAATTGCAATTTATATAAGTATGGTCAGCCTGACATGTCCGTTCCTTGTTCTCTACAACAGTCAGGCAGCTCCAACATACTAATTAGATGGTCAGAGGGAACTTTCAATCTGAGGCTTTATCCAGCTTGCAACCGTGATCTGGACTATACTTCAAAATTCAAGTATCACAAAGTTCTCATTTTAGTTACCAGATGCCAACATCATATAAAAACATATGTATTTTCTCCTAATTATAGAAAAATCTATTATTTAAAAAAAGGTTAACTAAGTAGGCTATTATATATAGTTGAGGTTGCAGGTAATTTGAGAAAAGCATTAACAAATCTAAAAGATGACGTTGATTTTGTAAAAAACACAGTGCGGATATTTGATAAATGAATACCACATATAAGAGTCTAAAAGACTTAGGCGAGGCAGGTATTTTTAAAGAATCATTTTTTCGAAGCAAAATATGAATTGGACACTAGTAGTGATGAAAAATATAATGTATAATGCCAAGTGTGAAGATGAATGGAATGTTTGTAAGGTCAGACCATGAAATGCTGCTCATGATAAATGAGACATAAGCGTATATTCACTTTTATCCACATTTCTTGTAGATCGTTTTTGCAGAAATATTACTAAGATTACAAATAACTAAAACAATTTAGCATTAAGTCCTATATAGTTTCTAGTTTGTTAATGTATCTTTTAATTCATGTGATGATAAAATCTATCCACCATATATGTTAAATACAATCATGAAAAAGCCGACACATACTGAGGTACAGAGGGAAGTACAACACAAAAAAGTTCAAGTTTTTGTTCTCGGTCATTTATAGGTCCTCTTCATTTCCTACTTTGCAAACTAGCACAGGTATACCAAGATTGTCATTTGCCTTTCATCTAGTCAACTATATGTAACTAGATGGAAAGAAAAGTATTGTATTTAGCTATTTAGCCCCTAAAAAAGTGACCTGCCTATTTTGGGCCTCTTTCACACGAGCATATGTGTTTTCATGCTTGCTGCATCGCCACTGAAAATCGCGTGAATGAGGAATAGCAGCAATCAAGTCTCGAGCTTTAGCTGATCAACTATTGATGACCTATCCTGAGGATGGGTCATCAATAGTATTTTTCACAGAAAACCCCTTTAATATCACAGTTTATATATATGCAATAAATAAATATTTAAATGAGTGTTCATTATTAAAAAATATTTAAAAATTGTTAAAATGGCCACCAGAAAAGTAAAAAGAGGAAATTATTTGGCCCTAATCCCAAATATTTTCAAGCATCTTGTTTAACCCCAAAGAATCTTCATATTAAGCCTATAAATCTATAACTTCTCCCGCTTATGGAGACTCTCAAATCTGCCTGCTGCATCCTAACTAATTTGTTCCATAGGAGTAACCAGAAAGCAACTAAAAGTTTTATGTGCCAGAGCTGCATGCCGCAAAATACTTTGCTTCAAATATGCATTTTGTTCAATAGACCTGTGTTTGTTAATATGTACACGTAAATACATTGTCGTCCTACCCACATATTGGAGACCAATATCACACTAGAACGTATATGACAAACTGAGAGGAGCAGTTTAAAAAGATTAACAATCGGCTAACAGATTCTAGTGACAGTACTATGTATTTCAATGGCCTTACTACATATACTGATGCAACATTTACATTAACATCCAACTATACCCAGCTGTAGTGTATTATGAGGATTCTGACCCCCAATTGTGCACAACCTACGGGGGGAGGTATAGAATTTTAATTGTTTTTGCTCTGCAAAAAATGATTCTATGTATTTTCGTTTTCAAAAAAGGGCCATCTAAAAGATTGGGCCAATATTTCTTGAGAATTTTCCAATTTGGGTACGTGAACTCGTATAAGTAGTGATAAAATGATGGCCCCAATCTTGCAGAGAACCACCCTTCCTACTTTTCTGTAAACAATCGGAGTGTGTTAGCTTATCCACCCTTACAAAGGAAGCTTTAATCAGAGACTTTGGATAATGCTTCTCACAAAAACGGCTCTTCAAAATTTGGCTCTGTTGGATAAAATGAGAATGTTTAGAGTAATTATGACATATGTGTTTATACAGCTCTGTTGGTGGAAAAAAAATGTTATGGGACTTTGAACTCAGTGATGATGCAAATAACGTAATATTTTCCAAAAAAAAAAAGAGTTTGTATTGTCTAAAACTGTAAAAATCTAAAAATATATAATTTTGGTGTAGTTGTAAACATACCAACCTGCAGAAAAAATGTATCATGTCAAAATCTCTAGCAAACCGCATGCAAAAAACAAACTAATAAATACAGGTGTTAGTACTGTATGTTGGCCAAGACGCATAAGCTGACGGGACAATGGCAAGGCCACCACGCGCCCATCAGAATCTACGGCCAAAATTCAGTACTAACGCCTGCATTTATTAGTGTGTATCAGTATTTTTTTTGGTAGTTTGCTAGAGATTTTGGAGGAGCCCAAGATGTAAGCCAGTGCGGCCCACTTTGGAGATACAGGGTAACCCACTGCTATATCAGTGAGAGTTGATATCTTGTATGGTGGGCCACACGCATCTTTGGCTGGCCTCTTTGGTATTGTTCAGATGTGCAGGCTATGTTTGTTTGCAGTCGCTCCTCCCCAATCTGGGCTGGGTTGAGTGGGTGATTGCACATTAGTCTGCATTGAACAAGTGGCTCCTTCATATCATAGTTTGGTTAACTGCATTCTATTAGGGTTTACAGCGATTGCGCCTGCCCTATCGCGATTGTGTCTGTGGCGACTGTGCCTGATCTGCAGCTATTGTGTATGCTTTGCAGCCTATCAAGTATTGCATTTTTTGGCTTTTTCAGTGAATGCCAAAACATGGTAGCAATTAAAACTACAGCTTAAAATGCAAAAAAATGTTGATGAAAAAACTAAAAGGTTATGGTTTTTGAAAAGGTTCAAAAAAGACCATGTCACTAAGGGGTTAAAATTAAAAGATTTGATTATATTGGTTAAATTAGCTACTCAGAAACTGTAAAAAAAAAAAGCTGCCTTTTTTTTCAGCAGTTTCTATGAATAACAAATTAATAGTTTTACTGTGAGTTGCTGAGAAAAGCTTATTCGAAAGTGATGATCAAGATGGCTGCACTTCCTGTTGCACTCATGTGCGCTAAACCATCATATTCTGAAATTTTGTGCCTCTTACATGAGCCTATTTGTTGTGCTGAATTTGCGTGCACAAAAACAAATGCGTCATGTTCTATTTTCCTCATACTACATACATTGCGTGCATAATTGACCTATTGAAGTTAATGAGTGCATAAAAAACAGTGCTTACCTAATTGTAAGTATTTTGAGCGGGATTTGCGCTAGATCCTCCAAGTGGAGGTTCAAGCGCAGATCTGAAAGCAACCTAAAGTAGGCCAGCTGCAGATGAGTGTATTATGGCTGTATTATGGCTGAATTTCTGCATCCATAACTCAGATATGTATAATAAGTCTGTGTGGTTTTTATTGACGTCGGATTTTTGCAACATAGTTCCGTTGCATCAGTTGTCAATGCAATGCTGTCATGACACACAATCTTATAGCGAATGATGCATTGCGGCCATAAATTACATTAATTTGAATACTACTAACATTCAGAAGATAAAGCAAAAATGCTTTTACTGTTCTGATCATGGAGACGTCACAAATATATTAACAATAATACTGTGGAAATGGACATTATCTGAGTTTTTTAACTCAGCTTTTTAAATGGTGATGGAGACAAGCAGCATGGATCAAAGCCCAGCCCGCTACACCTCCATCCAGGGAAGTAACTATAGGGGATGCAGAGGATGTGGATGCACTGGGGCCCAGGAGCCTTAGGGGGCCCATAAGCTCTCTCCTTCCACACAGAGAGCCCAGTACTATGAATAAAGCATTATAGTTAGGAGCCCTGTTACAGATTTTGCATTGCAGCCCAGAAGATTCAAGTTGCGCCTCTGCCTCCATCCATGTGCAAATCACTGTTCTTGCGGCATATAACAACTTTTCTCCCCTCCCCAAAATAAAAGAAAACTTACCTAATGCAACTTGTCCAATCACCCTACACCACAGGTAGCTGCACTCCTCAGTATGACTTGGTGCTTTGAGATGCAATTAAATACCAACACAAAATTTTGGAAAAGATTTATTTCTAAAAAGAAAAAGGTTATGAGGTATTGGTTTATATTTTGGCCAAAGTATGCAAAAAAAGGTGCTTTTTGGCTACACAACCTTGAATATTTTAGCCGTAATATATAAGCTGGCAACCCACGTCAAGGGCCTTAATTGTCTTGCGAATCCCTTAATAAAAAAAATAACCTTAACTTTAAAAAATGTAAAACAGATAGCCGTTTAAGATAAAATGATGCGGCTTGGACAGTCCAGATCATCTGTCTCCCCGTACAGAGTCCATCTACCATGAGACCTCTTCCTGAGGGAGCAGAAAGTAATCTGCTAAAATGTCTCTGACTTGGAGTCCAACTGATACAAGCCTACCCTGTGGAGTCTCATTAACTTCAACAACTTGGGAGGTTGGTGCAATTTGATCATCTCCCCCATCCTAACCCGCATTAACCCGGCAAAAATTATGCGGAACCAAGGTGGCTTGAATTACCGCACACACATTTTCAGGTTCCATCTGAATATTGCCCAGCAATACTCGCCACTTACTGGTAAGAATCACAAAGGCACATTTGACGAAACGCCAAGCCTGTGGGATGGTAATTAAAAACCCACCTCATGGTGTCTAGCACTCTGCTCGGAAAAGGGCGCAGAACATGGATTGCCAGGCCAAAGCCCTCATCCTCCACAATAATGAATGTCACTGGTAGGTCTGAAGAACTTGGAAGCAGATGTGGTTCTGGCAGCGAGAACTGGTTGGAAAGAAGACACTAAACCATTCTGGAAACCCTGAAAATGCGAGCATCTGCGGTGCTTCCATAGGATCCTACATCAATAATTATAAACCTATAGTTGTGTGGCAATGTCTGCATGGCGGGTGGAGTCAGTGATGACAGAGCAGCTCACTCAGTCCATGTAGAAGTCCAAATTACTTTCATTTTCTCCAATACTCGGCGATAGCAAGGAAATCCAGTGCAAAGACATCAGCCACTGGCAGCACATGCACTTAGTGCTAGGAAAATTAATAAATGTTGCCCGTCAAAGTGCTAGCTAAACAGTAATTCCTGGACTACTTACACAATAGCTACCAGGTGTCAGTCTGGAGGCCTCTTTTCCCATCAGACTTGTGGCTGTACCACAGTCTGGTCTCCCCCAGATGTCAGGCTTTCAGCCTTTCTCTCTGAGTCTGGCCTAGCTCTGGCTTCTGACAGCAGCACTGCTCTGGCATTGAACTCTGCTCTCTCAGCTTTCCAGCCCCAGCTTGCAGCAAGGAATTGAATGTGTTTGAAGATTTTACCTCCTCCAGACACACCCACACAGCTGTCCCTGCTGATTAGCACACCTTCAGTACAGAGAAGGCTCAGTTACAGCCCCCTGCTGGTCATTCTGTGCACAGCCTTGCCACACTTGTTATCAGAGAAAATCAACAGAACTACCAAAAAGTACTGTTTATAACTGTAATATCAGGACCCTGAGTTTGCCAGCTTCTTCACACGGATATGCTCGCCATCCAGTGCCCTTATGCAGTTCAGAAGCTCTGCTGCATTTTGAAAACCTTCAGAAATTTTTATCCAGGCTTGTGGAAAGGGTGGAGGCATCACCAAGTGCTTCAGCTGTGTCCAAAGAACATTGCTGGTCCTCCTGATGATTCCAGAGATGGTGGAGCTGCCCGACAGGAACGCAAAATGCAGTGATGCAAATGAGATCTCGGTGGCAAGGAATCTGTTAACAAATGGGAAAAAAAGAGGTTAAAGAACTATAGGCAACAAACCAACAGTACACTACCAAGGGGCCACTTGTGATGGGAAAAGAGACTCTACCCCAAACATTTTATATTACAAATTCAAAATACCCCCCAAAAAATCTTACCTCAGGGTGACAAGAAGACATTCCTCAGGAGAGACACACTGGCACAAGTTGGTTTCGGTGTAAGTAAGTTCACAGTGCACCACCTCCAGCAGCTTATCGAATACGGAATCCGACATACAGCAAAAGGCAGTGAACTTCTCTGGATATGCTTTTAAATAGCTGTAGAGGCTTGCAAAGTGGCCCTTATAGCCTCGCTGTGATACCAGAGGGTGAACTCAGAACATCCACTTCTTTCTTCTAGGCTCTTCCTCCAGCATCAGACATGGCTGTCCAACAGTGTAAGACAGTACCCAAGCCAAAAGCACATCACCTTCAAAAGGAGACATCATTTCCAGACAACAGCTACTACCTCAGAAACTCTCACCAAAATGTAGAAAAATCTCAAGTCATGTGACTGTTTCATGGGTGTTTCCTGTGGGTTTGGCTTGTTCTGACACCATCTACCTGTTTGTGTTCATTTTTGTGCATGTAAAATATGTGGTACAAACATGTGCATACATACAGAAAATACACGCAAACACAGCGAATGTGCATACAAAAGCTATTCCGTATGCAGTGAAAACGCTGCGTAAAACATACCGTGTTTTCATATATGCCTGTGTGAGAGCAGCCTAAGGGCTCAGTCACACGGGCGCATCGACACCCGTACACCGGCGCGGATGCGCCCGTGTGACTGAGCCGTTACTGCAGAAAGAAGACGGCCATACCTGAAGACGGACGTCTCTCTGCAGCGCTGATGAAAGAACACATGACCGGCAATGAAGCCGGTCACATGTTCTTTCCTCCGGCGCTGCAGAGAGAAGTCCGTCTTCAGCTACGGCCGTCTGCTACCTGCAGTAACACGGGCGCTGATGCCCATGTGACTGAGCCCTTAGAAGTAATTAGCGTTTCTCTAGTTCATTTTGCCCATGGTGCTAAACACACTTGTATAATCATTTCACTCAAAAGTGAAAATTTACGTTCAATGAAAATGCACATACTTGTGTTACAGCAGGTTGGAATATTGTATTACATTGTGTCAATACATTTTAGTTTAATTCATGTGTTTTATTGAGTTGCATTTTATACTATTCTTTATTTTTGCCTTTAAATGTAGAAGTTATCAAGCTAACGAGCAACAGCAAACATTTACCCTTCGCAGTTGGAATT
The DNA here is from genome assembly GCF_035609145.1 of Eleutherodactylus coqui. Taxonomy (NCBI): domain Eukaryota; kingdom Metazoa; phylum Chordata; class Amphibia; order Anura; family Eleutherodactylidae; genus Eleutherodactylus; species Eleutherodactylus coqui. The sequence continues at coordinate 404,105,769 of NC_089837.1, forward strand.
ACATGTATAATCGTTTAAGCACATCTATCAATTACAGCAGAAAATCAACTGAGAAGGTTATTTGGATGACTAATGCCATTGCTCAAATGATCTTTATTGTCTTGCAGAGTAATTTGAAGTGAAAACTGCTTGATGCTATACACATGCACTGATTTCTATAGTTGTAACACAACAGATCAATAATAAGGGGGGCTTCAGCAACCACACTTGAGCGTGTTTTTGCACATGTAAAATGTATTTGTGCAAAGCGCAGAGAATTGAACCAATTGATGCCAATGGGTCTGTTCTCATGAACATGTTTTGCATAAACATCTCGTGTGTGTAAAAAAAATAAATTAGGCCCTTCTCTATTTTTGCGTACAATTGTGCACCAAGGGCACCAGGGGTTCCTTAGAAGTGTATGGCAGGTGCGTAAATGCACACTCCATACCCGCTTGTTTGTGAACTGCCCCTGCATGCACAAAAAGTACAGTACATTAGCTGGTTTCTCGCCCGTTAATAATACGTGTGAGAAAGATATGGCAGGATTTATCTTCCCACTTTTTTTTTTCAAAGAGGTAAAAAAAAAAAAAAATTTTTACCTTGTTAAGGCACACTATGCTCCTTAGCGGTGAGTATAGGTGAGCTCATGCCCATTTGTTTAAGCCCTTTAGTAAATATTTTTAACTCTTTGAAAATGTTTAAGGCTAGGCTCACACTACTATTTTCTTTTCTGTTGTTCAGCACCACCCTTGCAGCTGAACAACAGAAAACTGGAAGTGCTTGATTCGGCATATGAGTGCAAAGATGAGTCCCATGCATGGACTGAACACTGACTTCCAGGGTGGACTGTGAGGAAAGAGGGGGGCAGGTGAGTGTAACAGACACTCCCTCTACCTCACTGGCCCTGGTCTGATGGGCCTGTAGAAAATACATAAAAGAAACATCTTCTCTATTATTAAGACTACTAGTAATTATTAGGAAATTATAGCACCAATGTTTCTGTCGCCCCTTCTGATTGCAGTGGCTATTGAGCCTGTGGCTCTACTTATCAGACAAGATTTAGACTACCAGGGAATAACAATTGGACTCAGGGAGTACCACATTGGAAGTCCAGGAAGAATTCTGTGAGCTGCTGGTGTCCCCGTACAGATAAGCTGGGATGAGGAAGCTAAAGTAAATGAAACCCAGATCTAGGAGCTTAAACAGAGTCATGCTCTAGTTATGGAGGAACTGTATATTTTATGTTCCCTAGGCTGCATTCACACGATCGTATATCGGCTCGGTTTTCAAGCCGAGCCGATATATGTCGTCCTCCTATGCAGGGGGGGGGGGTGGAAGAGCCAGGAGCAGGAACTGAGCTCCCGCCCTCTCTCTGCCTCCTCTCCGCCCCTCTGCACTATTTGCAATGAAAGGAGGTGAGACGGGGCGGGGCCAAGTTCCGAGAATTAGCCCCGCCCCAGCCCCATCTCTCCCCATTGCAAATAGTGCAGAGGGGCGGAGAGGAGGCAGAGTGGGGACGGGAGTTCAGTTCCTGCTCCTGGCTCTTCCATCCTCTCCCCCCCTGCAGATGAGGACAGCGTATATTGGCTCGGCGTGAAAACCGAGCCAATATACGTTCATGTGAATGCACCCTGAAGACGTGACACTCATTGTAACAATAAGATGAACAAGGTTGTGACAAGAATCGAAATGCGTCCTAGTTTGTTTTAGCTTGATATGTAAAGGCACGTTCCAAATAAAAGTGAGATAAATCTCTTTTTTTTCACTACAATCAGCTCCATCTTTTTTCCTTTTGGATTTATACTGCTTGTCTATTACCGCTTAGGACTGGGTGGTGGAGCTGTGCATGTGAGGAGATCTTGCCGGAGCTTGAACAACATGGGGAGTGAGCTGGTGAGCAACAAGTTTTTTCTTTTTCTACTTTATACATGTTACAGTCTAGCTCAAACCTCTCCCATCGCATTACATTAATGTTCAGCAAGTGAGGAAGAATTTCTCTTACTCTTTGGCGAAATTAGCAACATGAAATGAGTGTTGCAACAATAAGTGCCTGTTTTACCACTAACATCGATTTTTCCTGTGATCTAGAAAGTGAAGCACGCCATTATAGGCTAATGCAAGTGTTTCAACATACTAGCAACTTCCACACATTAAATGAAGATGTGAGGACTCATTTTAACACTCTTGAGAAAAAATGAATTAAAGATATGGTGGGATATGCACAGCCTGAAAAAGTATCCGGAATCTTATATGATACCTCGAGGTCTGAGGAAATTACCCACAATAGAATATTCATTAGAATTTACTAATAAATGGAATAATATCCTTACTGAATGTTCTATTAAATTAATGAAACTTATTGTGAAATAAGAAGAATCTAAGCTGACTGAATTAAAGATCAGTATCAAAGAAACTGAAACCATTATCAACAATACATTTAAACCTGAGGAATACGAAGTGTTCAATAGAAAGTTAAAGCAAAACTTAACTAAGATGGAGGAGTCTATTATGAAAATTAAAAAAAGAAAATTACAAAGAGATCAAGATGACTATGAGAGAAAAGAAGTCTACATCTGGAGGAGGAATCCGGCTTACAAGAGAAGTAAATCTATTCTAAAAGATAAAGGAAAGAGGAAAACTAGTAATCGGGTCACAAGCTCTACTTCAGAAACGGAAGATCCTACTACTGAAGGAGAAACATCCAGTTGTAATTTATCTACCCCGGAGGCATCAATGAGAAGATATGCTAGTCATAAAATGCTTCAAAAAACGGGGAAGGAGGCAATGTAAGCATACAGAGGTACAAAATATAGAAGAAAATAATGTAATTCTCCTTACACCACTTGTTATTTCAAAGAAACAAGAATTTATATTGAATAAAGGTTTAAATTTGACACCTGATTCAGATTTCAATTTATTCAAAACTCTATTGGACATTATTAAGTTCATTAGGACTTTAATGGTGAAGAAACATTTTGCCAAAAATAAAAGTCTCTGATGATTTTTCTACACAAAAAAAATCAACAATGAATTGCATTTTTCATCTAATAATTTTGTTAATAAAGGTTTTAAGGAAATTATAACATTATTAGATTTACAAGATCTGGAACGCGAGAATTATGAAACATGTATGAAACCAAATCTCTTCAATTATATCGCGTTCCCTATGCCTAATCCCACTTTTACCCGAGGAATTCAAGAAGCAAATGTATGGATGATTTCCAGTATGTTATGGAAAGAGAGCTTGTGAAATTGCAGAGAAATAACAAAACCAGAAAACTAAAGAACAGCAATTTGTCCATTGGAGAAAAAGAGGAACTAAAAAAGTTATATACAACTAAAATCTGACCATCAGAAAATCGGATAAGGGATGAAATGTAGTTGTTGTGGACACAGAATTATTTTCTTGGCAGGTCTATGATATAATAAATTATACCAAACATATAGAAATATAGATAAAAATTAGAGATGAGCGAACGTACTCGGTAAGGGCGATTTCGCAATCGAGCACCGCGATTTTCGAGTACTTCACTACTCGGGTGAAAAGTACTCGGGTGCGCTGTGGGGCGGGGGGTTGCAGAGGGGAGTGGGGGATAGCAGCGGGGAACAGGGGGGAGCCCTCTCTCTCTCCCTCTCCCCCCCACTCCCCGCTGCAACCCCCTGCTCACCCACAGCGCACCCGAGTACTTTTCACCCGAGTAGTGAAGTACTCGAAAATCGCGGTGCTCGATTGCGAAATCGCCCTTACCGAGTACGTTCGCTCATCTCTAATAAAAATCCAAAACAGGATTGCATTTTACAGCTATTCTAACTGCTTAAAGATGGAATAGGAGCAGGAGTTTTGACGGATAAGGAAGCAGATTTTTTATGTCCAAAAAAATCTATCAACAACCTTTTTTTCAAGGACTCACAAAAATACACGAGGAGGTTTTTTCGTCCCCCACTGCCTCCCATTATTGCAGGGATCGATTGACCCTTTGAGAGATTGAGCTCGTAGGTGAATCGATCCCTGAAACCTCTAGTACAGAGAGTTATTAAAGGGACAGTAAAAGTGATTTACAACAAATGCAAGGTATTACATGGAATTCCAAATATCGTTGGCTCTCATGTGATGTTAAACATTTGCACTCGAGCATACCGCATGATGTTGCCATGGAGGCTGTTAAATTTCATCTAAACAGATACAGTGATTACACAACACAATTGAAAGAATTTTTTTTGGAATATGGGGAATTTTTACTTAAGCACAATTTTTGTATGTTTAATAGAAAATATTATTAACAGATCACAGGAGCCCCGATGGACTCCAAATTCTCTCCAACAATTGCCAACCTTGTCATGAGTTGGTGGGGGAGTTATTCATTTTTTCTGGTAATAATCCCTTTTGTTACCACATGGTGTGGGTGTGGTATGCTTGGTACATTGTCAATATTATCATTATATGGAATGATAATTCAATAGATGATGGAGCTGAAAATGTTCTTATAGAATTTGAGAAGTATATTAACACCAACATGTTTAATATGCAATTCACTAGTTTTCCCCACAAGGAGGAAATATGCTTCTTGGATTTATTACTTAAGGGCAACATTAATCCCCTAAAAATAGACACATGCCTATTTAGAAAATCTCTGTCAAGGAACACTATCCTGCACGCAACCAGTGCACATCCTAAGCACACAATTAATGCTGTTCGGCATAAGAGCCAAGAGAGCTTGTTCTACAGAGAAAGATTTCATGGCCTCTACAAATTAAGGCTGCATTCCCACGAACGTATATCGGCTCGGTTTTCACACTGAGCCGTTATACGTCGTCCTCATCTGCAGGGGGGAGGATGGAAGAGCCAGGAGCAGGAACTGAGCTCCCGCCCCCTCTCTGCCTTCTCTCCGCCCCTCTGCACTATTTGCAATGAAAGGAGGCGGGACGGGGTGGTGCTAAGTTTTGAGAATTAGCCCCGCCCCTGTTCTGCCTCTCCCCATTGCAAATAGTGCAAGGGGCGGAGAGGAGGCAGAGAGGGGGCGGGAGCTCAGTTCCTGCTCCTGGCTCTTCCATCCCCCCCCCCTGCACATGAGGATGACGTATATCGGCTCGGCGTGAAAACGGAGCCGATATACGTTCGTGGGAATGCAGCCTCAATCTGCACAAGATTAAAAAATGAAGGTATAGAGAAACATCTTTAAATAAAGCCTTAATTAAAACCAACGAACATACACGTGCAGATTTTTTGAGCAATAAAAGGACTGACATATGTTCTGAAAATAAGAAATCCACAAAAAACAAATTAGTGTTTGCCACTCCATACTGTAAGGATTTCTATCAAATCAAAAATCTATTCTTGCAGTTTTTACCCACACTTAAACAATGCTAGGCTCTTAATGATATATTGGAACAAGGGGTTCTTTGTGTAACGAAAAGAAATAGAAATTTGGGGAACATTTTGTCCCCTAGCTTTTTTAAAAATCCAAAAAGTACCTTACAGTGGTTTGATTTCAAAAGTTTTTATAAGTGCGGCATTCAGCGCTGTGGAACATGCAATAAAGCACTCAAAACACACAATTTTAGTAACAGTGATAATGCAAAAAATATTACAATGAAAAATTATATAAATTGTGAATCTACCAACGTGATTTACGTTATTGCATGCACTAAGTGCAACCTTAAATATGTTGGATGCACTATTTGCAGGTTGAAGGTACGCATTATGGAACATTTGTGGAATTTAAAAAACGGTAACATCTGTTGCTCGGGTGCAGTTAAACACTTCGCTGAGAAACGCAAAAGGAGTGTAGAATATTTTTCCTTTTATGAGATTGAAAAAGTGAAAAACATTGGAAAACTTAAATGGGGAGAAGATCAGGTTCTAAAACAGGAAGCCTTCTGGATACTCACACTCAACACACGTTTTCCAGAAGGGTTGAACATGAGATCCGATTTATTAAATTTTATTATTCAAGATATAAATTATACAGATCTGCAGCTAAAAAGCTATTTGATTTTTTTAAACTAATTTCAATGTATTTTGGTGTGCTGAAAATGAAAAAAAATTGGAAAAAATCCTAGACGTTAGGATTTCCCACAAAATGCAAAATTTTCTTTAAATTTAGCAAATTCTTCTCAATTTTTGGTATTTTTTTTATCTTAGGGCTTTTAACTAAATTTAAAGTCAAAATTACTATTAATTAATTCACATCAGTGCATTTAACATATACAATGCCAAAAAAACATAACTTTCAAAGAACAAAACTTCCAGAGTGAGTTAATGGAAACCAGCATCAACATGTTGCAAGCTGACTACGCAGGCTCTGACATGCACGGGCTTGAGTCAATTTTTTTTCTTGTTTCGACAAAATCACTGGACCAAGAAATGTTGGCAGCCGAGGGTGCTCACAGTCGGTCAAAAAAATGTCCTCCAAGAAACTTTGGTACCTCCACATAAAGTTCCTCTACAATCTCTCCATATAAAATTGGGATTGATAAAGCAATTAGTGAAATCCCTTCCAAGATATGGAGAATACTTCAAATATTTGGTCACCGAGTTTCCAGGCCTCTCGGAGGCAAAATTGAAGGAAGGTGTGTTTGTCTGATCAGACATTAGAAGGCTTATAGCTGATCAACAGTTTGTCAATATCATGACGGATTCTCAAAACGAAGGGTGGATTGCATTGCAATAAGAAAGATCCTGACTACAAAAAGATCGTTGGAGGAATGCTGAAAGCATTTCGAGCTGTAGGTTGCCTGATGAGTTTGAAAGTGCATTTCCTCCAATCCCACCTTGACTACTTTCCTGAAAATTTGGGAGCTGTGAGTGAAGAACAAGATGAACGATTCCACCAGGACATTAAAGAGATGGAAAGAAGATACCAGGGAAAATGGATCATAACAATGATGGCAGACTACTGTTGGATGCTTCAGAGACATTCCAGATGCTACTCACAAGCGTAAATGTACCAAGAGAAGCCTCACAGGGAAGAAGAAACGATTTTAGTGTGTTTTAGTGAGCTCATTTCTGTTCAAAAATTATTTTCATGCAAAATTTGTATTTAAAAATTAATTTTATAAGTCTATTTTCATTTATTTTGAGGCATTGCCTTATTTAACATAGATAACTGAATTGTCAGGAAACGTAATATATCCTATGACAAATTGGAGGTCATTTTCGGATTCAGCGTACCGAAAAATATAAAGATTACATGAAATAACCAAAAAAGCTGTGAAAAATTTTTTTTTGCAGACCTGTGTTATGTAGGTTTTTTTTTTTCTTTGCTATTTATATATATATATTTTTTCAAACATCTGATAAATTTATATTTTGTTTATAATGAATTGATGTTGTTACTTTGGATGTTTATTATGTGAAATATGTATTTATTATTCTTTATCATGGAAATTATTAGGGTTTAGTTTGTTGTGCAAAGGCATTCATGTTATTTTAATATACCAGCAGTCTTTCTTCTAGACACAATAAGGGAAAATATTTGCATTAGATAAGAATGTGCGATATATATGCTCATACAATTTATTAATTGCATTTATTTGGAATTTATATTAATCTTTAATATTCCTATAAATATAATATACACATTCATAAACATTTCTCATATAAGGGCGAAATTTGTATCACTATATTATAAGCAGAGTTTATGTAAGATTCCATACTCAGGCTTGTAGGAGTTGACTTAGTTGATTGCTTAGTAAAGGATCAGGAAAGCAAGAGTTAACTATCAACTGCTTCTTTGTTTTTAATTATGTATGTTTCTTAAGGAAGTTATGCTCATTGTAACAATAAGGTGAACAAGGTTCTGAAAAGAACCGAAACGCGTCCTACTTTGTTTTAGCTTGATATGTAAAAGCACGTTCCAAATATCCTTTTGGTTTAATACTGCTTGTCTATTACAGCTTGGGACTGGGTGGTGGAGCTGTACACGTGAGGAGATTCTTGCGGGAGCTTGAATGTCATGCTATGGAGAGCGAGTTGGTGAGCAACAGGTTTTTTCTTTTTCTACTTTATACAGCAGAGGAGAACAGCTGACCACAGGTTGTTGCTGGAACAGCAAACCACTCAGTGTGTACAAGACTTGGAAAAATTGAGAAGTGAGAAAAAGAAATATGAGGAATATCTTTCAAAAACCCATGAAAAAATACATGACTTCAGAAATGTAGCTAAAGATGAAGCTGGTCACAGAATATGTCCGAAAGCACAATCTGTGCAGTGTGAACAGGACTTTAAGAAATTGCAAATGAGAGCCCAAGAATTGGTGAATTGGAGTCTCAGATAAGTGAGCTCAAAGAAAACCTGGAAATGGAGAAAGCTGCTTGCAAACAGGCAGAGAAGCAAAAAAGGTCATGAAAGACATACTGGACTTCAAGGAAGTCCAGGAAGAATTCCATGAGCGGCTGGTGTCCCACGTACAGATAAGCTTGGATACGGAAGCTGAAGTATATGAAACCCAGATCTAGGAGCTTAAACAGAATCATGTTCTAGTTATGGAGGAACTGTCCAAACGGCTAAGGCAAACTGAAAAGGGGAAAGAAATCTTGGAAAAGGCCAAACAGGTTTTGGAAAGTAAGTGTATTGCGCTGATGCATGAGGTGAAGATGCTATTGACAAGCATGACTCTGAATGCAAGAGGGACACGGTAGAGATGCAGCTGCAAGAGCTACAAGTAAAAATCACTGAAGGTGACAGAGTACAGGCAGAGCTGTCGGAGAAGTGGAATTGGAAGCTCAGATTAAAGAGTCTCAAAAGTTGGTGCAAAAAGAGAGGCACCAGAGACTTGGCCTTAGTGCACACTTGAAGAGGATTTAAGATGAGACAAATGTGTTCCTCAACATTTAGAAGAAGATGCAGAAACTAAGAGAAACCTAACAAAGTAGATTTCAACACTTCAGGCTCAGGTGTTAGATACAAAAAAGAAAATGGAGAAGAACCCTTCATGCTGGGTCTCTGTTGAAGAGCAAGAGAGCAAAATCCTAGAGGAATTGAAAGCTATAAATCAACAGTATGAAGAAAAAGCAGCTATGATAAATTAGAGAGTTTCAAAATGAGTGTTAAGCAGGAAGTAGAATATATTAGTGTGGAGCTTGGTTACCAGCATGAGATGGTGTCCACTTGGAAGAAGAAACAGAAAATGTGTCAACAGTGGTTTACTGAGGAGAAAACAATGTCTGCTAAATATATAGAAGAATGGCTTAACAAGCATGCGCATGGAAATTCAAGATCGGATTAGCACCAAGACGGATGCTGAAAAGAGAACTCTGGTACGAGAAAAGCTCAAGAGCGTGTCCCAATAGCCGGTAGCAGGAATGAAGACCCTGTTAGAGAATCTTAAGAAAGAGACCAAAGCGCTAACCTTGACGTGCACCCTGAAAGTGGTGACAGATGAAAAGGTGATGTTTCAAAGTTTTACCAAGAAGTTAAGCGTGAAGATGAAACACTGGGAATCGAATAGTTGTCTTGCAGACAGGAAGATTTGGAGACCAGAGCTGTTTAGGACCCAGTTCACACAACAAGTAAATGAGAAGATCTTGTTGAAGAAATGAGATACAAGCATACAAGCATGCCAAATTTTGCTTAGAACGTGATATTGGCACTACAGGGGAACAGTTTGTGGAAACTGGAAAAGTCTTGAGGGAAGAAATCACCTCAGTGAATGAGAGTAAAGACACCGAGCAACAGATGGAGGTTGAGCAATCCTCTGACAACAAGAGACCAAGGAAAAGGCAGAAGGTGAAGCTGCTGAAGCTGAAAAAGCCACTAAGGAGGAAGAGACTGGAAAAGAGGCCTCAGAAGCTGCAACAGATATCTTGAAAAAACTACAGCAAGATATTGCTGTCAAATCTGAACAAGTGGAAACCTTGTAGCAAGAGAATAATGACTAGAGATGAGCGAGCACCAAAATGCTCGGGTGCTCGTTACTCGGGACGAAATTTTCGAACCCCATTGAAGTCAATGGGCGACCCGAGCATTTTTGTACATCGCCGATGCTCGCTAAGGTTTTCGTTTGTGAAAATCCGGGCAATTCAAGAAAGTGATGGGAACGACACAGCAACGGATAGGGCAGGCGAGGGGCTACATGTTGGGCTGCATCTCAAGTTCATAGGTCCCACTATTAAGCCACAATAGCGGCAAGAGTGGGCCCCCCCCCCCACTGTCAACATAAAGATCGTTCTCCTCTGCCATAGCTGTAACAGCTGTGGCAGAGAAGAACGATGTTTGCCCATTGAATTCAATGGAGCCAGCAATACAGCAGGTTCCACTGAAAGCAATGGGCTGCCGGCGATCGCAGGATGAATTGTCGGGAAGGGGTAAAATATATAAGCCCTTCCCTGCAATTCATCCAGAAATGTGTTACAATAAAAATATATACCGGCGTATAAGGCGACGGGGCGTAGAAGACGACCCCCCAACTGTCACCTTATACGCCGGCAATACAGTGGAGCAAAGAATAAAAATCATTACTTAATTCTTCTGACGTTCTGCGCCGCTCCTGCAGGCTGTCGCTCCCTCCTGGTCCACGGCAGAGCATTGCTTTCTGGATGCAGGGCTTGAAATCCCCGCCTCCAGAAACACAGCCAATCACAGCCATTCAATGACATCATTGTCATTGGCTGTGATTGGCTGAAGGCACGTGTGTTTCTGGAGGCGAGGATTTAAAGCCCTTCGTAGAGAAATCAATGCTCTGCCGGGAACCAGGAGGGAGCGACAGCCTGCAGCAGCGCCGCAGAACGTCAGAAGAAGTAAGTAATGATTTTTATTCTTTGCTCCACTGTATTGCCGGCGTATAAGGTGACAGATGGGGGGTCGTCTTATACGCCCCGTCGCCTTATACGCCGGTATATATTTTTATTGTAACACATTTCTGGATGAATTGCAGGGAAGGGCTTATATATTTAAGCCCTTCCCGACAATTCATCCCCACGCTCGCTGGCAGCCCATTGCTTTCAGTGGAACCTGCTGTATTGCTGGTTGCATTGAATTCAATGGGCAAACATCGTTCTCTGCCACAGCTGTTACAGCTGTGGCAGAGAAGAAGGATTTGTCTTCCATATGTTCTCAATGGGGTCGGCGCTGCTGCCGCCGGCCCCATTGAGCGCATATAGAGAAGATTTATGGCCTTAAGAAGGACCATTGGGGTTCTTGAAACCTAAAATCACTCCTAACACTCTCCCTATAGCAGCTGCACCAAGATACCACTTTCCCTCAGCTATGTCAGAATGCATCTGTGGCGAGCCGCGGGAGGGGCAGATTTTAATACTCGGGTGACACCTAATCTCGCCAGCCACTCACTGCAGGGGGGTGGTATAGGGCTTGAACGTTGCAGGGGGAAGTTGTAATGCCTTCCCTGTCTTTCTATTGGCCAGAAAAGCGCGCAAATTTGTCAGGGAAGAAAATGAAAGTAACCCGAACACCGCGTGGTACTCGTTACGAGTAACGAGCATCTCAAACACCCTAATACTCGAACGAGTATCAAGCTCGGACGAGTACATTCGCTCATCTCTAATAATGACCTTAAAAAGCAAACCCAGAAAGTGAAGGAGCAGTTTGTCCAACAGGAAGTAATGGTCGAAGCCTATTGCAGGGATGCTAGCTCCAAATACAAAGCATATGATAATACAGTCGAGATCCTGAGCAAACGTCTTCAAGAAGCACTGACTGCAAAAGAAACAATGGAATTTGAGCTCAATAAACTGAAAGTGCAAATTTCTGAGGGAGGCAGCAGTCAAGTTTTTCAGGAAAAGCTGAATAGATTAAAAAGTGCATTAAAGATTGTAAACCATAGCAAGGCCATGCTGGAGTGTGAGTTACAAGAAGTCATATCATTCACCAGCCAGGAACTTAGAAAATATACAGAGAAGATTCTTGTGCTGAAAGAAGTAAAGCAAGAGGTAGTAAAAATGAAAAGAGATCCCCGGGCCTAGAATTTTGACCCTGGAGGGGGAAAAACTGTGATAAGGCCTAAGGCCTTTATCAAGGGGGGATATGTAGGAGTGCAGTGCACAGAATGGCCTGTAGGGGGCCATACACAGGCATCCTGGAACGTGAAGTGAGGCAAAACACCTGTGGGTGTAGCAGGAAGTAACATAAAAGGATCAGTTCCTGCCACACTCAGGGCGAGGGAAAACATACAGCTCAGCAGAACTGAAAGGGTGGCAAGCTGGGATCTGATGTGGTCCAATAAAATCCACGAGTCTGACAGAGAGGACACCCATAAACTCATACCCTGGTGGGGTACAGATAATGAACTTTGTTGTATCCTGTACACATGTTTGCTGTGTATATGAAATAAATGCTGGCAGACACCAGAACTTCAAGAAATACAAGTGCTGTAGCATTTATGTATGTGTGCCAACCATTCTGAGAAAAGATGGTGATCTGATAGACAAGTAACCCCAACTTGCCACGGAGAGGAAATATGTCAACTTAATGTAGTGTCACAATTTAGTTTTCTGGTAGTTTATATATCTAGAGATTACCAATATTCCCTTTAGGCTTAACCCCTTAACGACGGCCCCATCGGGAAACGACGTCCTCAGTAAGTGGGCTTTAATCCTAGAGGACGTAGTTTTATGCATCCTCTTTGGATTGATGCCCACTTGCCTGAGGACGTCAGCATGGAGCTGTCATCCCAGGATGACCCCCCCGGTATTGCGATCGGCGCTATCCAATGGATACAAAAGTAAACAAAACTGTGTAAAATGACAGATATTCAGCTACCCTGATGAATCGGATCCACCAGGGCAGCTGAAAATTCTCACCTGGCTTGTTGGCGGTGTCCCCCGGAGATCTGGTCCTCCCAGACTCGCCGGCGGCCTTCTGCGCATGGGCGCCAGACGATGATGTCACGCGCATGCGCAGAAGCCCGGGTGTCCCCGGCAAATTTAAAATCTCCTGGCTCCCGGCTCCTGCAGGTAGCCGGGAACCAGGAGGTGTTACCAGGGACCGCTGTGAGCGGTCCTGGGGCCCGCGATCGCCGCTATCAATTGGATAGCGGCGATCGCGAAAAAGTTTAAAAAGTAAAAGAAAAGTAAAGTTTCACCTCCCCTCATGGATCGGATCCATGAGGGGAGGTGAAAATACTCACCCCCGGTCCTCTGCGATGTCCCGATGTCCCAGGACCCGAAATCCCCGTCTGCCATGTTCTACCCTGTTGTTCGACGGCTCTGGAAAATTACAGGATATATTAAGTATTTATTACCAATTCATAAATTAGCCATCCAAATATGGACTCTAGCCAAGCAAATGACAGGACATAGGGACCTCCCTTCTGAGACTCCTTTGTGGGATAATATAAGACTCTCACATATTTATAAACTTACTGATTCTAGATATTGGATAGAGCATCACATGTATCCGTAAATGGTATTTTTGCATCTTTGAGCGACTACAACACACATATGATACATCCAGATTGAGCTTCTATAGGTTTCTTCTGCTACATCATGCTGTATGTGCCTAATATTCTGAGCCTTGTCTAACAATATTGACCAATCCTCTGATAGGGATACTATGTAATACTCACCTGATTCAGTCAAAATTTTCATTTATACACCTAAAAGTAGATAATCTGTTTGTGTGAATGGTATGTTCCATTGCTTCATTCAAACTGAATTAACTCCCCTCTGCTGGACTGCCTTGCCATATTCATTGAATGTCATAATCTGTGTGAATGGTATGTTCCATTGCTACATTCAAACTGAATTGACTCCACTCTGCTGGACTACCGTGCCATATTCATTGAATATCATAATCTGTTTGTGTGAATGGTATGTTCTATTGTTCCATTCAAACTGAATTGACTCCTTTTCGCTGGACTGCCATACCATATTCATTGAATATCATAATCTGTTTGTGTGAATGGTATGTTCCATTGCTCTATTCAAAATGAATTATCTGCCCTCTGCTGCACTGCTATGCCATATTAATTGAATGTCATAATCTGTGTGTGTGAATCGTATGTTCTATTGCTCCATGCAAACTAAATTGACTCCATTTGTTACCACATGCTTTTTTCCTTATCAACTCCCCCAACAGCATTTTCCCCCACCTCAGCCTTATCTTAGTATTGCTGGGCACATTTTGTTTATCCAAAGAGGGCAATAGACCTCTCCACCCCCAACCCCACCCCCCATCCTGTTCATTAGCCTTGTGAGGATGGGGCCAGCTGGTTGACTAATGTAAACTAACTAGCCACTCCCAGCTGGAGCTTTGTAGTTTGAACTCGAAATCCAGTGTCAGCCTTGTTGCCATGCATGGGTGTTTAGCACTAAGTGTCCAGGAACAAGTGTCTTATGCAGTCGAATGCTGCAGTTGTACAGCGCAGTTCAACAGAGCAGGAGACAGGAAAACTCCATGCCAACTCACACCCTGCACATAAATATCCTCATCTTCAAACTAACCTCCACCGCTATGCTCACTGCAAGCCTTAACATTTTCTTCCTACGCCCAACACATTCCATCCATATCAGCCCTTTCCTGCTCTCCTCACCCATGCCCAGTAACCATGCACGTTTTACCTTCCTCAGATGCCTCCATCCCCCCCACACCTCCAAGAGACACCTTAGCCACCCTAACAAATCCCCCGATCACCTGATCACTCTTGCTACCCTACTATTCCTAGCCACAGGGGACATATCCCCCAACCCTGGCCCACCCCATGATGCTCTCCACCAAAATCCCCCCCAATCATACCAAACCACCCTACTAGCCTATCCACTATCCCATGCGCCCCCACGCCTGCCTCATTCCCCCACTTCCCTCGTCTACCTTCCAGTCATTTAATGTCCACACCCTACGACTCTTCTGCCCACTGTCCCTGCACGTTGCAGTCATCTACACACACCCAGGTCCCACCCTCCTGTTCCTAGACCACTTCGCTTCCTGGCTCCCCCACTTCCTATCCCATGAAATACCCAACCCTCATCCTTGGTGATTTTAATATCCCTACTAATGACCCCAGCACCTCATCTGCCTCCCAGCTTTTAACGCTCACCTCCTCCCTCAACTTAACACAACTATCAGATTCCCCCACTCACAGAGATGGCAACACTCTTGATTTAATTTTTCTCTGCCTTTGCTCTGCCTCCCACTTTACTAACTCCGCCTTTCCACTCTCGGATCACAACCTCCTCTCTTTCTCCACCAGGCACCCTAGTATCTCCCCAGATTCTCTTATCTATCACACCTCTAGGAAGTTCCAGACCATCTGCACCCATCATTTTGCCAAGACCATCTAGTCCTCACCGTGCCCTATCTCTCTCCTCTCCTTCCCTAATCTGGCTGTCTAACACTACCATACCACCCTCAGGTGCACCTTGGACAAAGTGGCACCCCCTGTGACCAGAGCCATGTGCCGCAGACCATGGCAACCCTGGCTCACTTTCCAAATGCACTTCATCTGGCGGTGCTCTATGTGCGCTGAACAGCTGCGGAGAAAAACAAAGCAGTCCGCAGACTTTTTCCACTTCAAATTTATGCTTAAAACTTAAACTCTCCCTACAGCATGCCAAACATATCCTACCTATCCCACAACCCAAAACATCTCTTCGACACCTTCCACTCCCTCCTCAGCTGCAAAGAACAGGTCCCCGTGATTGATCTCAGTGCTGGAGAACTAGCTGCCTATTTCAAAGAAAAAAATCAACACCTGAAAAGAAATCTACAAAAACTGCACAGCTAGCCCTGATCCTGGTCTCTTCGGCACTGCATCCATCACCCAATCACTTTCTATATTAGAACCAACAACAGAGGAAGAAGTCTCCAGACAGCTTTCCGCTGCTTGCCCCACTACCTGCGCTAGCGACCCTCTTCCATCTCACCTCTTCTGGCCCCTCTTCCCGGCTGTCATTACCCACCTCACCACAATCTTCAACCTTGCTCTGACCTCTGGTATTTTCTCCTCCTCATTTAAACACTCCATCGTATCGCATCTGCTAAAGAGACCAACCCTCGACCCAACAAACGCTGCCAACATCCGACCCATCTCAAACCTGCCCTTCATCTCCAAATTATTTGAACGCCTAGTCTATTCTTTTTCATGCGCTTTCTCTCTGACAACTCTCTCCTCGACCCTATCCAGTCTAGTTTTCGTCCCATACACTTGACCAAAACTGCCCTCACAAAAGTATCAAACGACCTGATGAGGGCAAAGTCCTCCTTAACTAATTCTCCTTGACCTCTCCATGGATTTGATACTGTTAACCATGACCTCCTCCTTGCTATGCTTCACTCTATCAGCCTAAAGGACATTACTTTCTCTTGGTTCTCCTCCTGCCTCTCTAACCGCTCTTTCAGCGTCTCCTTCACTGGCTCTATCTCTTCTCCACTTTCTCTCTGTCAGGGTCCCCCAGGGCTCGGTCCTTGGTCCCCTCCTCTTCTCTATTTACACAGCCCCAGTTGGATAAACCATCCGCAAATTCAGCCTCCAATACCATCTCTACGCAGATGACACCCAGCTATACACCTCTTCCCATGACATCTCTGCACCCTTCCTCCAAAACATCACCGACTGTCTGACTTCTGTCTCTAACACCATGTCCTCCCTCTTTCTCAAACTTAACTTCTCAAAAACTGACCTCCTTTTCTTTCCACCCTCAACCAGCCAACCTCCCCCTAATATCTCCATATCAGTATCTGGCACCAGTATAACCCCCAGACAGCACACCCGCAGCCTTGGAGTCACACTGGACTCACACCTCTCCTTTACCACCCACATCCAATCTCTGGCCTGAACATGCCACCTGCACCTCAGAAATATTGCTAAAATCCGGCCATTCCTAACCACGGACACGCTAAAGACACTCGTTGTCGCCCTCATCCACTCCCGACTTGACTACTGCAACTCGCTGTTCATTGGCCTTTTCCGCACTAGACTCTCCCCTCTTCAATCTGTACTAAATGCGGCAGCTAGACTCATTTTTCTATCCAGCCATTTCTCAGGTGCCTCTGCACTGGCTGCCAGTCACTGCATTGGCTGCCCATCCACTGCAGAACAAAATGTAAACTCCTCACTCTCACCCATAAAGCCCTCTATAGCTCCATGCCACCTTATATCACTTCCCTCCTGTCCATACACCACCCAGCCCGCACATTCCGATCCGCTAACACACTCAGACTAAATACCCCTCTAATACGAACCTCACACGCTCATCTCCAGGACTTCGCCAGAGCAGCACCGATCCTCTGGAATGCACTACCCCAAGGCATCCGGACAATCCCCGATGCACGAAATTTCAGATGCGCCCTAAAAACGCACGTCCTCAAGGAGGCATACTAAATCTCCTGACATATTCCTCCTGCCCCTTCCCATAGCGCCCCACACCTTCCACCCTGCCTATCACATATGACCTCTACCCTTGGACCTCCTTAATGCACCCACCCTGTTTACTTCCTAATAACTGATTTCCACATGTAATTCCCATACTGCTTGTGTTCCCCGGTGCCTCATCTCCCCAGTCTCCCTCCCCCTGTATCACCCCCACCCCTTTGTTTTAAACTGATTGTATACCACATGTAATTTGTATTACCACATGTAATTTGTTGTATTGTCTGTGTTCTTTCTGCTTGTAAGTGCTGCAGAATAAATTGGCGCTATACAAATAAAGATTATTATATGGAGATCCCTTGCTCTATCACTTACTAATGAGAGATGGTTTAATGCTATGAAACCTCATTTATCAGTATCTCAAGCTGTAAATAACAAACTCATTCAATTATGCATTTTGCATCATTACTCCCAAAAGACTGTACCTGATGGGTAATTGAACCAATCCCCAATGTCATAGATGTTTTGTACCTGATGCTGATTTTATACATTTCATGTGGGGATGCAATGACATTCAGACCTTTTGGTGTGAAGTGACTGATTTGCTTAGTAAGGTTATTGGGATTCTAGTACGAAAAGATTTGTTTACTGGGACTTCAGGACATCAAAGAATGGCAGCATCATGTGCTTTTTTTTAGCAGGCAAGGTGGTCGCGATGAAATGGATGGACAAATGACCTCTATGGCCCAATGGAGAGATATGGTCAATAATATCATTTCTTATAACAAAAATTATCTTTACAAATAGAAAGTGGCCTAAAAATGTTATATGGTTTGGGATATATGGTGTAATTCTTCTAATACTTTTCACTTCCTAACAGAACAGCTGCACATTTAATTTAGGTAGCAACAACAATTTTTATAGCGATACGTTTCTTTATGTTTTCTTATTACCTTTCATTATTCTTACTTCCCTGTGATTTAACACTGTATGTGGTAGTAACTCTTAGGGCTCAGTTAGACGGGCGTTTTTTCGCGCGATTTGCGCATGCGCATGCGTCCGGCGATTTTATAAAACCATTGCTTTGCAATGGTATCGGACACATGAGCGCTTTTTATGCGCTCGTCCGATAAATTATAGAACAGAAATCGCAGATCGCACCTATCTGCGATCTGCGATTCCTGTTCTCTTCTCTATATGCGCTCAATGGGGCCGGCGGCAGCAGCGCCGACCCCATTGAGAACATATAGTAGACAAAGCATTCTCCTCTGCCACAGCTGTAACAGCTGTGGCAGAGAAGAATGATGTTTGCCCATTAAATTCAATGGAGCCGGCAATACAGCCAGCTCCATTGAAAGCAATGGGCTGCCGGCGATCGCGGGATGAATTTTCGGGAAGGGCTTAAATATATAAGCCCTTCCCTGAAATTCATCCAGAAATGTGTAAAAACAAAAAAATATATATACTCACCTTGTCCTGGCAGACGGAGTTCAGCCGCGGCCGGCGGCAGTTCTCCTGAACTGCTCAGAGTAGTATTCAGCAGCCGGGGATTTAAAATCCCCGCCTGCTGAATGAGCTGCCTCTGATTGGTCACAGCCTGGCCAATCAGAGGCAGCTCTCACTCACACCCATTCATGAATTCATGAATGGGTGAGTGAGTGCTGCCTCTGATTGGCTCAGCGCAGGGACCAATCAGGGACAGCTCTCACTCACACCCATTCATGAATTCATGAATGGGTGTGAGTGAGAGCTGCCTCTGATTGGCCAGGCTGTGACCAATCAGAGGCAGCTCATTCTCTGAGCAGTTCAGGAGAACTGCCGCCGGCCGCGGCTGAACTCCGTCTGCCGGGACAAGGTGAGTATATATATATTTTTTGTTTTTACACATTTCTGGATGAATTGCAGGGAAGGGCTTATATAGTTAAGCCCTTCCCGAAAATTCATCCCACAATCGCCCGCAGCGCATTGCTTTCAATGGAGCCGGCTGTATTGCCGGCTCCATTGAATTCAATGCGCTGGACAGCTCCGGCCCGTTTCTATTGAAACGCGGCTAAGAGCAGTATTTTCGGGCGATTTTTCGGCCCTGGTCACGTGATTTGCGGATGCGCATCCGTCATGCGATCCGCAAATCGCGGGAAAAAATGCCCGTGTGACTAAGGCCTTAGATTGTAATCAGCAATTAATCACAATACAAACTTTCATTGTTTAGAAATATTTTATTTATCGTATAAAACAAAATATTCATACTGCACTTGTTTGAATAGATTTGTTATTATTTTCAATAAAACGAGTTTAAGAAATGAAATGGCTCCCAATTACTACTTTGGCTATGAGCAACATTATTGCTTGATGTGTTCTTACAGAGTACATTTTCCTGGTATTGTACCATCTTTACACTTACACTGTTTCATCATTATTCGTTTTTTAGTTTGTGCTGCGATGTCATACTATGCAAGGTAACATTTTGGTATGCATTATTCCTGTGCTACAATAACATTGTGTGCATTAGGGTGCTTTCACACTTGCACTGGGGATTCAGCTTTTCTGATCCATTCAGGGATCAGGAAAGGGGAAACTCTGCAGCCAAACGGTTATGTCTCTGGATGGAACTAACTGTGCTGGCGAACCCCAATGACCACAATAGGGTCCACCTACTTTCTGCCCAGCTGCCCGGCTTTTAGAGGGAAGGAAAAGCACTGCATGCAACGTTTTTCTTCTGGTATTTTCAGCCGGATCTGCGACAGAACCTCCGGCCAGAGGTTCTAACGCACATATGAAAACCTCAATCCAGTATTGTCACATCACTGTGTGTATTATTTTTATGTTTAATCTATTAGTTTTAAGTAAAGAAGAATAAAAACAAAAACAAGTACTTGAAGAAACACAAAGGAGAGAATCATATATGATTACAAGCAAGGAAAAAGCCCTAATTTCAACAGACGCACAATGCAGCAATATCAAGTATTATGTCGACTGAAGACAATCATTTCCAAGACTAACCAGGACAGTAGGAGGGCTGTGGGAGCCCCACCCCTCCTCATTATTTGATCAGTCGTACATCATGCCCACATGAACCAAATACGGTAATATGGAAAGGAAGGTGGAACTAAGCCTATTCTGCCAATTCTACACCAGGGAATGTTGAAACTCGAAGGTGTCCAGGAAGAAAGACCAAGAAAATCAAGGGCTCATACTGATCTCTGTGTCAGAGGAGTCCTCAACCCCCTGTTCCTCAATGTGCATAATTCAGCAGCAGTTGGTGGCTGCATTTTTCTCTAAAGTCGAGGGTTCACTGCTCGCTCTGCTGCCAAAAAGTGTCACAAGATACCTTTCTTCACAGTAGAGAGGCTACACAGGATGATAGGTAGTAGCGCCAGCTGGGGAGTCATTGTGATAACATGATGTGTTACTTTTTTAATACATGAGGAATCCCATGTTTCAAAAAGGCCTAATATTCAGACACTCTCACTAAATGTGAAGCATAGTCCCATTTGTGGCACCATAATGCCAGTACAAATCCCATACTGTCTAATAAAAGTCATGAATCAGATTTGGAGATCTGTGCCATCAGGTGAGCAGTTTGCAGTTTCTTTTTTCTTGTACCGCACATGCCAAAGACATCTAATGCTACAATATAAATGCTTTGTCCCATTTAGAGGCAAATAGTGAGACAGACAGCTTCCTTTCCCAGGAGCCAACGAAGGAAGAAGTTACAGATGTGATGCTGGCAATTAGAATACTATACATTTTGAAGATGCAACAAGACTTTTCTCCCTCGTACAAAGCCAACCTGGTCATTATGAATGAGGGATTGTAACAGCGGACCTAGCCTATTGGTCAGTACCTTAGAGAATATCTTAATATCCACATTAATCAGTGAGATGGGTTGGTAACTGGCTAGAGATGAGCGAGTATACTCGTTTCGAGTAATTACTGGATCGAGCACCGCGATTTTCGAGTACTTCCGTACCCGGGTGAAAAGATTCGGGGGGCGCCGAGGGGCGGGAAGAGGCGTGGCGGAGCGGGGGGTAGCAGCGGGGAATTTTTACTTAAGCACAATTTTTGTATGTTTAATAGAAAATATTATTAACAGATCACAGGAGCCCCGATGGACTCCAAATTCTCTCCAACAATTGCCAACCTTGTCATGAGTTGGTGGGGGGAGTTATTCATTTTTTCTGGTAATAATTAGAGATGAGCGAACATGTCCGTTACGGACACATCCGCACCCGGACACCGGCTTTGCCGAACACTGCAGTGTTCGCGCGTAAAGGTCCGGGTGCCGCCGGGGGGCGGGGAGATGCGCGGCGGCGCGGGCGGCAGTAGCGGGGAACAGGGGGGATCCCTCTCTCTCTCCCTCTCCCCCCCACTCCCCACTGCAACCCCCCACTCACCCACGGCGCCCCCCCGAATCTTTTCGCCCGAGTACGGAAGTACTCAAAAATCGCAGTGCTCGGGCGAAAAAGGGGCGTGGCCGAGTAGGTTCGCTCATCTCTATAAGTGGCACATAGGGATGGATCCTTCCCCAGTTTTGGAATAACTGCAATCTGGGAGTGAACCTATTAGATCCAGGGGATTTTACTATGCAGGAGGACTTAATAGCTTTACTAATCTCCTCCTCATTAATGTCATTTTCATCAGAGTCTCTAATGTCCCTACAGACAGCGGGCAGGTTTCTTGTAAATAAGAGGACAGCTTGGCCTAGAGGGCATCAGGGGCCATGTCATCATAATGACTTTTGAGATTATATAACTCCCGATAGAAGTTACAAAAGTCCTTCTCTATTGCCATAGGGTTGTGTATTCTCCACCCGAATCTGTCACTAATATGAGAAATAAAGGTATGCCTTGCTTCGAGCATGAAAAACATAGGCCAGGGAACGTTTGCATTTGTTAGAATATTCATAAGAACAGCGTTAAAAACATGTCATGGCATACTAAGGGTGCCAACTCACTCTGATACATATAGTGTGCCATGTAGGCTTACAACCTATTAATGACACCCTATTAATGACACCACATATGATTTAGCCCCGACCTTAAAGTGAATCACACTGGAACAACATCCTGGTTGTATGTGGCGTCATTAAAAGGTTATAAGCCTGCATGGTACAGTACACGTATCAGTGGGACTCGGCACCTTTTCTATGCTTTATCGATTTGCAACTATAATAATGAGCAGCCACTCCTCCAATGTATAGTAGTTGTATGAGTGGTCGTTCATCAGTATCTTGCACTTGTGCCATGTTCCTCCACATAGCAATCTGCCTGTCTGCATTATGCTGGGAAGTGGAGTTTGTACCTGACCTTGTATTACTATATAGATAAATATGGCTGCTGGTAGTGATATTTGTGATGCTTTTTTCCCTTTGCCGTGATATATTTGCTAACAGAGTAGTTTCATCAGAATTTTATTTTTTAATTCCGTAATGCCCGTTTTTATAATTGACACTAGTAAGTCATATCTGCATTTTGTCTGCTTCCAAAGTATCTATGATACATTCCATTTCTTTCAATTAAACACTTCTATCCAGTAAAACAGATGAAGCCCTTCTGATGAATTAACACAGCAATTAAAAGATAACCGCACCAAAAGGTAACTAGAATTTGCATAGAGTTGAATTTCATTCTGTGTAAAGACTCATCTATGGCTTGTTATAGATATTGTAAGGTGAAACACCACATTAGTCTGGAATCACTGTGCACATGTAAGCGATCAGTGAGTGGAACCCTCCAAGCCCTCTATTCATTTTGGTAAACACTGGCTTGTCTGTCATCCCCCTTTGTTTTCCTTTAAAGTACAGTTGCCACCTTATCTGGCAAAAGCGCCCTACAAAGAATACTGTTCATGTGAAGTAATCTCTCACCAACAAGGCCAGAAAAGCATTTATCTAGCAGTTAATGGTTAATTAATTTTGAAAATGTATATTACAACACAATAAAAAAAAGGAGAAAAGCAGGAACGGACAATGAAGTAAAATGTCCCTTCTTCAAATTGACTCCTATTTAGTTCTTCCAATGTCATCCAAAACACAGATAACTTTTCTTTCATGAATTGTTCTCCTGAATGATTTATACATGTTGTGTTATCTGAGGCCTTTTGCAAGTCCCCTTGTGGATTCATCCAGCCATCAACTGCACAATTGTTAATTTTAACACTATAAAAGGTTCTGATGAGGGAGAGATAGTGCATTGGTAGAAGAATTAATTGAAATGTATCTTACAATCACACCGGGTCTATACAAAAATGAAGTGTTGGTTTTTAAGATGAAATGAATTTCCATTTGTGAAGACCATGAGACTTTAGGGCGAGCTGACAAAGAGATAAATTAATTGTTTCCTTTTTCTATCCATTATGACGTTACATACTGAAAACCCTTGGGCAATCTTCTGTTCCTAAGCTAAAGTTGAGGAGATATGCCCCAGAAATATTTTGCATTAGAAATACAAAGTTAACTGGAAAGCTCTTTAGATCTCGTTATTTGATTGGATTTTTAAACATGAAGCTTCTAAGTTTGTAATATGGACTTCAAAGTTCACTTAATGAGTGTGTATGTTCAGGGAAATCGCTGAACGAGAAGTGTCATTGAGACGCCGCTTCCTTTTTTGTGCTTAGTTTTATAAGCAATGACATGGGCCGGCTCTTTTAACCTGCTCTACGGTAAATGTCATCTTATTGATAGTTAATGATGTCTCTCTATTGATAAAATTGTTTGTCAGTTTTCATGACAAGGAGGGGAATTGTTCTTGTTTATCTCCTGTTTGTGTAGTAATTATGAGGCTATTATTTGCCTGTCAGATGAATAGACATAGTTGTTATGCTCGTTTCAGGAGACACTGAGAAGTGACTTCTCTATCTGCCAGTCTGCGAGGAAAAGATTTGCCCTTTTCCTGCAGAAAACAAATGCAATCAAAGGAACTGCAGGTGTTTTAAAAATGCACAAAAAGACCTTAAAAAAAGCACAAAAGCTACAATGCAGGTCTCACTGCTGATTTTTTTTTGTGCAGTTTATGTTAAAAATTGAATTTATGCATGGAAAACACCTTAAGCATGATTTTAAAAAGAAAAAATGCATTGCGTTTAGAGATGAGCGAGCGTACTCGGTTCGGGTGCTTTTGCACTCGAGCACCGCTTTTTTCGAGTAACTGACTACTCGGACGAAAAGATTCAGGGGGCGCCGGGGGTGAGTGGGGGGTTGCAGAGGGAAGTGGGGGGGGGGGGAGAGGGAGAGAGAGAGCTCCTCCCTGTTCCCCACTGCTACCCCCCGCTCCACCACGCCGCCCCCTGGCGCCCCCTGAATCTTTTCGTCCGAGTAGTCAGTTACTCGGAAAAAGCGATGCTCGAGTGCAAAAACGCCCAAACCGAGTACGCTCGCTCATCTCTAATTGCGTTGATCACTTCATATTTTTATAATGACTATATGCAAAAATGTAGCCATAGCATTTGTAGGCTTGGTTCACACTGCATTATATATAGTGTGTGCCTGGCCTTTCCAGTCTGAAGTTCCATTTGAATCAGTGAAAACAGAATTCAGACAGAACTATAAACTTCAATTAAAGGCAAAAGCACATGGGCACATGTGGTAATAGGCTCGGCGCAGCGGAGCGTGTTAGCGTATGGACCAGTTTTATTTTCTTTTGGACTATTCAAACTCTGCGCTTAAATAAAAAGCATGAAGATAGATCCTGCCATATCTTTCTTGCATGTAGTAATAACTACTAGAGATGAGCGAGCGTACTCGGATAAGCACTACTCGCTCGAGTAATTGGCTTTATCCGAGTATCGCTGTGCTCGGGGCTAAAGATTCAGGTGCCGGCACGGAGCGGGGAGCTGCAGGGGAGAGCGGGGAGGAACGGAGGGGAGATCTTTCTCTTCTTCTCTCCCGCCCGCTCTCCCCTGCTCCCCGCTGCGACTCACCTGTCAGCCGCAGCGGCACCCGAATCTTTAGCCCTGAGCACAGCGATACTCGGATAAAGCCAATTACTCGAGCGAGTAGTGCTTATCCGAGTACGCTCGCTCATCTCTAATAACTACGTATGACAAAGACAGAGCAAGACCTATCTTTTCTCGCACATAGTAATAACGTTTGAAATCAATGGTTTTGTTTCGATCCGTAATGCACACAATGGGACTAAAACACGGTCGTCTGAAGAAGTCCTAATCTAATGGAGACAAAAGATGCAAACTTTGGTCTCTATTTAAACTGGTTTCTATTTTTTTCCATTTACTTTGGAGGACAAAATAACAAAGTCGACAAAATCTATCAGGTAGCACCGCCCTTTTGTTAAGCCCCACCCATGTAGAAAAAAGTGTAGCAAAAAATCAAAAAAAGAAACTACTTTTTGTACAAAGGGCATGCAACAAAATTTGTGATAGTTTTATAGCTGAAAACTACCACAAACTGCATAAAATATTGTCCCCTCTGTGTGAGTCCAGCCTAACAATTAATGTCCACCTTTCTGCATAGTGCTTTATCGTTGATGTGTTCATTAGGCTCCCTCTAGTGACGGCTGCAGGCAGACAGAATTTGGTGTGTTGTATAAAAAAGTTGAGCTAATAGTGCTATAAAAATATTAACAAATGAATCAACATAGGATTTATTTCATTTAAACCTAAAGAAAAATGTTCAACAGCTGAAATTCACTTTAAAAAATAACTAGCCACAAAAAATATCTGGTTTAGATCATCCATAATTTCATACACAGAGAGCATACCACTGCCCCATATATTTAAGTACATTTTCTATTTAAGTTGGAATTATAAATGCAGTTTTTGGTGCAGATTTTTTTAACCAAAGTCCCTAGCGGCTAAAAATACATGAAACCAACTATAGCTTTTATTTAAATAATCACTACTGCCCTGCCCAAAAATAAACTCCTAACCGATCAAGACTAGAGATGAGCGAGCACGCTCGGTAAAGGCAGATACTCAAGTGAGCATCGCTCTTCTCGAGTAACTGCATACTCGTCCGAGCAAATGCGGGGGGCGAGGGGAGCAGAGGGGAGCGGGGGGAAGAGTGGGAGAGATCCCCCACTCCCCCCGCTCACCCCTGCCGGCCCCCACGCATTTGCTCGGACGAGTATGCAGTTACTCGAGAAGAGCGATGCTCACTTGAGTATCTGCCTTTACCGAGCGTGCTCGCTCATCTCTAATCAAGACCCATTAAAAAAATAAAATTGCTCCCTACCACCCCTTATATTCGCTGACTAAGAGTCGGCTAGGCTCTTAGGTTCACAGCTCCTGGCATGACTTGCTTCCGTTCCAGCATCACTGACAGTTTTAGACGCTTTCAGAATTCAAGATCTCATCTCAAAATCTTGCCTGCTGATGAAAACTGCACTAATTACTGCAAGCAGCATTATTAAAATAAAAATTATTTTGATTAATTAATAGCCATGGTGATAATATGGAGTTAGTCCCTTTTTTGTCACTGTAACAGCCTTTACTCATCTGAAAAGGCTTTCCACAAGATTTCGGAGTGTGTCTGTGGGAGTTCATCAAAATATGTCTTTATGGATATTGCTTTGGAATGGTGACAAGTTTGGAAGTTGCCTAAGGCGTTATTCTCACAGACGAGTGCAATTTTGGTGTGATTTTAGTCAGTGAAGAGCTGGATGATTAACTGTGAGTGTATGTGCATTGTACATCAGTTTTACATCACTTTTTGCTTTTTTAACGCACAAGTGTAATGTGACTTTTATTCGTTTTGCATGCGCATGAAGAAAAATGGAAGGCGGCCCAAATCATGTAACTTAAACTCCCATCCAAGTCAATAGGTGTGTGATAAAAAAAATGAAATGCACTCGAATGCCATGCAAGGGCATCCTTTTTTTTTAATGCACCCATTGACTTGAATGGGCAATTCTGGTCTGAGGACTGCAAAAAGAATCGCAGCATGTCCTATTCTGGTACGTAGACCATCAGCCCATGAATAGAAGTATATCACACATGTGAAGACACACATTGACTTTAATGGGTCTGAGTTCTGTCCAGGTTCTAACACCTTCAGGACTTATTTACACATGAGTATTTTTCATCAGTCTTTTGTAAGTCCATCAGACAGCTAGCACATGATTCAGCACTGCAGTGAACACATTTCCACTACTCCAGAGTAAAGTCGGCTTCACATGAGCCTACACACAAAAACGCTCACCGCACCGTGTTTGTGCATGAATGAGGTTTAAAGAGGTACATAATCTATGTGTTGCGCACTAATGTAAATAAACCCATTGATGTCAATGGGTTCATTTAGATAGAAGCTGTGCAAAAGTGTGTGCAATACGCACCAGGATATGCTATACGCTGCACACATTCCCCGGGAGAAGCACACGCTGGGACCCCACTAGGTTTTATAGCCATTTAAATCAGGGTGTAAATGTGTTCCCTGCCCATGTGAGCATGCTGTGCCAAAAACATATAGGCATGGTCACAAAAAAGACTTGTCAGGCTGAGGCAAGCGCATTTGCGCATATGCTCGTCTGAAGCCGCCCTAACTCACAGTTACAGAAAACATCTTAACTAAAAGCACAGAAATAGTTGTACCGTTCATATTTTTACTGAACACATTGAGTAATTACCAATTAGGGAGAAAAGGTTAGTAAACCCTTTTTACTAACTTGCAGATCTCCCTTTAGCAGCAATCACCTCCACCAAACGTTTCCTGTAAGATTTGTCCAACATTGAGAGGAACATTTGGACCATTCCTCCCAGCTAATGTATTTCAGTTCTTCAATATTTATTGCATGTCTTGCATACCCAGAACTCTGGCTCTGACTAAACATTTTTTTCAACCATTCTTTAAGGCCCGTTTAGACACATAGATGATTGCTCAAAAGATGGCTTTTGAGCGATCATTTTCCATAATTTGCTAATTGGTACTAATGTCTATTAGTACCAATCAGCAGCCTGTGAGCTGAAGGGAGCTGAATTTATTCAGAGGACCGCCCGCTGGAGCACAGCATGTGGTCCATCTAATCAGCTGTTCTGCTGAACAAGGGTTTTCTAACCGAACTGACAACCGTCGTTTGGCAAAAAACTAAAAGATGGGCACATTTAGATACAACAATTATCACTCAAAAGATGGCTTTTGAGCGAATTATAAGCGATAATCGTTGTGTCTAAATGGGTCATTAGTTGATTTATTTGTGTGCTGTGGATCATTGTCTTGTTGCATCATCCAACATCTTTTCAGTTAGAGGTCAGGGATTGCTGCCCTCACTTTATCCTGTAAAAAAGTTTAGATACACCTTTGATACACATGTTCCCTCAATGACTGAAAGGCATCCAGGCCATGAGGCAGGAAAGCATCTTGAAACCATGACGCTCCTTTTACCAATCTTCACAGTTGGGATCAGGTTTTGATGTTGGTGTGTAGTGTTCTTTTTCCTCCAAGTATACCATTGTGCACTTGTGCTAAAAATCTCCTATTTTGTTACATTTGTCCACAGAATATTTTCCCAGAAGCATTGTGGAACATCTAAGCGGTCTTAGGCAAGCTTCAGACAAGCTGCAATATTTTTCTGGGGCCAACAGCAGCTTCCTTCATAGTATCCTTTCATGAACATTATTCTTGTTTTTTCATCTAACAGTGTGCAAACGGGTGATAGTACAATGCCTCTGCAGCGCTAGCTATTGGAAGGCTGCTTCCCTAAAGGTCAGTATCAGACCTTCTAAATACGACTGTAATATGAGCCAAAGCCAGAGTCTTCTCCAGAAGGAAAAGAAAACCATGTGCAGACAAACTGTTTTAGGGTTTTTGCTGGCTTGTTTTTATTGAATAGTGGACTCATGAACAGGGATTTTTGCAGCTTGTGTCTTCTGTAGAACCTTTGCTATTGTCCTTGTGGTCTTTCTCAGCTCTTTCAATCTTTCTTGAGAAGAACAGATTTGTTAGTGACCAGGCATCTTGTGGCTTTGTTTAAAGAAGTTGTCCCATAAGAGGAAACCACTTTCAGAATGTGCTCCCTAGGGCAAACAGTTGATCGCCCCAGATCTTGCTCTTTGCACTTCTAGCCAACAGTTGATTCTCCAGGGAAAGCAACAACCAGTCTGGTATTGTCAGACTGAAATGTATTATCAGAGGAAAAAAGCCATTTCCTTAGGCCTTTTTCCCATGGGCATTGTGATTTTCCATTACCCGCATCAACCAAGTTGCGGCTAATTCTCGCGTTTGCTCACCCATTCACACTGCCGGGTGTGGAGAATATACGACACAGCCTGGAATTCCGTTGGCTGAGGGGAGAGAGTTTAACGCTGCTAAACTCTCTCCCCCTCACTCCCTTCCCTTTGCCAGCTAATCGAAGCCAATGGGAGCTGCCAGCAAAAGGAGGAGGTGGGAGGGAGTTTAGCAGTGCGAGTCATTGCTAAAATCCCTCCCCCACCTCTTGCCGGCAACTCCCATAGGTTTCTATGGGAGCTGCCAGCTCATAGCGGACAAAAGATAGGGAAAGACCTATCTTTTCCGGCCGCACTTAAAAGTAGCTGACTGGAATCCGCGGTGTATGTGCTAGCTTTTCCAGCTGGCCGATTTTGCACGCAGGAAAATCGACAAACTAAACAAATCCATTGGAATTCAAAGTTTCAGATGGCCAAGATAAAATGTTTGTGTGAATAAGGCCTTAAAAACACTTCTATTCTTCTTCTTTTTTCAAAAAAATAGATCCATAAAATTACAAATGGTAGGTACCAAGTAACACCATGTCTATGTTCGGACGCATTTCAAAAGACACTTCTTTATTGATCACAGCTAACAAACTCACATGGGCTTAAAGCTTAGAAACGATTTGCTGTATATCTATTTAAGAAAGGAAAATCAAGCTAGTGGAACAGTGCACATAAGATTTAAACGTATAATGATTGGTCCGTAATTGATTTTGAAACACGTAGACATGGTGTTACATGGTACCTACCATTTGTAATTTCATGGCTTGGTTTGGCTCACGGTTAGGCTTTATTCAGAAGAGCGTTTTATCACAGAGATTTTGCCATTTGTTCAGATTGGCGATTTTCGGAGGCATAGTAACATAGTAACATAGTATGTAAGGCCGAATGAAGACATTGTCCATCTAGTCCAGCCTGTCTATCCTACTGTGTTGATCCAGAGGAAGGCAAAAAACCCCAAGGCCAGAAGCCAATTAGCCCTTTTGGGGGAAAAATTCCTTCCCGACTCCCTAATGGCAATCAGACTGTTCCCTGGATCAACCCCTAATAGTTCCTACCTGCCTATATACCAGGATTGACACTTAACCTAATATTTATATCCTGTAATATACTTCTTCTCCAGAAAGACATCAAGTCCCCTTTTAAACTCCTCTATTGATTTTGCCATCACCACTTCCTCCGGTAGAGAGTTCCACAGTCTAACTGCTCTTACAGTAAAGAACCCCTTTCTATGTTGGTGATGAAACCTACTTTCCTCTAATCGTAGCGGATGTCCTCTTGTTACCTTTGTGGTCCTGGGTGTAAACAGATCATGGGAGAGATCCTTGTATTGTCCCCTCATGTATTTATACATAGTTATTTGGTCGCCTCTTAACCTTCTTTTTTTCTAGAGTAAATAGTCCCAATTTGGATAGCCTCTCTGGGTATTCCAGTCCCGTCATTCCATGTATTAGTTTAGTTGCCCTTCTTTGAACCCCTTCAAGCACTGTGACATCTTTCCTGAGCACCGGTGTCTAGAATTGTACGCAGTACTCCATGTGAGGCCTGACAAGTGCCTTATATAGTGGAAGGATAATGTTCTCGTTCTTCGCCCCTATACCTCTTTTAATGCACCCCAAGACTTTATTTGCCTTTGCAGCAGCTGACTGGCATTGGTTACTCCAGTTTAGTCTATTATCCACTAATACCCCTAGATCCTTTTCCATATCACTTTTCCCCAGCGGTACCCCATTAAGTGAATATTTGTGACATCCGTTCCTCCTGCCCATGTGCATAGTCTTACATTTTTCAACATTGAACTTCATTTGCCATTTTTCTGCCCAAGCCCCCATCTTATCCAGGTCCGTTTGTAGCCGCACATTGTCCTCCGTTGCATTAATTATATTGTATAATTTTGTGTCATCTGCAAATATTGATATTTTGCTGTGCAGCCCCTCTATCAGGTCATTAATAAATATGTTGAACAGAGTGGGGCCTAATACTGAACCCTGTGGCACCCCGCTAGCGACTGTGGTCCAAGCAGAGTACGAACCATTTATTACCACCCTCTGCTTTCTATCTCTGAGCCAATTTTTTACCCACTTACATATGTTTTCACCCAATCCGAGCTGCCTCATTTTGTATATTAGCCTATTATGTGGCACGGTGTCAAAGGCTTTAGAGAAGTCCAGATATACAAGATCAATAGATTCTCCCAGGTCCAGCTTAGAGCTTACTTCATCGTAGAAACTGATCAGATTTGTCTGACATGAGCGACCCTTCATGAATCCATGCTGGTGAGGAGTTATTCCCTTAATCTCCTTGAGGTACTCATCGATGGCGTCTCTCAGAATCCCCTCGAAAATTTTTCCCGTTACTGAAGTGAGACTTACTGGCCTGTAGTTACCAGGCTCACTTTTGCTCCCTTTTTTGTAAATTGGAACCACGTTGGCAATGCGCCAGTCTAATGGTACTACTCCGGTCTTGATAGTGTCTAGAAATATTAGGTATAGCGGCCTAGCTATCTCGTCACTTAGTTCCTTTAGTATCCTTGGGTGTAATCCATCTGGGCCCAGTGATTTATCAATTTTAGTTTTCTTTAGACGCTTCCGCACCTCCTCCTGCGTTAGGTATGAGATATTTTGTGAGGGGTTCGTTTTATTCCCCTGCATCTCGTGTGGCATTTCCTTTTCTTTGGTGAACACACTTGAGAAGAAGCTGTTTAGTAGATTTGCTTTCCCTTCGTCATCATCAATGATTTCTCCTGCATTGTTTTTTAAACGGCCAGCGCTCTCCCTGCAAATCCTTTTGCTGTTTATGTAGTTGAAAAATAGCTTCGGGTTGTTTCTGCTCTCTTTTGCGATCCGTCTTTCTGCTTCCTCCTTGGCAGTTTTGATCGTATCTTTGCATATTTTGTTTTTTTCCCTGTATGATTTTAGCGCTTCTTCGCTGCCTTCTTGCTTTAGTAGTTTGAACGCTTTCTTCTTTTCGTTTATTGTCCCTCGTACCGTATTGTCGAGCCACATTGGTTTCCTTTTAGCTGAGTTTCTTTTATTTTTAAAGGGAATGAACTGCTCACATGAGGTGATTAGGATCCTTTTGAACTTTTCCCATTTTTCCTCCGTACTGATATTTTTGAGGATGTTGTCCCAATTAATGTTACCGATAGTAGTTCTAAGCTCATCAAATTTTGCTTTACTAAAGTTTAGTTTCTTTGTCGCTCCCTGATGAGGCTTCCTATTGATTGACAGCTGGAAGTTGATTATATTGTGGTCGCTGTTCCCCAAGTGCCCCTCAACCTGCACCCCCCTTATACGTTCCGGTTTGTTAGTTAGTACTAGGTCCAGAATGGCCCTCCCTCTTGTTGGTTCCTGCACAAGTTGGTTCAGGTAATTGTCTTTAATTACTCTCAAGAACTTATCACCCCTGTGAGATTTGCAGGTTTCGTTCTCCCATGTTATATCTGGGTAATTAAAGTCCCCCATGATAATTACTTCGTTTCGTTTTGACACCTCTTCTATCTGCCTTAGTAGTAAGTCTTCAGTTCCTTCTGTTGCTTTTGGTGGTCGATAGAAGACCCCTATCAGGATTTTGTTATTTTTTCCTCCCTGTATTTCTACCCACAGAGATTCCACCTGTTCGTCTCCTACCCCTATATCCTCCCGTAGCCTCGGCTTTAAGTTCGATTTGACGTACAGACATACCCCTCCCCCTTTCTGGTTCCTTCGGTCTCTTCTGAAGAGATTGTACCCCTGCAAATTCACCGCCCAATCGCACTTATCATCAAGCCATGTTTCAGTAATTCCGACTATGTCATAACTTTCATCAGTCATTCTTGCTTCAAGCTCGCCCACTTTACCGATCAGACTTCGTGCATTCGTGATCATACAATTTATATCATTTTTTTTGTTTTTTAAATTTGTTTTGTTGCTATTCGTACTTATGGCTGATCTATCAGTTCTAACTGTACTAACCCCACCCCCTGCTCGTCCCCCATTCCCTTTGCTTGGACCCAGATCGCTAATTACACTGGCTACCCCACTATTTCTCATTTTGCCCTCCCCCCCAGTCCCTAGTTTAAACACTCCTCCAGCCTTCTAGCCATCTTTTCCCCCAGCACAGCTGCACCCTCCCCATTTAGATGCAGCCCGTCCCTACGGTAGAGCCTGTAGCCGACCGCAAAGTCAGCCCAGTTCTCCAGGAACCCAAATCCCTCCTTCTTACACCAACTCCGGAGCCACTTGTTTACCTCCCTAAGGTCCTGCTGCCTTTCTAGTGTGGCTTTAGGTACAGGTAGTATTTCCGAGAAAACTACCCTGGAGGTCCTCGCCCTGAGCGTGGACCCTAAGTCCCTGAAATCATTTTTGAGGGCCCTCCATTGACCTCTAACTTGTTCATTGGTGCCAACGTGCGCCATGACTGCTGGATCCTCACCAGCCCCTCCCAGTAATCTGTCAATCCGATCCGCGATGTGTCGAACTCGAGCGCCAGGAAGACAACACACCGTTCGACGATCCCGGTCTTTATGGCAGATTGCCCTCTCTGTCCCCCTAATAATTGAGTCCCCCACCACTAGAACCTGTCTAGCCTGCCCTGCGCTCCCCGTCCCCGTCTCACTGGAGCAGTCATCCCCCTGGCGTTCAGAGGGCGTGTCGTGCTGCAGCGGTGCTGGCTCTGTAATGGCATCCCCCTCATCTGCCAATCGTGCAAACTTGTTGGGTTGTGCCAGTTCAGGACTAGCCTCCCTGGTTCTCTTCCCTCTATCCCTCCTTCTTTCTGTCACCCAGCTGACTGCCTGCTCCCCCTGCACTTCCGTACTACCGTCCGCCCCCGCCTCTACCCCAGCGAGTGCCTGCTCAGTGAGCACCAAACTCCTTTCCATGATGTCAATGGCTCTCAGTGTTGCCAGTTGCCCATTTAGATCCAGAATTTGGGCTTCTAAATGTTCGACGTGCACGCATCTTGCGCAACAGTATGCACCCTCGATCGGCTGATCAAGGACCGCATACATTGCACAAGTAGCACACTGGATGACATTGCCAGGCATGGAGCTCATCCTAATGGGGATCTACAATTTACTTGTGGAAGTAGTGAAGATAGACTTGTTCACACTCCGCTCACGCGCTGCTGCAACCGCTCAACCGCTGACCCGCTGCTGCAACCGCTGACCCGCTGCTGCAACCGCTGACCCGCTGCTGCAACCTCTCACACCCTTCTGCAACCTCTCACACCCTGCTGCAACCGCTGACCCGCTGCTGCAACCGCTGCTGCAACCGCTGACCCGCTGCTGCAACCGCTCACCCGCTGCTTCAACCGCTGCTGCAACCGCTGACCCGCTGCCGCAACCGCTGACCCGCTGCCGCAACCCCTCACCCGCTGCTGCGACCCCTCAC
This sequence comes from Eleutherodactylus coqui, assembly GCF_035609145.1. Classification (NCBI taxonomy): domain Eukaryota; kingdom Metazoa; phylum Chordata; class Amphibia; order Anura; family Eleutherodactylidae; genus Eleutherodactylus; species Eleutherodactylus coqui. The sequence continues at coordinate 404,140,543 of NC_089837.1, forward strand.
CGCTGCACCCGCTGCTGCGACCCCTCACCCGCTGCTGCGACCACTCAACTGCTCACACGCTGCTGCAACCGCTCACTCGCTGCCGCTCTCGCGCAAACGCTTACCCGCTGACACGCGCTCACAAAATTATTTTTTTTTTTTTTTTTTTTCCCCCCCTCACAAACACTTAGACCCCCAGACACACACACACACAGAAGACACAACTAACCAGATACACAGAAGACACACAGCTCACAAACACACACAGAGGTAGAGGTAGATACTTATCAGCACACTCTGCCCTCCTGTCTCAGCTGCTTCGTTCTGGTCCCCTCCGCTACTGCCGGTCTCTGATTGCTGCCCCCGCACCTGCACCTGCTTCTGCTCCGGCGGCCGCTCACTCCACCTGTCACTCTGCCCTCCTGCTGCTGCTCCGAGACCCGCTCCGCTCCGCTTCTGCACTCCTCCTGCCGGGTCCTGTCACCTTCGGGCGCCGGTATCGGCTCCTCCGCTGGTCCGTAAAAAAAATTGCTAAACTCTCTTTTCTCCCACCTGATGGTATTCCAGGCTGCGGCGTATATGCTTTGCACCCCCGGTCGGCTGAGCAGGCGACAAAACGAGAGATGCAGCTGTAACTTGGTCACGGCTGCTTCTCGTCCATGTGATTTTCACCCACGATATGGCTGCAATGCATGCCGCTGAAAATCGCATCACCCGTGTGAAGGAGCCCTTAGCCTGAGCACCTGAAAACCTTATACATTATTAGTATGAATTCATGGTTGAGAAAATCACTGTTGCAAAAAAGAGTATGTACATTCATTGAAATTTCCTGGATCTCTGAATAGACCAACAAGATGTAATGTGAATGTTATATAAAGGTATCTTTTAAATGGGCTAATAGTCACCTGAATAACCACTCAAACAAGCGATTATGAGTGCCTGTTGGCTCGTGTGCACACGGCCCCCAACAAGGCACTGAGCGAGAAGTCGCTCAGTATTCCTTAATAGAGATGAGCGAGCATACTCGCTAAGGGCAATTACTCGAGCAAGCATTGCCTTAAGCGAGTACCTGCCCGCTCGGAAGAAAAGATTTGGCTGCCGGCGCAGGGGAGCGATGAGTGAGCAGGAGGGAGCGGGGGGGAGAGAGGGAGAGAGAGATGTTCCCCCCGTTCCTCCCTGCTCTCCCCCGCCGCTCCCCGCCCCCCGCCGACACCCGAATCTTTTCTTCTGAGCGGGCAGGTAGTCGCTAAGGGCAATGCTCGCTCGAGTAATTGTCCTTAGCGAGTATGCTCGTTCATCTCTATTCCTTAATCATTCCATTTTAGTAAATGAAACAGAATGACTACTGAGAGACTTCTCACTTAGTGTAAACAGGCGTTGCTCAATTTCTGAGTGACTATTTATTTCCAGTGAATGGAGGCAGGTGGCCAGAAGAAATCTCTGACCCACTCTGCCTCCACTCTTTGAAAAACTATTGCTCTTGTGTGAAAGCACAGGAGCAATTGTTGCTGGAATAGCTGTTGGGTGCTTATACGCCCAACAGTTGTACCGTGTAGGGGTACCTTGAGTCATAGTTATAGACAAAAACAATCTAACTAAACTAATAGCATATAAACAGTTGTCCTGTTTATGTCTTTCATTGAGCACATTAAGTAAACCTCAACGTGATAGTGAAAGATAGCAAATTAGCTTCTCCAAAAGCTAATTGGCAAAAGGTGTTGCAATTAAGGAAATAAAATTGGAAGCGTGTGTTTCCGTTTCTAACATTTCAATTTTAGTAAAGTTTTGTCTTATTAGAAATAATAAAAATTTTGTGTGTGTTTCATAGGTGCTTTGTCATTAAAGTAGTTGTTCCAAAAAAAGAATCATGTTCAGGGCAAATGAACATCATAGAGCTGGAACAGAGAGTTGCTCTATAAGAGTGGCTTCCACTCAAGTGCACTTTGAGACATCTTTACAAGTATGGCCATTCATTCGATAATACATTTCAAAATACATAACATAATTGTCACATCCATGCAGCTCACAAGCAGCACGCTCAGCAAGGATGCAGGGTGATGTTCACAACTACTGTAGTAGATAGATATGCACCGAAGAACAGTGCGCACCACAACTGAAATACGTAACCCAGATGAAAAGCCCGTATGACACCAGAGTACTACACTCAGCACGACAACAGGGAATGTAGACACTGTAGGAACTAGCCGCACACCACATTATGCTGAACGGTAGCACCCCTCCAGGGAGGAGGAAGCCTGGCTCTAACGTAGCAGGGGGAGTGAAAAGTCCCTGCTTAGAAGCGGAGTATTCCTCTCGATAGAGACGGCCCCACGGTCTTCATCCTGGGCCCTGACTGTCCGTGAAAGGACCCCTGGAGAGATGAACCAAACAGCAAAGCAAAATAGAAATGAAAAACAGAAATGCAACTGAAAAGGAACCCACAGCAACTTATCTGCAAGTAGAAATACACCCAGCACAGAAGAGCTCCAAACTCCAGGGACTCCACTATGGAACGGAATAAGCAGCACTAAGCAAAGAGAGGGGTGAGAATATATAGCCACTACACACCTGGAAACTGGCAGAGTGAATGGAAAACCCCCCTCCACCCTACTCCCAGGCATGACTAAACCAGCATGCATCCATGCAGCAAAGACAGACAGCACCAGCAGTCTCTGCACATGGTGCATTAACCCTTGTCCCGAGACAGGTCTTGGCCTGTGTCAAGGCCACCATGCCACAACGCTGTCACGACCGACAAGCCGCGACAATAATGTTATGTTCATCTGGTTAGTAAATTGTATTTACCCTAGTTTAGCTTGAAGGTTTTCAGGTGCCCAGGTTAAGGACTGCTTCACACAGGTGATGTGATCTTCAGCCGCACACATTGCGGCCGCATCGCGGCGGAAAAATGCATGGACAAGAGGCAGTCGCGACCAAGTCGCGCACATATATATATATATATATATATATATATACACACACTCAAGTATGGATTGACGGTTGAGAAAATCAACAGATATACTGTTGTAAGGAGTATGGTAACATTAAAATACGTTAAATCACACGAACAAAGAAATATCAGTATTGTATAGTGATATATATATATATATATATATATATATATATATATAAACAATACTAATATTTCTTTGTGTGCGCGATTTAATGCATTTAAATGTTACCACCTTGTTTTCCTTATTTAGTGGCAATTTTTCATCTAATGCAATAAAGACAATACAATTCAGGTAACTCGTGGTTTGTTTCTCCCTTTGTGCTCAATTGGTGAAATTATAAAGAAATAATAATTGATTTTCAATTATAATGTAAATGTCTACATGTAATATATTTTTCTGTATGCATGCTCCACAATGGGCACATCTGTAAAGCATAAAGGAGATATCTTTCTCAATCAGTTTCTAAGATATCACAAGAATGTATAATAAGACAACCAGATAAAATAATACACAAAATGACAGTGTGCGGCAAGCTTACAATGAATCAGTCATAACGTAAGTACTGCTTGAGTGGTTCATGAGTACAAAAACATTCAGCTATGGCCACATCCCTGCTTTATTAGAAGACCTTGGACTATTGTTGAATGTTTGAAAAAAAAGTTTTGATTTTGAAAAATTGAACATCAAGTAACAAAGAAACTGCAGCTAGAATAAAATGCCTGAAAATGATAATTGTGAATAATACATTATAGATGATGGGATGGAGAGAACACTAGGACTATAAGAGCCATTGCCTTACTCTATTCAGCACATGGTACAAAACACATATTCAAACATGGGAATAAGACAAAAGATGCCACTGTTTTTCTCATAAAGGTTCTACAAAAGCATAGAACTATGTTCTGACAATTACTGTGAAATTGTGCAAACTAATTTTTCAATAATAGATGTAACTTTCTCCCACAATGCCTTTGGAAGATTTTATAACATTAAATGTTCAATAGTTTCCATTAATATAATGTCACAAAAAGACCATTAAAGTAGTTTTCCAGAACTTAACTATTTCTGACCTATCCTCAGGTGAGGTTATCAATAGTTGATTGGCAGAGGTCCACAGCTTGGGATCCCCACAGATCAACTGTTTGCCAGACCTGCTATCAGTGCAAATAGAAGCAGATAGCTCTGCCAACATTACAGCTTTATGTTACCATACGTTTCCTATTGACTGTAATGTAAAAAAACCCCATATATTGAGCATACTTTTATATGGGACAGAAGAACGTAAGGGAGTTCAAACATAGTCTTGCACTTTTGAAAAATGGTTGACCAATTATGATCTAAGGGTACGTTCAGCTGTTCGTTTTAAGACAACATTTCTTGATTAAAAAATATATGTTCAACAGTTGGCTAACATTTGATATGAAGAGCCCCTAAGACATGATGTGAACGGCCTTTAACCCAAAGTCACTGGATTCACTTTACTGATACAATTTCCCTGCTTCCCTATCAGAGGCATTGCTATCACGAGAGGTCCAAGACCTTTAGTCAACTGCACCAAATGCCCGAGCAAGTGCCGATATAGTTAATAAAAATTGAAGAGCAGACAGTCAGACTACCATTCACTGCCAATGAAATCACCCAGAATGTGAATTAAAAAAATATTAAGCTCACCTAGTGCCTGATCGACACAGTCTCTAACTTCCTTTATGCTGTCACATTCCCATCACAGATGTTGCAAAGTAGTTACATCATCACGCCGCCTGTGCTGGAACTGTTGATGTGGATTTTGATGCGGAATTTGATGCCGACTTTGCTGAACGCACCCTAATGGGGCTCTCAAAGGGGGGTTTATTACCTTCAAAAAGGCACATAGGGGGCATTATTAAAAGGATTGTACCAGAGTTACAAGTTATGCCCTATCCAAAGCATGGGGGATAACTAGCTGATTGTGGAGGACTCACTGATGAAACCTTCAACCAACCCGAGAACGTGGGTCCCATGTCCACTGTCCTTCTCACTGAAGGCTTACTGCACTCCCAGCGTTGAGGAGGAGAATGAATAGAATACTGATCGTGCAAACACTCTGCTGCTCTATTCATTTTCCATGGAACTGTGGAGATAGCCAAGTGGAAAGCTCTCGGGTATTTCTCTCAGCTCCACTTAAATGAATGGAGCACTGACCATGTATGCCAGGCTGGCACTCTATTCATTTTGATTTCTCTGCGGGAGGGAGAAGCATCCCTGCAGTGACAAGACCACTGTAAATAAATAAATATATTGAAAAAAATGTGTATAATCATATATTCTATAATTTTTTTGCATACTTTATTATACACTGATCAACCATAACATAGAACTAACTCTATAATATTGTGCAGGTCTACAATGTGTTGCCATAACAGCAGTGACCTGTCAAGGCACAGACTTCATAAGACCTTGTGATATCTGGTACCAAGAAATTATCAGCAGATCCTATTAGTCCTTTAAGGACCTTTATTAGTCTGCAGTATGAGATGATCATGGATAGGACTTATTTCTCAGCACATCCCATAGTTGCTCGATTGGATTGGATTGAGATTTGAGAAATTTAGAGGTCAAGTCAACATCTTGAACTCTTTGTTATTGTCCTCTAATCATTCCTGAACAGTTTTTTGCAGTGTGTCAAGGCAAATCATCCTACTGAAAGCAGCCACTACCATTACAGAATATTACTGCCATAAAGAGGTACGTAAGTGATAAGTGTCAAGGGAACATCAGCATAAATGCAAAGACCAAAGGTTTCCTAGCAGAGCAATGCCCAGAGCACTACACAGCCTCTCCCTGCTGGCCTTCTTCCCATAGTGCATCCTGGTGCCATCTATTCCATAGGTAAGCAAACTATATACCTCTATGTCCACATGACATGAAGAAAAACATGATTCATTGGACCAGGATACCATATTACATTGCGCTCCTGTCTACTTATGCACATTTGCCCATTGTAAGTCAGCTCTTCAGTGGAATCTGACCGCATGAGCTGACCTTTACCTCCACATGCATCAGTGAGTCTTGGGCATCCATGACACTCTCATAGGTTTGTCTTTCCTTGGACTACTTTTTGTAGGTACTTACCACTGCATCCTAGGAACACCCCACAAGACCTGCCATTTTAGAGGTGCTTTGAACCAGTCATCTGGCCATCATAAATTTGTCAAAGTCACTCAATTCTTAACACTTGCCCATTTTCCTGCTTCCAGCACATCCACTTAAAGAACTGACTGTTCACTTGCTGTCTAAGGCTGCTTTTAGACGAGCCCATCCTCTTTTGAATGAGCAAATGACATCACCATAACCTTGCTCACTTTCGTTCAGCCTGTTTAGACAGGCAGTCACATCCTTCGCTCTTTCAAGTGAGCATCATTTAAGTATAGTTTAGTCTTTATACAGCGAATGTGAAAGACTGAATGAGCGCTGTTTAAACTGGATGATTAGTGAATGAGCCAACAATAATTTTTATGCCTGCATAAAACGAATGGCAAACAAAAAGCGAAAGATTCTTGTTCGCCGTTCAGTCATTGGCTCGTGTTTAGACTGAACGTTTATTGTTCACTTTCATTCATTTGAACGATAATCATTCTGTCAGAAAGGTCCATCACATATCCCATCCCTTATCAGGTGCCATTGTAAGAAGTTAATCAATGTCATTCATTTCACATGCTTTAATGTTATGGCTGATCAGTTGATCAGTGTTTGTTTTTATAGAATGATACTCTATACTCTTATACTCAGTTTTGAAGACAGTTTGACATCAGACCCTTCGGACCCTGAGGAGCTATGTCAACTTAAGATTGTTATTCATAGCAATCATGTTTCTTGGTTCGGTGCAGTCTAGACTTAGAAGCCCTCAATTTTCACTGTTATCTCTTGCAAAGAAGTTCCGTTATTCCCAGTCAAATTTCCAGGTCGTAGTCCTTGAACAGTCACCAACTGGTGGCCCAGATGCTGTGGAAAAGAATTGTAGCACAGTCAGGAAAACAGCCAAAGATTGTCAATTAAATACTGTAACAGTAAGGATGCAAAGAGCTGTTAAGACAAAACAGTAGTCAGGAAACAGGCCAGGAACTAGGAGAAGAACCAAAGGAACCAGGCTACAACACTGATGAAGGGTGAGATAGATGTGAAATCAAGGAAGAAGGTGAATGTGGAGGTCAAGGTCAGGGTTAGATCAGAGTAAGAAATAGAATTAATACAATAAGCAGAGAGCAAAAGCTATAGAAGTATTTACCTTAAACTTCAGGTGAGGTATAGAAGCTCGAGCCCCCAGACTGTCAGACTGCTAGGGTCTGACATTATCTTCAAGTGCCAGTTGCTTTGACAACCTGATGTCCCTGTACAAAAAGGAAAGAGTTGTGGTTAGCAGTATTATACTTCTCTCCTTTAGCTTCCTCTCTGTCCCCACTCTCCAGTTCCCTGCAGTGTTGAGGGGTGAGGTCAAGAAAGAGGTATGCCAAGTGTAAAGAAAGTTAGCTTACTTGTAGAAACAATGGGAGGAGTTTTCTTAGACCACACCTAAAGAGTGCCCCAGATGGAAGTACGCCAAGCTTATAAGGGGCACATGCCTCTTAATAAATTTGGCAGATGTTTGGCTATTTCCATGATCCAGACTGAAATCTACAATAACTCCTAGCAGGTACTGTATATATTTAAGCTACAATTTCCGCTACTTTCTGATTTAGATAATACTAAATCCGATGAACCTGAGAGTCCCCGTACCTTTTAGAAAAGTGGCAAGCAGGGCACAAAAAGGCCTGAAAGCCACAAATTTTGGTGGAAATATGACATGCACCAAACTTACTGACTAAACATGCACAAACATCTTCACAAATTCACTGAACAGCAGCTCCATACTATCTGTAACATGTCAGACAATGATAACTTTCTGTTAGTGAATTAGGATGATGGGGAGTCTCTGCCAAAAATATTGAGCATCCAAAGAAAATACTTAACAAAGCTATTGGGTATAAGAAGCCAAAAGCACTGTGAAGTTGGTATGTTTCAATGGAGGTAAGCTTTTAATTGTTTTCAAGACACAATAGGAGAAATTTACTAAGTTCCACGTTTCCAGTGTCGGACTTAGTATCATTTTCTGTGGCACACGATACACCAAATACATGATGAGGCTCTTACTTCTTTATTAGAGATGAGCGAGTATACTCGCTAAGGCTAACTACTTGAGCGAGTAGTGCCTTAGTTGAGTATCCTCCAGCTCATCTGTAAAGATTCGTCTGCCGGCACGGGTGACAGGTGAGTTGCGGCGGTGAGCAGTGGGGAGCGAGGGGAAGAGAGAGATCTCCCCTCTGTTCCTCCCCGCTCTCCCCCGCCGGCCCCCGAATCTTTAGAGACGAGCGGGAGGATACTCGGCTAAGGCACTACTCGCTCGAGTAGTTAGCCTAGGCGAGTATAGTCGCTCATCTCTATTTCTTATGTATTAGGCACATGTCTGCACCTCCATGTCCCTACACATAAATATACACCAGGTCTGATCTGGACTACATTTCTGGCATAATTTATAAATAAATCTGTTGGTTCATGGAGTCCCGCCACCTTCTGTAAAGCCACACCCCTTTTTGGGGAAAGTGGTAAGGACACCGTGAAAACAAGAAAAGTCACAATTTTTGTTGCAAGTGAGGCGTGCAATAAAGTTTCAAACTTTTAACTCCAGAATTCTGGCATAGCAGTCGTCATAAACTTCCCAAATTTTTTCACACAACCTCCAAATCTTAGGGTGGCTTCACACAGGTGTATGCGCAATTACACTATTAAACAAGCGGGTTTTTTTGCATGCCTATAGGCGTACCTTACTGCATTCTTTGTGCCCACAGGGCATGTTTTTTGTGCATGAGACACAAACATCATTTAAATGGCTATTTAGGCTAAAAAAATTCCACACGTGTTCTTTTTCTAGCGTAATTGCGTAGTGTATTGCACATCTCCTTGCATATTGCTCAAAGATTTTCACACACCCCTATAGACTTCTCTGTTGTGCAAATGCATATATTTATAAAATCAAAGAGAGCATTAATTGTGATTCAGATCACATAGCATATATCATTGAATGTATGGATTATAATTAAAAGTATGGGGGATGAACCATTCGTAAATGTAATTGGAACATTTCTGAACATATTGCAGATATATTGGCACTTTCCAACAAACAGGTTTCAGGGGCAGCTAAACATTTTACCCAGGTACCTAAAGGAAATGTATCCCCGTCCAGATACTACAGTATTGAGAGAGTGCGGAGGCCAGACCATGGAGGGGATAGGAAAGCTCATTGGATATTTTATTAAAAAATCAAATATCCCTGGGGGTTAAACTATAGAGATTATCTTATGTTTTTGTACTGAACTTTTTGGCATCTTTCTGAATATTTCATGTGATTTTTGTTGGTATTCATTTAAGGACTGAGATATGTCACATGTTTTCAGAAATGGTGGCAATTGGCTGGCATTGATTTTAAAGTGTTTATGTTTTAACAAACACATTGATATGACTAAGGGTATTTATGCACCCAGTTTTTGTTAGCAATATGCCTAATATACTGACTGAATAAAGGAACTACGATTTGCATCTTCATTGAACTTGTGTGCTGGAATTACGTTCTCCCATTGTACTGTGATAAACCTGGTACATTTTAAAAGACCGTCTAATCTTGCACTTTCTAACTATTAGACAATATTAGTAAATCTGCCCTACTGTGTACAATGTGTATATGATTGATGGAAGACGGTCTTATTAAATATTTTGGCTGAAGAATATGTGCCAAGAAATGTAAGTTGGGAAAATAATTGAGAAGAAAAGAAATGAAACACATGTTCATGCTGTATAGATATATAATTGTCTACCCATTTGAATCAGTGAAAAGGCATTTTCATCTCCAGAACCCAATTAGAAAGAGCTTACTATACGCAAATTATATTGATCTCTGTATCCTTTAAATAATTGCATTTTACAACATCTTAAGTTACACGTAGAGCAATAATTTCATACCTAATAAGAGAAGTTAAAACTTTTCTTTCAAAGTGATGCAAAAGTACCTTGACTGTTCATATGAAACCAGCACTGACTATCAACCACACTTCATTTAATTCAAAGCCACAGGGCAAAAATGTACAAGAAGCACAAAAGAACAAGAAATGAATCAGGGAGTAACCAGAAACCAACAGTTTAGACCAAATATCCAGAGGGCTGTATATTAAAAGTCTATGTGCTTCAAGAGGATTAATGGAATGATATATATATGTCAAGAACCATGAAAGAAATATAATTCCATGTGTCAAAAATATTTCCATTATGTATCGCATTAATAACTTAAATACTTCTAGATGGATATTTTTGAAATCTACGTAAATTTGTGATGAAACGACAAACTACATGCAAGCAAATGAAATCATGCAGCTTCCCAACATACTGAGGGGAATTAGGTCACCTTTACACAGAGTGGAATTGCCGAGGGAATTCCACAAAGGACTAAAATTCCACAGGAGCTGCACAGTGGCCAAATCTACAACTAACTAGTGCAGATTTGGACATATTTTTGCTTGTAGAACAGGTGTGGAATTTAACCCTTGTATTTTAAAGGTTTAATTCTGCCACAGACATCCATAGCATAAATAGACATGCTGCGGATTTAAAATCTTGAAAGTTTTTCAAAAACACTGCGGATTTGTGGTGGAAAATTTCTGCACCGTGTGAAGGCTCTGTCAGACGAGCGTTTTTGGGTTTTTTTTGCGCACCCATGCGCCTAAAAAAAGTGCACTGCATGGATGTGCAAAATGCGCCTGGCTGAAGCTCTGTGCCCATTACTTTCAATAGGACCAGTGCTGCTGCCCCCCTATTAAAAGCAATGGGGTGCAGGCAACCCCCACAGTGATTTTTGGGGAAGCGTTTGAAATATAATCCCTTCCCTAAAAATCATCCCTAGCTGCTGGAAAAATAAAAAATATATACATCACCTCTCCGCCAGTGTGCAGCTCCAGCGTGTCTTCTCCCTGGCTACCGACACTGTTCTTTCTCCTGGCCAGGGGATTTAAAAATCCCACCTCATGAAAGCGAATGGCTGAGCGCTACCTCTGATTGGCTGAGCACTGTGACCAATCACAGACAGCGCTAAGCTATCATTTAATGAATGGCTGAGTGCTGCTTGTGATTGGCTGAGAGCTCAGCCAATCAAACCCAGCGCTTTCAGGTGGTGGGGATTTTTAAATCCCAGACTAGGAGAAAGTGCTTCAGAACAGTGCCAGGGAGCCAGTGAGAAGATGCGCCGGAGCTGAACAGCGGCAGAGAGGTGATACATTTTTTTTTTCTAGCAGCTAGGGATGATTTTCAGGGAAGGGCTTATATTTCAAGTCCTTCCTCGAAAATCACTGCGGGGGTTGCCTGCAGCCCATTGCTTTCAATGGGGTGGCAGCAGCGCCGGCCCCATTGAAAGCAATCGGAGAACATCGCAATCCTCTGCCACAGCTGTGACAGCTGTGGCAGGGGATTCTTTCGTGCCTGCTGTCTCAGTGTTCAGTGATGAGGGGACTCCCTGCAACATTACATGATGTTACACGCAGTATGTACCTTCCTGGCGCACAGATGTCCTCTCTTTTGCAGGTGTGAGTATTTTGCACCTGTAAAAAATGAACATGTGAACACATCATAGGAAACCAATGATTCTAATAGATGCGCTTTTTTGCGCACATAGGCAGACGCAAAAAAAAAACGTTAGTCTGACTTCGCCCTAAAGAAGATTTCTGAAATCTCTTCCAACGGTTTGTACTGTAAATGTTGCAGAATTTCCACAGTGATTCCACTAGTGAAATCTCACAGCATTTACTGCACCAGTGAAGACGGCCTTTATGTAAAGTATGATGCCAGCTTTCTAGCTAAAAAGGTTGCAGATCTTTGCAAATATCACAATTATGCAAAGATTTGACCTTTTTTGCACCATGCTTGTCACTTTTCTAATGGTAAGTGAGGCTTAGCAGGAATAGGTGGTGCCTTCCACAGGCCAAGAGATTTATTATAATGTACACTAAAAACTGGCATTAACTATAATGGAAACCTATGCCTGTTTGGAGTAGGTTTCACTTTCTATCACACAGACTGGCTGCACATGTACCAAATAAGGAGACATGCACTCTTTAATAAATTGGACATACTTCACTTCAATATAGTGTTTACTTAGACCAGTACATAAAATGCAGGTCTAAGTAAACTTCCTCATAGTGTGTGTAAAACCATAGCACTGCAAAAAGTACATGAAAAACTAGAATGAATGCATCACAAAGCTAATTAAGGTAATCTTCACACAGTAGTACTTTGGTCAGTATTTTGCATCAGTTTAGGTTACCTGGAGTGTATCAGAAACCAAGAAAAAGTAATGTGGAAAGATTTTCAGGCAATCAATGCAGCGCTCGATGAACCAGTGCAAGGGCTGTGATTCATTTATTCAGCTCTGCATTGATTGGCTGAGCAGAGTTTGAACAACCAATCATGTTGTGAAGGCTGAATTACTTTGCCAATTCATAAATCCCTCCTTCACAACGTGATTGGTTCTTCAAACTCTGTCCAGCCAATCAATGCAGAGCTGGATGAACCAATCACCGCCCTCACATTGGTTCATCGAGCATTGCAATGATTGGCTGAGTAACACTGGATGAACTAATCAGAGCTATTTCTTCCTGGAGGGGATTTTTGAATCCTGCAACCCAGAAGAGATTTCGGGGCAAACGAGGACTGCAGGACGCACGGCAGAGCTCCAGACAGCAGCAGGGGCACTCTGACCGAGACTGCTAGGTAAGTATTCCTTTTTTTTCCTGGTAATGTTGTTAGAGCTTTATTTAGGGGTAGGGGAATATAATGCATCACAAGAAAATCGCTAGTTTGTGAGATGTGATGTGATAAACAAGGAGGCTCAATAGGTAAACATGGGCTACAAAAAAAAAATTGCAAGTCACTCAAATATTGAGCTTTTTTTTCTCGTTGCAACATGTGACTTGTAGCACTGTCACATTGTGAGAAAATCAGGTAATTTTGTCATCCATGTGAAAGCAGCCTTATACCTCTTCTGAGTGCTGGACCGATTCTGAGTTTTGACTTACAAATGCTGATAAAGACTACTGATCTAAATACTGCTAGGTAAACACTTTCATCTTATAAAGTTTCTTCGGCTATTTCTATTGCTGATATGCCAGAGATATTCAGTGTCTGCTATAATATAACCTGTAGATTAAAGCAGGATATTGATGACCTATTCTTAGGATAGGTCATCAACAGTAGATTGGTGGGAGTCAGCTGCTTGGGACCCCTGCTGATCAGCTGTTGGAAGAGGCTTGGGTGAGCAGTGCAGCCTTTTCACTACATACCTAGGAAGAGTGCCATTCATTTCATAGCTGCTGTGCATGCTATAGCGTCTCAATCCCATTCACTTGAATAGAATTGAGCAGCATATATTTTACATGACGTTATTGGCCTGATAAGAGGGCATGGAAATCACCCAAGTGGGTGAAAGAGCCCCATTGATCTAACATTGATGAACTATCCTAAGGAAAGGTAATTAATATTTTAATCCAGGATAATTCATTTAACCCCTTTCCAAAGTGCACCGTATATGTACAGCGCACATCAAATGTAACTGTATGGAGTAGACTCAGGAGTTGAGCCCTCTCCAAACATAGCGAGGGTCAGATGTCTTTGACAGCTAACACCCGCCCACAACAGCTGCAATCGGAGATAACTTAGATTGTGTCTGTTAGCCCTTTAATTGACACTATCAGTTCTTACAACAGCATTTAAATGTTGCAATTCAGATTCAGATATCCCAAACAACCCACCCAAGATGAGATCATGGGGTGCTCGCAAGACTGCCATGACTGTTTGCCCTAATAGAATGATAATGAAGATACACTATAATGAAATACTACAGTATTGCATTATACTGTTCAAGGGATCAAGTAATCACAAGTTCAAATACCCTATAGAGACTTGAAAAATAAAAAGGAAAATAAAGGTTAAAAATATTAACAGTTTAAATCCCCTTCTTCACAGACGTTACATCCCAAAAAATTGGAATAGCTGTGCCCCTTAAAGTCCAATTTATTCAAATATCTTATTGGGCTCAGTGACACAGGCGCATCCGGGCGCCGATGCGCCCATCTTACTGCAGGAAGAAGACGGCCGCACCGCAGGTACAGACGACTCTCCGCACCGCCGTAAGAAGCAGCAATGGAGCCAGTCATATGTTCTTTCTCTGCACCTGCAGTGTGGCCTTCTTATCCTTCAGTAACACGGGTGCATTGGTGCCTTTATTAATCCCACATAGTTAATGCTGTAAAAAGTATCCATAATGTCAGAATTGCGCTTTTGGTCACCCCCCCCCCCCCCTTTTCATTAAAAATTTGAATAAAAAGCAATCAAAAAGTTGAATGCACCCCAAACTAGTACCAATAAAATCTACAGGCTGCTTCCCAAAAAACAAGCCCTCACATAGCTGCATTGTGAGAAAAATAAAAAAGATATGGGGGTCATTATATAGTGACATAACACCATAGAAACAACTCTCTCAACCCCCCAAAAAATGACACAAATGCATAGTGATATTTTATGACACTATATACAACTATAATACGTGAAGGGGGTCATGCGTTACAAATATTACTTACATGAAACTTTGATTTTCTGTTACAACAGGAGACTTTATCATATGTCTGACCTTTCATACATAACTGACATAATGTTTTACTGCAGCTTCAGAAATATTCTGACTATCTACCCACAGAATGGAACTGTCAGTAATTGATTAACAATTAGTCAATTTTTCTGGTGTAGCGTGATTAGTACAAGACCCGTAAAGTATCACATATGACTGCATTGTCATCATATAGAGCATTAACTTAAACTAGTTATGACCTCTTATGTGCTAAATGTGCCATATTTGAATAACTAAGAGCTTATTTCAGTGCTTTGTCATTATATGATTAGGCTTACTGTGCCATTTATTACATTTTCATTGTAAAGATGATGTATGGGCAGATGAAAGGAAACAGTCCAGTATTTATAAAAATACATAATAATGTATTCTGCTATCACTTGCACAAAGTGTAGAAACCAAATTAATTCCAATGCATTTTCATAATTCACTATGGTAATACAGTCTATTAATGTAACAATATATATTAGTAGAAGGTAAGTGGAAAAAGTAGTGGAAAATTATACAGAACCCAATTTTACCATGATCCTTTCTAATACAATGTTACAGTAGTTCTCATGATCAAATAAATAATTTCTGCATTAAAATCTAATGTATATTGCCAATCCTCAGGGCAAGACTGTAGTCAGACTTATTGATATTAGAACACTTTTAATCATTCCTTTCTGCATAAGATTTAACTCTTTACATTTATTAGACCTTGAAATGACCGTTAATATGCAGGTAATTATTCTTTCTTCTTTAATATGTTAGATATGTTATAAAACTGAACAAAGAAACGGATACAATTAATGACTATAAACATATAGAAATGTATATGGATAGTAATAAAATGATAGATCAAGAAAAAAAGTCAAATCTGTTTGCTATGTTGATAGATAATTGTCAGATCTGCATCTTTTCTGTTAATACAGTATGTGTGTGTACTGTGGTGCACTCATATATACATTACAGCACATCTGTGAATCATAGTGGAGCAGTTAACACACACATTAAAGTGGTTGTACCAAAATCGCAAGTAATTGCTGATCAGTGGGGTGTAACCACTAAGACCCCTGCTGATCCTAAAAATTGGGGGTTCTGTATCCACCGTCCTTTTTCACTGCAGGGTTACTGCTCTTGCTGCAGTGAGGTGGAGACTGAATGGAGCGCTGGTTGCACAAGCACATTATCACTCCATTCAATTTCAATGGGAGTGCAGAGACATCCAAGTGGCATTTGCTTGGTTATTTCCATCAGCAACACTGAAATGAATGGAGCACTGACCGTGCATGCTCGGTCAGAGCTCCATTCATAGTGATGCCACTGTGGGTGGAAAAGTAACCCCCACAGTGACAGGCAGAGTGTGACACAGGAGTCCCATTCTGGAAATTGGCGGTGGTCTCAGTGGTGAGACCCACATCGATCAGCAAGTTATTCCCTATCCTGTGGATAGGTCTTATGTTAAGTTACCATGCTGTAAATTTATGGGGTTTGCATGGGCACAGAAGCTGTGTCAGTGTGATCTATAGTAGGAGCCCAATGGTGATTGACAGGTGAGCTCCTACTGTAACAGTTGGGATCAGAAAAACTCTGATCCTCTCTGGTTTCATGCATTTAACTCTTCAAGGTATATTCCTCATTGCACTCTGAGTGTGCTTGGAGTGCAGAAAACATGCTCTGCTTGTTTATCATTGCCAGGAGCATCTCTGGAGCACATGCTCTGGCTATTCATCATTACTGGAGCACACTCCACAGAGCATACTGAGTGCGCTAGCTGTGCTCCACCCCAAACAAGAGTTGAAAGCAGAACATCAAAATGATGGCACCCAGTGCAAAAGCTCTGATCCAACTTATTCTGCACAGACACTTGTGCAGCATAGAAATGGATGCTGAAGCAGCATAGATGTACCAGACAGAATTCTCTGTCCACTGATTATTTAGAAGCCTGTGTAGACTGATGATAGAAGCATGTGAGCATTAATGTTCAGCTTATTATTAATGGACAAATAATTATATTCTAGATACACTTGCACAAAATTAAAGGAACTCGGCAGGGGGGTTGATCCAAACATCTGAAAGGACTTACCACAGATCTTTTGTGGATGTAGGCTTGCTCATATCTTTCAGTCTCTTCATGTAATCCCAGACAGAATCGATGATGTTGAGATCAGAGCTCTGTGGGGGCCATATCATCACATCCCGGGCTCCTTTACATTGAATATACTAATTAATGACATTGGCTGTAAATTTGGGGTCAATGTTCTGCTGCAGAATAAATTTACAGCCAATCAGATGCCTCTATGATCGTATTTCATAATAGTATTTTTCAGCATTGAGTCCCCATTAATCCTAACCAAATCACCAACTCCATTTATTGAAATGCAGCCCCAAACTTGCAAGGAATCTCCACCATGCTTCACTGTTGCCTCCAACTAATCATTATTGTATTGCTCTCCAGCCAAATATTTCTAATTTTGACTCATCAGTCCAGCATACCTGCTGTTATTTTTCTGCACTCCATTTCCTGTGCTTTTGTGCATAGTTGAGTCACTTGGCCTTCTTTCTATGGCTTCTTGAGTGCAATTCTTCCATGAAGACCAATTTTGGCCAGACTTCTCCGAATGGTAGATACATATACTGAGCTGATAGTACCACTGGACATCCTCCGATTTTGAATGGAAATAAGCATGATGTGTCCTTCATCTGCTGCACCGTTTCCTTTGCTGACCTCTGAGTCTAAGGTCTTCCACATTCCCTGTATCTTTGCGCTTCTTCAAAAGAGAATGAACAGCTCATCTTGAAACCCCAGTCTGATTTTTTTTCTTGGAAGAGACCCTACTGATGCAGTATAATAATAATCTTTGTGTCCTGTTGCTATGTTTAGTATTGCCATGATGTATGACCTGTGACATGAAAATGTCTTTTGCAACATCACCTTTGTAGCAGAATTTGACTGTTCCTCACCAAACTCTGCCACCTCCTACACTGCTGTTTCTGTTCCAGTTAATGACTGTATTTCAACTTACATATGCAAATGATGATCACCTGTTTGGTATAACTGGTTAATCATACACTTGACTATAATCCTACAAAATTTTTGACTTTGTGCAAGTGTGCCAAGAAGAACTGACGATTAGAGATGAGCGAGCACCAAAATGCTCGGGTGCTCGTTACTCGAGTCGAACTTCCCGCGATGCTCGAGGGTTCGTTTTGAGTAACGAACCCCGTTGAAGTCAATGGGCGACCCGAGCATTTTTGTATGGGACCTATGCTCCGCTAAGGTTTTTATTTGTGAAAATCTGGGAAATTCAAGAAAGTGATGGGAACGACACAGAAACGGATAGGGCAGGCGAGGGGCTACATGTTGGGCTGCATCTCAAGTTCCCAGGTCCCACTATTAAGCCACAATAGCGGCAAGAGTGCCCCCCCCCCAAACAATTTTTACTTCTGAAAAACCCTCATTAGCAAGGCATACCTTAGCTAAGCACCACACTACCTCCAACAAAGCACAATCACTGCCTGCATGAAACTCCGCTGCCACTTCTCCTGGGTAACATGCTGCCCAACCGCCCATTTCAGTAATAGTAGCAGTCAAGACAGGCCCCAGTAACAATTCCAAAGCAGCAGTATAGGGGGAGCACAGTATTAGTTCCATTTCAGTAGTAGTTGTAGTCTAGACAGGCCCCAGTAACATATCACTAGCAGCAGTATAGGAGGAGCACAGTCTTAGTTCCATTTCAGTAGCAGTAGCAGTCAAGACAGGCCCCAGTAACAATTCCGAAGCAGCAGTATAGGGGGAGCACAGTATTAGTTCCATTTCAGTAGTAGTAGCAGTCTAGACAGGCCCCAGTAACATATCACTAGCAGCAGTATAGGGGGAGCACAGTATTAGTTCCATTTCAGTAGTAGTAGCAGTCTGGACAGGCCCCAGTAACATATCACTAGCAGCAGTATAGGGGGAGCACAGTATTAGTTCCATTTCAGTAGTAGTAGCGGTCTAGACAGGCCCCAGTAACATATCACTAGCAGCAGTATAGGGGGAGCACAGTATTAGTTCCATTTCAGTAGTAGTAGCGGTCTAGACAGGCCCCAGTAACATAACACTAGCAGCAGTATAGGGGGAGCACAGTATTAGTTCCATTTCAGTAGTAGTAGCAGTCAAGACAGGCCCCAGTAACAATTCCAAAGCAGCAGTATAGGGGGAGCACAGTATTAGTTCCATTGCAGTAGTAGTAGCAGTCTAGACAGGCCCCAGTAACATATCACTAGCAGCAGTATAGGGGGAGCACAGTATTAGTTCCATTTCAGTAATAGTAGCAGTCAAGACAGGCCCCAGTAACAATTCCAAAGCAGCAGTATAGGGGGAGCACAGTATTAGTTCCATTTCAGTAGTAGTAGCAGTCTAGACAGGCCCCAGTAATATATCACTAGCAGCAGTATAGGGGGAGCACAGTCTTAGTTCAATTTCAGTAATAGTAGCAGTCAAGACAGGCCCCAGTAACAATTCCGAAGCAGCAGTATAGGGGGAGCACAGTATTAGTTCCATTTCAGTAGTAGTAGCAGTCAAGACAGGCCACAGTAACATTCCCGTTGCAGCAGTTTAGGGAGATAACAGTCTCTTGCACATTTCAGTATTTGCAGTATAGACAAGGCCCCAGTTACATTTATGTAGCAAAAGTGTAGGCCAACCCCACACACCTTGCTGTACCATGAGTGCAGGCGAAGCCCATAAAAAGTACTAGGATTACACTGTAGGCGAGGGCCCAAAAAAATCGGTGTACCAACAGTACTAATGTACCTCAGAAAAATTGCCCATGCCCAACCAAGAGGGCAGGTGAAACCCATTAATCGCTTTGGTTACTGTGGCTTAATTTGTAACTAGGCCTGGAGGCAGTTAAAATAAAAATTGGTTCAGGTGCAAGTTTCAACGCTTTAATGAGAATTGAAATGTATAAACATTGTTTACAAAAGTAATTGCCCGTTCGGCGTGACTACGTGAGGTTTGAGGCGGAGGAGCAGGAGGAGGAGGATGAATATAATACACAGATTGATGAAGCTAAAAGGTCCCCGTTTTTTATGGTGATAGAGAACGATGCTTCCATCCGCGGGTGCAGCCTACGTATTGTTTAGGCACCGCTGCTGTCCGCTGGTGGAGAAGAGAAGTCTGGGGAAATCCAGGCTTTGTTCATCTTTATGAGTGTAAGCCTGTCGGCACTGTCAGTTGACAGGCGGGTACGCTTATCCGTGATGATTCCCCCAGCCGCACTAAACACCCTCTCTGACAAGACGCTAGCCGCAGGTCAAACAAGCACCTCCAGAGCATACAGCGCGAGTTCAGGCCACGTGTCCAGCTTCGACACCCAGTAGTTGTAGGGAGCAGAGGCGTTACGGAGGATGGTCGTGTGATCGGCTACGTACTCCCTCACGATCTTCTTACAGTGCTCCCGCCGACTCAGCCTTGACTGGGGAGCGGTGACACACTCTTGATGGGGAGCCATAAAGCTGGCAAAGGCCTTGGAGAGTGTTCCCCTGCCTGCGCTGTACATGCTGCCTGATCTCCGCGCCTCCCCTGCTACCTGGCCCTCGGAACTGCGCCTTCTGCCACTAGCGCTGTCGGATGGGAATTTTACCATCAGTTTGTCCACCAGGGTCCTGTGGTATAGCATCACTCTCGAACCCCTTTCCTCTTCGGGTATGAGAGTGGAAAGGTTCTCCTTATACCGTGGGTCGAGCAGTGTGTACACCCAGTAATCCGTAGTGGCCAGAATGCGTGTAACACGAGGGTCACGAGAAAGGCATCCTAACATGAAGTCAGCCATGTGTGCCAGGGTACCTGTACGCAACACATGGCTGTCCTCACTAGGAAGAGCACTTTCAGGATGCTCCTCCTCCTCCTCCTCCTCAGGCCATACACGCTGAAAGGATGACAGGCAAGCAGCATGGGTACCCTCAGCAGTGGGCCAAGCTGTCTCTTCCCCCTCCTCCTCATGCTCCTCCCCCTCCTCCTCCTCCTCCAAAACGCGCTAAGATATAGACATGAGGGTGCTCTGACTATCCAGCGACATACTGTCTTCCCCCGCCTCCGTTTCCGAGCGCAAAGCGTCTGCCTTTATGCTTTGCAGGGAACTTCTCAAGATGCATAGCAGAGGAATGGTGATGCTAATGATTGCAGCATCGCCACTCACCATCTGGGTAGACTCCTCAAAGTTTCCAAGGACCTGGCAGATGTCTGCCAACCAGGCCCACTCTTCTGTAAAGAATTGAGGAGGCTGACTCCCACTACGCCGCCCATGTTGGAGATGGTATTCCACTATAGCTCCACGCTGCTCATAGAGCCTGGCCAACATGTGGAGCGTAGAGTTCCACTGTGTGGGCACGTCGCACAGCAGTCGGTGCACTGGCAGATTAAACCGATGTTGCAGGGTCCGCAGGGTGGCAGCATCCGTGTTGGTCTTGCGGAAATGTGCGCTGACCCGGCGCACCTTTCCGAGCAGGTCTGACAAGCGTGGGTCTGCTCTGTCAGACTCTGCAGCAGTTCGTGAGCCGTGTGCCTCTTTTCTCCTAAGCTGAGTAGTTTCAGCATTGCCTGCTGACGCTTGCCCACCGCTGTGCTGCCACGCCACGCGACACCGACTGCTGGTGACGTGCTGCTGACACATCTTGATTGCGAGACAGAGGTTGCGTAGGAGGAGGAGGAGGGTGGTTTAGTGGAGGAAGCATACACCGCTACAGATACCAGCACTGAGCTGGGGCCCGCAATTCTGGGTGTGGGTAGGACGTGAGTGGTCCCAGGCTCTGACTCGGTCCCAGCCTCCACTAAATTCACCCAATGTGCCGTCAGGGAGATATAGTGGCCCTGCCCGCCTGTGCTTGTCCACGTGTCCGTTGTTAAGTGGACCTTGCCAGTAACCGCGTTGGTGAGGGCGCGTACAATGTTGCGGGAGACGTGGTCGTGCAGGGCTGGGACGGCACATCGGGAAAAGTAGTGGCGACTGGGAACCGAGTAGCGCGGGGCCGCCGCCGCCATCATGTTTTTGAAAGCCTCCGTTTCCACAAGCCTATACAGCAGCATCTCCAGGCTGATCAATTTGGCTATTTGCACGTTTAACGCTTGAGTGTGTGGGTGCGTGGCGGCGTACTTGCGCTTGCGCTCAAACAGTTGCGCTAGCGACGGCTGGACTGTGCGCTGAGAGACATTGCTGCATGGGGCCGAGGACAGCGGAGGTGAGGGTGTGGGTGCAGGCCGCGAGACGGTCGTGCCTGTGTCCTGAGAGGGGGGTTGGATCTCAGTGGCAGGTTGGGGCACAGGGGGAGAGGCAGTGGTGCAAACCGGAGGCGGTGAACGGCCTTCGTCCCACCTTGTGGGGTGCTTGGCCATCATATGCCTGCGCATGCTGGTGGTGGTGGCTCCCCGGCTGATCTTGGCGCGACAAAGGTTGCACACCACAGTTCGTCGGTCATCTGCATTCTCAGTGAAAAACTGCCACACCTTTGAGCACCTCGGCCTCTGCAGGGTGGCATGGCGCGCTTTGGGAAACAGTTGGTGGATTATTCGGTCTGGCCCTGCCTCTACCCCTGGCCACCGCACTGCCTCTTCCAACCTGCCCTGCTACTGCACTTGCCTCCCCCTCTGAAGACCTGTCCTCAGTAGGCTTCGCAAACCAGGTGGGGTCAGTCACCTCATCGTCCAGCTGCTCTTCCTCCGAATCCTCTGTGCGCTCCTCCCTCGGACTTACTGCCCTTACTACTACCTCACTGATAGACAACTGTGTCTCATCATCATCGTCCTCCTCACCCACTGAAAGCTCTTGAGACAGTTGCCGGAAGTCCCCAGCCTCATCCCCCGGACCCCGGGAACTTTCCAAAGGTTGGGCATCGGTCACGACAAACTCCTCCGGTGGGAGAGGAACCATTGCTGCAGAAATCTGGGCAGGGGCCCGAGAACAGTTCCTGGGAGTCTGCCTGCTCCTCAGAATGTGTTATTTTCTTGGAGTGAGGAGGCTGGGAGGAAGGAAGAGCAGCAGCCAGAGGATTCAGAGTTGCAGCTGTGGACGGCGTAGAAGACTGGTTGGTCGATAGATTGCTGGATGCACTTTCTGCCATCCACGACAGGACCTGCTAACACTGCTCAGTTTCTAATAAAGGTCTACCGCGTGGACCCATTAATTGTGAGATGAATCTGGGGACCCCAGAAACTTGCCTCTCTCCTAATCCCGCAGCAGTCGGCTGTGATACACCTGGACCAGGAGCTCGGCCTGTGCCCACACCCTGACTTGGGCCTCCGCGTCCTCGCCCGCGTCCATGTCCACGTCCTCTAGGCCTACCCCTACCCCTCAGCATGGTGTATTACGAGTAGAGCAGAAACAGAACGCTGTAATTAAATGTGCCGCTTATTGGCCTGTGGTTGGAGGCTGACTTCGCTTACGGAACGCAAGGCAGAGCCAGGAAACAATTATGCGCAAGCCTGTAGTGAGACCTAGATGCATATGACTGAGCTACTGGAATTCACAGAGCAGAACCAGTCAAGTGGCCAAAGGCCAGTGGTAGGCCTTAAGTATTTTGCTTCAATTTTTTAAAATGGTGAGGTGAAAAAACAGACAGACACCGTATGCAGCGTATATATGTATACTCTTTCCCTCTGGCAGGATGACGGCGATCATGTAACGGACACAGCAGAGCCAGGAAACAATTATGCGCAAGCCTGTAGTGAGACCTAGGTGTGTATGACTGAGTTACTGGAATTCACAGCGCAGAAGCAGTCAAGTGGCCAAAGGCCAGTGGTAGGCCTTAAGTATTTTGCTTCAATTTTTTAAAATGGTGAGGTGAAAAACCAGACAGACACCGTATGCAGCGTATATAAGTATACTCTTTACCTCTGGCGGGATGATGGCGATCATGTAACGGACACAGCAGAGCCAGGAAACAATTATGCGCAAGCCTGCTGTAACGCTTAGCTGGGTAATAATGAGCGACTACTACCCCCAGCAGACACGCAGTAAACTGTACACGGTCACAGGCTTGGCTGGGTATTAATGAGCGACTACTACCCCCAGCAGACACGCAGTAAACTGAAGACAGTCACAGGCAGCCCAAATACAGTATTATTTCCCAATTTTTGGGAAAAAGCCCACTGCCCATATAGCCTGTATATGAATTTCCCTGTTGGAGGATGACTGTGGTTATTGAAAGCACAGTGCAGCCAGAAAACATTATGCGCAAGGCTGGGTATTAATGAGCGACTACTACCCCCAGCAGACATACAGTAAACTGAAGACGGTCACAGGCAGCCCAAATACAGTATTTTTTCCCAATTTTTGGGAAAAAGCCCACTGCCTATATAGCCTGTATATGGATTTCCCTGTTTGAGGATGACTGTGGTTATTGAAAGCACAGTGCAGCCAGAAAAAATTATGCGCAAGGCTGCAGTAACACCTAGCTGGGTATTAATGAGCGACTACTACCCCCAGCAGACACGCAGTAAACTGAACACGGTCACAGGCAGCCCAAAGATTTTTTTTTCCAATTTTTTTGAAAAAGCCCACTGCCTATATAGCCAGTATATCTCTTTCCCTGTACCACAGTCCCTGCCTCACCAGTACTGCCCTTATACTCAGTAAAATGACTGCAGACTGAGGATGCTATGGTCTGCACGCCCGATATACAAAAAAAAAAGAAATTAGCAAAACTGCTAAAAGCAGCCTCAACAGTACTGCACACGGTCAGATGTGGCCCTAAGAAGGACCGTTGGGGTTCTTGAAGATGAAGATAACAGCCTAACACTGTCCCTATAGCAGCTACAGCACGACGGCACTTTCCCTAATGTCTCTCAGCGTGCATCTGTGGCGAGCCGTGGCCGGCCCCAGTTTATATACTCGGGTGTCACCTGATCTCCCCAGCCACTCACTGCAGGGGGGTGGGATAGGGCTGGAACTTCACAGGAGGAAGTTGTAATGCCTTCCCTGTGTTTCTATTGGCCAGAAAACGGCGCAAAATTTTCTGGGAAGAAAATGGAAGTGACTCGAACACCGCGTGGTGCTCGTCGCGAGTAACGAGCATCTCGAGTACCCTTAGGGCTCATGTCCACGGGCAAAATAAGAATTAAAATCCGCAGCGGATTTTAACTCTTCTTCTGCCCGCGGATCCGCACCCCATAGGGATGCATTGACCACCCGCGGGGTAGATAAATACCCACGGATCGTCAATAAAAGAGATTTAAAAAAAAATGGAGCATGAAAAAATCCGGACCATGCTCCATTTTCATGCGGGTCTCCCGCGGGGACGGCTCCCGCGGGCTTCTATTGAAGCCTATGGAAGCCGTCCGGATCCGCGGGAGACCAAAAATAGGAATTTAAAAGAATTACTCACCCGGAGCGGGCGCTGAAGGTCTTCTCTTCCTCACGGCCGGATATTTCTTGCTTCGGCTCGGCGGATGTGCCCGGCGCATGCGCGCGGCACGTCGGCGACGTGCCGGCGACGTGCCGCCGGCGTGACGAATTCATCCGCCGGCCGAAAATGAAGATCCGGCCGTGAGGAACAGCTGACCTTCTCCGCCCGCTACGGATAGGTAAATGCTTTTAAATTCTTATTTTCAGCGCTCATGTCCGCGGGGCAGGAGGGACCCGCTGCAGATTCTCCATGTAGAATCTGCAGCGGATGTGATTTTCCCCGTGGACATGAGGCCGAATACTCAAACGAGTATCAAGCTCGGACGAGTACGCTCGCTCATCTCTACTGATGATGTTTTGAAGACAAAGGGTGATCAGATAAAATATTAATTTGATTTAGATTTCTCTTTTCTTCATTCACTTTACACTTTATTAATTAATAAACACATTTATTTTTTAAATCATTCTTACTTTGCAGCATTTTTCCACATTTGCCTAGAAGTTTTGCACTGTACTGTATATATCATGTTATGAACCAGTATATGCAAAAAACCCAATATAAATAGGACTGAATTGACTGGGGACTTATGTATTCTAATTTAGGGTAGGGCTCCAATATCCCCTCTTCTCCATCATATAGTATATGTGGTGGTGCTAAGCCTCATATCTCTTTAATTCTCCTTGCAGGGCGGGTATGTGGTAGCAGTGATAGCCTATTTGATTGTCAGTGTCTGACATACAGTTTTTCCATGCATAAAATGGGCTATAAACCCTTTTGTTTCTTTATTCTTACTTAACTTTCTATTTGAATATTAAATTAACAAACCTATGGTATTGGTATTAACATTTACTAGTGGCGTCTATTGTTGCCTGGACCACATTAGAGAAACCTATAAGAGAGTGTATATATTGAGTTTCCCTGACTACAAGTGCTGCCTTTTTAATAGCACGTACGTCATTTTCTATGTCTCTGTGAAGATGTATGAATGCTCTGTGTTTCTATTGCTTAGCAATAGAACATGCCTTTAGCTGGCACATGCTCTTCCATCAGCCTAATGCTCAGTTAGTTTATTTATGATTTTACATAATTTGTGTTCTAATAACAGTGTATTCAATTGGATTATTGATAAAGACCAGTCATGGGTAAAATAATCTACAAAGCGTCTAAAAACCAGCATATCGGCTGCCTAGACAGGTGCTGCCTTTTTCTATGCTTGATGGCATATCCTATCAATATGCCATTGCTTTATAAAATGGGAAAACCTCTATAAGGCCCAACTCAGGACAGTCCTTAAGGGTTTAAGCTGCACACAGCATGTAAATACTGGTCACATCACAGTAGTGGTAAGCAGACCCATGTTATACAAAGCCAAATGGGACAATTGCTCCAGCAGTATTCACCACCACCATGTAAGCAGTTATATTGCCATTATTTGTTAGTGCTGCATATATATGAATAGGGGCCACCATGTCAATATGAAGGGGAAAATCTGATGATAATAATAGATGCCACCTATCTGAGTAGGTGTGAGTAGAGAAGGCATATGGACTCACCCCACCATGGCATAACAGTAATAGGAAAAGAAGCATCTCAGTTTTCGTTTCCCAATTAGCACACATATGGGTCATTGTGGACAGTCTCCTGTATGCATACTGTCAGGTTATTATGTTTGTGAAGGTCTTTGACATTTGACCATCACAGTACTGCCTGCCACTTCAACCCACATACACCTGATTTACCTATGTTTTCCAAAATTGAATGAAGAATCTGACTGAATAATCTAGTTGACTGGCCGCCTACTACACATAAATAGCCTCTCAGAGCCTCTTACTACTGTGACTGTAAAGCTGATCATATACTTTAGATTAATAATTGCAACACCCACCACTTTCATTTACAGAATTGGCCAACTCTCTAATGTATATGGGGGGAGCCACCAAACTCTCCCACAATGGTAGATATTGGGAAGAGAAAGATTGGACAGTTGAATTTGAACATGCTTAATCCCTTTGTATCTGAAGTGTATGGCCAACTTAAAGGGGTTGTCCCGAGGCAGCAAGTGGGTCTATACACTTCTGTATGGCCATAATAATGCACTTTGTAATATACATTGTGCATTAATTATGAGCCATACAGAAGTTATAAAAAGTTTTTTACTTACCTGCTCCGTTGCTAGCGTCCTCGTCTCCATGGTGCCGACTAATTTTTGGCCTCCGATGGCCAAATTAGCCGCGCTTGCGCAGTCCGGGTCTTCAGCAGTCTTCTATGGAGCCGCTCGTGCCAGAGAGCGGCTCCGTGTAGCTCCGCCCCGTCACGTGCCGATTCCAGCCAATCAGGAGGCTGGAATCGGCAGTGGACCGCACAGAAGAGCTGCGGTCCACGAAGACAGATGATCCCGGCGGCCATCTTCAGCGGTAAGTATTGAAGTCACCGGAGCGCGGGGATTAAGGTAAGCGCTCCGGTAAACTTTCTTTACTTCCCTGCATCGGGGTTGTCTCGCGCCGAACGGGGGGGGGGGTTGAAAAAAAAAAAAACCCGTTTCGGCGCGGGACAACCCCTTTAAGTCTAGCCTATTATAAACTGTTGCCTGCCAGAGTCAGTTGAAGATCACGCATTCAATTTTTAGAACTTCAAGCAACTTTATGATTTGCCCCTAAATGATTACTAAACACCATAGTAATCACAATTTACCCTAAATCCCCTAAAACCCCTAGGAATAATAAAGTACAATTTCAGGCAAAAACTGCATATTCGGCTATTATTAATTGTTATGCCACCATGAAGGCTTGAGCAGAGAAGTGGCAAATGAGGTTTAACACTGATAAATGTGAAGTTATGCACATGGGCAGGGAAATACATGTCACCATTACATACAAAATGGGAAACCACTGGGTAACATTGACATGGAAAAGGATTTGAGGATTGTAGCAACCAGTGTCAGGCAACTGCTGCCAAGGCAAATACCATCATAAGTGCATCAAAAAGAGGTCTAGGGGCATATGACAAGAACATTGTTCTTCCTCTTTAGAAATCACTGGTTAGAGCACACATGGAATATTGTATACAGTTCGGTGGAAAGTATGCAATCATATACAGGAGATACCTGGGTTATACCAGCATGGTCTATATCACTATATACAGGAAATGTATAACTTATTCCAGCTGTACACATATATACAGGAGATGCCCAGGTTATACCAGCATGCTCTATATCACTATATGCAGGGAGATGTGTAACTTATACCAGCTGTACATATATAATTATAAACAGAAGATACCCAGGTTATACCAGCATGAGCCATATCACTATATACAGGAGATGCATAACCTATACTGGCTGTATATATAATTATATTAAGTGAATTCCTCGGTTATACCAGCATAGTATATATTACTATGTACAGGATGTATAACTTATTACAGCTGTACATATGTAATTACATAGAGGAATTGCCCAGCTTATACCAGCATACTCCATATCACTATATACAGGGGGATATACATCTGCTAAATATAGTGATATAGACCATGCTGCTATAATCTGGGTGTCTCCTGTATATAATGATATATATAAAACTGGTATAAGTTACAGATCTCTTGTATATAGTCATATGGAGCATGCTGGTATAACCTGGGTATCACCTGCATATAATTATATATGTACATCTGGTATAAGTTATACATCTTCTGCATATAGTGATATGGAACATGCTGGTATATACTGGGTATCTTCTGTATATACTTATACACGTACAGCTGGTATAAGATATACATCTCCTGTATATAGTAATATGGACCATGCTGGTATACCCTTGGTATCATATATATATATATATATATATATATATATATATATATATATATATATATATATATATATATATATATATATATATATATATATATATATATATATAGGAGATGTAGAATACCAGATGTACATATATAATATATATAATTATATATAGGAGGTATCCATTTTACACCAGCATGGACCATGTAACTATATACAAGGATACATGGGGATGTACATCTCCTATATATAGTGATATGGACCATGTTGGTATCTCTTGTATATAATTATATATGAACAGCTGCTCCCCTCTTCCGCTATCAACCACCATTGGCCGAACCAATCACCAGGCTGGCAGTGCACTGATAGACTACAGTTGTGACAAAGGAGAGCTGTTCCGGGGAAGTCTGTAGCGTTGAATTGGCTGCAGGTAGTTTTTGTATATTAGTAAGCTCATTCCACCCTACTATAAAGTACCAACATTGATTCAAAATATAGTGGCCAGAATAGAACATTTTTTCTTTAACTTCAGATGCGGAATTGTCCTTTTTTATACAAGCCCGTACAACAACATTTTCCATAGTCGCTCTGCTTGTTACGTTTAGGAGTAAATGCAATGAAAGTAGATTACTCTGCAGACATTTGTTTTCTTTTTGATGTTAAAGAGTCTTTCTATTCATCAGAGTCAAAAGCTTAATTACATCTGCTAGAGTTCAATACTGTTTGTTACACAATAAACTACAAACAAGGAAGAAAATCTTCTATCTAGTCTACACTGTGCTTTCATGTATTTAAAATACTAATACAGTATATAGCACTGCCTTTATGAAGGTTTTATAAATAGTTACATAAATGTATTATTATACATTACCGAAAAAGTATATGATAAGATATACAAAACACATTTGCTGCAGCACATCGGACGCAGTTTAGGAGTGGAGCCTGGGTGATGTCATGATGTTAGCCCTGGCCCATGTGACTGTGCCTTCAGCGCATACACCCTGTCATTCGGCGCTGGGCACCATTGAGTGCCTTCACTCCTGTTGTATTGCAGGTTTTTCATTCTCTTTTACAACTTATGTTTTTAGGTGAATGTAATAAACACTGGCAAACAAGTGTCCATGGACTACACTTACCTGTGTGGAAGACTCACATGAACTTACAAACGACAGACATTTGCGCTGCCTTCTTCCTGTCACTGTAGAGGGCCCCTGAGGTGTCATCAAGCAGAAATCCCTCAATGCACTCAGTGTATAATGTGCACTGTTTCACAACCCTGCTACAACATGTTATATCATGTATGGACTTATGGGCCTACAGGGTAGTATTTCTCCATATCTGACCAATCAGCCATAAGGGAGATGTATTTATTTCGGGTCCTCCTCTAAATGGGTGCTGATTATTGTTCTGCTTGAGGTGCTTCATGAGGCAGTAGACTCTTATCACCTAAGTACCTGTGGCTATTTATTCTGTGTGGGGTGTTTTCACATTATATACTATGTTAAAGGTATTGCTATTGCCATCTGCAATAAACATTTTCCCTATCCTCCCTCTAGGGACAGACTAGGGCCCCTAGATTCCAAACGTGAGGCTGTGCCTATCAGGGTGATCGCCCTGCTTCCAAACAGGGTTTGCCACACAAATGTTGGTTAGGAATAGTGTTTCCATCCCCATATTTCTATTTTGTGTGTGTATATATATATATATATATATATATATATATATATATATATGTCTATATTGGTCCATTATTGCAGCAGTGCATGAATCCCAAAGGTTGGGGCCCAAACCATATGCTTAACAAAATTGCCCAACAATGGATCATTGCTGCCACTGATTTATACATAGACGGCATGTGTTATGTTATGATATCATGTCAATTCTGTACTTTGTAGCTGTCACAAAAAGCAAATCTAATAAATTAATCAT
Source organism: Eleutherodactylus coqui (assembly GCF_035609145.1). Classification (NCBI taxonomy): domain Eukaryota; kingdom Metazoa; phylum Chordata; class Amphibia; order Anura; family Eleutherodactylidae; genus Eleutherodactylus; species Eleutherodactylus coqui. Next base: position 404,171,300 of record NC_089837.1, read on the forward strand.
AAGAGAACTATTTCACAATAGTTTATTTAAATGATGCTTTTTAACTGAGCATAAGAAACATAGTGGTGAATTAGGCAATTAAGCCATAGCTGGTCATTTCAGTATTGGAATTTTTCAACATTTCATAATTTTGCTGACTTTAGTCTACTCTCTACATTTGAAATCAGAATAATCCATGCAATGGGGCATATTTACTATTCACAATGTGACAGTTTTCTGGAACAAATTACACCAGAAAACACTCTTAGGGCTTATTCAGACGACCGTATATCGGCCGGGTAATTACGCCTGGCCGATATACAGTGTCCCTCTCTGCAGGGGGAGGAGGCTGGAAGAGCACTGAGCTCCCGTCCCTCTCTCCGCCTCCTCTCCACCCCCTCTCTGCCCCTCTGCACTATTTGCAATGGGAGGGCAGGACGGGGCGGAGCTAAGTCCCGCAACTTTGCTCCCCCCCCCATTGCAAATAGTGCTAAGGGGCAGAGAGCGGGTGGTGAGGGGGCGTGGGCTCAGTGCACTGCTCCCGACTCTTTCAGCCTCCTCCCCCTGCAGAGAGAGACACCGTATATCGGCCAGGCGTAAATAACCGGCCGATATACGGTCGTCTGAATAAGCCCTTACATGTATTGCACCACAATTACTATGTGTTTTTACACAGTTTCAGATGCCTTTTCCGACTTGTCCAAAAAAGGGGCGTGAACTAAATTGCACAAATTTTTAGCATAAACTAAGCAAAATACTAGATGGTCTAAAGTTGGACTAGACAAACTTGAAATCTGACAGATTTATCATTCAGAAAAGCTACTGTGATAAATCTGGCTAATTTTAAAACTGTCTAATCTAAGGTCTCCTTCACACGAGCAAATGTGAAAACTGCAGCTCAATGCATCTGCACTATGAACGAGGTTGAATTGAGCGTGCATCGGCAAATTGTACTATACTTTTTGTGCACAGAGGGCATGTTCATTTGTGCATGGCAGACGAACACACCTTGTCTTAAAGGACTATTCAGCCTAATGAGGTCCAGATGTGTTCTTTTTCCAGCAGAATTAGGGTGCATTCAGATGACCGTATATCGGCTGGGTTTTCACGCCCAGCCGATATACAGCGTCTCTCTCTGCAGGGGGAGGAGGCTGAAAGAGTCGGGAGCAGTGCTCTGAGCTCCCACGCCCTCTCTGCCTCCTCTCCACCCCCCTGCACTATTTTCAATGAGGAGAGGTAGGACAGGGGCGGAGCTAATTCCCAGAACGTAGCCCTGCCCCCGTTCCACCTCCTCTCATTGCAAATAGTGCAGAGGGGCGGAGTGGGGTGGAGAGGGGGCAGAGTGGGGTGGAGAGGGGGCGGGAGCTCAGAGCACTGCTCCCGGCTCTTCCAGCCTCCTCCCCCTGCAAAGAGAGACGCCTTAGATCGGCTGGGCGTGAAAACCCAGCCGATATACGGTCGTCTGAATGCACCCTTACGCAGTGTTTTGTGCATTTGCGCACCTCCCACAGACTCCTATGGAGACCTTTGCTGCGCAAATGCACAGGAAAATAGGCCATGTCCTATCTTCTTGCGTGCATACAAAAACAGGAAATGAGAATGAACACATTGAAGTCCATGGGTTCTCTGCGTATTACGCACATAACTTTTGCATGCATAAATATGCTTGTGTCCTAGGGCCTCTTCACTGGACCGTATTTGTGGGTACACAGCTGATTTCAAGTCAAAATCCACACCCCTAGAGTGGATTTTTACTTTGTTTTGGATGCGGAAATACTGCAGAATTTGCAGCAGAATTTCCGCTGCGGACGTTCCGCAGCATTTCCACCCCAGTGCATTTGCGCAGCGGAAATGCTTCAAAGCCCGCAGCAAAGTGTATTTACAAATTTTGGTGCGGTTTATGTTTCTCATTGATATCTATGGCAAAAATCCACTACATTTCCACATAATAAATAGACAATCTGCAGATTCGTAATCAGAAACGGTTTTCAAATTTCTTGTGGATCTGCTATTCCCTTGGTGAGCTAGGGAATTACTGTAAATGCTGCGTAATTTTTGCAGCAATTTCACTAACAGAAATTCCGCAGCAGATTCTGCATGTGTGAAGGCAGCTTTACTCAGATTTCCTATAACTCTTGATGCATATTGTTCTCATGGTTCTATTTTGTAGTGTTCTAGAATCTAATTCACAAGTGGCATACTTTTTAAAGACAACCTAATATTATGTACAGGGAACAATGCATATTCTAACTTTTACAAGCATGCAAATGAATACATATAAGCAATTAGAATTCCAAATGAGTTATATAATCACCCTCACTTTGAACAAGCTTTTCTTGTTTTCTAGTAGTTTACACAAAGATTGTGTTGATAAGCCTTACAAAGACACACAAACACACAGGCCAAGCACACAACAAGCAGGAAGGTGCTCAGGAACAGGTTTATGGCATTACTGCCTGGCAACTTCTGACAGCTGAATGTGATGTGGTTTTGGTAGCTGATGGCTACACAAAGGAAAATGTCAGCTACTTAGTTAGTGTATGGAAACGCTTTTAGACCACAAACAAAGTGATAAAAACACAGAGTGGATTACAAATGCAGCCTGTTGATACGTCTGTTGGACATGTGAGTAAGCTTTTCAGCCATATACAGTTATTAAGGGCTCCTGTCCATGGGCGGGTTGGACTCTGCATGCGGGATTCCCACACCGAAGTTCGACCCGGTGACCCCTGCGTACCTGTCCAACGCCTCTTCTCTGTGCTGCGGATGTGCCAGCCTGCGCTCCAGCATGCACGCGCAGAACAGAGGACGCCGCACCGTCGCTATGGTGATGACACAGCTCCCGCTGCAATTCTGCAATGATGATTGCAGAATGGCCATGGGGCGGACGGCTTACCTTGACTTCAATGGAAGCCACCAGTGCATAGCCTGCATAAAATCGCAGCATGCTGCGATTTCTTCTCTGCAAGTAGAAAATCGCAATCGATTTCTGCTTGTGGGCAGGAAATTGCGTTTTTACATTGCATGCTGTGGGGCTGGATTTGCATTGCGGAGTCTGGAGGCAGAATCTCGCTCCGGACTCCGCAATGCAAATCCGTCCGTGGACTGGAGCCCTTACTGCAGATTTTTATGAGACTGTTACCACTAGTCTTGTACTGCTTTTATTATCTGGAAATTACTATTTGATTACTGACTAAGGGTCCATTTAGACAGGACGAATGTCGGGAAAATGATGCCCAACACTCGTCCCTGTGTGTCCTCGCTCCTGTGCTCCTGCACAGGAGCTAGTAGTGCTGGCTCGCTCACAGAGCGGCAGCAGAGTGTGGGGCAGCTGCAGGAGGTTTCTCTCCTTAATCTCCCCCGCCCCTCTCCATTGACTTAACATAGCGGACGTTCAGTACTGAACAGACGCTATTTACACTGAACGATGAGCGATCACTCATTCACACGACCCCGAGCGTCGTTTTCAGTGAAAAAATATGTTGCACCCTGAAAAACCCTCGCTCTGCAAAAATTCTTGGGAGGCCTTCCAATGGCTATATAGAGGCACCTGTAAGCTTTTCCCAGCATTGGACACTGGTAAAATGCCTCCCCCTCCCTTTCTTTGTCCAGCTCCCATAGGAGTCTATGATGCCCGCCGACGTATATCCGGCAAAAGATAGTTCCAGAACTATCTTTTTGCCCAGCGTATATGCGTCTGCGTGTATTTCAGTCGTGTATGTTCCATTTTTCATGGTTCGATGTTTTTACGTGTCCATGTGAACGGATGCATTGGAAACCAATGGCTCGAATGGTCGCATATATCGGTCAGGTATAAAAACATTGCCATTTCAGCGCTCATGGGAAAGAAGCCTGAGAGTGCCAGAGAAAGCCTGCTGAAGCTGACTGACAGGAGTTTCCGGCACTCGGAACTGCACTTGAGCAACAGAGCACAGTGCTTCCACCCCTGTCTGCTTCTGTCCTCCCATCCAGCACTGCTCACAGGATGTTGGAGGCTATGGACAGGAAAATAGTAAATATGGACAAGATGTTAGAGGAAGTGAAGATATTTTTCAGGAGGAGAGTCATGTGACATAGATAAAAAATGAAGAAGGTATTTAGACCATTTACTTTGAACCTATTACAAAATAGCTTAATGCGATTATATATGTTAGATTTTAAAATGTTAGTCTGTGCTTGGAAACCCCCTTTAAATCTGATTGTAATCCACAGACATCTTGGTTAGAAAATAGAAAATGACATATTTATTTTACTTGACTATAATATATATATATATATATATATATATATATATATATATATATATATATATATATATATATATATATATATATATATATAATTTTTATTTTCCCCACAAAAGTAGAAGATACTTGTGAATTGGCATATTTGTGTATTTGTCCATACTATGCACATTCTATAATAATTATCTGTGTATCTATATGGGACCTTTCACAGAGGACGGAATTATCCACAAGACACATCACAGATGCAGACTTTGTCACTTAGTGCAAATCACTGATTACATAGTATATATTAGTTCAGTGCACATTAAGAGACCTTTCGCACAGGACAGAATTAGTCAGTATGGACATTTCTACTTCACAATGTTATCCCTATGGGGCTTGGATTCCACACCTATTAAAATTTGTGCATTTTTACCAAAACATTCAATTAGACAGTGGAAAATCTTTCTGCTGTAGAATTAAAGATACCTTGTGGAATTGTTTTTGTGGATTTCTAACATACAGGAGATGCAATTCTGCCATTCAAATCTGTGTAAAAAATGCAATAAACTCCACAGAACGCATTCCACGGTTAAGAGTGCAACAAAATCCGCAGTAATAGACAAAATCCACATTTGCGCTGCATCCTGCAGACAATTTAGTCCCATGTGAAAGGTTCCTAACTGTTGATCTGCAGTAGCAAATTAGATAAGTACCTTGGAGCACACCTTGCAGAGTAAGATAACTAAATAAATAGACTTAATATTGACACATTTCCTTGAGATGATAGCTAGAAGAGAACTAGATATTATCTCACACATGGATAAATAGATAGATAGATAGATAGATAGATAGATAGATAGATAGATAGATAGATAGATAGATAGATAGATAGATAGATAGATAGATAGATAGATAGATAGATAGATAGATACATAGATATGAGAAGCATAGATAGATAGATAGATAGATAGATAGATAGATAGATAGATAGATAGATAGATAGATAGATAGATAGATAGATTTATCCAATTACCTATAATTTATAAGGATAATGTAATTGCAATTCTATTGAATCATATTGTATTCTAAAATGAATACCCATTAAGTAGTCTATTTCAACCATTACATAATAGATTCTTATAATTCCATGTAACATAAAGATTGGTTTGTCAACTAACAACCTTGAGCCTGTGTATATTTAAATTCAATAAATCTATCTATCTGTCTATCTATCTATCTATCTATCACATTCCAAATATAATGAGAAAAAAGGGACAGGACTGGAAAACAATTTGAGAAGAATGTTCTATTTTATATATATAATGTGTGATCTGTGGCAGCTCCCTTCATTGAGAGTTTAGCATTCTATTCTAGGCCAAATTATGTTTTCAAAAATGGATACAAAAATCTTGCGTCTGAATCAGATTGACAGAGCATTGTAAAGCAAGGTAATATTAGATATTGCTTGTGATAAGCAATATAAATCTCGAGCAATGGCTTAAAACAAGATAAATAAAATGTGCCGGTTCCAACTTCTTCCTTACAATTGTGAATCATAGAAAACAAAATCATACATAAATAGTTGAGCATAGCACGAAATGAATTCCCTCACTGAAAAACTAGACCTGTAAAGTGAATCCTTGGCAACCGTTTGTATTGTATTTTTATAGAGAAAATCTGTCTTTTGCTGAGGCCCATAAGTACCCAGCAAATAAATGGGAAAATACGTAAAATGTGGTGACTGTGTACTACTAGCGCATTGATGATGATCTCCACCTGTGCAGCTTCTGCGTGCTACTAAACGATGCCGGCAATGAAGGCGTTAAAGGGACAGCACATTGCACACTGGCACGCCACCTTGACACTGACAAGCCACGAACAGGGCGATCTCGTCCGGCCTGATTGTCAAGTCAATTTGTTACTTGTGACATATTTTGTGAAGGCACAGAAAAGAACAATGTGTAGGTACTAATAGGCGGCCAGATAAGATCTGAGGAAGAGGAAACCTGCAGCTAAAACTAAAGCATTCTCACGTACAAAGCAAAAGTGTAATTGTATAGAAAGCCGCACAATCCCGGACATCGCACACAACTCGCAACAACTTCCACTACTTGTAAGAAGTTCTAGGTGCCGCGGCTCCAACACTTGGCACGATCGCAAAGAGCTGATGGGGGATTGGGACATCACATATACACAAATACATACACAATCTGCACAGATAGATCTCACTGTCATCATGGCAATGCCAACCTGATGCCTCTTTGTAGCTTCTCATACAGGCAGGTGGCTGTAAAGCTGGAAGGTACTACGTATGAATACAGCCAGGCAAGAAGTGTTACTTTGTGGCTTTGCACATTGTATCCAGTCTGTATCACTACAGGCACTGCTTCCTGAACCTAGGTAGATGATATAAATACACGATTGTCATATTATTACTGATTCCTGCTACAGGTGAGGATGCAGGGGGTCGTAGTGCAGGCAGCAGCACAGCAATGAATGAGAGCTGCTGCAGCCCCTCCCAGCCACTTCCCTATCACACACCCACCTTTCTCTCCCGCCCAGTTTCAGTTGCCCAAAAACATCCCTTTCTGGTTTCCTGGCAGTCACAGTGAGGACAGTGCAGAACACAGGCAGGAAACTTGGACAACAACTACTAACTTGTGCTCTGCTCCGGATACTACTGTGGAGGATGCCATGTGTGCGGGGCTCAGCCTGGCCAGTGAGTGCTGGAGGAGATGCACAGGACAAGGTGAGGACTCCGGGGATCTGACATCTCATTGCACTTGTCGTTCGTGTGATTGACTGACTACAGGAGGGAGCACATTGCTGTCAGGAGTCAGAGGACAGCCCAGCAGCTAGTGTCACACAGTCACCAAGACCTCCTCAGCACACTGTCACTGCTGCTGCCTGCACTAACTTTCTCCTTGGTTCTCTATAGACAGGCAGGGCTGTCTGTTCTTCTACCTGTCCACCAGCGCTAAATGCGAGGCCCAGCACAATATTTCCATCTACTGCACGAGGGAACAAGTGTTCTTTGTCATCTTCTCACTATAATGACACCTTGATTAACTATAGTTCTGCCAACTCACTAGCACTTGGAAAGAGGAGGCATCTAGGACTTGCTGTGGAGTACTGATACAGGTGGAGATGTCTAAGCCGGTGGATCATGTGAAGAGACCCATGAACGCTTTTATGGTGTGGTCCAGAGCTCAGAGGAGGAAAATGGCCCAGGAGAACCCCAAAATGCACAACTCAGAAATCAGCAAGAGACTAGGGGCAGAGTGGAAGCTGCTGACCGAGTCTGAGAAGAGACCCTTCATAGATGAAGCCAAGAGGCTACGAGCCATGCACATGAAGGAGCACCCGGACTACAAGTACCGGCCCCGCAGGAAGCCCAAGACTCTTCTAAAGAAGGACAAGTTTGCTTTTCCCATGCCGTACAGCTTGGCCGGGGACCATGAAGGACTAAAGGTCGCCGGTTTGCACGGCGCCGGGATGCTTACTGACTCTTTGCTCTCCAACCCAGAGAAGGCAGCGGCAGCAGCTGCAGCGGCAGCCGCTCGCGTCTTTTTCCCACCATCAGCAGCAGCTGCAGCAGCGGCGGCGGCAGCGGCGGCCGGCAGCGCCTCCAGTCCTTACTCTCTATTTGACCTGAGCTCAAAGATGGCAGAGATCACATCCAGCTCTTCCTCTCTCCAATATGCTTCATCTCTCGGATACCCACAGTCTAGTGGAGGGGCCTTCCAGGGAGTGGCAGCTGCAGCAGCCGCAGCAGCCGCTGCCAGTGGTGGCCACACTCACTCTCACCCCTCTCCTGGAAATCCCGGCTATATGATTCCATGTAACTGCACAGGATGGCCCAGTCCAGGACTGCAGCCCCCCTTAGCCTATATTCTATTCCCGGGCATGGGGAAACCTCAGTTGGACCCTTACCCCGCCACAGCTTATGCAGCAGCATTATGACAGCATGGCAGCCCTTGGCAGGGCAATGGCACCTCAGCAACCAGGTGTAACTACATGTGGGACATATGAACTCGGTCCTAGGAAGTCCTCTGTGCGGAATTTCTAGCTGTCATGCATCATTATTGGGTATTTGTCTTTTTATGCTGTGAAATGGAAATATGTGAGCATTTGTTGTGATGCCACAGCTGTCAATTGCACAGATCATTTGTGTTACCCTACTGTGCATATCATGGTCCTTCAGTGTGGAGGTGCTTGTATTCATCAAAGTCCTATGCAAGTCCCTCTACTACTGAATCGGTGGGCATAAGGTCAAAAGCAAAGAACATTTCAAAAGTCACTTTTTGCCTCTTTCTGCACTTGTAAAAGCTGGATAAAATGGACGTGCTGATCATACGCTGCATGCACTTTCTGGACACTCAAGAAAGCTTTTTTTGATGGAGCTGGGATGTGGTAAATCTGTTGCCCCACTTTAAAAAAATACCTTACCCATGCCTTGGTGCAGAGAGTTATCAAGCCTAGGTCTAGATATGAGTAGAGAAAAACTATCTACAAGTTGGTACTAATGATGCTCTGAGCTTTCCATAACATTCAGGAAATCTAGGTACTTATTAGATAAAGGCTGTAACTCTCCAGCACAGTAGAAGCAGTCACACTGGAAGGGAAAGCAGGGTCTTCAAGATGATTGTAAATGTGTACATTGAAATGATAGCTCTTTAAATGAAAATTTGCTGCTCACTAATAATTCCAAGTCTAAATTCTAGAAAGAAAAGAAAACTTATAATATGTGACTCTTAAATTCGTTTCTCTATATTCCAGACATTAATTGTATATTTATTGTTTAGAAGAGTATAACTTGTTCGCCCCTGACGATCTAAACTTGGAATTTCCAGCTTCATCCATGTTTATTTTCGGCCCAGAAGGTCCATTTCTGTAGCAGCTACTATAGACTATTGAGTCCCATCCAGTCACTTATTCCGTTCTGGTTTATTTTTTGTAATGTGTACATTTGACTAATATTTGTGAATGGAGCTGGCTAACATGTACTTTTTAGTTTTTATTTTGGCTTTCTGTAATACAAAGTAAAGAAGAAATGGTTTTAACAATTTCATTCCAATGTCTTGTTTTGTGTGTGTACAGGTCTGCTTTAATATGAGATGACAAACTGTGTGTAGAAGGATTGAAAGCGCTGAACAAAGAGCTGAAATAAAGCCCATTATAGGTAAAAAGGGGAAAAAATCTTCTATTTCTTGTTGAGTATACTAACAAGATTTTTATCTGAATTGCCCTTACGTGCTTAGTCCAGGTGAAGTGTAACTTATCCCCTAAAGGCTGCCTTTGTTTCCTTCTTGAATGGATTTACCAGGAAATCTAAATCAAGTCATTGTTATCCAGAGCCAAAAACCAGATTTATCACATTTTTAATCGTGAATAGGAAAGAAGATAAAAAACAAGTCGTTGTATTATCTTAAGCATTCATGATTCAGCAGAACAGAGCCCATTGAGAAGAGTGAGGTGCACAGAGTATTACTGAGGTGTCCTATGACATTCTGAGAGGAGAAAGTTGCAGGGACACTTTATCTTGTTAGCACAAGAGCTTCCGAAGAAAATCCTTGTCATTTCTTCAAAGGGACCCAATATACAGGGGATAAGACACAGCGGCCCTGCTTAATATACATCTGCAAATGTGACTGTTTATATTGTACGTAATAATTGTGAGATTAGCTGCACTAATCTGGGAATGTGACATATTCTACTTAACGCACAGAATTAGATGCATTCAGGTTTCCATAAAATATACAAACTGTCCTATTATTACACGTATTTAATCTCCAATTTCTATAATTAAAGCGATCCCCTTAAATCTAGTCCTCATGGAGCTTGCAATATTCATCTGCTTGGGAGCGATTATGCAAAACTAATTTGGGCTGTCCAGGGGTAATTATCCCTGACACGGTTAATTAAATCCTTTCAAGACTTTCCTTTGCTTTTTGTAGCAGCCCCTCATTTCTCAACAAGGAACTTCCTGCTGCAGAATACAGTGCTTTTATATATTCCCCAAATCCCCCTCCCTCTCAGGTGAATGTCCTGGGAGTTTACAGCTTCTCCCCAGGAAGAGTTATGGGATTAGATGTGAACTTGATAGTGATCATCCTGAGCACATCTCTCTAATGTGATGGCATTTGTGACATTCCTCAGTGCTACACTCTATCAGGGGACTATTGCCTGCAATTATGTTGCATGTAGGTGCTTGCTATCTACTTGTTGTAATTGTCGGCTATGCATGGGCTGCTTTTTTGCACAGGTTTTAACCCATTCAAATTAGGAAAATGTGGATTTGATATAGACTCCTCAGTTGTTTTTTCAATGACAATGTACGATTTAAAAGGTATTGGTTCTCATAATTAAGACTACATAGTAATGCAGAATCTAAAATAATTCCAGGCCCAGTCATGTGCTGCGTGAAGGTGTCTCCTTCCAGGGCACCGCTTCTCATTCTCCAACACACAAGGATGTATTTGTCGCTGTGTCATTTCCACAATCCCATACATTTCCCAGGAGTGTCTGGCTCTTTGGAAACTTTGCTAATCTCTCCCTTGGCCTTTCTCCTGGAGCTCGGAGGTTACCCCCTCTTCTTAAAGGACTGATATTATGAATTCCTTGACAATGCCCCTCTTGGCACCCCCTCCTGCCTCTGCTTTTCTCCTCTTTCTGGCAGGGAAATAAGGCACTGGTGAAAGGGCTCCTTTCTGTCCTTCAGTGGGAGCGTTTAGACAGTCGAGGAGGTTTTGTTAAGGAACAATACGTGGGGTTGGGAGGTTTTGTGAGAGTGTTGTTTGTTGAAGTGCAGCTCAGAAGAAGCGGCTGCTTTCTCGGTATTGTAAGGAAAGCAATCAGTGGTATTTGGAAAACTGTTAGCATTGTGCACTTGTTCTGTGCCCATTGTCAGGCTCCTCTTTTCAGCAGGTTTTTTCAGCCCATCCAGCTGGCCACACTGAATAGCAGTGCAATGTGTACACGCTTTGTCCCTCCAGCCTTCAAGTAGCCCCCATTGAATAGACTAAGTTGACACTGCATGACAGTGAAACAACATAATAAAAAATACATGAGCCCCTGAATAGGAGCAGGCGCATAAATAAATAAAATGGCTGACCAAAACTGGATAAACTGAATGACAAAACGCTGAAAGGGGGACAAAAAGATATTTAACACGCCAGATTACCATGAGAATGCCAGCTACAAGGCACAACAATGCATGAATGGCTCCAGCCGCCAGAAAAGAAATGGACTAAATGCCCTTTCAATGCCTTCATTTCTCTATCGGGGAAAGGTAAAGATGAAGCTATGCAAATGCACTTTTTATGTATATATGTATGGAGGAAACAAGGAGAATCCCCACCATCACTGCTACTACTCCCCCCACTCTACAGGGGATGTGTGGGAATGATCATACAAGTGTCATCAGGAAGGGCTGATCATTACAAGACAAAGGCCACAAGAACAAGAATTACTATTCTGATTATCATCTTCAGGGTCTATTCACACTGGCGGTTTTTTTCAGTCCTGAAAAATCGTACTGATTTTCTTGTGCAAATATTCACATTTTTTTTGCATTTCTATGATTGTCATCCGTTTTGCATCCGATTTTTATGTGCATAAAAAAAAATTGCACGCACACGCCCTGGGTTAATCCACATGAGTTAAAAATGGATGGCAATTGCATCAAATGAGTGCAATCCGTTTTTTTAGATGCATCAGTAGACTTGAATGGGTATTTTCTTCTGTCTGCAAATTGCAACAAAATAGGACGTGCAGTTTTTAGACTGTTCATCTGATTTAAGAAATGCATCTGTGAATATAATCATCTAAATAAATATGCTTCATTTCCACCCGATTTTAGGACTTATTTTTACAGAACATTTTTAAAGGACCTTGAATGAAAAATATGTTCAGAGTGTGTGTATATATATATATATATATATATATATATATGTATATATATATATATATATATAATACTCTATGAATTTTGGGGGAAGTTCATAGAGTATACTGGTCGGGAGGTTAACCCTTGCCTTTACAGTTTGTTGGCTGGGTTTGGGAAGTGTTGGGTATCTTGCCCTATGTGTATTGCTCATTGTGTTGTCATGTCACATCCAATTCCCAATATTTAGCGGTGTACCGTCGTAGATCATACATTGGCAGTGCTATATAAACGAATACACAGGACAGATGTTCATACATATTCTTCCATGATGGGAGTGGATCTTCTCTCTGGAAGTTGTGTGACACAGAGGGCAGGATGTCACCTGTCTGCCATTCCCAGTCTTTGTATTGATAGATGGCAGACTAGAAGAAAACAGAAGCCAACTGGGACAAATTCCGTCCCTGCTAGTCCTTATGAGAAGTCAGCTGCAGTACACGTGCACTCGTCCTCGGTGCTTATATGACTGCACAGTCCTGTGATTATATCGTAGATGCCTGTATAAACGGTTTTATATATATATATATAATATCATATAATATTATAAATAAATAATTATAGACAGATTAATAAGTGCTATTGAAAAAAGTCACTTTGTATACTTTGTCACCAAATACTTAATAGCTCCGTATTAATAATACAATGCGTCAACTGGGCGAATGGCCCTGCAGAAATCCCGCAGCCGTGGAGCTGGCCGGGCCAGAGACGCGGGACACATCTGTTGCTGCTGCACCTGATACCTGCCGCTAGGTGTGTGTGCTGCAGCGACCCCTGCCGTTCCGGTAAAGCATGTAGTCAAGTCTCTTATCTTCTGAGCCTTTTCTTTTTTTATTGCCTTCCTATTATTAAATGGAATGTTTCTCCGCATTATTATATAGTGAAGAAAAGGTATCTAATCCAATCTGTCCTCACACAGAATTGTTTGTATACCACTATGGTTCTACAAGTACTTCTAGGAGTCCCGAATAAACAGAATATATGTTTTACACCCCACAGAACTGCCAGTCATATGATAGAAAGAGAGAGTTTATTTTATTGGCGGCCGGGTGTGAATATTAGATCTCATCGGGACCGTTCTATAGCATTGCTATAGGATTGAAGGTCGCGGAGAATTCGTTGTGGTTCCTGTCCCTCGTAGCTGTCGTGTTTGGAGTGAGGGGAGAAATGGCGCGCAGGACGGCCGCTCCTCATTGGCTGCGCGGCGTTCACCGGACAGATGTGACAGGAATGGCTGACAGTGCAGTGATATAGGCAACCTGAATAGAATGCTGTGACCCGGGAGCAGAGAACTTGTGTCCCTCTGCGCCTCCATAACATATCATTACCAGCATGGCCGCAGCCCCCTGACTGAGCCCAGTAGCCGCCATACCACAGACAGCCGCCGGCTACATCCCCTCATGGCCGCTGCTGCTGTTGGGGCTCTTCTAGTCATGTCACCTATGTATACCTGTGCATTCATGGTTTCCTTTTTTTTGTACATTTGTAATTAAAATAATTGCTTTGTGTTTGTGTCAAACTCAGCTCTGCTATGTAACTCATCTCATTCATCTACTCAGTCAGTCCGTCCGTCCATCCATGAAATCCATTGCCATCCCAGATTGACACTGCAGTCTGTATATATATAAATATCCAGGGTCGGGCTTAAACAGACGAACGTGTTAGCGGCGGACTTTACAAGCGTGAAAATCACGCACGCAAAACGTGACGAAGCGAAGCCATTGATGTCCATGGTTTCGTCCTCGCCAGCGTGTTTCTTGCATGCAGAATCTATGTGCAAGAGCAGTCAGGCCTCGCCCCGTCTTCCTGGCGTGTATTTTTTTATACGTGTGAGAAAAGCGCGATCTTTCAGCTTTTTTTTTTTTGCGCGCATAATTGTGCTGGGTTTGAACAGTAGAAAATGCAAAGACTAAGGCCCAAGTCCACGGGCAAGATAGAATTATGGAATCTGTGTGGGGCACCCGCATGGGTGAGCCACTGCTCAAGCCACCTATAGAGAAACATGGCGTCCGCACTGGAATCAAAGCGTGCGGATTTGTTTTGCATACCTTTTGTTTCGGAAAACAAATCGCAGCATGTTCCATTTCAGTGCGGACGGCTTCCATTGAAATCATCGGAAGCCGTCCCATCCGCGGCCTGTCCGGATTCTGCGAGAAAGCAGGAGATTTTTAAAAAAAAATCTCTACTGCGCATGTTCGCCGGCCGGCGCTTCCGCACACACCTTCACATAAGCTTCATTGTGACACAGAGTAGGCACGTAAAAAACGGGGAAAAAAAATGGCATCTAAAAGAACCTATGATTTCTTTCGATGGCACAAAGCCGGTGGCTTCCATAGACTCCTAATGGGAGCCGTCCGGCAAAGGGAGGGGGAGTGGCATACTCGCGAATACCACGATTTAGCGCATAGATAGCCAAAACGCTTTAGCGCGGCTATCTGAGCGTTAATTTGCCGCTCTCATGAAGGAGCCCTTATAACTTGTTCATGTGCAAATATGCTCCGTTGCGGCAAGCGTATTTGCGCACACGTTTGTTTGCTTAAGCCCTGAGACTGGGGCCCAGCAGTGGAAATGATTCGGGGGCCCCAGCCTATACAGCTATACGGACGGGTTTACGTGCATGGAACCTATAGAGGAAGTGGTAATGGATCTGTTCATTCCTAGTCCTCGTGCACATGAATGCACGCCATTTATTTTTTTCGCCTACCTATACAGACCCAGCAGAGGCCAAGTGGGCACTTATATGGCCGTCGCTGGTAAATGGGACTTTGTGGATATGATTGGCTTATGCGCCAGCAGTTTTTCACACGTGCCCCATAACGTATTGCAGCAAATATCCCATAGAAGTCTGGGAGATGCGAAAATACACAAGGGGAAGGGTGTGACAAATGCGCAAACGCAGGGAAAATAACACACAGGGCTCTTACTAGCCTTGACATCCACTGAAAGGTTGTGCCATGTGTGCGTGCGAACTGGTCTTGTGTACAAAAGGTACAGTACAATACACAGAGCAGCAAAGCCGAACTGCTGGCGCAGGCGTGAAACCACGCTAAGGGCTCATTCACACGGCGACCGAAGCGCATAGACATCATGTGGCAATTAGAACCAATGGTTTCCTATGGGATGTTGTGCACCAGGGAGCCCCATCAAGGTCTTTGAGAGGTAAACACGCTCATCTGCCCACGTGGGTATGCGCTAAACACAGCGTATACCTGCGCTCCCTGGCATCTCATTAGGCAAATTAGCCCTTTAAATTAGGGCGGGGTGATTTCCCCACCAGTGTGAACGAGCGGTCCTGCTCAAATATGCTTCTTATTTACGTAGGCATGGGCGCTAAATACACTTGTTCACTGCACAAAAAATTGCGCAGGAGCGAGTGTATTACGTTACTTGCTCGTCTTTCGAAGCCCTTAGACATACAGATTTTGGTTACATGCCTGTAGGCTTTTTTCTCTACTTTATATTTTAGATGATTATTGTGATCCCACCTATGATTGTTTTTTTAAAATATTTTTAAATGTGTTGTTCCTATAAATGCACACGAGTGGAAATTCCGCAGCGGGATTTCACACAGAATTTCCGCCCATGCATGCTGCCATAGGATTGCATTAGATAATATAGCAGAGCAGAGGAGACGCCGGAGGAGGTGAGCTGCAGGGGTCACTGCAGTGGCACAAGTTGCATCGCGCGGCGAGAATTCTCGCAGCGGTATCTGTCCCTACCCTCTGCAGGAGGCCATATGCGTACAAGGTATGGTGTGTTTTGTATAATTAAAAGTCTATAGAATGTAGTTCTAACTTGTGCTGTAATTTGCTATATGGTGGAGTCATACGCATTACTGATTTGTTTGGCATTTCTACCAAATACTGGCCTTACTGTCATATGGATACCCTGTGTGATTCCTATACAATACAGATTTTGGTGCAGATTTGTCCACCACATCCCAAGGCTCTCTACACAAGGGCAACCTGCGTTTTATCCACAGATGCGAGGCGATTTTCATTCTAAAACACCTCGCATCAGGTCTGTGTAATTCCGATTCTCACGCACGATAGAGGGTCGGAAGCGTTCCCCATTGATTTCAATGAGAAGCGTAGCATCACATTTGCATGCACATCACACAGCATGAGAGAGCCATGCAACGCACTAAAGGTCCCACTGAAATCAATGGGCGATGTGTTCCGAAGAAAGCAAAAGACAGAGCATGCCATGATTTTTTCGCTCGTGTAGATGACTCCATTCAAAAGAATCGGGTTCATATATATGTGTCTTGCAACACACAAATCTCGCACATGAAAACGGCCTAAGCTTACATTAACCCCTCAAGGACACGGCCTATTTAGGTCTTAAGGACGCAACGATTTTTGGTGGATTTTCATCTCCATTTTTCAAAAGCCATAACTTTTTTACTTTTCCGTGGATGCAGCCGTATAAGGGCTTGTTTTTTGCGCGGCAAACTGTAGTTTTTGATGGTGCCATTTTTGGGTACATAGACTGTATTATAAAACTTTTATTATTTTTTTTATGATAGCAGGGAGAGAAAATGTATCAATTCTGCCATAGATTTTTTTTTACAGCGTTAATCATGCAGCATAAATCATGCACAATAAATTTTTTCTGCGGGTCGGTAGGATTACAACGATACCAAAATTCTTATAATTTTTTAGGTTTTTCCACTTTTCTGCTATAAAAACCCTTTTTTTGAAAATCTTTTTTTTCTAAATCGCTGCATTCAAAGTCCTGTAACTTTTTAATTTTTTTACGTACGGAGCTCTGTGAGGGCTTATTGTTTGCGAGACGAGCTGTAGTTTTTATTCGTGCCATTTTGGGGGAATATATGGCTTTTCTGATCACTCTTATTGCATTTTTTGGGAGGCAAAATGCTACAAATTAGCATTTTGCCTCTGTTTTTTTGCATTTTTTTAAACGCTTTTTGCCGTGCAGAATAAAAAGCAAATTCAACTTATTGTACACGTCATTACGGGTGTGTTGATACCAAATATGTGCCATTTTAATTTTTTTTTACCTTTTTTTTATGCTAATATGAGAAAAAGCATTTTTTTAGGGTGCATTTAGACGACCGTATATCGGCTGGGTTTTCACGCCCAGCTGATATACGGCGTCTCTCTCTGCAGGGGGTGGAGGCTGGAAGAGCCGGGAGCAGTGCTCTGAGCTCCCGCCCCCTCTCTGCCTCCTCTCTACCCCCCTGCACTATTTTCAATGAGGAGAGGCAAGATGGGGGCGTAGCCAATTCCCAGAATTTAGCCCCACCCCGTTCCGCCTCCTCCCATTGCAAATAGTGCAGAGGGGCGGAGAGGGGGTGGAGAGGGTGCAGAGAGGGGGCAGTAGCTCAGTGCACTGCTCCTGGCTCTTCCAGCCTCTTCCCCCTGCAGAGAGAGACGCCGTATATCGGCTGGGCATGAAAACCCAGCCCATATACGGTCGTCTGAATGCACCCTTACGTTGTTTTTTTACACTTTTCTTTTTTTCACATTTTTATTTTTTTTTTTACACCATCTATGTCCCTCTGAGGGACTTAAAGCACAGCACTGATGATCGCTGTGATAAGGCATGGCAGGAGTTCAGTCCTGCCATGCCTTACCACTTATACAGCGATCATAGGCTCTGGCAACACAGGACGCCGGTATCTGGCAACAGGCCGGGCTCTCTGTGATTATATCGCGAGAGCCCGACAACTTCACAGAGGGAGTGCGCTCCCTCTGTGAACCCTTCCCATGCCGCGATCTCCAATGCACCCGCCGCTGCTGCAGCGGAAGGCCAGCTTTGACTGACAGCCAGCTCCCGCTGCGGGATAGCGCGAGATCTGTCATGATCTCGCGCTATCCCTATGACGTAAGGGTACGTCATTTTGCGGGAAGTACCCCGCTCCCGTGACGTACCCTTACGTCATGGGCAGGGAAGGAGTTAAACTATTACTCTCAGCAGGTCCTGAAAGTCTGCAGATGTCAAGACATGTTGGAAGTTGTAATTTTCTAACTAATTGAAGAGATGGCCACAGAATCTTGTCTGTTTAAGGGCTCCTTCACATTTGCGAGTGCGATATAGGGCCGTGAACTACAGCCTGATATTGTCTTTGCCAACATGTGAAAGCCCCGTGGATGCAAGGACTTTTCATGTGAAAACAACCTCGCATCACTTTGGGGCTGAAGGAAATCCCCGCCGTGGCTGTTACATCCCCGCCAGAGGATCGCAGAGATCTCACATTGCTTTCAACAGCCCAACTGAAAAGAAATGGGGCAGGGAAAGATCTTGCAGCTAGATAGAACATGCCGCGATGCTATGTGGGGAAAAATCCCTAATGTGAATGAACCCATTCAAATGTATGGAATTCATATTTCTGCGTCTCACAACGCACAAATCTCACGCGATTTTCACGCCAGTGTGAAGGCAGCCTAAGAGCTCACAGGCATAAAAATGCTCCATATTACACATGTAATACGGAGTGAATAGAACCCATTGATTTCAATAATTTATTCACAAATGCAATTTTTTCAGGCGATTTTTGGTCACATGAAAAAAATGCAGCATGTCCTATTTTGGTCTGTATTACTAACCCAAATAGGACATAGAAGTGAAGGGGATTATGCAAATACGCAGTGAATACACATGAAGCATGCATATTCACTGCATATTTGTGCTAAAAAACAAGGGTCCCTCAGGACTTATTCACACGTCAGGATTTTGGACTTGCTTCTTATTTTGGCTGACAAAATATTGGCGAAAAATACTGACATGTGAATAAGCCCTTAAATACACAGCACTTATGTACACAGAGGATCACAAGAAAGGATGAAATACGCCCTGAGTAGGCGAGTTTCGGTGTGTGAGTATGCTGTGTATTAGGCCTCCTTCAGGGCGCCCACCCACTGGCGTTTGCGATTTTCGTGCGTGAAAAACGCAGCATTTTCGCGGCGTTTTTTGCCGCGTTTTCGCGGCTTTTCCATTAATTTCCATTGACTTTCATGGGTGCATTAGGAGAAAAATAAGGACACATATGCAACTGACAGTTCCTATGTTAAAAAACGCAACGCAACGCAAAAAAAAACGCCAGTGGACAGGAGTACATTCAATTCTAATTGCTCTTGAGAAAAAACGCAAAACGCAAAGAAAAAAAAATCGCCAGTGGGTGGGCGCCCTCACAGGGGCGACAAAGTCGCGCGATTTTGTAGCAATGCTACAAATCACATGTGTAAGAAGCCCATGCTTTCCTATGGGTTTCTTCACACATGCAATGTTTTGTAGCATGCTACAAAACAACACAATAACCTCGCAGGTCCGGCGATATGCCCGCGACTCATGAGGTATTGTAGCCTATGTTTCCCTATGGAGCCTTCCTCTGTGTTGCATTACGTGGTTTTCCTGCGATGCAATGCAACTTTGACAGTAGCAAATGCTACTGTCAACGCTATAATCTAAGCCCTAGCTGCAGAAAAAAAATAAAAAACACACATACATCACCTCTCCCACGCTGTCAGTCCGACCGCATTTTCTTCCTGGGTCCTGGCACTGATCTTCTTCTTCTCTTCTGGTCAGGGATTCAAAAATCCTTGCCTCCTGGAAGCGCTGGCTGTGATTGGCTGATGCTTAGCCAATTACAACCAGTGCTCAATGAATGACTGTGATTGAACCAACCACAGCCACTGATCGAGTGCTGGCTGCGATTGCCTAAGCGTCAACCAATCACAGCCAGCGCTTCCAGGAGGTGGGGATTTTTGAATCCCCAGCTAGAAGAGAAGAAGAAGAAGATCAGTGCTGGGACCCGGGGAGAAGATACGGCCGGGATGCATATTAATATTTTCCACAACACTTCTGCCCTATTCAGCAATTCCAGCAACCTGATTGGTTGTTTGGGTTTGCTGAATCACAATTCCAGCAACCTGATTGGCTTTTTGGGTTGGCTGATTCACCAAACAACCAATCAGGTTGCTGGAATTGCTGAATAAGGCAGAATAGGGCAGAAGTGTTGTGGAAAAAGTTGATATGCGTCCGGGATGACAGCGCAGGAGAGGTGATGTATTCTTTTTTTCTTCTTCAGCTACGGCTTATTTTCGGGGAAGGGCTTTTATTTCAAGCCTCCCCTGAAAATCCTCGCATGTGGTGCCACAAAGTCGCACGACTTTGTAGCGCTTAAAAAAAAAGAAATCGCAGTATTGATGCGAGAAGACGCAGCGATATCGCACGGACCAGCGATGCGATATCGCTGCGACTTTCTCGCGGCAATGCCGTGTCGCCCATGTGAAGGAGGCCTTAGGGTGGCCCAAAAAGCTCAACTTTGAACTACAAAGTAAGACACCCTCTATTTTTTTTTTCTTTTAACAAACATTTATTTGAGGCTGTTTCAAGTTCTTATATCTACAAGGTTGTGCCCAATGACTTTCACCGAAAATTGTCTTCTTTTCAGGTATGTCTCTTATTATCCATATTTACTTATGTCATGACCTGTAGGTTTTATTTATTTATTTTTTTTCAGGACCTATTCCATTCAGTATGGCATCAACATGCCAAAGTAGGAAGATCTAGGGAAATCATATATTTGTAGGTACTTTGTAGTAACAGCACAAATGTATAGCTTGTCAGGACACATTATTAGTACATGACAAATGCCATTGTCAATACGTAATGTTTTAAAGTATAGTGGTTGTTTTACAAAAGCAAATTGTTACTATTAATGCTGTGGCTTGTGTAATTGGAAATCTTGTGCGCAAGCGTCATTTCTCATAATATACATTAGTTTTGAGCACCATCCTGCAGTTGGAATTTAAAGCTAAAACTTCACATCAACATTACTATTAGCAGGTGTAACAAATTGGGAAGGTGTCTTGCTGCATAGCTGCCACTTTATTTTTTGGCATTTATATGGTCCACCCTACTGTGTATTTGTAGTGGCTACAGTTAGTGGGGCCCCTCCATAATGTTCTAGGTTTGTCTTGTGCCATTGTCTTGTCAGTGTCTTGTTTGTGGTATGCATTTGATATATGTGGATTGGATGTTTGCAGGACTGAATGGGTTAATGTCTGGTATGTCCTGTCTGAAAAATGTAATGTTTTGTATGTGTCATTTGTAGTCATGTGATTGTGATATATATGTGTGTGTGTGTGTGTTTGCAAAAATTCAAGGGCGATCACAGAAAAATGGCCGTTACTTACTGACTGAGGAGTGCATATAGATGCATCCTCCTCTCACCATGCAGGTAGCTGACTACCAAATGGAGGAGCCAATAACACCTGTGCAGGACACCGATATAACAACCACTCACACTGCCTCCTGATAATGAGGGGGGTGGATGCTTGGTGTTCACTCCCACACATAGTGGATACAGGGTGCCAGACCATTCTGATATATGTAGTTCACCATGCAGACCAGCAATCTATTAATGACGCCATGATAATTCGGCGGGTTGCCCTACATATCCATCAGTGAACCACATTGGTACTGCCACCCTGGGCTCCCCCTGGAGTCTTAATGCCACACTGCATGTGAATGATAGATAATAAATGCAAGGCATTGGTTGGATGTTGGCCAAGATACATGAGCCCACTAACCACTTCACGGTTCCTTGCGTTGTAGTGGGTCCCTACACTAATATAAATACATCACAGAAGGGGAAATCAAGAATTAAAAACAATCACAGAAAATGGCCGTTACTGGGTGAGGAGTGCATATAGATGCATCCTCCTCTCACCATGCAGGTAGCTGACTACTAAATGGAGGAGCCAATAACACCTGTGCAGGACATGTAAAGGTCCAAAAGCCTTAGAGAGAAACTATAAGGTCATGTTCATATAGTAGTTTTCAATGATGTACTGCCATATAATCCATGAGATCTGAGGCTAAGGGCTTAAGCTACCTACACACGGGCGAGCGCAATATCGATAACGCGTGCGGAAACCTGCATTTTACCTGCGAATGTCAGGCAATTTTTTTTGGCAAAAATGCCTCGCATGACATCTGTGACACTCCAATCCTCTTGTGCAATTTTCAAGCGCGATAGAGGATCGGAGGTGTTTCCCATTGATTTCAATGGGAAACCTTCTAATCGTATGCGAAGTGCGCCAATACGTAAGGGTAAGTGTGTGACACTGCACAAAATGCGGGGAAAAGAACAGATCTGGAACTCATTAGGTTTAAATAGCCATTAGATCCACAGAAAGGCTGAGTGTCCCTCACATGTGAACTGGCCCTGTGCGCAGAACAAGTATAGTAGTGTGCGCAGACATGCACGCAAATCTATCTCAACAGCCTCATTCATGTACAAAAACGAGCAGAGGCGAGCGTTTTTGCGCATAGGTTCATGCGAAGCCATTCTTGGGCCAATAAGACCTTGAAGCTTTCATGCTCCAGTGCAATATCATATACCTGGGCACACCTCCTAAATTTCACATGTCTGTAATGACTTTACACTACGTAGGAGCTATATATGTTTTATAAGGCCGCTTCTACACGTGCAATTTTCTTGCGCAACTTGTAGCGATGCAACAGTGTTACAAATCGCATGTATGAGGAGCCCATGCTTTTTTATGGGTTCTTCCACATAAGCGATGTTTTGCAGCCTGCTACATTGCAACAGTACAAAATCACGACATGCTCTATACGGCCACGCTTTGCGATTTTGTTTTTTATAGCCCATGCGCGTGTAGCAGCGAAAAAAAGCATCACTGATGCTAGAAAATCGTGTGTACATAGCAGCGATAGCGAGGTGATTTTGTAGCAGCAATATCGCTGCTGCCTGTGTGGAAATGGCCTAATTGTTAAGAATTAATTTATATAGCAATTAAGCTGCACTGAATGGCCACCTTTTTAAACACCAACTCTTCCACAATTGGAGCATCCCTAAATGGAAATTTGGTGTGTTACTCCAGAATGCAGTATAAAATTAAGTGGGCAAGTTTTCATGGATCAATTTAAGGTGTTTTTCACACAGGCGATGGGTCTTTCATCTGGCCACATCGCGGGCGAAAAACGCAAGAACGAGAAAAAGCCGTGACCAAGTCGCGGTTAAATCTCACGCTTTCTCGCTTAGTCACACAGCTGGGTGTGGCGTATAGGCGCTGCAGCCAGATTTCCTTCAGCTGGCATAAATACTTCTAATGGTTCAATAGAACCAGCTGACATAGTTTAGGAGGGCTAGCTACTGCTAAACTCCCTTCCCCTCCCTTTCCCAGCAGCTCCCATAGAAGGCTATGAAAGCCACCGGCTGAATGCGGCTGAAAGATAGGGCAAGACCTATCTTTTCTGTCGACGTCAAAAACATCGGCCGGCGTATTCTGCTGTGAAGTCCTATTATCGCAGCCATGATGTTTTGAACTGCCTTAAAAGTGGCCATCTGAATGAATGCATTGGAATCCAATGCTTCAAATAGTCGCGATTTTCAGCCAACATGGCAAAATAGCCATGATAAAACATCCGTGTGAATTTAGCCTAAGTGGGTCTCTACATTAGAACGGGAAAATTGAGCAATTTGAGCAACTACAAATAAGACCTGGTTTTTGGTGCTAGACTAGGTGGGGCCAGTATTTCAAAAAATTACCAACCTCAATGGGTTTACTTGTGAAACAGTGTGTAAAGTATACCAAGAATGGTGTGATCGAGAAAGAACATCCAATGAAAGGGGATCCTGTGATGTGAACAGCTCATCGATAAAAGGTTCAGAGCAAGATGTCAAGAATTGTTCTGGCAAACAGACAATGCACAGTCAAGTGAATTACAGTAGAACGCAATGCTGGTGCTCCAACTTACATGTCCAAACACACAACTCATCGTTACTTATCATGGATGGGCTATAATAGCAGGAAAACAGTTTGAATGCCATTGCTATTTCCATCGGGCAAAGTTGCACAAAAATCAGATTACTGAGCAGTGGAAAATATTGCCAGGTCAGATGAATTAAGATTTCTGTTGCACCATGCTGATGGGAGGGTCAGAATTTGGCGCAAGCAGCATGAATCAATGAATCCCTCCTGACAGATATCAACAGTTCAGGCTGGTGGAGGTGGAGTAATAATAACACTTGTGTATTAGCACTAATTGCCAGGCTGCACCTGCAAGTCCAGCCCAGCAATTCTGGATGGACATTATAGCATGCTTCCCAAACATCCCCGATCTGGCGGGACAGTTCCAATTTTCAACCACTGTTACACTGTCCCAGTCAGTCTCCTGCTTGTCCAGGCCGGCTCCTTCTTGCCATTGTCCTGCACCCAGTGTGATACCTTCATCATGCTGGCACACAAAGCTGATGAGGGAAGCCACACTGGGCTCCTGGCGCCCTCTATGTGACGGAGGAGGCGTGATGATGTCATGTCGTCGCCTGTGTTGTTTTGTAGTATGTTGGCCGAAAGTGGACAGAAGGTGGATGGAATTTACTATGGGATCATGGACGAGGTAAGATTATTATTTTAATATGGGGATGTTATGGGTATTTATTCCTCCAGGAGGACATTATGGTTATAGGGGACATTATGACTTTATATATTTCTACAGGGGGACAGTACAGCTATATAGTCCTACAGGGGGACAGCACACCTCCTAATTTACTACTTAGGGATAGTGTGGCTTGTTATTTATTACTCAGAGGGTGCTGTGAGTTGCACTGTTACACAGTATGTAGGGGAAAACGTGTGACATTATTAAAAGTTTATTTTAATATAGGTATTATGGATATTTAAGAGTAAAGAGCCAAAGATGTCTGTGTAATAACCCCTGAAGAGATGGATTGTATTCGAGAGAAGCTGTCATGTCAATCTGGACTGGATGGAGAAGAAAACCACAATGCTAATTAGAGATGACGTTACATTTAAGCCACAATGCCATTGTTTATTCTGCCACTGGCTGCCTCTGATCACTCCTGTAGTCCCTATATAGTGATGATAGGTAGTACAGAACCTGTTTTTAAAATTTTGAGTTCCACCCCTAAAAGCACCTTCTTCTGATAGATTTTGCATGGTCAGGGGTTGGGATCGGGTGTGGACGGGAACTGATGGGAGTTTAGAAAAATTGTCTGTCCTTCTTTTCTTCTCTGCAAAGTTGGGATGTATGGGTACAGGCCTGCAGCAGGCAATGTCTATTGCTGTGATTGAACAGCTAAGATCTGTGATACACTGCTGGCATCACATATTCACAGACTGACATTCTGTAAATGCAGTTAACTTTCTTAATACAGTATAGTGAAAATATGTCCTGCTGTGACTCTGGTGCTTCTAATTTCAGTGCAGGAAAGGTCTGTTGTACCTCTTAACCTTTTCCCATGTAATATACATGAGCTGCAAAACATGCTAATGTGTACTGACCACAGACAAGTTGCAAATCCCTAACACAACAGGAATATAAGATCCCGGGGACATTCATATGTTCCACATCCAATGTTGTGTACCTGATTTTGGAGAAACAAGGCAAAAACTGAAAGCAAGGATGACGTCTGATTGTCACACAATTAAAGAAAGACCAAATCACCTGTGGCGGAGCATTTTTCTAGCCACAGACACAACATAGAACAACATAGAACATATTAAGGTTACTATATTAAAAGGCGACTTCAAATCTTGACATCATAGAGGAATTTGGGAGTACAAAATTATAACCATTTTTTACACTCTCAACATGGGCTTAAATATTTCAAGAGGCTTCATGATAGAGTGGAAAATATGAGAAATCCATATTACAGATTACTACAAATAATACAAATTCACATTCTTATCAGTGGATAAATTAATCATCCCATGTCTGTGCCTTTTCATATGTATATACACATACATATAACAAGGCACAGACATGGTGTACACTTGCAGGTACACTTCCTGCAATAAACAAAATAAATACTTGCAGCTAACTAGATAGTAGTTTTTCTCCTACTTCTAATATGCAACAATCGTCAGAAAGCCAACAGCAGCCCACACTAGTAGATGTACTCACTCCAGGTTCTGACACTGACTGCCTGGACTTGCAGCCTTTTATGTCCCAGTGATGAGCTTAGTGGAGCCAGCTGAGCTTACTGAGACCCAGGACAAAGACCAGTACTGGAGTTTTATCTCACCCAGGCTAAACATCTGGGTGAAATGCACACTCTCTCCAGTACACTTCCCTCCACAATTCAGTGTTCCCCAACTCCAGTCCTCAGGGACTTCCAACAGGTCATGTTTTCAGGATTTCCTCAGGATTGCACAGGTGATGTAATTATTGTCGGTGCATCAGACATTGCCCCAGGTGTTCTTACTATAGGATAGCCTGAAAACATGACCTGTTGGTGGTCCCTGAGGACTGGAGTTGGGGAACACTGCCACATGTCTACATATCCACCCCCTCATCTCCAAACCGGGAGGCTGGGCAACTTTAGCCATCATACAGTGCACCCTTGATAGTGCATCAGCATTGCCCTGAGACTTTCCGGGTCTCTACTGAATACCCAAATTAAAGCTCTGTAGCGACATAAACCATCTTCTTACCCTTGTGTTTTTTTTTAAATTTTGCTTCATCCAAGTTAAGGAGGCGTGGTCAAAGATTAACCTAAACTTTCTCCCTAGGAGATAGTATTTTAATGCCTCCAGTGCCCACTTAACTGCTAAACATTACCATTCAACGATGGCATCGTTTTTCTCGGCAAGGGACAACTTCCGACTTAAGTACATTATTGGATGTTCTTCCCTGTTTAGCAATTGGGACAATACTGTACCTAAACCTGCATCAGAAGCATCTGTATGCACTATAAATTATTTGGTGAAGTCAGGGGTGATTACTACTGGCTGTTGGCACAAAACATGGAGTAAACCACCATTATTGACTTCCGACCTGTAGTCAAGTTAGTCAATGGCACAGCTATGGAGGCAAAATTTGCCACAAACCTGCGATAACATCTCGTAATGCCAAGAAAAGTGCTGACCTGATTCTTAGTCAAAGGCCTAGGCTAACTCTGTATGGCCTCAACTTTATTGACCTGTGATTTGATGCCTCTGCCAATGATATAGCCAAGGTATTTGGCCTCCTCTAAGCCTAAAGCACACTTTTCCGGGTTTATGGTCAGGCCCATATCTGCTTTTGCATCCAAAACTGTACCTTGCAAAGGTGACTTTCCCAATCCAAACTATAAATTATCCAGGTATGTTGTGGAATATTCATTGTGTGGCCTCAAAATCCGGTTCATTAACCTTTGATAGGTAGCAGGTGCCTCCTACAACTCAAACAGCATGTTTTTGCCAGTACCCTTAAAGCCGGTTTCACACGGGTGGACCAGATTCTGCATTCGCGGGAGCCACACAGTGGATTCTGACTATGAAGCCGGCTCGTGACCCTGAATACCTGAATTTTCTGTATTGCTTAAGACCGCGTCAGCTCGCCGTCGGTCATGCATAGTACAGTTTTTTTCTTGACTGTATTTTCTGCACCATCGCTAAGCGATGACACGGGTACCCGCAGCCCATACTCAAAATTTTAACAACGCTTTCTCTACTATAGTCCTGTTCTGTGTTGGGGATATCTATCTTGTTCGTGGTCAGTACATGCAGATCTTACAACTACTTACATTTCAGGGATAAGCTCCTTTTTGTGTGTTGGAGGGCAATGCACTCCTGATTATAAAGTTAAAGGGGTTGTCCGGCCACACAGGGTAAAAATTTTTATAATGCTGCTGCTTTCCTTTCAGTAAGGATAGTAACAGACAGCATACAGGGGCTCAAACTGGCCAGCAGATCAGCTGGAATGTCAGTTTCTTACCTTAGATTCTGATCTTCACTGCAGCTTTCAAAGATGGCGCCTCTCTGCGCTCTCCCTCTTCTGTGTGCGCTCTCCCAATGGTAGTAAGAGACATGAAAAGGCAGGATTTCATGGCCTCCCAAAGCTCACGTCCTAGCCCCGCCCACGACACGCCCACCTCTATTGAACTGCTCTACAGTCTCTCCCCGCCCAGGCCCTGCCCCCTGCTGCATACTATAATCAGAGGGGGTGTGGCCAGGGGAGACTGCGTTATACACTCATGTCAGGATAAAATCCTGGCATGACTGTAAACACTAGCACTGTGTATAGTGAATGGAGAGGGGCTGGGGAGAGCCGAGAGAGAACTCTCCTGCAGCCCCCCACTGCAAGGCTACCTACTGCCCCCCCCCCACCCTGCTAAAGTGAAACAAAACATTTCCCCACACACACATGCCCTCATAGTCCCCCTCCCACAGCGACCCCCCCCCACAGTGCACTCTCCCACAGTGCCCCCCTAATGATCCCCCATAGTGCCACAAACAGTGCCCTCTACAGTACCCCCTACACATGCCCCCCAGTGTCACCCCTACAGTGCCCTCCAAAGTAGCCCCCCTCATTCCCCCCAACCACAGCATTCTCCACAGTCCCCCCTCAACAGTGCCCCCCCAGTATTCCCCCCCCCACAGTGCCCTCCGCAGTACCCCCCCTACACATGCCACCCCCCCCAGAGTCCCCCCCACTGCACTCCAAAGTAGCCCCCCTCCACATGCCCCCCATCCACAGCGTCCCTATACAGTGCCCCCCTGTGACCTCCCCCACAGAGTCCCCCTTTACAGTGCCCACACACAAGTACACTAACAGCACCCCCCCTCTCCCCTCCCCCCTCCCCCCCGGGACTTCTGACATCCGGGTCTCCTGGACATTGCACACACACACATCACTGCCGCTCGCTCGCTCCCAACCCCCCCTCCCGGGACTTCTGACAGCCACTTGCACACACACATCCATCCATCCTCCCCCCTCCCTCCCCCCCCCCCCCACGAGAGCCCGCCCCTCCTCTCATTCTTACCTTGGAGTTGAAGAGCCAGCAGACACGCCTCCCCTGCAGGCAGCTTCCCAGGCTGAAGTTCTTCTGCACATGCGCAGAGCTGTGCTGGAGAGGCGCGTCCCCGGTCGTCCCGACAAGAAGAGGAGAAGAGACTTGTCGGAACCAGGAACCATGGCAACCGAGGAGCAACACAGGGGGGGGGGCAGCCAAGAGGTAAGTGAATAACTTCTGTTTGCCTAATTTACAATGCACAATGTATATTGCAAAGTGCATTGTATTGGGCAAACAGAAGTAATGAGACCTAATGTTTATGGCCGGACAACCCCTTTAATAATAATATAATAATAAACTTTATTTGTATAGCGCCAACATATTCCGCAGTGCTTACATAGACAGGGGGAAAACAGAAAGACAAAAAATACAAAAATTACAGAACCACGGTTATATAGAAATCAGTTGATGGAAACAATAGGGATGAGGGTCCTGCTCCAACGAGCTTACATACTACAAATAGTGGGGTGATACAGAAGGTAAAGGGGCTGGAGGTGTGCATGGTATGGCGAGGTGGAGAGTGAGGGATTCTATACACATAGACAATGGTCAAAAATTTGGCCGTGTGACGGCAGAAACTGTGTGACTGCAGGAGTGGTTTATGATGGCTAGCAGGGATTGCAGTCAGTAGGTCAGGGAGCATGTTATCAGGCGGAGTACAGAGGGGTTTGTTTAGGGAATGCAGTATGCCTCCCTGAAGAGATGCATTTTGAGAGCACGCCTGAAGTTCTGCGAGTCCTGGATGGCTCGGGTAGCCTTTGGTAGTGCGTTCCAGAGGACTGGTGCTGCTCTGGAGAAGTCTTGGAGGTGGGAATGAGAAGTTCGAATTAAAGGGGCGCTCAGTGTGGTTTCCTTAGCAGAGCGGAGAGCTTGGGCTGGGTGATGGATTGAGATGAGGGAGGCAATATGGAGGGCGCTACGCTGTGGAGGGCTTTGTGGATGAAGGTAGTGAGTTTAAATTGAATTCTGTATCTAACGGGCAGCCAGTGCAGTGACTGGCACAGGGCAGAGGCGTCCGAATAGCGGCTAGACAGGAAGATGAGCCTGGCGGCCACATTCAGAATGGATTGGAGAGGGTAGAGTCTGGTGCAGGGGAGGCCGATCAGCAACGAGTTGCAGTAATCGAGCCGAGAGTGGATGAGGGCAGCAGTAAGCGTTTTTAGTGAGTCCACTGTGAGAAAAGAGCGGATTCTTGCAATGTTCTTGAGGTGCAGCTGACATGTTCGGGAGAGAGATTGGATGTAGGGGGTAAATGATAGATCAGAGTCAAATATGACCCCAAGGCAGCGGGCATGTTGTCTAGGAGTTATGGTGGCGCCACACACTGAGATGGAGATGTCAGGATGCGGTCAGTTAGTGGAGGGTGGAAATACCAGTAAGTCAGTTTTAGAGAGGTTTAGTTTTAGATAGAGAGAGGACATAGCGTTAGAGGTGTATAGCTGGGTGTCGTCAGCATACAGGTGGTATTGGAGGCCAAATCTCCTGATGGTTGTCCAATAGGGGCTGTGTAGATAGAGAAAAGGAGGGGGCCGAGGACCGAGCCCTGGGGGACCCCAACAGCAAGGGGAAGAGGAGGGGAGGTAGAGCCAGCAAAGGTGATGCTGAAAGAGCGGTCAGATAGGCGTGAGGAGAACCAGGAGAGAGCAGTGTCCTTTAGGCCGATGGAGCAAAGCATACTGAGGAGGTGTTTGTGGTCAACAGTGTCAAATGCTGCGGAAAGGTCGAGGAAGATCGGTAGGGAGTAATCGCCCCTTGATTTGGCTGTCAGTAGGACATTGGATACCCTTGTAAGGGCAGTTTCTGTCGAGTGTTGAGGCCGGAAGCCAGACTGTAGGGGGTCTAGGAGAGAGTGCTCTGATAGATGGCTTACAAGATGGGAGTAAACCAGGCGTTCTAGTAGTTTGGAGATGAAGGGGAGATTAGAGGTGGGTCGGTAGTTGGCAGCATCAGTAGCGTCCAGAGTCGGCTTCTTTAGCAGTGGGGATATGATGGCGTGTTTGAAAGAAGAGGGAATGATGCCAGAGGTCAGAGAGAGGTTGAATATAGAAGTGAGATGGGAGATGACCACTGGGGAGAGGAATTGGAGGAGGTGTGAGGGGAGGGGGTCGCTAGTGCAGGTGGTGGGGCAAGCAGAGAAGAGCAATTTCGAGACTTCTTCCTCTGTCGCTGGTCTGAGTACAGACAGTGAGAAGGAGCTAGATGCAGTGCTAACAAGACTAGGGTCAGGGCTAGTCTGGGATTGGAAAGTTATTTCCTGACGGATGTCATTACGTTCCTCAAATATGGAAGTTGCCTGTAACACAGAAGGGGAGGTCCTGGAATATGGTGGTCAGACGGTCATCCTTGTGTAGAGTATAAGGCAGTTTCTTTGCTGCTTTCCTTAGTACCTCTAGCTGTGAATTGTAGGTTACTACTAGAGATGAGCGAACACCAAAATGCTCGGGTGCTCGTTACTCGGTACGAAATTTTCGCAATGCTCGAGGGTTCGTTTCGAGTAACGAACCCCATTGAAGTCAATGGGCGACCAGAGCATTTTTGTATTTCGCCGATGCTCGCTAAGGTTTTCATGTGTGAAAATCTGGGCAATTCAAGAAAGTGATGGGAACGACACAGCAACGGATAGGGCAGGCGAGGGGCTACATGTTGGGCTGCATCTCAAGTTCACAGGTCCCACTATTAAGCCACAATAGCGGCAAGAGTGGGCCCCCCCCCCCGCACTGTCAGCGTAAAGATCGTTCTCCTCTGGCACAGCTGTAACAGCTGTAGCAGAGAAGAACGATGTTAGCCCATTGAATTCAATGGAACCAGCAATACAGCAGGTTCCACTGAATGCAATGGGCTGTCGGCGATCGCAGGATGAATGGTCGGGAAGGGGTTAAATATATAACCCCTTCTCTGCAATTCATCCAGAAATGTGATACACTAAAAATATATACCGGCGTATAAGACGACCCCCCAACTGTCACCTTATACGCCGGCAATACAGTGGAGCAAAGAATAAAAAGCATTACTTACTTCTTCAGACGATCTGCGCTGCTCCTGCAGACTGTCACTCCTTCCTGGTCCACGGACTAAAGCTTTCTCTATGAAAGGCTTGAAATCCCCGCCTCCAGAAACACAGCCAATCACAGCAATTCAATGACATCACTGTCATTGGCTGTGATTGGCTGAAGGCACGTGTGTTTCTGGAGGCGTGGTTTTAAAGCCTTTCGTAGAGAAAGCAATGCTCTGCCTGGAACCAGGAGGGAGCGACAGCCTGCAGGAGCACCGCAGAACACCAGGAAGGAGTGACAGTCTACAGGAGCGGCGCAGATCGTCTGAAGAAGTGAGTAATGCTTTTTATTCTTTGCTCCACTGTATTGCCGGCGTATAAGGTGACAGTTGGGGGGTCGCCTTATACGCCCCGTCGCCTTATACGCCGGTATATATTTTTAGTGTATCACATTTCTGGATGAATTGCAGGGAAGGGGTTATATATTTAACCCCTTCCCGACCATTCATCCTGCGATCGCCGGCAGCCCATTGCATTCAGTGGAACCTGCTGTATTGCTGGTTCCATTGAATTCAATGGGCAAACATCGTTCTTCTCTGCCACAGCTGTTACAGCTGTGGCAGAAAAGAAGGATTTGTCTTCTATATGTTCTCAATGG
This sequence comes from Eleutherodactylus coqui, assembly GCF_035609145.1. NCBI lineage: Eukaryota > Metazoa > Chordata > Amphibia > Anura > Eleutherodactylidae > Eleutherodactylus > Eleutherodactylus coqui. The sequence continues at coordinate 404,203,895 of NC_089837.1, forward strand.
GGTCGGCGCTGCTGCCGCCGGCCCCACTGAGCGCATATAGAGACGATTTATGGCCTTTAGAAGGACCGTTAGGGTTCTTGAAGCCTACAATACACCTAACACTCTCCCTATAGCAGCTCCAACACGATACCACTTTCCCTGAACTAATGTCAGAATACATCCGTAGCGAGCCGCGGGAAGGGCAGATTTCAATACTCGGGTGACACCTGATCTCCCCAGCCACTCACAGCAGGGGGGTGGTATAGGGCTTAAACGTTGCAGGGGGAAGTTGTAATGCCTTCCCTGTCTTTCAATTGGCCAGAAAAGCGCGCTAACGTCTCACAGAGGAAAGTGAAAGTAACCCGAACACCGCGTGGTGCTCGTTACGAGTAACGAGCATCCCGAACACCCTAATATTCGCACGAATATCAAGCTCGGACAAGTACGTTCGCTCATCTCTAGTTACTACTATAGGTACACAACAGTTTCCTTCCTTTTCTGTGTATTGGAGTAGTTGATTTCTGAGTACCTTGGTGGCTCTGGTGATTTGGTCATCAATTGAGGCGAGATGGTAGCCTTGACTTAAAAATGTCCTTTTAAGGTGGTATAAATGTTCATCTCTGTCTGTTGGGCTAGAGCATATCCTGTTGTATCTGATGGCCTGTCTGTAGACAATGGACTTTTTGATGTGTTTAGGATGTAAACTGTCCCATCTGAAGTATGTGGGCTGATCAATAGGTTTTCGGTACAGGGACATTATACATATATTATATACACACACACACAGGCTTCTTTGGATACGCATTTGGTATTGCTGCATCCGTAAAAGTCCAATATATCAAAGTAGTGCATTATTTAGTCACACGGTGAACTTCGTCCGAAAAAAAAGTAAAGAACGTCAGAAATGCACTTTTTTTGGTCACCCTTTCTCCCAGAAAAAATGCAATAAAAAGCGATCAAAAAGTCATATGTATTCCAAAACGGTAAGAACGTAAATTACAGGATATCTTGCAAAAAATGAGCTTTTGCACAGCTACGTCGATGGAAAAATAAAAAAGTTATTGTGCAGAAAATAATTTAAAAAAACTAAAAGTAGTACAGCAAAAAACAAACAATACAATTTTGGTATCCTAGTAATCGTACTGACCCATAGAATAAAGTTATTATGTCATTTTTGTTGCAGTGTGTGCGCCAAAGAAGCAAAACGCACTGAAAGATGGCGGAATGTCGGTTTTTTTTCATTTTAGAATCCACTTAGAATTTTTCAAACAGTTATTCAGTACATTAAATAGTACCATAGAAAATGGTACGTCGATGGATAAATAAAGAAGTTACGATTTTTTAACAGAGGGGAGGAAAAAATGAAAATGGAAAAAAAAGACTGCGTTTTTAAGGGGTTAAAAGGTTTCTTATCTACAAAAGAGTACTTTTTCTCTGAGAACAGTCACAGTATAGAAACTTTGTAAGATATCACATAATTTTGAATGGCAGCATTGGAACAATGATTGGGAATTGAAAACTCCTACTGCACACTGATAAGGGGCAAACACCTTGAAACAGCTGTCTGTGTATGGATTCTAGCTTGGTTTTCAATTCTCAATCATTGTTGCAAAGACCCGTATAAAGGGTCAGACAATGATTTGCAGGAATGCTGCCATCCAATAGGTGGTGCTGCAGAAGTATTGTTCAATCTTCCTTATTTACATATATTTCCCAGAGGAGCATGAATGGCCTTATAAGTCTCCTCACTTACCTTCTAGATGCTCTCCTTAAAGGGGTTGTCCCGAGGCAGCAAGTGGGTCTATACACTTCTGCATGGCCATAATAATGCACTTTGTAATGTACATTGTGCATTAATTATGAGCCATACAGAAGTTATAAAAAGTTTTATACTTACCTGCTCCGTTGCTGGCGTCCTCGTCTCCATGGTGCCGACTAATTTTCGCCCTCCGATGGCCAAATTAGCCGCGCTTGCGCAGTCCGGGTCTTCTTCTTTTCTGAATGGGGCTCCGTGTAGCTCCGTGTAGCTCCGCCCCGTCACGTGCCGATTCCAGCCAATCAGGAGGCTGGAATCGGCAATGGACCGCACAGAAGCCCTGCGGTCCATGAAGACAGAGGATCCCGGCGGCCATCTTCAGCAGGTGAGTATGAAGACGCCGGACCGCCGGGATTCAGGTAAGCGCTGTGTGGGTGGTTTTTTTAACCCCTGCATCGGGGTTGTCTAGCGCCGAACGGGGGGGGGGGTTTAAAAAAAAAAAAAAAACCCGTTTCGGCGCGGGACAACCCCTTTAAGAAGTGATGTTACCCTTCCCGGCTCAAATCATAGGCCTTTCACTAGCCAAGCCTGAATCCTACTGCACAGTGATGAGGGGCAAACACTCTGAAACAGCTGTCTGTGTATGTATTCTGGCTTGGTGTTCAATTCCCAAACCTGTATAAAGGGTCCGACATTGGTTTGCAGGAATGCTGCCATCCAATAGGTGGCGCTGCAGAGGTATTGTTCCATCTTTCTTATTTTCTATTGGCTGTTACACCATAAGAACGGCATAAAAGCTTTGAAGAACCATTTGTCATTTGGATCGCTTGGACAGTGCTGCTGACACCTGCTAACTGCAGGTTTTATGCTGAATTGCAGGCAGGTTTTAGGCCATTTTCTAGTCTGCATCAAAATTCACAAGCAGCCTGCGTATTTTGGTGTGAAATTTACAGTAGCTTGCGGTGCGCAGTGCAGCGTATTCCATCCCGTGTGAAACATCCTTAGGAATCTTTTACAAAGAACAGAATTAATCCATGCGGACATTTCTGCGTCACAATGTTATCCCTATGGGGCTTGAATTCTGTGCCAGTTTAAAACCGCATCTCTACTTCAAAACCGCAAGATTTAGGCCTCATGTCCACGGGGAAAATCAGGCCCGCCGCGGATTCTTCATGCAGAATCCCGCAGCGGGTCCCTTCTTTCCCGCGGACATGAGGCCTAAAAAGAAGATTAACTTACCCGTCCGGATGCTGCGGATCTTCCCTCCGTCACGGCTGGATCTCCTTTCTTCAGCCCGGCGGATGTGCTCGGCACGCCAGCAGCATGCCGTGCGCATGTGCTGGGCACTCAATTTTTTTTTTTGAACTCATGCTCTCCCACGCTCCCACGCCGGAGAGCAGAAATTCAGCTGCAGGTGTGCCATGGATCCGGACGGCTTCCATAGGCTTCAATAGAAGCCTGCGGGATCCGTCCCCGAGGGAGACCTGCAGTAAAAATGGTGCATGCTGCGGGTGTTTTCCCGCACACGCAATCCGCGCCTCAGGGGAAAATGACATCTGCAGGTATTTAACTACCTGCAGGTGTCCAATGCATCCCTATGGGGCGCGGATCACGCTGCGGTTTTTAAATTACATTTTACCCGTGGACACGAGGCCTAAAATTTGCAGCAGGAAAAGCTTTCTGCTGCAAAATTAAGATGTGTTGTGGAATTGGGGTGAGGAATTTGTAACATACAGGAGATGTAATTTCGCAATTTAAAGGGGTTGTCTCGTGAAATCAAGTGGGGTTCAGCACTTCTGTATGGCCATATTAATGCACTTTGTAATGTACATCGTGCATTAAATATGAGCCATACAGAAGTTATTCACTTACCTGCTCCGTTGCTAGCGTCCCCGTCGCCATGGCTCCGTCTAATTTTGCTGTCTTCTTGCTTTTTTAGACGCGCTTGCGCTGTGCGGTCTTCTGCCTGGTGAATGGGGCCGCTCGTGCCGGAGAGCTGGTCACCACGTCGTCATCGTAGCTCCGCCCCGTCACGTGTGCCGATTCCAGCCAATCAGGAGGCTGGAATCGGCAATGGAACGCACAGAGCCCATGGTGCACCATGGGAGAAGACCCGCGGTGCACCATGGGAGAAAACCGCAGTGCATCCCTGGGAAAGGACCGGCGGCCATCTTAGGGAGAAGATTTTTTAAACTCCTTATTTCGTCGGATCGGTGAGTAGCAAGCGGTTTAAAAACCGCTTTAATTTGCTATTTTATGCCAGGGGGGTGACAGGGGGAATGGGGTAAGGTAAAATTTTGATGCTTTCCGCGAGACAACCCCTTTAACTCTGCATAAAAATCTGCAAGAAATTCCACAAGTTGTTCCACGGAACGCAGTTACAAACATAACAAGATCCGCACTAATTATAAAGTCTGCATCTGCGCTGCATTCTGCAGATAATTTCGGATTCTTCCACATCGCAAGTAAATTCTGCACCAAAATCTGTACTGCTCTGTGTGGATTTTGATGTAGAGAGAAAAAGGCTTAAATCAGCCTATAATTTCGCAATTTTTGTGTGTGCATTGCACAGAGAGTAGAACTCATTGCTTTCAATATGTTAATTCACGCTTTTCACGACTCCCACGACTTGCTATATTTTAGAGCACATTAGTGCACCAAGGGCACCATAGGAGACTATGGGGGTACGCAAATGCAAACCAGATCCCCGCAAAATTGCAGGGCAAAAATCAGAACTATTGGAGACTAATTAGGCTGTACAGCCTTTTAAATCCCTGTACGGGTGTGACCTGCGCTGATGTTCCGGTCTCCAACATAACAGTAAAATGTGCACAATAGTGTAAATTTTACAGCAAAAACATGTGTACTGCAGTGAGGTTTTTTTTGGCACATGTGAAGCCACTCTTAGCTCTGTGGATTTTGGTGTAGAATTCTGCAATGGCAAATTCCATTGCGTCCTGGCAGAATTATTCCACCCGTGTAAAAGGTCCCTTACAGTTAAAATTAGAATCAAAAGCCTCCATGTAGCCCCAGCCATGAAACTCGCACAAGATTTGTGCGTTGCAAGACGCACAAATCTCACATGAATTTGAACCCCATTCTTTTGAATATAGTAAAAGGACAAAGATAGGAAGGCTGGATACTCACCTCCCAATAGAGGCAGAAGGCTCAAATGCAGCATGGAGGAGCTTTCATTAATGCTGATGAGCAACTACTCATATGACCAACCCAAGAAGGAGGAGCAGCTAAACAGTGCCACCCCTGCATATAGATAAAAAATACGCTGATCTAACAATGGAGTAACTAATGGGCTGTAACCCTGTATGAGGTGCTACATTTATCAATTGGCCTTATACCTTATGTATCATGTAAGGCCACCTGCACATGGATGGGTCAAATTCTTCATGCAGGATCCCGCAGCTGAATCCGACCCTGTGCCCGGCTGGTACCTGTCCGTAGTCTTCTACCCTGTATTGCAGATGCGCTGGCTGGTGCACATGTGCAGTACAGATAATGCCACGCCGTCGCTAGGCGATGACGCGGATCCTACGACCTTTCGGCACTAATGATTGCAAAAGGGCCGCGGCTTGGATGACTACCATTGATTTCAATGGAAGCTATCCATGCGGAATCAGCGCTGAATTGCAGCATGCTGTGATTTCTCCCCTGCGAGCGTAAAATCGATTTCTGCTTGTGTACAGGAAATTTCATTTTGCAATAGCATGCTATGGGTGGTATTTGCTGCGGAATCCGGAGGTGGTCGCCCGCTCCTGATTCCGCAATGCAAATCTGATCGTGTGCAGGCGGCCTAACTATGATCATTTTCTGTGCTGGGCGGCTGCTCCTGCCATTTTGTGATATGTGTGAGTGGCTTTTATGTCAGTGTTTTACATCTAAGCAATTCTCCTCCATATTTGTACTTTGGCTGATTGCATATTTGTTTTTGTCAATATTTTTTTGCAACACGCGGTCTGACCTTTTGCATTGGGGGAGCCCGGGGTGTCAGTGCCAGCATGGTTTGCTCTCTATCATCTTTATCTGTAGGCTTTCGATATACATTGCGCGGTGCATGCTTGGCATGGCATCCTTGCATATATTTTCTATCTATATGCAGGTGTGGCACCGTTTAGCCACTCCTCTTTCTTGGGTTGGTCATGTGAGTAGTTGCTCATTAGCACAATGTACCTGTTTAAGGCCGCCTTTCTACCGATATTCCGCCGCCCGGGAGCAGGAGAGAGAACTGTCAGTTCTCCGAGGGGAGCCTATCTGACAGATAGGCTCACCACGGAGAATCGCTATAATACTGCCTGCGAGCGGAGAATTGTTATAATACTCCGCTAGTGGACAGGAGGACTGCGCTTTCCATAGCAACGCTATAGAAAGCATTCACTGATAATCCGGCCGCGAGGAGCGCAGTGCACAATCGTCCGTGGACAGGAGCCCTAAGGCTCCTCCATGCAGCATTTGAGCCTTCTGCCTCTATTAGAAGGTGAATATCCAGCCTTCCTATCTTTGTCCTTGTACTATATTTGGTAAATTTGGCCATACTGTTCTGTGACTTTGCAAATCTCTCCTATTCTTTTAAATGGGGTCATATCCATGAGTGATATGGTGTGGAATAAATTGCGGCACGTTCTATCTCTTTGTGTTCCTCGGATTTCCTAGATTTAGGTGGGATCTTTAATACATTGCATGGCTCTCGCATGCTGTGCAATGTGCATATGATTCAAGGTTTCTCATTGAATCCCCTCCTCTATCGCGTGTGAAACTCACACAAGAGGATTGGAATTTGACAAATGTGATGCAAGGTGTTTTTGCCTGAAAACGCCTCGCATCTGCGGGTAAATTGCATGTTCATGAGCGCGATATCAGGCTGAGTTTCATTGCCCATTATTGCGCTCACCCATATGTAGACAGCCTAAGGGCTCCTTCACATAAGAATATTTTAGTGTGCACGGAAAAATGCCTGTGTGCAAAAACGCGGAGAATAGAACCCATTAATTTCATTGGATTCATTCTCATTTCTTTTTCTTATGCACACCTTTCTAATGGGCGCAAAAAAAATAGGACCTGCTCTATATTGTGCGCATTTGTCCACCAAAGAGCCACATAGAGTTGTATGGGAGGTGCGCAAATGTACACATATGCATTTGCGGATATGCACAAAAAAACCCACAGGCACGGGCCTGTACATTCACATGGCTAATTAGCCTAATTAGTTTCATATGTTCTATTTCACCGTACAAATATACAAAAAAATAAAACATGCTCCGTATTATTTTTTTTTTTTTTGCGTGACGGAATTGCACACACAAAATATACGCATGTGAATGAACGGATTGAAATCAGTGGCTTGTATTCACTGTGTATTGCATGTGCAAATACACACGCAAATACGTCCATGTGAATCCAGCCTTAGGCCTCCTTCACATGACCGAACGTTCGCCCATATGCACCATATAATCGCATGAATGAAGATTTGACCCGATTGAGTGCTGATCTTTATTTGTGTATTTCAAGCTATTCACATGCGGCGCTGCTGCGTGTATGAAAAAAAAAACACGCAGAAGTGATGGAAACCAACGATCGGAACAAAAAGGTCTTTTTCCAGTGTTGTACGCAAACGGTTACGTAAGTCCTATTTTTTTTTTTGCACTATTTTTGTACGTGGCAAAAAATCGCTCATCTGAATGAACCGATTGAATTCCAGTGCTTCATATGGTCGCAGTTTGTGTGATTTTTATCCCCGTCAAAATAGCTGCATAAATACAGATGTCTGAATAAGCCCTTATTTTGTGAAAAAAAAGTCTCAGCACAAAGTCTGTGTGTTGCCTTAGCTTTACTCTGCAAGCGCTCGGCGTTACTCTAGAACACAGGAGTTCTACTTAGTCGAACAAAGGTATCATATGGAAGACTGTTTTACGGATTTTCTGCCCAGGAAACAGCCTCATCCAGAAGCATACACTTTCTGTTTGGCGGGTAGGCAGCAGCACACCTGAAGATGAATGTACAGGTATTCCCAATAGCCAAGAAAGGGTTAAAATGAATTAATAAAAAAAAGCCTGGTAATGTCTCTGTCCGGGAAATAAAACCAACTTTTCCTATATTATTTTCTATAAAGATCCGGTTCCTTTTCCGTACATAGCTGATTTTTTTCAGTTCAGCAGAGGAAGCAGCTTAGTATCTCACCCTCATGGTAATAAATGCAAATATACAACAGAATGTGGCTCTGAGTGGAGAATGCTTTATACCCATATGGTACGCTGAATATTTATAGGAAATAATGTGACAATAATCCCTAGGTATAAAGAGGTTGCATTCTAACTTTAACCCTTTCCAGCATCTCAACATTCATTGATCTGATGTTGACTATATATGCTCATTTCAGGGTTCTCACTAGTCAACCTTCACACCTTTCTATGCAGCAACTGAGCACACAGGTCAGTTTTATAGTAGATCCATAATATATACTGATATGAATAATAGAGCAAAATGTCAATTCACTAGTTCCTTCTGGTATTCCAGTCTGCTTGGTAATATTCAGGCAGTGTTAAAGTGGCTCTTCGGTCCCAGACAAAGCAAGAGAACTGCGTCACTTCTTTGACTACTTGATGCACACTGTGCTTTGACTGTACATCAGTAGTCTAAAGCAGGGTTCACACGGGGCGGAATTGCCGCAGAATTTTCGTGCGGAAAGTGCGCACGGCAATTCCGCCCATGGATCCTAATCCTGGGATTAGCCACCAAAGTGGATGGGATTTGGCAAAAATCTCATCCACACGCTGCGGCCAAGCCACACGAAAACTGACATGCGGTGTGAAATTCAATTCCGCAGCATGTCAATTCTTTTCTCTTTTCTGCAGCGGCCTCTCTCCTCCCTATGGGGAGAGAAAGCCGCAGCGGAATACCGATGGCGAAACTGCTCCAAAACCCGCGGCTAAAGGCTGCGGGTTTTGAAACCTCTCTGTCAGTGGAATTCTCGCGGTTTCTTGGTGTGGCCATTCCGCGAGATTTCTGCTGGAATTCTGTCCTGTGTGAGCCCAGCCTAAGGGCTCCTTCAGACGACCGTATTTGCGCACATAAAATAAAGGTAAAGTCCCCTGATGCAAGCACCGAGTCGTGACATGGCGTCACAATGTGACTTTTTCTTGGCAGACTGTTTTTGCGGGGTGGTTTGCCATTGCCTTCCCCAGTCATCTCCCCACCCTCCACCCCAGCCCCAGCAAGCTGGGTACTCATTTTACCGACCTCGGAAGGATGGAAGGCTGAGTCAACCTTGAGCCGACTACCTGATCCATGCGGGGATTGAACCTGCAACCTTTAGGTCATGAGTGAGAGCATAAAATATATGCACGCAATGCGCAGAGAATAGAAACCATTGATGTCTGTGGGTGCGTTCCCATGAACATGTTTTGGACGCACGGGAAAAAAATAGGACCTGCTCTATTTTCATGCGTATTTACGCCATAAGGGCCCCATAGAAGTCTTTGCACACTCAATACGCACACAAATTCACATAAAACATACCTGGACCTTATTAGGTTAAATAGCCTTTTAAATCATGGTGGAGGGTGTCAAGCGCGCATGTGAACAGCCCTGCATGTGCAAAAAGTACAGTATATTCACGCAAATCTTGCTAAGGTCTCCTTCACACAGGCGACACGATATTGCTGTGAGAAAATCGTGGCAATATCGCATTGGTGGTCTGTGCAATATCACTGCGTTTTCTTATGGCGAAACCACGATTTTGTAGCACCACTTACGAGGATTCATCAAGCACTGGCTTTGATTGGCTAAGCATCACAGTACTCAACCAATCCAAGGCAGCACTTCCAGGAGGCGGGTCTTTTTTAATCCCCAACCAGAAGAGATGAAGAAGAAGAGTGTTGGGGGGAAGACACAGTGGAGCAGACAGCGCTTTTAGGTGATATATTCTTTTTTCTGCAGCTGAGGTTTAGTTTAGGGCCTTTACAGTAGGATTTCCTATAGTCAAAGTTGCATCGCACGAAAATCGCGTTTTCGTGCAATGTGATGCAACAGAGAGGAACGGCAGCAGAAGAATCGTGCTACAAAACATTACTAATGGGAAGGAACCCATAGGATAGCATGGGCTTCATATACATGCATTTTGTAGCATTGTTGCATCACGCGACTTTGTCGCGCGTGTGAACGAGGCCTAATTAAACTTCTTTCAAGGAGCCAATACATTGTGCTGAAGCTCGCGCAATTGCGCATACTGTCGTCTAAAGCCGTTCTAAGACACTACATATTGCTCTGATTGGCCAGTGCTGTTCATGTGAGCAGAGCTGATCAATCAAGGCATTATGTGGACTCAGCATTGCGTACTGCTAACGTGCAGATTTTGGTGCAGGATTGAAAATACTAGAATCCTGATTACAATTCTGCATCAAAATTCACCCTTTGTAGTGCAAATTTTGGTGTAGAATTCAGGGACAGCATATTCTGCAACACTGTTGCAAAATATTCCGTCCTGTGTGAAAGGTCCCTTAGACTAGCAAAACACAGTGTACATCAGGCTGTCAAAGAAGCAGCCATCTGGGTTTTTCCGGGACTGGAGGGTTGCTTTAATATGTCTATCTTTTTCACCTTAAAATCATCACTCAAATGAAAATTGCACAATGCCAACGTTTACATGTAAAACTTATCAGTCATTTTTGAGCGATAATCGTGACGTGTAAATGGGCCTTAAAGGGGTTGTCCTGCGCCGAAACGGGTTTTTTTTTTTCAATAGGCCCCCCGTTCGGCGCGAGACAAACCCAATGCATGTGTTAAAAAAAACAAACGTTTAGTACTTACCCGAATCCCCGCGCTGCGGCGACTTCTTCCTTACCTTACTAAGATGGCCGCCGGGATCTTCACCCACGATGCACCGCGGGTCTTCTCCCATGGTGCACCGTGGGCTCTGTGCGGTCCATTGCCGATTCCAGCCTCCTGATTGGCTGGAATCGGCACACGTGATGGGGCGGAGCTACGAGGACCAGCTCTCCGGCACAAGCGGCCCCATTCACCAGGGAGAAGACCGGACTGCGCAAGCGCGTCTAATCGGGCGATTAGACGCTGAAATTAGACGGCACCATGGCGACGGGGACGCTAGCAACGGAGCAGGTAAGTGAATAACTTCTGTATGGCTCATATTTAATGCACGATGTACATTACAAAGTGCATTAATATGGCCATACAGAAGTGTATACCCCCACTTGCTTTCGCGGGACAACCCCTTTAAGTCTTTAGGAAGGTAAAGTTTATTCATGATTATCAGGAAGTGTTGACACTTTCAGCACAATTCAAGTACATGCCGACAGAGAGGTGGGATCACAAGGTTTTTATACATATGCCCACGGACGGATTTCTGCTGCGTTTTATGCCGCTGAAATCCGCGGCATAGCCCTGCAGCTATTACGTTCTATAGAACCTAATAGCTCAATGTTCACGCTGTGGAATTCCGCAGCGTGAAATAAACCGCGACATGTTCTAAATGCCGTGGGAATGGACAGCAAAAGTATTGTGTGAATTCGCGTCCCCCCGCCCACTGCCGGTCACATCATCTGACACTGCCAGTGCATCATTCGTTGTACTGTGCATGCGCGCCGATCCTCCATGCGGGACGCATACGGCGGATCCGGTGTGGTAAGTATGGGGGTTTTGGGGGGCGCCGTGGCGGACTTCGCTTCAATATTCCGCTGGCGGATTCTGGCACGGCCGTGGGCATGAGGCGTTATACATCAAGTTCTCATCCTGATTGCATAGTGAACATTTGCAGATGTATTCTATTGGATACATTGCTGCATGCATAGCTCGTATCTTAATGATCTTTAGATAGTCAACAAATAGCTAAAACAAGTCTTGTCTGGTCAAAGTTCATTTAAAGCCCCTCTGTGAGTGAGTGACTAACCCCAACACTTGAAATCTAGCTAGTAGCCTAAAAAACTGAGAATGTAGTATATAGCAAATTAGGGGGGTTGATTTGAAATCTTTCTCCTTCATGTGTATTTTATAGCTAAAGGGGTTGTTCCAGGAATGCCACATAATAGCTGCGCTGTGGAAACCTGTATTAGGAATTGAGACTATATCTGTAGATCAGAGGGGAACTGGATGAGGCTGTGGTGGGGTAAAAGCCTAACACTACACTCTTTGGTCTGTTAGACTGAATGGTCAAACCCCTCAGGCCAGTGTTTCTCAACTCCAGTCCTCAGGGACCCCAAACAGGTCATGTTTTCAGGATTTCCTCAGTATTGCACAGGTGATGAATGGAGAAAAAGAAGTGCTGTTGTGAAGAAGAAAAGGAGAGTGGTGGTTGTGGGGGAATCCCTATTGAGAGGAACAGAGGCAACAAGAGGTGTGCTGTCTTCTAGGTGCACAAATCAAAGATGTGTCTGATAGGCTGTCAAGACTCTTCAGTCCTACAGAACACCACCCATTCCTACTAATACATGTAGGGACAAATGACACTGCAAAAAAAATCAGCAGAGACTTCGAAGATCTCGGAAGGAAGGTGAAGGAAATAGGAGCACAGATGGTCTTCTCATCCATCCTCCCATTGGAAGGCCATGGAATAAGAAGATGGAACAGGATTCTAGAGGTGAACAACTGGCTATGTTGATGGTGCCGTCAACAAAGATTTGGATTTTTAGTCCATGGAGTGAATTACTTATACAATGGACTGCTTGCTAGAGACCGGTTGCACCTTACAAAAACAGGTAAGCATATATTTGGTGGGTGCCTTCATAGAATCATAGAATGGTAGAGTTGAAAGGGACCTCCAGGGTCATCGAGTCCAACCCCCTGCTCAGTGCAGGATGTACTAAATCATCCCAGACAGATATTTGTTCAGCCTTCGTTGGAACACTTCCATTGAAGAAGAACTGACCACCTCCCATGGTAACCTGTTCCACTTATAGATCACACTCACTGTCAGAAAGTTTTTTCTAATATCTAATTTGTGTCTTCTGCCTTTCAGTTTTATCCCATTGCTTCTAGTCTTTCTTTGTGCAAATGAGAATAGGGCTGATCCTTCTGCACTATCACAGCCCATCAGATATTTGTAGACAGCTATTAAGTCTCCTCTCAGCCTTTTTTTGCAAGCTAAACATTCCCAGATCCTTTAATTGTTCTTCATATGACATGATTTGCAGACCGCTCACCATCTTGGTAACTCTTCTCTGAACTTGCTTCAATTTGTCTATGTCTTTTTTAAATTGGGGTACCCAGAACTGGACACAGTATTCTAGATAAGGCCTGACTAAGAGTAGAGGAGAATCACGTGATCTAGACCAGTGTTCCTCAACTCCAGTCCTCAGGCACCGCCAACAGGTCATGTTTTTAGGATTTCCTCAGTGTTGCACAGGTGATGTAATTATTGTCAGTGCCTCAGACATTGCCTCATTTGTTCTTACTATAGGATATCCTGAAAACATGATCTGTTGGTGGTCCCTGAGGACTAGAGTTAGGGACCCTTGATCTAGACTCTATGTTTCTCTTAATATATCCCATAATTGTGTTTGCCTTTTTGGTTGCTGCATCACATTGTTGACTTGTGTTCGGTCTATGATCTATTAGTATATCCAAGTCTTTTTCACATGGGCTGCTGCTTAGCTCAATTCCTCCCATTCTGTATGTGCTTTCTTCATTTTTTTTCTTGCCCAGATGTAGGACTTTGCATTTCGCCTTGTTAAATACCATTCTGTTAGTCGCTGCCGACTGTTCAAGCTTTTCTAGATCTTTTTGAATACTCTCTCTCTCTTCCCTAGCAAAGTATGTATGAGAGCAGCACTCCAGGGGTTAAATAAAAGAATAAATCTTTATTGTGCCCACAGTGTGGGCACAATAAAGATTTATTCTTTTATTTAACCCCTGGAGTGCCAGGGGTTAAATAAAAGAATAAATCTTTATTGTGCCCACAGTGTGGGCACAATAAAGATTTATTCTTTTATTTAACCCCTGGAGTGCTGCTCTCATACATACTTTGCTGCTGAAATTGTGATCCAGGATCCAGGATCTTTGATGAGCGTGCACCAGCTGGTGAGGACTGTCTTCCCTGCATATTTGAAGGTGAAGTGTGTGCTGTGATCAGTATTACATATTGGATTACTGCTCTCTCTCTTCCCTAGTGTTAACTAGCCCTCGTAGCTTTGTGTCGTCGGCAAATTTGAACAATTCCCTCTTCCAGATCATTTATAAAAATGTTGAGCAACACTGGGCTTAGGACAGAGCCTTGTGGTACCTCACTTGATATATTCTTCCACTTGGATGTGCAGCTATTTATGACCACTCTTTGGGTACGATCACTCAGCCAGTTGTGAATCCACATAACATTTGCCTTGTCAATCCCATATTTGGTCATTCAATAAGTATAGTATGAGATACTTTGTCAAATGCTTTCCTAAGGTCAAGATAAACTATATCCACCATTTCCCTGATTAACCCAGTCGGTCATATTGATCAACTCAGTTGGTGATACTGTCATAGAAGGAAATTAGATTAGTCTGGCATGACTTGTCTGTTACAAACCCATGCTGACTCTGGTTAATTACTCAATTTTTATCCAAGTACTTGCATACATGCTGTTTAATAATTTGTTCAAAGATCTTTCCCGGTATAGAAGTCAGGCTCACTGGCCTGTAGTTTCCTGGATCCACCTTCTTCCATTTTTTGAAGATAGGAACAGCATTTGCCCTTTTCCAATCTTTTAGGACTTCTCCTGTTCTCCAGGAATTTTCAAAGATTATGGCGAGTGGTTCAGTAATTACCTACACTGCTTCTTTTAGTATCCTAGGATATAATTCATCTGGACCTTGAGACTTGAATTCATTTGTTAGCTAAATGTTCCCTTACTATCTCTCTGCTTATAGATAGCCTGCAATAGCCCCCAACAGCACAGGGAAGATCAGTTGATGTTCCATCTACTTTCTGAGAGAAAACAGATACAAAATAGAAATTTAAACGTTCGGCCTTCTCAACATCATTTTCAACCAATTCACCATTTTCATCTTGTAAATATCCAATAGCATCTTTGACTTTTCTTTTACTTTTGACATACCCCCCAAATCTTTTTTTATTGCTTTTGGCCTCAGTTGCAAGCCTCAATTCATTATTAGCTTTAGCTTTTCTGACACTTGCCCTATAGTTTCTGCAGACCACATTATATTCTTCGTTAGATATTTCCTCCTTTTTCCATTTGATAAACATATTTTTCTTCATTTTTAACATGTGTGCTAGTTCTATGTTCATCCATCCTGGTCTCTTTAAATGCTTCCCATTCTTCCTTCTTTTAGGGATTGTTAACGATTGTGCTTTGAGAATCTCATTTTGCAATATTTCCCAACCCTCTTGGACATCTCTGTCCTTAAGAACATCCAGCCATTGGATTCTTCCTATCCTCTTTCTGAGTTTATTGAAATCTGCCTTTCAGAAATCCCACCTTGAGGTCTGAGTTTTCTCAGGTCTTCCTCCCCTAAAGGGGTTATCCCTCTAAAAACAATTTTTAGAAAGCTGCTTAGCCAGCTGCATAAATATAAAAGAAGCTTGCATAGCAGGCTCAGCAGCTATTGTGATGTTGTTTTTGCTTAGATAACCTCTTTAAGCAGGCAGATGTGTCTTTCAAGTTAGGGTGTATTCGGTTAGGGTGGTTGGGCTGAGTTTTAAACTACATTGAAAACCCCACCCAAACAACTGCATATAATTTGCTGTGACTAGATGCGGTTTTCAAAGCGGTTTCTACTGCTACTGCATTAAAAACCATGGTAATCAGGTGCAGTTTTAACTACTGACCAACTGCCTCACCTGCAGACACTGTTAGGGTCTTTTTACATGGGCTGACTGTCAGGGACTCAAGCACTTGACGGTTGTCCCAGCAATAATCACTCCTGTGCTTTGACATAGAAGCAATGATCGCTCAGTGACTGGAGGTGGAGTGGGCTGAAGATTGCTTCCACCCCGCTTGCACTCACAGTAAACAGTTAGTTGTTCATAGATGTTTACACAGGCCAATCGTGATTTCATTTTCACAGCTGTAGAAACTGAACGATGAATGAATTTTTATGTGTCATTCAGTCGCTGGCAGCAATTATACTAAATGATTATCGTTCAGATCACTGGCGTAACTATAGAGGATGCAGGGGATGCGGTTGCACCCGGGCCCAGGAGCCTAGTGGGGCCTACAAGGCCCCTCTTCCCCATATAGGGAGCCCAGTACTATGAATAAAGCATTATATTTGGGGGCCTCATAACAGATTTTGCATGGGGGCCCAGGATCTTCAAGTTACGCCTCTGGTTCAGATGCCCGCGATCCAACAAGAATCTCTGCAAAAAGGCCCTTAGGGCTCATGTCCACGGGCAAAATAAGAATTAAAATCCGCAGCGGATTTTAACTCTTCTCCTGCCCGCGGATCCGCACCCCATAGGGATGCATTGACCACCCGCGGGTAGATAAATACCCGCGGATCGTCAATAAAAGTGATTTTAAAAAAAACGGAGCATGGAAAAATCTGGACCATGCTCCATTTTCATGCGGGTCTCCCACGGGGACGGCTCCCGCGGGCTTCTATTGAAGCCTATGGAAGCCGTCCGGATCCGCGGGAGACAAAAATCATATTTTACTCACACGCTCCGGTTCTTCTCTTCGGCGCGGCGCCATCTTCTCTCAGTCGCAGCCGGATCATTTTGCTTCGGCCCGGCGCATGCGCGGGGCACGTCACCGACGTCATCATGCACATCCGCCGAGCCGAAGAAAGAAGATCCGGCCGCGACGAAAGAAGATGACGCCGCAGCGAAGAGAAGAAACGGAGCGGATGGGAGGTGAGTTAATTCTTATTTATTCTCCTTTTCAGCGCTCATGTCCGCGGGGCAGGAGGGACCCGCTACGGATTCTCCATGGAGAATCTGCAGCGGATCTGATTTTCCCCGTGGACATGAGGCCTTAGTCATTTTCTTCATCTGTTGCTCTACTTATATCTAAGTACTCTGAGATGACAGAGTGGGGCCTGTTTATTTACTATTTTCCTATTTAATATCATATGCCAGTCTAAGTAAACTTTGCACCCAGCTAAATGTGACATTAATCACATCTGGTGACACCTCTATGCGTCAGATTGAAACCTGAGCCACTTATGAGCTGATGAAAGGTTCAGATATAATTTACGCCAATTTCTGCTCGAAATTCCAGTAAATGTGAAGGGTCACACGCCAACCACTTTTTTTTTTTAAAGTGAGGGGGCCCAGGGTAGAAGTAGAAAAACTCGCAATTCGGGCTGGTTTACCAAAATTGTGACTTTTATAAGCCAGATATTGTATAGGGCATAATAGATATGCCTCAATGTCTTATTGATGACTCTCCTGGTATCTAGGACGTGGGATACACATACCTTCGGCCCCCGTAACTATGCCCCTACTGCCAGGAGTTTGGAACATTACATCACTGCTGTCATTTGTGGAAAACTAAGAAAAATAATAAACTAGAAGTGGCCGAGCAAACATTTAAAGTAATAAATGGAAGAGTGCAACTCAAGGACAAGTACTTACATTACACTTACAGTCTTCTCTTATCCTTGGTGAAAATGCAACTTTTGAAGGATACTGTTGGATTTATGGAAACTGGTGCATGAATAGAGTACTAACTAGAGTTGAGCGAACGTACTCTGCCGAGCTTGATGCTCGTTCGAGTATTAGCGTACTCAATGGTGCTCGTTACTCGAACGAGCATCACACCGTGTTCGACCCCGCCCCAGTTTTTGGTTCCTCCCCGTTGTGACGTGCCTGTTTTGGCCCCTTCCCACCGCAGCTCGCGCCAATGGCAAATTTTTTGGCAGGCAGGGAGAGAGAGAGAAAGAGAGAGAGAACACACGAACCAAGGGGAAAAAAAAGCTCAGGAGCCGGAGTCCCACATACAAAAATGCTCGAGTCTCCCATTGTAGTCAATGGGGTTCGTTACTCGAGTAGAGCTCTCAAATTTTACGAAAAAGCTCGACTTGAATAACGCGGACCCGAGCATTTGGGTGCTCGCTCATCTGCAGTACTAAGCCTAAATAACTGAATATTGCAATATACTGTATGATTCCATACGGTATCTGCTACTAGGATAATACTGATACCCTCATTATCTTTATGATCATCATGCCACCAAGTACAACATCTGCATGGAGTTTGTATGTTCTACCTATATTTGCGTGGGCTTTCTCCAGGTACTCCAGTTTCCACGCCCAGTCCAAAACCATACAGATAGGCAAATATAGACAGTGAGCCCCAGTGGGGACAGAACTAGAGATGAGCGAACGTACTCGGTAAGGCCGATTTCGCAATCGAGCACCCCGATTTTCGAGTACTTCACTACTCGGGTGAAAAGATTCGGGGGGCGCCGTGGATAAGCGGGGGGGTTGCAGAGGGGAGTGGGGGGGAGAGGGAGAGAGAGAGAGCTCCCCCCTGTTCCGTGCTGCTACCCCCCCCCCCGCTCCACCACGCCACGCCCGCCCCCCGGCGACCCCCGAATCTTTTCACCCGAGTAGTGAAGTACTCGAAAATCACGGTGCTCGATTGCGAAATCGGCCTTACCGAGTACGTTCGCTCATCTCTAGACAGAACCCAATATCAAGTGGTCTAAAGTTCTGCATAATTTGCATCTGCTATATAAATAAAGGTAATTATCTTGTTAGCTGCTGTGAAGCGCAGAACATTTTCCAGAGCAGTAACTATCCATGCAGTAAATACAAGCGTATCAGCTATTGAGCCAGGTGCGCCGAGATGTAGAAGTCCTGTTCTGTCAAGTAACATTTTATTTTCAGTCTGCCATAATAGTCTACAACCTGTGTTTTATCCAGCTGGAGAAATATAGGGTGACGTTCCATTTGTATGTTATTACAGCTATATTTATACATGTAGTTTGTTGCATAATTTTGCAGTGTGGAATAACTAGTAATTATGGAATGAATATTCTTTTTAATCTTCTCGCTTACCAGTAAGTGTCATACTATTGTTTACTACTTCACAGCTGGCCTGTATAAATCTCTATTATAATTTTGCAAGTACCTGCAAGCGTATTATTTTGGAAAGTCAAAGTGTATACGAGATCCCTTGAAGTCTTTTTCTTTGTGTTGCATGTTTTTAACTAAAAATAACTCCAAAAATTGAAAGATGGGCTAAAAGGAGTTATTTCATTTTTCTAACATGACAGGAATATTATTTTTAGATTGTTTTCATTCATTTAATTGCATTTTATTGCACTTAAGGAGAAGCTATCAGTTCTTCTGACATGTCTCTGTTAGTAGGTGCTTGCTTTTTCACAAGAAATAACAGGTTTTTTTTGCAACTTTTTATTGTGCCATTCTTCTGTTACTCCTCCTCGAAATGTATAAATAAATTCACAATTGGATGTTACCATTGGTCTTGTGGAGCATGTCCTGGCATCACCTGATATTATCCGATCGCTGTGTCAGACTTGGTTAGGGGCACCCCATATTGACAATGTATTTATACATTTAGTTAGTAATCATGAAAATGCAGTGAAGAGGGTTTTTTTTTTAGTCTGAAAGGATGTGTTATTCTTTTCAGGCTTTTAACTATTACTTATGTTGACCTTTTTGCCTTTTAATGACCTGCCTGTGTACTATACTTGCCCTCAGATTTGTTACCTTGTTGTTAAGAACCTAGACAGCAATCAATAAAATCCATATCTTTAGGGCTCCTTTAAGTACTTTTTTTCAGCATGTTAAAATGTTTGTGAAGATGCCCTATGCTTTTCTACTGTTTTAAAAAAAAATTTTACGAGCATTTTTTATTCTGCACCTTTTTTATATATTTTTTTCAGCATTTTTGATGTACTATAGAAAAGTCTTTAAAAAAAATGCCAGAACAACTAAACCCAAAAATGCAACAAAAATGGTAAATACCAAAATTCTACATACGTAGACTTTTCAATATCAGACTTTAAAGTAACTTTTGACCACAGTATTTTGGAAGTAAAGCATGCTTTAAAAAATGCCATTGTAAATGCCATGCAAGACATGTTCAAATGCTATGAGTGAAAAGAGTGCCGAGATCCCAGTTTGTATTTATTGATTTCGGTTATATTAAGAGGAACGGGAGAGAAGCTAATTATACATTTTTGCTTTGACATCTACATTGGTTTCGTAGACAGGATACATTCTATATTGCCTTCTATATTTTGTTGCACAACATTTACGAGACATATAACCATATGCTTTAATTTCCAAAGAGCGCTAACCATGTCATATTAATGTTGAGGTATTTATCCTAATCGGTGCTTATTGGCCCGTCAATTTAATTATTTTTGTATAAGAAGGAAATTAACCGGTAGCTGTTTTTTTGTTAAGCTCATGACAAAAGTACTAATTACACTGCTAATAAATCCTGAAGCAACATGAACCCACCGCCACTTTTTAATTTTTTAATGGGTTGTAATTTTCCCTTTCATTATCAAACGGAAATAATTGAATATGTTGGAATTCCAAGCATGACTTCATAAAAGCAGCCTCGTTTTTCATTTGCAAAGGTAATAATCAGAATTGTTTCTGTATTGTGCATCAGATGCCCCTATCCATGTGGATCGCTTAATGAGATGAATTTGAAATTTGAGCATTATTATTCAGAATGAAATAAACGGAACTTACAGCTATTCATTCAGATTTTCTTTAGCATTAATTAATATTTAATCCTAACTCTTCCAAAGACCCCCAAAATTTGGGCTTGACTACGGTAAAACCCAACATCCAATTTACCATCTGTCAGGGTTCTTCCTATAGAAGACTGTAGAAATGTTACTCTTACCTGGCTAACTGGAATGAAAACCTGTGGCGATACCGGTTGTGTAGTGTGAGGACACTGTCAAACAAGTCTGCATGTAGCCACCTTCACACTGTAGTATTCTGGTCCGTATTTGTTCAATAAAAGGTATAATTGAAAGATTTGTACATCTTCTGCTTTTTGGACCCACTCCTGGTTTTGCCTTACAAATACTGATGTAATATACTACCATGTAAATATGGCCTGACTCAGGTTTCTAAATTAGTCTGGGATGAGACTAATGAGGGTGGGATGAGAAGGGGTCTTTCTAGTATCAGGGTTGACTGCGCTTGCATATAATTTTGAAGTTGTGGCCTAGAGACCTAAGCAACAAAAAACTCACATGGGAGCTGTGAATTAATTAATACATTGCATCTTAACTCCATAACTGAACATTTTAAGCTCCTTTTTTAAGATTAGTGCATCACAAATTGCAGCAAGCAGTTGGGAAGAAAAACAGCAAGATAGAAAGTGAGAGGGAATATACAGTACTATGCAAACGTTTTAGGCAGGTGTGGAAAAAATGGTACAAAGTAAGATTTTTTTTTTCTTTAAAAACTTAAGGCATCTGATTGATTCCATTTTTTTCTGCAGCAGAACAACATAAAGCCAATGTCATTACAAAGTCTTCAGTCTAAACAACAAGGAGTCCTGGAAGTAATGATATGGCCACCATAGAACCCTGACCTCAATATCCTCGAGTCTGTCTGGGATTACATGAAGAGACAGAAGGATTTGAGCAAGGCTAAATCCACAGAGGATCTGTGCTTAGTTCTCCAAGAGGTTTGAAAAAAACGCCCTACTGAGTTCTTTCAAGAATATGCACAAGTGTACCTAGACGAATTGATGCTGGTTTGAAGGCAAAGGGTGGTCAGGTCACACCAAATATTTTTGATTTTCGTTTTTCTTTTGTTCACTCAGTTTGTATTTTGTTAATTGACAAAATACTATTAACACTTCTATTTTTCAAAGTATTCTTTGCAGCATTTTCCCCACACCTGCCTAAAGCGTTTGCACAGTACTGTATATTTTGTCTTTTCTGTTCCCATGTCACATTTGGAGGTAACTCTACCTAGTTTTGAGAGGTAAGCTTTGGATGGATTTACCTATATGTTTAGTTTGGCCTGCTTGTTGATGGCTGCACTGAATGGGGTCCAACACTTCAGCCAAATTTGTGCTGATATTTAAGAAAATCTCTGATAATGAATTTGCACTTTGATGCTTTTGAATATATTGTAGTTTTAAATGAAATAATGTTGTTATATGCAACACCCCTTTGTGCCAACCTCCATTGTCTTGGTGTCTTGCCATTCTCAGTGCTGTTGTACTTCCACCCCAATCTTACTGGGGTCTCTCTAAGAATGCAGGAAGGTCTTCCTCTTCTGCTAGGGGCTCGACTCAGAAAACCTCTGTGTAAGCTTAGTACACATACATATGAAAATAGAGCAAGAAGTCACATAACATGGTACAGGAATAATTTTACATAATTCAATTCCTGTTGGTAAGAATTGGGGTTACAGTATATCAGTCCTGACTGTGGTAACGATATCGAAATATCTGCCAGGTGTAATAACAAATGTCAGCTTTAGAAACAGTTAGGAAATAGTTTACTAGAACATATGATTGTGACCCACAGTGTTTAACGATCACACACTCCTATACTGCAAGTGATAGCTAACGCACAATTTCTAACTAACTGCAGAGAATATACAAGATATAACGATTGTAGCAATACAAAGTACATAATCAAACTGTGGGGGCGCAGTTGCCGCATTTCCAGAAACTATAGGTGCACTTTAGCATTATAACAATGATCATAAAGATCAAAATCCTCTCAGCGGTGGCTCTCTCACTACAGATTGGTTAAGCCTCTTTTACATGATACAATTATTGAGTTAGATTGAGCGTTATGCACAATAATTGTATAGTGTGAACCCATGCAGTGAAAGACCCATCAGCGATAAACTGCTGATCAGGTCTATCATACAGAACATGAAATCACTGTTGGTCTGCTGCTGCCTTGTCCAGTTTAAACAGGCAGTCATTCATCTATTAATGACTGCCTGTTTACTGTCAATCGAGGCGGGTGGGCCGGAATGATCCTCAGCCTTCATTCACTGAGTGATGATCCTCCTGTGTTAAAGCACAGGGGCGATCACTGCTAGGGCTACTGTCGAGTGCTCAACCGTTGTCCCACATATAAGGGTGCTTTTAGACGGAACAATAATAGTTTAAAAAATCGTTCAAATGAACAAAAGTGAATGATAAATGTTCAGTCTAAACACGTGCCAATAGAGAATACTGAATGACGCACACACAATGCATACTCAGCCCCTGTCTCCCCAAGCCATGTGGCTCCTCTCTCCTCTTCCAGCATAACAACCTTGCAAAGTCTTCATGCAGCCAATCAGTTTTTTTTTTTTTTTTAAACCCTCCTTCCTTCAAGTTACAGAGGCATACAGAAGCAAGAGATGCTGGGAATTGTAGTCCAGTGAACCTCAAGAAAAGAAGTGTTGTGAGTTCCTGCTTGGCATCTGCTGCAAAATCCACTGCTCCCCCTTCAGGGGTTAGATATATAACTGAGTAGGGCTTTCTTTTTAGTATATCCAGAAGAATATACATATCTTGTGTACAATAACACTACATATAACGAGACCAGGCAAGCTAAGTCCCACAGAGGTATTCCCATCTTGGCTTTTTATAGCAGAGATGGGAAACTGCTGCCATGGCTATTGGCCACCCGGTTGGAGCCTATGGAAAGATCTGAGTGCTTAGCGCTGCACTCTTTCCGTCGCTCTCATTGAAGTGAATGGGAGCTCCTGAAACGGTAGAGCACAGCGCACTACACTGGTTCTGTAACTCCACAAGTTATGGAAGCAGCCTAGCTCTGTGCTACACTGTTTCGGTACCTCCTATTTGGTTCAATGAGAGCTAGGGAAAGAGCGCAGCACTAAGCACTTGGCTCTTTCCGACAGATGGTTGGGTTTTTCCATCCCGGCCATAAAAAGCTACTCTAGGAATACACCTTTATGTCCTACCCTAGCCAAATGGACCATGAAGGGATTGGCCCTAATTTTCTATTACAGAGAATCCAAAACATCTCCTTTTGAAAATCCCCTTTACTAGCTTTTTCCGTTTGTCATTAAATGCAGATGTAAAGGGTTTCTTCAGGGATCTTTTTTCCAGAAACAGTACTTCCCTTGTCCATAAACGGTGTCTGATATTGCAGCTAAGTCCCATTCATTTCAATAGGCATCAACTATAATACCAGTCACAGCCAGTGGACAAGAATGGCTTTGTTTGTGAAAAAAAAAAGCAGACCCGTTTTTCTAATCCTGGACTGCACCATGGTAATTCACTAAATTGAGATAATTTTGTAGTTTTATTAAAATCTCTTTAAGGTCACCCAACAAAACCTGACAACGAAGTGTGCGAAATGAAAAACTTAGCTCTGCCTTATTGACAAACCCAGACCTACTGGATCTGAACTCCTTTCCCACACAATAATAAGTCACTTGTGCTCATCTTTTAGTTACAACTATTAGGGTTCTCTACATAAAAATACAGCTGAGAACAATCTGCCATATTTCTATCCTAAATCCTATTTTGTATGGATTGCAAATTGGATATTCCTATTAATGCATAAAATATAATTTTTGTCGTTAGACTAGTCTCCTCAGTTCAATAAAGTTATAAACCCACTGCACTCGAGCAAAGCCACAATTAAAATGCACGACATTTACATTATACAAAATCTCCAAGTCCAGAAAGGAATGAGCCAAGCTATATATTCCATTCTTTCTGCATCGGTTATACCATTTAAATCTCTCAACTTCAACATATATCCTCCAGCAGTCTTCACTTTCTAGATTTCATTTTTTAAGTCCTGTAGGCTGCATCTGTCAAACCAATATTATGAATTTAAAGTGCTAATGCCTGGAAGACTAGGGAAACATTGAAATATATCCTTTCCTGATTAAATTACCACCTCTAGCTACTTTACATACTTATGTCTAAACAGATTGCTGTTTTCTTGCCAAGTACTGGATCTGTGAGATTGGAAATATGTAATTTCATGGGGAAAAATTGTGTGTATTTTTACAGACAAGTACATTCTACTTAAGTATCTTTCAATTGTATTTAGATACTATGTCTTTATGTGCCTCTGACATTTATCATTTCGGCCATTCATTTTCTAAATAATGTCTGGAATAGTGGGTGAGTGTTGCCAATTTGTCAAAACACAATGTCTCCATGCCACATTTATTTCAAATTAAGGGGTATTTGTCTAATAATAAATATTTTCTGCTGGAGGATTTGGTGAATATGCAGGTTTCAAATGTAAAATCTTTTCAAAAACCTCCAGCTAAGCTTTTAGTCGTCAGAGATTAACATGTGAAAACTTGCATGGGGAAGGCAAAGTTGGGCAAAAATCAATCAGACTGTGTTCATGGTGTGTTTGTAGTTGTAGGATGTGATACCTACAAAGATGACTAGACCCCATGTACATCGACAAAAACAATGCCCCACTCTCCTACAGAACCCAAACTTCTGAATGACAGGAGGATTGGGCTGAGCTGCAATACTAGACACAGTTCATGGACAACAGTGGCCATCTTCTGGGAAAAGACCCATTGCACACACTATTGTTTTCATTATTTTTAAAAGCTAGAAAAAAATCCATATCTTTCGAGCTTTTTTGTTGGCATTTTTAATTTTTTTAATGTGCGTTTTTTTCCGATATTCTACCAGTTCTATAGACAAGGCTACGGGAAAAGCGGCAAACAGAAATGCCAACGCAAAAGCATGCAGCATTTTCCAAAAAGCCACCACAAGCGTCACAATGAGAAATACTTTGCATATGTTGCATTTTAAATTTTATATAGCCTTTAACATCCAGTAACTACATTTTTGGACCCAAAAAATATGCAAAAAAAAAAAAAATGCCATGCAACGAAAAATACAACGTTATTCACAAAAAGGGTGTGTATGAGAAAGCAAATGCAAGTAAGTACTATAGTAGAAAATTAGGCTAGTTAACTACAGTAGTAAGCATACATAAATAATAACTACTGCTTGTAAATGCTACAAGGAGAAACTCATGGGTGCTAAAGGTGTTGATCCACAAGGCCAGAATACTTTAGCGCCGCTTATGCTTGACTGGGAGGTTGGCACCAGGCCCGTGCAAATATTTTAATTTTCAATGTTGACTTAATAGGATTAAAAAATAATAATTGAAATACACAAAATATTTTTGGGAAATTACGAGAACAGACAATTGTGGACTCATAGTCAAACTCTGGTATTGTGTTCTACACTACACATTTTTTACTTAAAGGGGTGGTCTGGGTGTGGGGAGATTTTTTTAAAACATGGGTGCAACTCTGTTAAAACAATAAAAGTAGCTATACTCACCCAGTGCTACAGTTTCCGTAGTTCTCCCGATCTTGGTTTACAAATGGCCACCATCTAACCAGTGCAGCAAGTCAGAGGCTCTAACAGTCCGATGTCATTCTCCTGGCTTCACAGCTCAGATACTGGGAGCCATGATGCCAGGAGAATGTCATGCGACCGTTACAGCCTCTGATAGGCTGCAGTGATCAGGTGATAGCTGTTCATAAACAAAGACTGGGAAGACCATGAGGCTGTAGCACCGGATCGCCGGAGGAATGCACAGGTGAGTATGACTGCTTTAATTGTTTTAACACAGTTGCACCCTTGTTTAAAAAATCGTCCACACCCAGACAACCCCTTTAAGATATTTTCCAATAGCTAATAATAGTTCTTTTTAATAGGATAAGATCTCAAGCTCAGATTACAGTGAAAGGGAATTGCATAGCCATTAGCATGATTCATTCAATAAAATATGTACTAACCTTGAATGTCAATATCCTCTTTATAACAATTAACTAACCTTGAACGTGTCTATACTTAATAATAAATGACAAAAGTACTCCTACACGGCAAGAGCCGTACAATGTGTATAAATGCCAGCTAAATACGTCAATTCAGCTGCGAACGTACAGCAGATACATTCTAAAGGGTGTATTGCCTGGGATCTTACAGTGCTTTTCTACTAGCACACATACTGGTGAATAAACATGAACCGAGATTTTAAGATAAGCACAAAAGAATATCTTCCGTATGGCTCCTTCAAACAAGCTTACGTTTATTTGTGCGCGCCTCAGCACAACTTTCTTGCGTGCATATCGGTGTATTTTACTATACGCTTCCTGCCCGCAGGCATGTCCATTTATGCACGGCAAACAAGACGCACTGCTTGAAATGGCGAATTTAGTCTAAGTTCCGATGTGTTTTTTTTCCAATGGAATTGCGCAGTGTTTCACACATCTCCATGCATATTGCGTGCACTTTTGCGAACCCCCTTTTCAATTATATGAGGACCTTTTGAGCGCAAATGTGCTGAAAAGTAAAGCATGCTGAGTTAGACGGGTTTGCACAACCAAAATGGCCACACGAGATACGGAACTTTGAACAAACCCATTGAAATCAATGGGTTCTATTTTCTGCGGAATTGAAAATAGCAGAATACTGCTGGTAATTCCTCATCAAAATCTGAAATTAGCCGTACGGATTTTGGTGCGGACGGCATATGTCAGTGTGGAATATTCTGTCCCGTGTGACGGGTCACTAATGGCTTCACAGTTGAGTTGTGGTTAAACACATCAAAACTGCATCAGAAAAAAAGCATTGCTTGTATTGCAGTTGAGGTTTTCACAAGGAACTATGTAAATGAAATGGTTTTTACTCATGAGAAGTGCAACCGCATTGAAAACTGTGCAAAAGCATGTGTTATCATAAACGTGTGAATGTACCCTTGCTGCATACCATTCCAATACTAATTGTAGATTCTTACTATCTATCAGAAACATTTAGTCATTTCCACTTGCTGCAAGTCATTTTTCTCTTTGCAACTTTGTGTTTCTTTGTTTTGATGGCAGAAGTTAATCCGTCTCAACAATTCTGCAGACATACAACAGAGTGGGCATGTCGGGTAAGATAACTGTCAGTCCACAACTATCTCATGTGTATGGCCTGCTTCACATATATGTTGTATCCAGGCGGTGACTTTATATCTGATCTGGACATGGTCGGTGATATTTCTGTAGACCCTTTGCAGTGGCATAGAGAGACAAGTTGGCATTACAGCTGATGCCAAAACATTTCTCATAGGCAAATATTGGTCAGTTAGGTCTCATGTCCACGGGGAAAATCAGGCCCGCTGCGGATTCTTCATGGAGAATTCGTAGCGGGTCCCTCCTGCCCCGCGGACATGAGGCCAAAAAATAAGAATAAACTCACCTCTCCAGACGCTGCTGTTCTTCCTTCCTTCCTGGCCGGATCTTCTTTCTTCGGTCCGGCGGATGTGCTTGGCCGAAGAAAGAAGATCTGTCTGGGAAGGAAGGGAGACCTGCAGCGTCCAGGACAGGTAAGTTTTAATTATGGTACGGGTGTTCCGCCTGAAGGGAAAAATTACATCTGCAGGTATTTAACTACCTGCGGGTGTCCAATGCATCCCTAGGGGGCGCGGATCGCGCTGCGGAAAAAACGCTGCGATTTTAACCCCGTGGACATGAGGCCTTAGTCATCAACTTCTGCACTTTGCCAGACGAAAACAAATGAGATATCTAAGCATATGTGAAGAGGCCATATTTAGAGACATATTTAGGCATATCACTCCATACCGTAGTTAGAAAGTGGATTCTAAACTGTAATTATAAGCTTATAAGGAGGAAAAAGTTAGTCAGAGTAGTAGCTGGATAATTGTTTTAATGCATTGCCAAAGGAAGTACCAGAAATGCAACAGCAGCAATTACATAATTACTTATGGTAACACAATTCTGCACATACTGTTTTGCTTTATTTACATAAACATTTGTTTTCTCCAGAATGTTCATAACTTTGCATTTTCTCATTTCTCACTAGCAATAATCCAAGCTTTACCTAGGGACCCTAAAACACCAGTTTCTGAAATTCTGCAAAAACTGTACCTGACATTACTTCATACGTTTTAAATGAGCACATAGTATATGCGGATCAGCCATACCTTTAAATAAAAATGATTATTTCGTGACATGGTAGCTGCCAATGGGTGTTATATAAAAGGCAGCAAGTGAATAATCAATTCTTGAACTTGATGTGTTGGAATCAAGAAAAATGGGCAAGTCTTAGGATCTAAGCAATGTTAAAGCAACCCTCCAGACTTGGAGAAAGATGGCCGCACTGCTTCTCTGACTACCTGATGTACAATGTGAATTAGTATGTATCATTACTCTTAGGCCGGGATCACACAGGCATATCAGTATTACATATTCACTGTACCAATTTCCCATAGGTGGCAATATTACCACAAATTGCAAGAAAATCACAGTATGTTCTATCTTGATGAGTATTACACGTGCATACATGATAGTATATGGCGATGTGCGGAACACAACTAGTACACTAGCCATGTATGGGGGTGAATAGCTACAGACTGGTCAGAGTGCTCATGCTGAGAGGTCAACCGCCAAAAGTGCCTACAATGGGTATATAAGCATCAGAACTAGTCCATGTAACAATGAAAGAATGTGGCCTGGTCTGATCATTCATGTTTTATTTTACATCAATTAGATGTCCAGGAGTATTGATTACCTTGGCAAAAAGCACAAATTGCAGTATGAGAAAAAGTCATGCCAATAGAGGTATTCCCAGTCACTGTTGCTCCAGCAGTTAAATGGTTGGATATTGACTTGGAGGAATGTTGCCTTCTCATAGGTGGTGCTGTGGAGGCATTGTTCCATATTCTCATTTGAATACATTTCCAAGAGGAGCATGGATGGTCTTATAAGTCTTCTCATTTCTACTAGGTGCTTGCCCTAAGGGTTCCAATGATCACCACTCCTGGAGGCATTGTTTTACAACTTCCATGCCTTAAAGGGGTTTTCACAGCACAGACAACCCTTTTTAAAATGCAGTCAGCTGATCGCATTGCACCCCTCATCTAACATCTTGGCAAAGGAAAGCTGTAGCCACTGGAAATATAGTATTACATGGCAATCACTCAGATAAATGACTGTCCATGTAATGCAAGGGCTGCTCAGGTTTGTCAGAACAGGAGCCACTTCTATAGTGGTTCTCCACTCTGGCTCGTAGAGAAGGGTCTACATAGGGAAACCCCTCTATGATATCCATATGCTCAAATAGGACAAATGGACAGGGGTTGTCTTAATGAGACAACATTTTTAAAAGATCTGCTGCTAACACCTAGGTGCCAGATACTACAGAACACCTTCAGAGGTCTTGTGAAGTCCATGACGGAAACAGACCAGAGCTCTTTTAGGGGCCTACACAATATTAGGTTTTTAATGTTATGGCTAATCCATATGTAGTATATAGATCTGTCATGGTTCCTTCTTCTCGTCCCTCTTTGGCTCTTAGGCCTTAGTCAGACGGGCGTTTTTAGCCGCGATTAGCGCATGCGCATGCGTCCGGCGATTTTATAAAACCATTGCTTTGCAATGGTATCGGACACATGAGCGCTTTTTATGCGCTCGTCCGATAAATTATAGAACAGAAATCGCAGATCGCACCTATCTGCGATCTGCAATTCCTGTTCTCTTCTCTATATGCGCTCAATGGGGCCGGCGGCAGCAGCGCCGACCCCATTGAGAACATATAGAAGACAAATCATTCTTCTCTGCCACAGCTGTAGCAGCTGTGGCAGAGAAGAATGATGTTTGCCCATTGAATTCAATGGAGCCGGCAATACAGCCGCTCCATTGAAAGCAATGGGCTGCCGGCGAGCGCGGGGTGAATTGTCGGGAAGGGCTTAAATATATAAGCCCTTCCCTGCAATTCATCCTAAAATGTGTTAAAATAAAAAAAAATTGTATACTCACCTTTCCGCTGCAGCCGGAGTCCAGCCACGGCCGCTGTCAGTTCTCCTGAACTGCTTCTCGGCAATATTCAGCCGGCGGGGCTTTAAAATCCCCGCCTGCTGAATGATCTGCCTCTGATTGGTCACAGCCCTGACCAATCAGAGGCAGGTTTCACTCACACACCCATTCATGAATTCATGAATGGGTGAGTGACTGCTGCCTCTCAGCGCTGAGCCAATCAGGGGCAGGTCTGACTCACATCCATTCATGAATTCATGAATGGGTGTGAGTGAGACATGCCTCTGATTGGCTCAGCGCTGAGCCAATCAGGGGGCAGGTCTGACTCACACCCCCTTCACACTCACTGCAGGACGGCCGCGCGGAACTCCGGCTGCCGGGAGAAGGTGAGTATATATATATTTTTTATTTTTACACATTTTAGGATGAATTGCAGGGAAGGGCTTATATATTTAAGCCCTTACCGACAATTCATCCCGGGCTCGCCCGCAGCGCATTGCTTTAAATGGAGCCGGCTCTATTGCCGTCTCCATTGAATGCAATGCGCTGGACAGCTCCAGCCTGTTTCTAATGAAACGCGGCTAGGAGCAGATTTCGGGCGATTTGCGGGCGACTTGCGCGCACCGGTCACGCGATTTGTGGATGCGCATCCATCATGCGATCCGCAAATCGCGTGAAAAAACGCCCGTGTGACTAAGGCCTTAATGGGTCCATCAGCTTTCTAGAGGGTTTACCTATTTATACAGAATAGAATAGTATAGCATGCTACACCATTCTAAACATCCAGAAATAACAAACTTGCCAGAAGAAGTAGAGCCCTAAGCCCCTTTACACAAGTGTATGTGTATTTGCGTGTACCAGAGCGCAGCATAATTGCGAACTGAACAATGTATTTTTGCACACGCATCAGCGTATTTCACTGTAGTTTTTCTGCCCGCAAAGCATGTTCATTTGTGCATGGCAAACAAATACACACTGATTGAAATGGCTAATTAGTTTAATGAGTTTCAGATGTGCTCTTTTACCTGCACAATTACGCAGTGTTTCACGCATCTCCTAGCGTATTGTGCACACGTTTGCTCATCCCCATTGACTTCTATGGGGACTTTTGGTGTGCAAATGCTCAGGATAATAGGAAATAGGAAATTTTTTTGTGCGCTCTAAATATGCAGGAAAATATGTGCATGTGAACGGACCCATTGCAATCAATGGGTTCTATTTACCGTGTATTGCAGACGTAAATTTTGTGTGCGCAAAAACGACCGTGTGAAGCCGGCCTTAGAGGAATGACGCAGAGTGTAAATCTTGTTTCTCATTGCTGTGACTATTTGTGCCTGAAAATTGGTCAAAGCACACAGGTTTATAGAAGAAAGGTAGTAGGTAAAATGTGGCAAGACGCAGAAGACAGGGCATTTCTACAAATCAGACGAGACATAATGGAACTCATGCATAAAAAATGTTGCTGTGGGCAACACTGAGGGGTAATTCATGGATCTGCTCCAGTGGGTTTACTTAGAACCACAAATGATACTATTCTTCTAAGATATTGGCAGAATTGGGTCACACTCAGCAGATTTGTTGCAAAAATTTCTTCACAGGAAAAATCAGTTTATTTGCATGAAGTTTTTCCCTAAGGACTTCCTCACACGGGCGTACTTGCATGCAGAGAATAGAAACCACTGATTTCAATGGCTTTGTTCACATTTCGGTGTTTTTCGCGCAAGACAGAAACGCAGCATGCTAATTTTCCGTACATTTGCGCTCCAAAGTTTCCATAGAAGTTAATGGGGGTTGCGCATATGCACGCACAATAAACAAGAAAATGCATACTATGCGCGTAATTCCGCTGGAAAAAGAACACATCTGTAATAGAGATGAGCGAGTATACTCGCTAAGGCACTTTACTTGAGCGAGTAGTGCCTTAGCCAAGTATCTCCCCGCTCGTCTCTAAAGATTCGGGGGCCGGCACGGGTGACAGGTGAGTTGCGGCAGGGAGCAGGGGGGAGAGAGAGATCTCCTCTCTGTTCCTCCCCGATCTCCCCAGCCGCTCCTGCTGGCCCCCGAATCTTTAGAGACGAGCGGGGAAATACTCGACTAAGGCACTACTCGCTCCAGTAATGTGCCTTAGTGAGTATACTCGCTCATCTCTAATCTGTAACTCAGATGAATTTGCTATTTGAAGCGCTGTGTCTTTGTGCGCAAATTAATATATTTAGAGGGTGGAAAAAGTACAGTAAAATATGCAGATACGCATGCAAAAAAAGCCTCATTCAGTGAACCAAAAAGTTGCGCTAAGGCACGCACAAAGACGCATAAACTCGTGTGAAGGGGCCCTTAGACAAGTGCTTGGATTCCTGCAAATCCTATTCACATTATGGGGACTGTTGTAAAAGTTTTTGCAACAATATGTTGCATGTGAATACAGATGTACATTACCGTACACAAAGAAGCCCCTGTTTAGAGATAGCGTAATAAAACTTAATTTTTATTTCACAAGTATAAAAAACTTTACCCTAAAATTGGAAACTACATTGACCCTAAATACCAAGCTGCCTATATGGAGCACCTGTCTTATAAGAATGGCTCCAGTCATGTACCTTTCCAGGAACAATATGCCAAATGGATGCAAGATGTTATAATAAACCAAATATAATTAGCAGTTAATCTAAGAGGTTTACACTAAATATCACCATGATCTGTATCAGATGTTATATTAAGCAGCAATCTTTGATATAGTGTCCATAACAATGACACCAATTAAAGCGACTCTAACAAATGTTCACATAATCCATCGTAAAAAGCACAACATAGCTAAAGGCCCTTTTACATGCAATGATTATCGCTCAAAATGGATGAAAATGAGCGATAATCGTCACATGTAAACATGGCATCGAGAACTTTTCGTTTGAACTATGCATTTTGGTTTACTTAAAATCCATCATTCAGCCGCTGAAAGACTGGGCAAATACATTCCACTTGAATGTATTTCGCTCATCTCTCAATAAATTGCATGATGTTCTACCCGTTGCGTGTTTAATCTAGCCACGAAAAGAATAATGCAATCCGCAGGCCGCTGCTAGGAGAACAAAGGAATGTGTCAGCAGCTATTTACACAGCTACGCGTGTGTTTAAACATATACTGGGCTCTGCAAACAGCTCCTGGAGGTCCTTTTACATGCAAATAAAGATGATAAAGTGTAAATGGTCATCAATGGCCATTAACACTTTACGCAAATAGATCGCTAAAGCTTTCAATCATTCAGTCATTTGAAAGATTATCTTTGATTGTAAAAGGGGAGACTGTTTTGCTTGTGAGGGGAGACTGAGGGACTAAATTGTGTTGTCACAGGGCTGGCCATAGTGGCTGCTGCTGCCCCAAAAATTCCTACACATTACTAAGCCTAGAATTGGCTTCTTCATCAGGGAAAAAACAGACCTCAGTCTCCTTTCACATCTCTGCTTCCAGCCGGAGTGGCATGTGCTTTTGCGAGTGAATGCAAGTTTACATTATCTTCAGTGTCACATTCAGCATGCAGCGATAACCACTCTAAGTGAAGTTTGTGAGGAGTAGTTTACACCAGAATTTTCTTCAGGGGATGCAACTCAGGACAACACCACTATACAGGACCTCTTAGGAAGGCATCTCCCTGCTGACTGACAGGTTCCCTGCTGACTGTCTTTAGTCCACCAGTTACTGATTTGTACATGTACTGTTTTGTGTTACATATAAAATTAGGATGCTTCGGTATTACTAGTTGAGGTGTTGCTTTTTACCTCACGTTAATCCCCATTTGTTCCGTTGTGTACAGCTTTATGATCAGTGTTTTTGCACACTGTTCCGTTTTATGATTTTCTGCCACTGATATTATCTATAGGCCAGGGTAGCAGCCTATATACGGTTGCTGTAGGAAAATCGACATCCTTGGCGCTGAGTCCCTTTTACTTATTGTCAAACCTTTTAGGCCATATTCACATGCTTGAGTGCACCTGAAATTCTTGGGCGCAGCTCGCATCGCACAGCCCATAAACACTACATCTGGGTGCTGTGCGATATACAGGACGCCGCACATTACACATCTAATTCTCATGCGGAACTTGCATGTAGCAATGTAAGACATGTAGCAATTTTTCAAACTCAAACAATCGCTCGTATGAATGAACCCATGAAACCATTAAGTTTCATTTTCCCTTCAAATTCTCTCCATCTCAGACATGGACAGAACTCGCACGGGAATATCGGTCATGTAAATACGGCCTCAGTCACGTTGGTGCTAACGCAATAAAATGTCTTTTACTCCAGAGTACGAGAGTCATTATCGGTTGTATTTTGATTTTCAAAGTATTTCGGACCTCTTGGCTTCATTTTAAGAATTGCTCCTGATGCCTCTTCCGATGATCCTTTGGATTGACCTTCTGATACTCATAACAGCAGCATCCATTGTCTTCTTTTTAACACAATGGTCTTATACTTAGTTTTGTGAGCTACTCATTGTGGATCTTAGTGTGTGTACAACTACCCTACTATCTTTTACCTAGCTGTCACAATTGAAACCAGTCTTTCAGAAGTGAAACCTATATTCCTAAAGTGAAAGTGCTGGGTGATTAATGCTGCCTTATCTGAATGCAGGATATGGTAGAAGGAGATAAGCTGAGCTCCGTGATATGTTTTTATGATTTGAAGCAGGGTTTGAATGGCTGTGATTGGTTCATCAAGTGCTGCATTGATTAGCTGAGCTGCAGCGCTCAAGAACCAATCAGAGCCAGCACTTCCTGGAGGCGAGACTTATGAACCCCCTAACCAGCAAGCGGCGGCTGAAGACTGCAAACAAGTGTGGAAGGAGAAGTGTGGCAGAGTGGACAGCACCTGTTAGGTAATGTATTGTTTTTTTTTTTAAATGCAGCTAGGGCTTATTTTTGGGGAACCAGTAGGAGTTCCTACTGTTAAAGTTGCATCACACATCACGAAAACCGCAATTTTGTGCAATGCGATGCAACACAAAGGAAAGCTCCATAGGGAAACAGGGGCTTCAAAAAATATCGCAAATCGTGGCTGTATAGAGCATGCCACAAGTTTTTTTAATCACAAGATAGCATTAGACAAAACATTGCTAATGTGAAGGAACCTATAGGAAAGCATGGGCTTCACATACATGCGATTTGTAGTGCTGTCACATGCCGAGAAAATCGCGTGATTTTGTAATCTGCGTAAAAGTGGCCTTATTCCAGATTTCACAATACAAACTGCATACATTATTACATAGATCTGATGAGACTGGCGTACTTACTTTGAATATCCATGTCAGAATGGCTGTATTATCCTTTTTGAACGTTTTCCAGCCTCTGATTGGGCTGCCTCTGATTGGTCACAGTCCTCACCAATCAGAGGCAGCTCTCACTCACCCATTCATGAATTCATGAATGGGTGAGTGAGTGCTGCCTCTGATTGGCTCAGCACAAGGACCAATCAGGGGCAGCTCTCAGCTATTGAATGACAGCTGAGAGCTGCCCCTGATTGGTCCCTGCGCTGAGCCAATCAGAGGCAGCACTCACTCACCCATTCATGAATTCATGAATGGGTGAGTGAGAGCTGCCTCTCATTGGTGAGGGCTGTGACCAATCAGAGGCAGCCCATTCAGCAGGCGGGGATTTTAAATCCCTGGCTGCTGAATACTACCCAGAGCAGTTCAGGAGAACTGCCAGCCGGCCGCGGCTGAACTCCGGCTGCACGGACAAGGTGAGTATATATATATTTTTTTATTTTTACACATTTTTGGATGCTTTTCAGGGAAGGACTTATATTTCCCGAAAATTCATCCCGCGCTCACCCGCAGCCCATTGCTTTCAATGGAGCCGGCTGTATTGCCGGCTCCATTGAATTCAATGGGCGAACATCATTCTTCTCTGCCACAGCTGTTACAGCTGTGGCAGAGGAGAATGATTTCTGTAGTATATGTTCTCAATGGGGTCGGCGCTGCTGCCGCCGGCCCCATTGAGCGCATATAATAGAACACAAGGAATCGCAGATAGGCGTGATCTGCGATTTCTTGTGTCGTATAATTTATCGGACAAGCGCATAAAAAGCGCCCATGTGTCCGATACCATTGTAAAGCAATGGTTCTAAAAGATCGCAGATCGCATGCGCAAATCGCGCGAAAAAACGCCCATCTGACCGAGGCCTGACACTGGGATATGACAATGTTCTTCAAACTATTTTAAATGCTATCGGAATAATTATCAATGGTTTTGTGCAAGTTTTCTGGTGGAAAAAAGTTGCAAAGTTTGATGCCTGCCATATTTGCACAAAACTGTGCGACTTTTTTCTATTTCATGTAGCTTTTGCCTCTTTGCGAAAAAGTGGTCGATGGTTAGTTGAAGCCTCCCCTGGCCCAACAGGTTTTAGTATAATTTATGGTAGCAATTGTCAAGAATAGTCATCACACATGTCTGCCAGCTGACCTAGATTTTATGTTGTGGCTCACGAACAATTAAAAGTGAGCCAAATGTATTAAGAGCTATGCGCCTATTAACGAATCTAGTGCATTTTACTGAAGCGCACTTCAAATTCTAACTGGTGTATGAAATGCCAGTCTTAAAACATTCCTTCCTATGATTTCAGACTATAAAGCAGGTCTCCTGCATCCCAAACCCTGATGTTATCACCCCATCAATCTATTGTTCACAGTAGGGTATATCTTTTTAAGATTCCTCAATGATTCTGCATTCAGTTGATGAACAGTCCTGATCATGTCTATTGACTTGAACACCAAGAGTCCTACTAGTAATAGATTCTACAGTGAGAATATACATAGAAAGCTTCTTTCTGCTCACATTAGTTAACATACAAGCTGTGGCCACTTGGTCATATAAATCTCATTTTCTAGAGGGAATGTGTTTAAATGGAGATTATCAATGGTGAGATAATATTTGAAGGATCTCACTGGAAGTGACTTTGATTTACTAGGATTACACCTAAGGATGGTCATGTCCTTGAAGAGAAACAGCAGACAGTGAGAAAGTGAGGGTGCAGGATTTGCTGGGCTTTGAAATCTGCTATTTAATGCAACAATCCTCTTGTAGGGCTGAACCACAGCAGGCGAGTCACAAAGCAGAGAAAAAAATGACACAATGCTGGATAAACATTTTCTTTTGGGCTATGAAGAGAGAGAATAGGAGACATATAAAGTGCACATAATACATATAAAGAACCAAATCAAAAGGCAATAAAAGGGAGAGAAAGTGAACAAAAGGCGGGAAGGGAGAAAAGAGAAATGCAAATGGATGAGACAAAAAAAAGAAAGAAGAAAGGAGAACAAGAGGGGGGAAAGAAGTAATATTTCCTTGATAAAAATGCACAAAAGGGAAGATGAACTTTGTTCTTTTCCCCCTCTCTTTCTACTTTCCTCTCTTTCTGCTCCTCGCCTCGCAGCACGCCAGCCTAAGCTGAGAGCTGTAATGTCATTAAATTGCAAATGCTTTTTCATTTCCGACACACACTGTTTACTTATCTGGCAAAAACATATGTTGGAAGGAATCCGTTAAATTCTGCCCATTGCCTTGGGTAAAAGTGCAATAGAAACGGCCCCAGTGAGCTCCCTCTTTCTTCTCCCAGCACTACTCTTATCAGGAAGACTGCCTGGCAGAAACTGGCTAGTTGAATGAAAAACGAAGATACAGGCGCAGATTACGGAAGAACACTGAGCACAAAATTCCTGGAGAGAGGGTCACTCCATAGCAAATGATTTCACTGCTCTAGATCTGCATAAATTACTATTTTTAAGGCATCTCCAAAGTCTGTATATTTTTCTCACTCTGTCAAACATTT
This sequence comes from Eleutherodactylus coqui, assembly GCF_035609145.1. Classification (NCBI taxonomy): domain Eukaryota; kingdom Metazoa; phylum Chordata; class Amphibia; order Anura; family Eleutherodactylidae; genus Eleutherodactylus; species Eleutherodactylus coqui. Next base: position 404,242,161 of record NC_089837.1, read on the forward strand.
AATTTCACGCCCCATGTTCTGAATATGCTAAAATGCATATCTCTGATGCACCTTTAAGCCAGAAAAACGAATGCAAAATTGAAGATAAAATGATGCGATTTGCACTACAAGCCTATTACTTGAAGTATTTACATATAGTTTACCTCTGCAATTCTGCAAACCGTTTTTTTTTTTTTTCCTTTAAAAATATATCTGGATTAAGCTCATTATAAATATGTATAAAGCTTTGTTTAGAAAATAGATTCGCTAGTTAAAGTAAGAAAAAAAAATTGACTCTATAGCTCTAGACCACCGCAGAGAAGACTTTAACACTTTCCGAGGGGAGAAGAAAAAATGTGATTAATAAACACTTGTCCTTATTCAAACTAGAAATGTGAAATCTACTTAAATAGCTTTAAATAGGACACGTGTACGATTTCAGACAGAACAGACAATTTAAATAAATCCAAATTTCATGTATTTTCAAGCACGGCCAAAGCATATTAGCATTGTAATTGAAGTTTACCACTGACCGACTAAGCCTTTAATATAAGAAATACAGTCAGACAATAACTGTGGGAAATCGCCCGAAATTGCAAAAGTAAATAGAACAGTTGATGTTTTGCTTTATTATTAGTTAGGGTATTTAATCATTTTGTGTGTTATGTACTATAACATGTCTGTAGACTTTAGTGTTAGAATTGACTTTTAATGTATGGAATGGATCAAAAAAGATGGACAAATAGTCTAATTGGCTACATTATAAATAAATTAACTTGTTCTTCCAGCCTCATACACAATTTATGCTATTATTTGTGGCCTTGCTATGTACTTAAATTACATATATCTCTCAATGTTAGCACTCTGTATGTGACCGGAAGGGATTTCCAGACGCATGAACTTAGGAAGTTAATTGCAGACGACTGGTGACGATTATATTAATTGTATCACACTGTGAGGGTGTCAGGCAGTCACACTATAGATCAACCGAACTGCATTCATTTATTGGAGCTACACATTTACAAATATAGTTAATTGCACACCACAACAGGACTGAAAATTAATTATGTAACCTGGACTCGGGGTGGTTGAGTGGAAATATACACCTATTTAGTTTTGGCGTACTCGTCATATGGTAAAGGCATAGCCCTAATGAAAAGGGCAACCCGTTTATTAAAATGCATGGTTATATTGTTACACTTGGAGATGTATTCATGGAGACAGACTAGATTGTTATGTGGAATGTTATTTTTTTTACTTCTTTTCTTCAAATGTTGTGAAAAATATTATGAAATGAGAAAGAAAAAAAAGCATTCTTCCCATGTAAATGAGCAGAGTTAGATCATTAATAATCATCATACACAATACTAATGTCCTATTATATTTAAGAATTGGGCATGGACGATTTCTAAGTTAATTGGATTGTTCTATTCAAATCACGTGTTTTGAAAATGATTACGAAATCTATTATTAAAAGATCAAGCACTTGTGAAACATCTGATAGAACTTGTATATTATTATATCTGTAATGTCTCTATTATTATATCCACAACAATGGTAGAAAACAAATAGTTTCTTCATGAGCTGTTAAATTCAGTAAAAGAAATTACAGAATTAGTGGGATAATGTGACATGTTACGCTACACCTTTGTTGAAGAAGGCTGTGATTTAAGTCTTTGTCAATAAGAGACAGTGAATGTGCTGCCCTGCAGCCCCCTCTAGTGGGCACATTACAGAGCAGGCTGCATACCAAAGACTTACTGGGCATTCTCACGGTGTTTAATATATTGCATTTAAAAAGACTTGTACTTACCTTATATATTCTGGGCTACTCACAGTTCATTTTCTTTTTCGAGTAAAACTACTAAAAGTGTCGGTATTGGTGGTGAAATGTGAAGCATGTATTTTTTAACCTGTTGAAAAAAAGTTCCTTATTCTCATCTGGTCCCATACAGAGTTTCCTATATTGTGTCCAGGATTCTATCTTTGGGACTTTAATATAGAGAACTGTACATATGCATGGCTTGCTCTTTCTAGCTGGTCTGTCTGGTACTGTATAAAGAAGGCCACTGGACCTCTGCACTTCTGATATTCATGAAATTCAATGTGATGTGTGATTTGCAGTAATGTTAGAGAATTTCTGATGTACATCACAACATATGTGCCACACAATGGTAGGTTAGCTTCGATGGACAGCTACTGTTAGAACAGTGAGTGCACCACAAAACTGTTTTAGCTTGGAGATACTCCTGAGGGCAACACCACGAGTCTCCTAGTATTCAACCTTTAACTTCATCAACCGGGATCTGGTCTTCGCTGCAGGGATTCCCAGGCTGTTACCACACAAGTTGTAGCAGCTGACACAACTGGTAAGGGTAACCCTAGAATGGTACTGAAAGAGCAGGCAGAGACATGGTTATGATACAAAGCTGATATCAGGACAGGTGGAATATTTGCATAATGATATAACAAGTTAAGGGTAAGGGCAGGCAGCAGACAGATGTAGCACAATCTAGAAACAAGTTGAGGTCAGGAATGGAGAAGATGAGAAAGCTGAGTAGAACAGGCATAGATCAAACAAACAAAAAGCACCTTTGCATACCAGGCAGAACTTATTGCTCAGCCACTCTCTAGAGGCATGCCTGGATTGGCTGGGGATGGAAAAAGCTGGATGTGCGCACTGGCCCATTAAGGGTATATTCACACGTTGCGGATTGTGGTATCTACATATTAGGCATCTACATATGACAATCCTGGAGATCTTTCCTAGATTTACAGCTGTCATTCTTAAACATCTCTACTCCCCTCCTGCTAGTTTCGTCAATCCATTAGCACTGTTACCATTGGTCACGGCATTTAAGTGCTTAAACAGCCAAGCTGAGTGTTATTTCGACTGTTGTCATGGAAAGTTGTCAGTCACTGTCACACTCTTGCAGGTAATACACTAATACTAATAATTATTAGGAAATTACGGCATCAGTGTTTCTGGTGGAGCAATATGTCACACAGCTCTGCTACATGGTACATCCATTATGATCCCCACGCATCACACACACAGCTCTTCTACATCCATCCTGATTCCCACACATTACACACACAGCACATTTAGAAAGCGACCAGAAAATGCGCTCAGACTCAAAAAAGTCAAGAGGATCAGGGTTTACTCACTCAAGAGAGGGGAGAGAAATCAGCCAGCTGAGTGTACACTCTTTCCTGGAAATCTAGGAGTGAAGAACAAATTAGCTTCACTCCATTTATGGAATAATAAACTGGATTTCCATCTTTCAAGTGGACATGGACCTTGCCTTTACTTCTATATAAGGCTATCCTGGATTTCCAGGGAAGAGTGTACACTCAACATCTGGCTGATTTCTCTCCCCTCTCTTGAGTGAGTAAGTCCTGGCCCTTTTGACTTTTTTGAGTCTAGGCGCATTTTCTGGTTGCTTTCTAATTGTTTTTCCCCCACCATCATAATGGGGGGTCTACTTTCTCTCCTGTATGTGGCTCTCAACTGAGGTGGATTATATGAGGATCTGGGAAGATCTCCCTAGGAAATATTTTGTGCTTACATCTACTCCAAGGTGCTGTATTCATCACTCACTGCTACACACAGCACATTACACACAGCTCTACTACATGCATGCTGATCCCACACATTACACACACAGCTCTACTACATCCATCCTGATCTCGCACATCACACACACAGCACATTACACACACAGATCTACTACCGTGTTTCCCCGAAAACAAGACACTGTCTTATATATTTTTTTGCCCCAAAAAGGGCACAGTGTCTTATTTTCAGGGGGGGGGGGCTTTTACTTGCCTGGTCCACAGCATCCTGATGCCTCCCGATGGTGTTCGGCGGTGCGGCATCCTCCTCGTTTCACAGATGCCTTCTGCTGGCGTTGGGGCTTTGAATACCCCGCCTCCATCAAAGCGAGTGCTGTGATTGGCTAATCGAGTGCTGGCAGCCAATCACAGCCGGCGCTTGATGAGCCAATCACAGCCATTCAGTGTATTCAAAGCCCCATCGCCAGCAAAAGGCAGCCTAAGAGATGGAGAACGCCGCAGACACCGCCGCCAACACTGCCAGGACGACGCAGACCATGTGAGTGTTGATTTTTTTTAGAGAAGACCTTATATTTCAAGCCTCCCCCGAAAACCCGATATGTCTTACTATCGGGGTAGGACCTATTTTCAGGGAAACAAGGTACATCCATCCTGTCCCCACATATTACACACACAGCACATTACACACACAGCTCGACTGCATACATGCTGACCCCACACGTTACACACATATGACATTACACTCACAGCTCTACTACATCCATCCTGTCCTCACATATAACACACACAGCACATTACACACACAACTCTACTACATCCATCCTGATTCCCACACATGACACACACAGCTCTACTACATCCATCCTGACCCCACACATTACACACAGCTCTGCTACATCTATCCCGACCCCACACATTACACACACAGCTCTGCTACATCTATCCTGATTCCTACAAATTACACACAAAGCATATTAAACACAGCTCTACTACATGCATCCTGATTCACACACACATACAACTGTGGTATATCCATGCTGATTTCCAGCCATCCCCAGCTAAGCAGACTACTGAATACATTGATCAGCCCCTGGTCATGTAATCCCTGACTCCACCCACACAGGTGATCACATGATATTGACACCATCACATGTCCTGGTTCTTGCTGTCGGCTTATCCAGTATACAGTACTTTCTACTAAACTGCAGAATGGCTCCTCCCATAGCAGTGATGTGACCGCAGCTCGTTCAGCCCACCGGATCTCTGTGGTGGAGGTAGGTTGGTGTATTCTGTCAGGACCGCTGAGTTATGTCTGAGATAATAATGGCTTAGTTGTATTCTCATTTTGTTATTTTTGTCCTCCCCTTTCAAGAGCCCTAACTGTGTTGTTCTTCTGTCGGTCAGGCTCTGTGTTTTATATATGTTCTAAGACCTGCGATTACATCACCGGGGCAGAGCGATAAGGTCACCAGGGACACAGCATGAGAAGTACCCACACATATACATACATATAATGGACAAGTTGTTATTAGTAGTTTGACTAGTAATTATTAGGAAATTATAGTACTAGTCTTTCTGGTGGCGACAGCTCTGCTACATCTTACATCAATTCTGATTTCCAGAGATTACACACACAGCTGTGCTACATTCATCCTGATTTCCAGACACCACACAAACACAGCTTTGCTACATCTATCGTGATTCCCAGATTTTTAGACGTTACGCAGACACAGCTGTACTACATCCATACTGATGCTTGGACATTACACAAACAGCTCTACTATATCGATCCTCATTCCCACACATGACACACACAGCTCTACTACATTCAGGCTGATTCACACACATCACACAGACAGCTGTGGTACATGAATCTTGATTTCCAGACATTACAAACACAGCTCTACTACATCCATGCTGATTCCCACAAATGACACACACAGCTGGGGTGCATTCACATCCATTCTGATTTCCAGACATGACAAACACAGCTCTGTTACATCCTGATCCCTTCAGTGTATCCAGCAGGCATGACAATAAGCACAGCAGACTATTGGATATAGTGATCAGTCCATGATCATGTGATCCCTGACCCCACCCACACAGGTGATCACATGATGGTGACATCATCACAGGTCCTGGTAGCTGCTGTCGGCTTATCCAGTATACAGTACTTTCTACCAAACTCCAGAATGGCTCTTCCCACAGCAGTGACATCACCACAGGTCCTTCAGTCCTCCGGATCTCTGTGGTGGTGGTATGTTGGTGTCTTCTGCCAGCACCACTGAGTTGTTTCTGAGATAATAACGGCTTAGTTGTATTCTCATTTTGTTATTTTTGTCATCCCCTTCCAAGAGCCCTGACTTTGTTCTTCTTCGGTCGGTCAGGCTCTGTGTTTTTATACATGCTGTAGGACCTGTGATGACTTCACCAGGGGGCGGAGCATGAGAAGCACCGACACACTTACATACACAAGTGGTCGGTAGTAGTTTAGCACTATAATTTCCTACTATTTATTAGTCAGTATTTCTGGTGGCGCAATGCGTCACAGAGTTGTGCTACATGGTACATCCATTATGATTCACAGACATCACACACAGCTGTACTACATTTATTCTGATTTCCAGACATTACACACACAGCTCTACTACATGCATACTGATTCCCACATGACACAAACAGCTCTGTACATGCTGATCCATCCAGATTCTCACACAAGACACACAGAGCTCCTGGATACAGTGATCAGCACCTGACCATGTGATCCTTGACTCCATCTACACAGGTGATCACATGATGGTGACATCATCACAGGTCCTAGTAGCTGCTGTCAGCTTATCCAGTATACAGTACTTTCTACTGAACTCCAGAATGGCTCCTCCCACAGCAGTGACATCACCACAGGTCCTTCAGCCTGTCAGATCTCTGTGGTGACGGTTGATTGGTGTTTCCTGTCAGGACCGCTGAGTTGTGTCTAAGATAACAATGGCTTAGTTGTATGCTCATTTTGTTATTTTTGCCATCACCTTCCAAGAGCCCTAACTTTGTTCTTCTTCTGTCTGTCAGGCTGTGTTGTATATATACTGTAGAACCTGCGATGACGTCACCAGTGTGGCGGAGCGATGATGTCACTGGGGGGGGCGGAGCATGAGAAGCACTCACAAACATACATACATACAAACGGACAAGTGATCGTTAGTAGTTTGATTGTAGAAAAAGAGATCAACTGCACATCAACATATTACATTGATCTAGAACAGTGTTTCCCAAACTCCAGTCCTTAAGGACCCCCAACAGGTCATGTTTTCAGGATATCTTATAGTAAGAACACCTTTAGCAATGTCTGAGGCACTGACAGTAATTACTTCACCTGTGCAATACTGAGGAAATCCTGAAAACTTGACCCGTGTGGGTCCCTGAGGACTGGAGTTGGGGAACACTGATCTAGAGTTTTTTATCAATGTTTATAAAGAGAAGGTTCTTTGTAACATTTTCATCAAACTGTATATGCGGCATCACATATTGACCCTCACAACCACAATACATTGCCCATAAGGGGAGCGACCCAGTTGTCCAACGACACAAATGTTGCCAAGCTATGTCCCCCACGGCTGTGGGCCATGCCATACTATAAACATAATGCCATGCAGCATTGTACCATGTAAACAGGCCTGGCAGCAGTGTTGTAGGACAACTGGATCTCTGTCCATGTAACAAAGACTCTCATGTTATAAATATTACTGAGCAACACTAGATCAATGTGTGGATGTGTGGTTCAGTCTTTTTACTACAATCTTGGTATATTTGCATAGTCTGTTCCCCTCATTTTTTATTTTTCCTTGGTACCAGTAATCCAACCCATTTGGCCCTGGTGTTTTAAGTAGAAGGAGACTGAATAAGGCCTCATAAAGAAATGTACGTAAATAATCTCCATATTGCACGTGTATTTTTTTTACACGCTCAATATGGAGTGAATAGAACCTATTGATTTCAATGGGTTAATTCACATGCACATATTTTAAGGCCTATTTAAACGCAACGTTTATCGCTCAAAATTTGCTCAAAAGCCATCTTTTGAGCAATAATAATTGTGTGTAAATGTGCCCATCTTTCACAGTTCTGCCTGAAAACCATCGTTCGGCAGAACAGCTAATACGCAGGACCGCACGCTGTGTTCTGCTGGAGGAGAGATGATAACAGTTGATTGCTTTGTCTCAGCTGTCAGCCCCGACGCAGAAGAAAGCGAAAGTAATCAGGGAATATCGGGTGGTCTGTTCCCTGAATACAGCTCCCGGTGGCTCACACACTGCTACTTGCTACTAGGCATTAGTAGCAAGTAGTAGTTTATGCAAAATGATCGCTCAAAAGCCATCTTTTGAGTGATCATCTTTGCAGTGTAAATGCACCTTTAGGTTGTGTGAAAAAAAAGCCCGCAGCATGTCCTATTGTGGTCCCTATTACGGACTGAAATAGTCCATTGAAATCAATCGGAATGTGCAAGTATGCAGTGAATATGCATGATACATGCGTATTTACTGAGCATTTGTGCACATTATCAATGAGCCTAGCATATGTATTTTTGTTTGTGTAAATACGCAGTGATTACATGCATAAAAAAAGAAAACTGGGGCCACATACACATAGAATATGCAGTATTTTGATCTGTGAATACACTGCGCATTCAAGGACCAAAATCTGCATACGTCTGCGTGAATGGGCCATTAGGGTGATTGCCTTCTTGGTTCTCAGATTGTGTCTGGGAGCTTGTGGCCGGGTGAACTCTAGAAGCCTGTTCACATGGTGCCATGCCCAATATCGTAGGGACCCAATATAACATGGCGCTGTGAAGGGGCTAACGGGTTTATACAATTTGGTCTAACTGTTAGAATACTGCTGAGTAGCACGGGATCCATGTGTAATATATGGACATGCGGTCCGTGACTTTCTTTCTACAATGTTGATGCTCTTCGAGGTAATGGCGCAGAGCTTCTGTGCCCATATCATCATTGTGCAGTACAATTCACTACACTGGTTGCTAACTAAATGTATTCCAGATGTACTTAAGAGAATAAGGCCAAAATTGGCTTTGCCTTTGAAGGGGCTGTCCACCTCTGAACCATTGTTGACCTATCTTATAGTCATGTAACACGTTGTAGTCATTTCAATGACAGTATGTTGTGACACATTGTCCACAAGCTCTATTAGCAAGCCATACAACTGGGTAGCACAAAGGCTTTATTGTTCTCCTCAGACAGAATATGTCTATTGTCAGTTTTATCAAAGACGTGAAAAAACAGAAAAGATTATCAGTCAGTTAGCGCAATTTCGATATTTGTTCACTCAATAAATCTGAACCCAGCCTCTAATAGGTCAGCTTAAGAAGCTTGCTCCCCATTTAGTAAAGAGATAGCTTGAAGGACTTCAATAATGCTATACATTGTGTAGTAATATCTGATATGATTCCTTACCTGATATGTTTCTTTTATAGAGATTAAGGCATCAACTATTTTGGTTGTCATAGAATAATAGCATCCACTTCCCCCTGCAGTGATGACGTCATCGGCAGCGGGGACAGCTGTAGCCAAGCACTGGCCCACTTCGGCAGGGTATGAACGGCAGCAGTCGTGTGTGCCTGTGTGGGGACTTCCTCCCTGCGGCAGCAGAAACAGCAATGGAGGATGGGTTGATTATTTGTAAGTTTCATAGTGTTTTTTGTTTTTTTTTCATGATAAATTTTTATTATTGAACTTTACAGCAGGAAAAAAGGATGGCGCATTCGCCCATTAGATCGCATCACAGGGCAAGAACACAGGGGAATTTTTTTACTTTCATTTTCAACTGTAAGGTACAAGCATATACCTATATGTCAGTACATTAGCCTGTGTGCTAATAGTACACGGGCAGCAGATACGTCTCAATGACAGGGAATATGGTCAAACAACTTTTGGGTCCTTCAATGGACCCTTGCTCATACAATGGGGAAAATTTAATAAGACCAGCATTTTGAACGCTGGCCTTAATATGATTTCCTCTGGCACATAATGTGCCTGATAAATGAAGAGGTGCATGCATCTTAGCACCACTATAGAAATATACACTAGGCTCAACCTGACATCTATTTCTAATATAATTTATGCCAAACCCCTTCCCAATAAGTCCTGCCCATTTTTTTTTCCTTTACAAAAATGGTGAGGGCAAAGCAGAAAGCTGCAAATTTCTGGAGGGGCGACAAAAATTTGGGCCTTTTCTACACCAAACTTCTGGTGTAAAAGCTTTTATTAATGTCCTCTTATGTATGAGTTTGGGACACAATTAAAGGAAATTCCTCCTACAGGCTCTTCCTTTGTATTCAATTAAATCTATGCAGTAAGGGTTGAACAGCGGAGATTAGAGATAGTGCCCAACGCCTGATGGTACAAGCACAGTGGCAGTGCCCATACAGTGAATATTATGGGTATGATCTATTATCCGTCCATCATGATGATCACACTTGTCATTAGTGATCAAGCAGTTGATGGCGGTTACTAATCACATGGCTGACATGACTTTCTGGTAAATTTGTATGTGTGAAGGTAAAGAGTTAAATAGTCAAATAGTAAAAGTAAAGCTGACCATATACGTAGCATAGATGTCAGCCAAGCAACGGTTTGGTGGACAGCTGTCTCCTTCAACCTCCCAACAAACATGCATGAACAATTTGGCCAAATGTGCACGTTTATTCCAAAGGCCGAATCCTTATCTCCCAGCAGAACAAAGGATATAAATGCAACATGTTGATCCTGATTTCTCCCACGCGTATTGCTGGGAAACAGAAATCTTCCATTCACATCACATTGTCATTATTGCAGTGCTTATATGCAGTCACCGATGTTTGATTGTAGCTTTTGGTTCAACGCCTCTTGCCAAAGAACAATAGCATGCACAGTGAATGTATTTAAAAAACGGATGTCATATTTACACTAAACTGTCCAAACTGAAGTCGATGTACAACTTTGGGTAACTTGTTCCCCCTATATCCAGCAGTTACTTAAGTTTCCCGTTAGCACTTCCACTGTTAATGTGAGCTCCTGACTACACGGACAATAAAATGCAGATTTGAAGAATATGTGATTACTAACAAGCTCTTCAGTGACCACATTGTTGTAAATTCCACAACATTCATATTCTTTTAATTTAAATGCAAAATCAAGAATACATTAAAATCAAAATACATTGTGAGAACACAATAGGCAAATGAGAGGTCCAAGCAGAATTTTATTTCTAGCATTAAAAAATTGCCCTTGCTTCCAGGCTTGTTAGAAATGTGCATTCAAACGCACAGCGTGTGGAGACAACATTAATGGCACGTTTATCAGTCTTGACTGTGCTTTAAAAAGGAGTTACACCTCAGTGCTTCCCATAATAATAAACAGGGGTATGTGGGTACAGCTTTGACACTCCGAGATGTGATTGGCATGTCTGTAGCCAGCTGGCAGTGATAAAGGGTCAGTACTGCTGGTCAAATTGTTATCTCCTTGCTAAAGGAGCGCACAAGCTTTTTTTTGACCAAGATGAAAATGTTCTGTGTACAAAAGGGTAATTATTGGGAGATTTATGAAATGGTCTAAAAGAAAAGCTTTGTTGTCCATAGCAAGCAATCACAGCACAGCTTGCATTTCTTAGAGTACTGTTGAAAAATGAAAGTTGCCCTGTGAGTGGCTGCTATCAACAACAGACAGGTTTCATAAAGTGAATTGTTTTTTGTGAGTTTTTATTGTTTCTATGAAAATATTACTATACAGTGATATTATAGGTATTATTGTATCTTGTCGCCACCAGGAAGCTGGGGTTCGACAGGGCTTAGATGCAGGAACACCCCTGTCACCTGATTGGTGACTTCTGTAAAGTCCTTGAAGGTCTTATAGCTACCGCCTCTGTACTGCTTGTTGACTGCTGTGAAGGGTTAGGGTAAGGGGTTAGTTTTTCAGTTAGGCTTACATTAAATGTAAGCCTAACAGGAAAACTAACCCCTTACCCAAACCCTCCATGGCAGGCAAAAAGCAGTACAGAGGCTGCAGCTGTCCATGGGCTCCCAAAGTGCTCTGTGCGGCCATTGATTAGCACCCGCTGTGAGCTCCCTCCCCACCTGCAATAGGCTTGTTGAGTAACACATGGGTTCCTCTGTCCGTGTGTGTGAGCCGCCGCTTCTGCCTCAACCACCGCTCGCGCTGTTGCTGCGGTCATCCTTCGGTCTCAGGAGGCGACCTGCAGTATAGAAGAGGCCGGCGCTCCCAGCCTCGCCGGGCTCCTCTGCGTGTTCCGGCACTCCCTGCCTCGGTGCTGTCTTCATGCTGTGGCAGTGCCCAGTGTCCTTGGGCATGTCTGCATGCGGGGATGTCGGTCCTCCTACACTGTCTCAATTTAGTAACGCCACCCCCCCTTCCTCCCCGCCAATCAGAAGCTGGAGGTGTTAATTTCTTTGACAGCTTCTACCTTGTCACCACCCCTAACTCCCGGTGGTGACAAGGTACAACAATATTGATGTTATATTGGCTGGTACTTTCCTGAGTACTGAATGCCTAAACATTGGAGTTTAGATGTAGAAGTCTAAGATAAGGCTCTGCAAAGACAAAGTTAGGTTTTGTTCGCATTGGTGTAATGGGATCGGTTTTCCTGCTCCGTTATGAGAGCAGGGAAATGGAACCCACCGGCTGAACAGATCCTTCTCATGACAGAACCGAACGGCACTGAATAGACCCCGGTGACTGTAAATGGGTCTGCTTGGTTTCGGTCCAGTATTTTATAGAATGAAATAAGAGATGCATACAGTAGTATTTTGCCCTCTATTTTAATGGAAATTAACAGCAGAGGCTCTAAAGAGAATCTCTCATGTCAATGTGAGCAAAGGGCTATAACAGGTGAAAATCTGCTGTGACTGCAATGCAAAAGCTAACACAATTAGGAGTAGCCCATAGGTGCAAATTTATAAAGCTGCTTTCATATAAGCATAATATGGGTCAAAACTATGGGCAAGAGTCCGAGCCCAACTGTCGTTCTACTAACCTAAACTTATGCCAGTTTGTCATAAGTTGCATTGCAAATGCCATGCTCATCCACTAAGCTCTGCCCATTATGAGCACAGCCTAAAGTTGCAAAATGGCATGTCAAAAATTTTAAACTTTTTTTTTAGCCAGAAAACTTGTGCAATTGTTTTTGCCATGAAAAACACCTGAATGATCACCTCTAAAAATGTGACCTTTCTCTGAAAGACACTGTGTGAAACCACCATAAAGGTAGCCGTAGGTTGATATTTGGACAACCATTCATCTGGTTTGTTGTCTGGTGAAAGACTTAATGATACAACCATATACACTTTAGCTTGTACTGGCCGTGCCTTACTTAACCCCTTGAGTGGCACGCCCGGAACTTTTCCGGGACGAGCTCCACTGCCCATAGTGATATACCCCGGAAGATTTCCGGGCTATGTATCACTATGGGAGCTGCAGAGCACAATGCCACAAGCTGTGACAGTGTGCTCTGCCTGCACAGACCCACAGAGAACAAAGCAAGGGCTTTGAAAAACCAGCAGAAGATATTGCCGATATGCGGCAACCTCCTGCACTGGTTTGTTTACAGGTTGCCATAGAGACCATCGGCTTGTCAGAAGCAAGCCGATGGTCCCTGCGGCAGGGAGAGCTGGTTGTTAGCTGTCAGAGGACAGCTAGGTACTAGCTCTTAAAGCAGAGATCAGAGAAAACCTCCGATCTCTGCTGTGTTAACCCTTTACATGCTGCAGTCTATGTGACTGCAGCATGTAAAGGGCTGTCACCGCAGCATGTAAAGGGCTGTCACCATCGGACCCCCGGAATGTGATCAGGGGTCCTGATGGGTCCCTGTGGAAGTCCCCTAAAGGGACAAAAGAAAAAAAATAAAAATTTTAAAAAAAAAAAAAAAAGTAAAAAAATTATAAAAAAAAATAATAAAAACACTTGTCTCCCTTTACTTTGTAAAAAATCAAAAATATAATCACACATGTGGTATCCCTGCGTCGTAATGACCCAGAGAAGGAAGTTAATACATTATTTAACCCCTTAATGACATGGCCCCTTTTTTTCTTTTTTCCCCATTTCTTTTTTTCCTCCCCCCTGTTTAAAAAATCACAACTTGTCCCGCAAAAAACAAGCCCTCATATGGCCATGTCAATGAAAATATGAAAAAGTTATGGCTCTTGAGACGCAACTGCAAAATTAGTTGAAATTCAATGATTAGACCATTTTAAAAAACCTGCCCTGGTGGGCACGACAGGGTGGTAGGAAACCCGCCACTCAAGGGGTTAAAGGGATTTTAAGTTACCAAGAATTGCCCCACAGCCACTCTGTACTTCCTGGCTGCTGCTGCCCAGGACATGTGACTGCTGCGGCCAATCACTGACTGTAGAAGGTCACTGCTGTGGTCAGTAATTGGCTGCAGCAGTTACATGTCCTGGTTAGCAGCAACCAGGAAGTACAGAGCGGCTGTGAAGGAATTTTAAGTCATGGCAAAATCCCTTTAAGCTGCCCATACTCGTTCAATGACACAATCTAAGAAAGCTCATGTGTGAATGAAAGATTTTTCATCTGATTACTTTTCAAAAAATAATGGCGTATGTTATTGGGCAGCTTAAACAATCACCCCTTGTTTCATCAGATGAATGTTCACTATGGTTGAAATCTAATTTCAGACTCTTTTTCATCTCAAAAGAAAAAAAAACCCAGAAGAATATCACGCCTCCTCCCTCTGCAGAAAGGGACACCGTATATCGGTCGGGCGTGAAAACCCGGCCGATATACGGATGTGTGAATAAGCCCTCAGGGTGACCAAAACACGGCAGGTTTTAAGTATGGTGATTCTCCAGTCGGTATATGGGGTTTTCATGCGCCTCATATTCCTTTTTGAATCAAATGATTCTTAATGAAAAAAAATAGCAACAAAAAAACAAACATTACAGGTACTATAAGAGTTTAATCACAGATGTCATTTTAGCGTCCAAGTTTAAAACTGACAGATCTCAGACCCATAAAGACAATATTTGACCTCACTCATTAAACTATCTAACAGTAAGACTGCCTTGTTGTCCATAGCAACCCAAACACCCTACTATTAGACCGTTTTGATAAATGAGACCCAATGCGTGTATTTACATGTGCCATTTGTTTTCTCCACAGATGAATGATCCTTAAAAAAATTAACTGAATCATGCATGTCCTATTCTTGTGCGATTCTCAGACTAGAATTCGCCCACTGAACTAGAAAAAAAACCCAAAACACTGTTAGACCGCACTAAGCAAGTATAAGGATGGCTGCTTTCAATAGGTTCATTCTCACTTTTAAATTTGCGCACAGAACCCCCTTCCCCCCAGAAAAACGCAGCATGCTCTATTTTGGTGTGCATTTGCGCAACAAAGACACCATAGGAGTCTATGGGTGGAAAATATGTACCAGATTCTCACTCAATATCGCACGTAAAACACCAAACCAGGGTCTAATTAGGGCTGCATAGCCTTTTAAATCACAGCGCAGGTGTGTCCCGCGCCGATGTAAACAGTCTTCGGCAGCGCATAAAGTACCGTATATACTCGAGTATTAGCCGACCCAAGTATAAGCCGAGACAATAAGGTTCACCACAAAAAACAGGTAAAACTTTCTGACTCGAGTATAATCCGAGCTATACTGGAGTATATAATAGGTAAAAAAAAAAAACCTCCATACTCACCTCCCAGCCGGCGTCTGTGTCTGTGCAACAAGCTGCTTGAATTCTTCCGCTGTCATCCCCCACCGTCCTCTCTGCTTGGCTCTGTCAGTGCTGTGTAAGTAAGCACTGTGATTGGATTGAGCGCCACCCAATCACAGCTGGCGCTCCAGCCAATCACAGCACTTACTTACACGGCATTGACGACAGGGGATTTGAAAGCCGAGCAGGGAGATGACAGCGGGGAGAATTCTAAAGCAGCTTGATTGGCTGTAAATGATCGAGCACCGGCTGTGATTGACAGATGCTCGATCCAATTACATCTCTTACTTACACAGCGCTGAAGGCGGGGGATGAGAGAGCCGAGCAAAGAGGACGGCGGGGGATGAGAGAGCCGAGCAAAGAGGACGGCGGGGGATGAGAGAGCCGAGCAAAGAGGACGGCGGGGGATGAGAGAGCCGAGCAAAGAGGATGGCGGGGAATAACAAAGCCGAGCAAAGAGGACAGCGGGGGATGACAGCGGAGAGAATTTCAAGCAGCCTGCCACACCGCCGCCGGAGACAAAGACGCCGGCTGGGAGTTGAGTATGGAGATTTTTTTTTTTAAAGCCTTCCCTGTCTCAAGTATAAGCCGAGGGGGGCTTTTTTGGCACAAAAAAATGTGCTGAAAAACTAGGCTTATACTCGAGTATATACAGTATATTAACCCCTTAGTGACCAAGCCTGTTTGCGCCTTAATGACCAGGCCAAATTTTGCAAATCTGACATGTGTCACTTTAACATGGAAAAACACCAGAAAGGTTTTGCATATCCAAGCGATTCTGATATTGTTTTTTCGCCACATGTTGTACTTAATTTAGGCAGAAAAATTAGACCGATAGAATTTGTGTTTGTTTATTAAAAGCGCCAAAATTGGGAAAATTTTGAAAAAAAATCGTAACTTTTTCACATTTCCAACTGCAATATCTTAAATATGTGCAAACATAATATAGAAATTTTTGCTAAGATTTATATTTCCACCCGTTTACTTTATTTTGGGCGCACATTGGAAAAACTTTCGTTTTTTTTAACCATTTAGGAGACGTACAAATTTAACATTACTTTTTAGCATTTTGAGGAACACTTTGTTTTCCTGCACCAAGCCAAGATTGGAAAGGCTCATGAGTGTCAGAATAATAGATACCCCCACAAATGACCCCATTTTAAAAACTATACCCCTTAGTGTATTCACTGAGGGGTGTCATGAGTATTTTGACCCCACAGTTTTTTTTCAGGAATTAATTCAATTTAGAGGAGAAAAAGTAAAATTTCATATTTTTGCAAATCTATCATTTTAACCCCTTAACGACCAGCCCATAGTGTTTTTACGTCCTCCCGAAGTGGGCTCTATTCTCTGAGGACGTAAAAACATGCTTCCTGCAGAGAATAGTGCCCCTCGGGCTGTGGACGTGACAGCTCCATGCTGTCGGTGTCCGCAGGTAGCTGACAGCATGGAGCTGTCATCCCGGGCTGTTCGGAGCCCCCCCCCCCCCGGCATTGCGATCGGCGCTATGCAATGGATAGCGCCGATCGCAAAAAAAGTAAATAAAAGTGGCCAAAAAGTTAAAGATTCAGCTGCTCTGATGGATCGGATCCATCGGAGCAGCTGAAATTACTCACCGAGGTCTGGCACGCTGCTCCCCGCTCTCCTGCCGCTCCGGGGCCCGAAGCCGGTCTTCTGCGCATGCGCGCCAGGCGGCATTACGTCAGCCGCATGCGCAGAAGGCCCGGCGGCGCGGGAGATTTAAAATCTCCTGGCTCCCGGCTCCTGTAGGTAGCCGGGAGGCAGGAGATGTCAGCGGGGACTGCGGTGAGCGGTCCCCGGTACCGCGATCGCCGTTATCCAATGGTTAGCGGCGATCGCGAAAAAGTTAAAAAAAAGTTTTAAAAAAGTCAGTTTCACCTCCCCTCATGGATCGGATCCATGAGGGGAGGTGAAAATACTCACCCCCAGTCCTCAGCGGTGTCCCGATGTCCCGGGACCCGAATCCCCGTCTGCGCATGCGCGCCCGATGATTGACATCGGGCGCGTGCACAGACGGGCTCGAGCCCCGGGGAATTTAAAATCCCTCTGCTTCTGGCTGCCATGTGTAGCTAGGAGCAGAGAGATTATACCGGGGACATGATCACTGTCATCCAATGGATCCAATGGATGACAGTGATCATGTACTGTACAGTGAAAAAAAAGTGTAAAAAAGTTAAAAAAAAAAAAAGTTAAAAAAAAGTTTTTAAAAGTTTAAAAAGCGTACGTTTCATCTCCCCTCATGGATCATATCCGTGAGGGAGGATGAAAGTACGTACCTAAGGCCCCCAGATTTATCCGCGGACCTTACCACAGCTTCTGCACACGCGCCCGTCGCCAAAATGGCGGGCGCATGCGCAAAAGCTGTGGATTGCCAGGATAATTTAAATTCTCCCTGCTCCTGGCTACAAAACGTAGCCAAGAGCATGGAGATTTAATGGGGGTCCGCGGTGAGCGGTTCCTGGTCACGTGTTCGCCATTATCCAATAATGGCGATCACGTAAAAGTAAAAAAAAAAATTTGAAGTTTCATCTCCCCTCACTGATGCGATCGGTGAGAGGAGATGAAACTTTTTACCGGAGGCCTGCGTATTTGAATCCCGACGCGATCTTCCTCCGTGGACCTTCCAGGATTCTGCACATGCGATTGCCGGCAAAAAGCCGGACACATGCGCAGGAGTCAGGGAGCCCAGGAAACTTAAAATCTCCTTGCTCCCAGCGACCAATGGTCACCGAGAGCCTGGAGCAGTGACGGGTGGCCTCGTTGAGCGGTCCCCGGTCACGTGATAAAAAGGTAGCGATCTACCTTTGGCCGGTCTCACATGACCGGATAGGAATGACGGATTCCGCATGCGTCTGATCCGTGGTATTATGCAGATCAATCGCATTGGATTACACAATTCCGCTCACATTAGCGGGTCGGAATTGCGTAATCCACTCGCAGAAAAGAGAACGCAGCAGGTTCTATTTTACTGCGGATATCGGCAACATAGAGCCCATTGTGCTCCATGGTCGCGGATATACCCGCAGCCCATACACAACTACATTGTATACGGGCTGCGGGTACCCGCGTCATCGCTAAGCGATGGTGCGGGAAATACAAACAAAAAAAAGGTGTATTGTGCATGACCGCCTGTGTGAGTAGGCAGTTATGCGCAGTACATTACGCAGCCGTACGCAGGGTCACAGCCGGGCTCACAGATGGGATCCGCTGTGGGCCTCCGCAAGCGGATTCCGCCTGCACCCGCGTGAGCCCGGCGTTATTCAGACCGCTACCTGTGATACGTATTTTACAAGAAGCCCCGGGAACGCTCGCTTTCCTGCAGTTCCAGGAGCACCTTGTTGAGCGCCTTCTGTGTGAGACCGCCGCACCTCATCAAGCTTACGGAGACTCACGGAACGCCACTTTTTACACCCCATACCCGCCACTGAGGTCATGAAATACCCCCAAAAAGCATGAGAGGAGGGGGGGGGATACCCGGTTTTATTGCCCCATGGGCCCATTCCAACCAGCCTCCGTAATTACCCCTGTCTTCGGAAATACTACACAGTTCACATTTTTACTTTTATCTAAGATTTGCGAAAGCCAAAAAGGGCGTGGAGGGGGAGGGGGGGAATTTTTAGGGAGTCAATCTTTATTCTGTACAAATAAGCAATGGGGCCTGGAATTTATTCAGTTGTGCCCTAAAATCCAACAGGTGTTCCGTCCTTTATAGGCCTTGCCATGCGTCCTGTAAGTAGATTAGGGCCACAATGGGTATGTTTCTGAACTCGGGACAAAAGGGGGTATCCATTTTGGGGTGAACGTCTTCATTCCTATGTGCACTGTACAAAAAAACTGTTTTTAAATTGAAAAAATTGCCAAAAAATTGAAAATCGTAACTTTTTCCTTCTGCTTTGCTTAGATTCATTCAAATACTGTGGGGTCAAAATACGCAGTACACCCCTAGATGAATTCGTTAAGGGGTCTAGTTTTCAAAATGGGGTCATTTGAGGGGGTTCTTTATAGTTTTGGCCGCTCAATGGCTCTACAAGTGGGCAATGGGGCCTGAAATTTATTCAGTGGTACCCTGAAATCCAACGGGTATTCCTTTCATTGTAGGCCTAGCCATGGGTCCTGTAAGTCTATTAGGGCCACAATGGGTATGTTTCTGAACACGGGACAAACAGGGGTATCCATTTTGGGGTGAAAGCCTTCATTTATATGTGTGCTGTACAAAAAAACCTGTTTTTAAATTGACACAATAGCCCAAAAAATGAAAATCCTATTTTTTTCCTTTTGCTTTGCTTGAATTTATTCAAAAACTGTGGGGTCAAAATATGCAGTACATCCCTAGATAAATTCGTTAAGGGGTCTAGTTTTCAAAATGGGGTCATTTGTGGGGGTTCTATATGGTTTTGGGCGCTCAAGAACTCTACAAGTGGGCAATGGGGCCTAAAAGGACTTCAAGCAAAATCTATGTTCTGAAAGCCACCGATTACTCCTTTTATTTTGGGCCCCGTTGTGCATGCGGACATAAGATTAGGGCCACAATGGGTATATTTCTGAAAACAGCACAATCAGGGGTATCCATTTTGGGGTGTAAGTCTTCCTTCATATGTGTGCTGTACAAAAAAAGCTGTTTTTAAAATGACAGAATTGCCAAAAAAACAAAAATCCAAATTTTTTCCTTTTGCTTTGCTTGAATTTATTCAAAAACTGTGGGGTCAAAATGCGCAGTACACCCCTAGATAAATTCGTTAAGGAGTCTAGTTTTCAAAATGGGGTCATTTGTGGGGGTTCTCTATGGTTTTGGGCGCTCAAGAACTCTACAAGTGGGCAATGGGGCCTAAAAGGACTTCAAGCAAAATTTGTGTTCCGAAAGCCACCGGTCGCTCCTTTCATTTTGGGCTCCGTTGTGTATCCAGACATAAGATTAGGGCCACAATGGGTATGTCTCTGAACACGGGACAAACAGGGGTATCCATTTTTGGGTGCAAGTCTTCCTTCATATGTGTGCTGTACAAAAAAAGCTGTTTTTAAAATGACAGAATTGCCAAAAAAACGAAAATCACAATTTTTTCCTTTTGCTTGGTTTGAATTCATTCAAAAACTGTGGGGTCAAAATATGCAGTACACCCCTAGATAAATTCCTTAAGGGGTCTAGTTTTCAAAATGGGGTCATTTGTGGGGGTTTTCTATGGTTTTGGGCGCTCAAGAACTCTACATGTGTGCTATGGGGCCTAAAAGGACTTCAAGCAAAATTTCTGTTTTGAAAGACACTGACTACTCCTTTCATTTTGGGCCCCGTTGTGGACTCAGATATAACAATAGGGCCACAATGGGTATATTTCTGAACACGGGAGAAATAGGGGTATCCATTTTGGGGTGTAAATCCTGATTTTCATGTAAACTATAGGAAAAAAATATGTCTTTAAAATGACAGATTTGCAAAAATATGAAATTTTACTTTTTCTCCTCTAAATTGAATTAATTCCTGAAAAAAAACTGTGGGGTCAAAATACTCATGACACCCCTCAGTGAATACATTAAGGGGTGTAGTTTTTAAAATGAGGTCATTTGGGGGGGTATCTATTATTCTGACACTCATGAGCCTTTCCAATCTCGGCTTGGTATAGGAAAACAAAGTGTTCCTCAAAATGCTAAAAAGTAATGTTAAATTTGTACGTCTCCTAAATAGTTTAAAAAAAACAAAAGTTTTTCCAATGTGCGCCCAAAATAAAGTAAACGGGTGGAAATATAAATCTTAGCAAAAATTTCTATATTATGTTTGCACATATTTAAGATATTGCAGTTGGAAATGTGAAAAAATGACGATTTTTTCAAAATTTTCCCAATTTTGGCGCTTTTAATAAATAAACACAATTTCTATCGGTCTATTTTTTCCGCCTAAATGAAGCACAACATGTGGCGAAAAAACAATGTCAGAATCGCTTGGATATGCAAAACCTTTCTGGTGTTTTTCCATGTTAAAGTGACACATGTCAGATTTGCAAAATTTGGCCTGGTCATTAAGGCGCAAACAGGCTTGGTCACTAAGGGGTTAAAGACATATTTTTTTCCTATAGTTTACATGAAAATGAGGATTTACACCCCAAAATGGATACCCCTGTTTCTCCCGTGTTCAGAAATATACCCATTGTGGCCCTAATGTTATATCTGAGTCCACAACGGGGCCCAAAATGAAAGTAGTCAGTGTCTTTCAAAACAGAAATTTTGCTTGAAGTCCTATTAGACCCCATAGCACACATGTAGAGTTCTTGAGCGCCCAAAACCATAGAAAGCCCCCACAAATGACCCCATTTTGAAAACTAGACCCCTTAAGGAATTTATCTAGGGGTGTACTGCATATTTTGACCCCACAGTTTTTGAATGAATTCAAGCCAATCAGAAGGAAAAAATTGTGATTTTCGTTTTTTTGGCAATTCTGTCATTTTAAAAACAGCTTTTTTTGTACAGCACACATATGAATGAAGACTTGCACCCAAAAATGGATAACCCTGTTTGCCCCGTGTTCAGAGACATACCCATTGTGGCCCTAATATTATATCTGGATGCACAACAGGGCCCAAAATGAAAGGAGTAGTCAGTGGCTTTCAGAACATAGATTTTGCTTGAAGTACTTTTAGGCCCCATTGCCCACTTGTAGAGTTCTTGAGCGCCCAAAACCATATAGAACCCCCACAAATGACCCCATTTTGAAAACTAGACTCCTTAACGAATTTATCTAGGGGTGTACTGTTTACTTTTACCCCATGGTTTTTGAATAAATTCAAGCAAAGCAAAAGGAATAAATTAGGATTTTTGTTTTTTTGGCAATTCTGTCATTTTAAAAACAGCTTTTTTTGTACAGCACACATATGAAGGAAGACTTGCACCCCAAAATGGATACCCCTATTTGTGCTGTTTTCAGAAATATACCCATTGTGGCCCTAATCTTATGTCCACATGCACAAACGGGGCCCAAAATGAAAGGAGTAGTCGGTGGCTTTCAGAACAGAAATTTAGCATGAAGGTGATTTAGGCCCCATTGCCCACTTGTAGAGCCCTTAAGCAGCCCAAACCATAGAGAACCCCCACAAATTACCCCATTTTGAAAACTAGACCCCTTAACGAATTTATCTAGGGGTGTATTGTGTATTTTAACCCTACAATTTTTGAATAGATCTAAGCGAAGCAGTAAGAAAAAATTACGATTTTCATTTTTTGGGCTACTGCATCAATTTAAAAACAGGTTTTTTTGTACAGCACACATATAAATGAAGACTTTCACCACAAAATGGATATCCCTGTTTGTCCCGTGTTCAGAGACATACCCATTGTGGCCCTAATAGACTTACAGGACACATGGCTAGGCCTACAATGAAAGGAATACCGTTGGATTTCAGGGTACAACTGAATAAATTCCAGGCCCAATTGCCCACTTATAGAGCCATTGAGCGGCCAAAACTATAAAGAACCCCCTCAAATGACCCCATTTTGAAAACTAGACCCCTTAACAAATTCATCTAAGGGTGTACTGCGTATTTTGACCCCACAGTATTTGAATGAATCTAAGCAAAGCAGAAGGAAAAAGTTACGATTTTCAATTTTTTTGGCAATTTTTTACATTTAAAAACAGTTTTTTTGTACAGTGTACATAGGAATGAAGACGTTCACCCCAAAATGGATACCCCCGTTTGTCCCGAGTTCAGAAACATACCCATTGTGGCCCTCATCTACTTACAGGACCCATGGCAAGGCCTATAATGGAGGGAACAACCGTTGGATTTCAGGGCACAACTGAATAAATCCCAGGCCCCATTGCTTATTTGTACAGAATAAAAATTGACTCCCTAAAAATCCCCCCCCCCTCCCCCACACACTCCGCGCCCTTTTTGGCATTCGCAAATCTTAGATAAAAGTAATAATGTGAATGTAATAATTCCGAAGACAGGGGTAATTACGGAGGCTGGTTGGAATGGGCCCATTGAGCAATAAAACCGGTATCCCCCCATCCTCTCATGCTTTTTGGGGGTATTTCGTGACCTTAGTGGCAGGGACGGGGTGTGAAAAGTGGCGTTCCGTGAGTCTCCGTAAGCTTGATGAAGTGCGGCGGTCTCGCACAGAAGGCGCTCAACAAGCTGCTCCTGGAACTGCATGAAGGCGAACGTTCCCGGGGCTTCTTGTAAAATACATATTACAGGTAGCGGTCTGAATAACGCCGGGCTCTCGCAGCCGTAGGCAGAATCTGCTTGCGGAGGCCCGCAGCGGATCCCATCTGTGAGCCCGGCTGTGACCCTGCATACGGCCGCATAATGTACTGCGCATAACTGCGTACTCACACGGGCGGTCATGCGCAGTACTTTTTTTTGTTTGCATTTCCCGCACCATCGCTTAGCGATGACACGGGTACCCGCAGCCCGTATACAATGTAGTTGCGTATGGGCAGCGGGTATATCCACGACCACGGAGCACAATGGGCTCTATGTTGTGGATAGCTGCGGTAAAATAGAACCTGCTGCGTTCTCTTTTCTGCGAGTGGATTACACAATTCCAACCCGCTAATGTGAGCGGAATTGTGTAATCCAATGCAATTGATCGGCGTATTACCGCGGATCAGACGCATGCGGAATCCGTAATTCCTATCCAGTCATGTGAGACCGGCCTAAGGTAGATCGCTACCTTTTTATCACGTGACCGGGGACCGCTCAACGAGGCCACCCGTCACTGCTCCAGGCTCTCGGCGACCGTTGGTCGCTGGGAGCAAGGAGATTTTAAATTTCCTGGGCTCTCCGACTCCTGCACATGTGTCCGGTGTTTTGCCGGCGGTCACATATGCAGAATCAAGGTAAGTTCACGGATGAGGATCGCGTCGGTGTGCAAATACGGAGGCCTCCGGTAAAAAGTTTCATCTCCTCTCACCGATCGCATAGGTGAGGGGAGATGAAACTTCAATTTTTTTTTAAAACTTTTACGTGATCGCCATTATCCATTGTATAACGGCGAACACGTGATTAGGAACCGCTCATCGCGGCCCCCCGTGAAATCTCCAGGCTCTTGGCTCAGTTTTGTAGCCAGGAGCAGGGAGAATTTCAATTATCCTGGCAATCCACAGCTTTTGCGCATGCGTCCACCATTTTGGCGACGGGCGTGTGCGCAGAAGCTGGGGTAAGGTCCGCGGATAAATCTGGGGGCCTTATGTACGTACTTTCATCCTCCCTTACGGATATGATCCATGAGGGAAGATGAAACGTACACTTTTTTTTAAACTTTACATGATCACTGTCATCCATTGGATGACAGTGATCATGTCCCCAGTGACATCCCTCTGCTCTTAGCTACACATGGCAGCCAGGAGCAAAGGGATTTTGAATTTCCCGGGGCTCGAGCCCCTCTGTGCACGCACCCGATGTCAATCATCGGGCGCGCATGCGCAGATGGGCACTTCGGGTCCCGGGACATCGCAGAGGACCCGAGGTGAGTATTTTCACCTCCCCTCATGGATCCGATCCATGAGGGGAGGTGAACTAGCGCTTTTTTAAAACTTTTTTGCGATCGCCGCTATCCATCAGGAGGCTGGAATCGGCACATGTGACAGGGGCGGAGCTACGCGACGACGCGTACAAGGGGGCGGAGCCAAAACGCAGCTGCTGCCGAGCCGAAGGGAGAAGACCCATCTGCGCAAGTGCGTCTAAAAAAGCAAGAAGACACCGAAATTAGACGGAGCCATGGAGACAGGGACGCCAGCAACATAGCAGGTAAGTGAATAACTTCTGTATGGCTCATATTTAATGCACGATGTAGATTACAAAGTGCATTAATATGGCCATACAGAAGTACTTAACCCCAATTGCTTTCGCGAGACAACCCCTTTAATGACCAGCAAATTGTATTTTTAATTTCCGCTTTCTCCTCGCCATGTTCAAAGAGCTGCAACGTTTTATTACTTTTTCTGTGGCTAGAGCCATATAAGGGCTTTTTCGTTTTTTGTGGGAGAAGCTACATTTTCTAATGGTACCACATAACGTACTGCAGAATGGCATGAAAGAGGGAAGAAAAATCCCCTCAATTTAGACTTTTTTGGGGTCTTTTTACAACATTCACAGTGCGGTAAAATATGTTAACCTCATGCTGTCAGTCAGTACAATCAGGCTAGCTTCACAAACGACCGCTGAGCTGCAGAGCTTGTTCTGCAGTGTTTTTTGTTGCAGATGTTGTATATGTACTTTTGCATTTCTGCTGTAGAAGGTTGTTTTTCTTATATGGTAGCGATACTTCCTGCACAGAATTCACACTGGAAAACTTTATTTCAAACATCTCAGGTTTTCAAGCAGGTTTAGTCCCTTTTTCCACAAGGGAAACACTCTGAAGAAAACCCGCAGGATACACATAGTTTCCGCAACATAAGCAGCGATACACCGCAGTATTGAGATCTGCAGTATTTCATATTTCGTGCTTTTCTGCAACAGAAAAAAAACATGATCTGTGAGACAGATTTGTCCAATACCATTCACTTGTGTTGTACTGTAAGCTGCAGAAATTCCACAGCGTTTACTGCCTGCATGGAGGCAGCGTTAACCCCTTGAGTGGCGGGTTTCTTACCACCCTGTCGTGCCCACCAGGGCAGGTTTTTTAAACGGGCCAATCATTTAATTTCAACTAATTTTGCAGTCGCGTTCCAAGAGCCATAACTTTTTCATTTTTCCACTGACACGGCCATATGAGGGCTTGTTTTTTGCGGGACAAGTTGTACTTTTTGATGGCATCATTTTTGGGTATATATAATGTAAGGCATAACTCTTGTAAAAAAAATTGTAGGGAGATTGGGGGGAAAAAAAGAAATTCTGCCATTTGTTTTTTGGATTTCATTTTTATGGCGTTCAGTGTGCAGAATAAATAATGTGATAACATTATTCTCTGAGTCAGCACGATTCCGGCGACACCAAGTTTATAAGTTTTTTTTATGTTTTGCTATTTTTGTACATTTAAAACTTTTTTTCTTAACGGTTTGCTTTTGTGTCGCCACATCCCAAGAGCCGTATTAATGTTATTTTCCCATTACCAGAGCTCTAGAAGGCTATGATTTTTGTGGGATGAACTCTAGTTTTCATTTATCTAATTTTTGAGAAAAATGTAAAATTTTGATTGTTTTTTATTGCATTTTTTCTAGGGGCAAGATTAACAAAATCTGTAATTCTGGCATGTTTTTTACTTTCCACTGCATCCTCTGAGCAGTATAAATAATGTATTAAAGTAATTCTACAGGCGAGTAAGATTATGCCAATACCAAATGGTAATAGTTTTTTTTTGACCCCTAGCATTTAATTTTTTTTATCAACAGAGCTGTGTAAGGCTTTTTATTTTGCGGGATTAGTTGTACTTTTTATTAGTACCATTTGTTAATTTGTGCAACATTTTGATCACTTTCTACTCCGTTTTTTTGTATGGTGAGGTAGGCTAAATTAGCTATTTTTGCACGTTTTAAATTTTTTGTAAACTTATGTCCTGTGCATGGCATGGGCCCAAAAGCTGAGTGCATGCCATCTGCAGAGGGAGTCGGCTGTGATTGACAATTGACCTCCCGCTGCACCATCGGGAATCAGTGAGAATACCAATCCTCACTATTAACACCTTACATGCTGTGATCAATGTTTATTGCGTCATGTAAAGGGTTCCGAGAGGTAGCGTGAAGTAGTTGGCCTGACTGATGTCATTGTGGGGTGTAATGTGGGCGACGGATTGCCACCATTGTCTGGTGTCTACAATGACATATGATCACTTGCAATAGTGAAAATACATAGCACTCATACGATTGTGGGTTCAAGTCCCCAAAGACATAAATTGTGTACAAAAAAAAATTAAACATTTTTTTTTTACCACTTTCCCCTCCTAAAAAAAAGAAAAACAAAAACACGTTTGGAATTGCCACTTCGATAATAACCTGCACAATGGATTGAACACTATTTATCCAACACAGCAAAACACATAAAAAAAAAAAAAAAGTTATGAGACTTTGAATGCAGCAATGCAAAAATTAAAAAATTCTGAACAAAAAGGGGTTTTATTGTGCAAAAGTGGAAAAATCTAAAAAACACAAAATTTTGGTAGTGTCTAGAGATGAGCGAGTATACTCGCTATGGCTAACTACTCGAGCGAGTAGTGCCTAAGCAGAGTATCCTCCCGCTCGTCTGTAAAGATTCGGGGGCCGGCGGGAGAGAGCGGGGAGGAACGGAGGGGAGATCTCTCTCTCCCTCTCGCCGCAAATCACCTGTCACCCGCGCCGGCAGCCGAATCTTTACAGACGAGCGGGAGGATACTCGGCTAAGGCACTACTCGCTCGAGTAGTTAGCCTTAGCGAGTATACTCACTCATCTCTAGTAGTGTCATAATCGCACAAACACGGATAAAATTTATGATTAACACAAAAAAAGTTTTCTCCACTTTAATTTTTTTCTTTTTTTTTAAATAAAAGTTAAACAATGCATTATCTATATCCAAAAGTGGTACCAATAAAAACTACAGCGCGTCATGCAAAAAACAAGCCCTTGTCTGTCCATATACAAAAAACTAAACTAAACAGAACAAAGTTATGGCTTTTGAAAAGTATAGATGAAAATCCCCCCCCAAAAAGCATCACATCCTTAAACCCAAAATAGGCCATGTTCTTAAGGGGTTAAATAGGTTATTCAGCCTTCAAAAATCGATAACCTATCTTGACATTCGTCCCATGTAAATCAGACCCCTCCACACAGCTCTTTCCTGTGGCTTTAAACTACAATAAAAAAAAAAAAAAAGACTTGAAAAAAGTCAACATTTGTTCTCTAGAGCAACACTTTTGGTAAGGTTTTCATTTAGTGTAAATTTTTTCACACGTGTTTTCTCTAGTATTTCCTAGTCCTAGGCCAATAAAAAAAAAGCAGGTGGGGAAAATGCAAGAAAAGTTCTATACCTAAGGGCTAATGCCCACGGATGGATTTCTGCCATGTTGTACGCGGCGGAAATACGCGGCGCTGCCCCTGCAGCTATTAGGCTCTATTGAACCCAATAGTTCAATGTTCACGCTGTGGAATTCCACTGCGCGTATGGAGGATCCGGAGTGGCAAGTATGGGTGTTTGGAAGGGCTGGGAGGAGGAGGTGGATGTGGAATCTGCTGTGATACACCGCTGGCGGAGTCTGTCACGGCCATGGGCATGAGTCCTAAGAGCATTCTGGATTTTAAAAAACAAATTAAAAAAAAAAAAACCTAGGCGGTACAAACCAAAACATATGGTAAATACCTAGTTTTACTTTTCAAGATAGACTTTAATGTAACACATGGCTGCACCATTTTAGAATAACACCACACAAAATAAGCATAAGGCCCAATGTCCACGTGCGGATTTGATTTATTAAATCTGCACAGGAGACCCGCGATTCTAGCTGCCCATAGGAAACAGCGGGGCGTCCGCAACTGAATTAAACCCTGCAGATTTGATTTTTAGGTGCTTTGCAGATGCTCTGCTTGGATCTAAAAATCGCAGCATGCTCCATTTTATCGCGGATGTGGCTCCATTCATCTCTATGGGAGATGAAAACACCAAATCCACGATCACCCGCAAGCCAATAGAAAAGTAATTTTTAAGATGATCCGCAGTGCATCTGCTGCAGATATCTGCATTGAAAATCCACATGTTCCGTGGACATTGGGCCTAAAGCCAAGAAAAATGTAGCATTTTTCTGAAACTTGTACCTTGTTATGAGATGACCCTACGGTACTAATTTTTCAGCACAGCGCTGGATTTCAACATCAAATGGTGAGACTGCCACCTGCAGACCAATCACTGCTATTACATCATAACCCATCATGTATAATAAAACTCTACTTTGCTCACAATCGTGCTTTCATTGTTTTATTCGTGTAATTGTCGACACATTCATTTAACAGATGCAGTAAGTGGTTGGGGGCATGTGTTATCAACACTGAAATCTGGAGGAATTGGTTTTCTGCACGAGGGATAAAATCAATAATAGGATAAACCATACACAAATAAAAACCATTTATGCGACAGTAAAATTAGCCTTTTTCAAACATTACACAGTAGAGTCACAAACTGTATAAATAAAAACACATAACATGCACGTATAAAAATAGATGCATACGACAATGCCGCTTCATTTAGATCTACTTTAGTGGCAAAATGTTGCAAAAGTCAGTCCATTACTGCAAACCAATACATCTGCACCAAAAAAGGTTTAGCTTCTGAAATACACGAGGACCAGTGTTGTTCATAAAGCACTCCGCTCCTCTAGTAAGAAGAAACTCTAGCCCCTACAGTCCCAGCCATTAAATAGGGGCACAATCATCTGGATGGAGATCCACGGGCCTGGAAGTAGTGACCCGCCAGAACTGAGGATGGAGTCAAATTAGATCTCTTCCCAGTAGCGTAGAGAAACTCCTCACGGTCTCTGTGGTTTGTGGAGCACCGAAGTCAACCATAGAGGAAGCAAAATCTAGTAACCAGACTAAATTAGGAGTAATACCGACTTTTGTGTCCCGATGATACAGTTAATGGAAGGGTCACCGATGAAAGAGAAGATACCTCCCAATAAAGACTATGTGACAGGAAGAGTCTGTACAGTATAATCATGGAGAGCGACTGAGAAAGGATTACTCCCACGGTGATCACCTAATGAAGAAAACACACTGGTCGTTAATGTGATGATGATGATGCATGGGAGCGACATTAGTTTGCTAAAATACAGATCATTTTTAAAAGGGGTACATTGGTACTTTAAAAACATTTTTTCCATTGATGTCTGACAAGAACACACTGATCAGCCGATTCCTGGGGCCATTGTCACTGCGGTCAGCACAGCAAGCAGAAATTGTTGATCGTAGTGCAGCAGCCCAGGTTGGTACTGCAGTGCAGCTCTCACTGCATTCAATGGGAGCTGCACCCACAATACCAACATGGGCCGCTGCTCTATGGCCAGCGCTTTCTGCGGGTCAGTGGGGATCATCAGTTTCAAAACTAAATATGTACCAGAAAACCCCTTTAATAGCAAATTACATGTGCATATCGACAGAAGTTTATAGAAATTTCCTAATGTACTTTAGCAGTCTATTTCATTAGTACAAGACGTAATCTATTCATAGTTGTATATGGCATCTAAAGAACTGAATAGGAGGAACATGAAGGTCAGGCCTCTGGTGGCATGAAGAATCTGCTGTAAAATCCTTTTGTTGCTCCGTTCATTGAAGGACACAGCAAGACCTTTGGCATAGCTGTTATCACAAGGAGGTAGAACTAAGCAAAGAGAGTAATTCCCTCCTTCCAACTATATCCCTCCTGCAGGCACTGAGCTAAATCAGTTTGTACACAAATGTCCATACTCACCTCACCTCATCCTCTTTGGCTTTACCCTGGGGCACTAACAGGGTCACCTTAGTGGTGAGAGATTGCTGGATATCGGGGAGCAGGCAGGAAATGAAGGTGACCCCCTTGCTGGCAAGAAGCAGAGCAGTTAGCGCTGCTCTGTTTCACTTTGTCTTCTTGGAAAAGGGAGTAACAGTGTTTCTTTTTTTTAATATTGAATGCTCTTTATTAAAGTTTTCAACAACTTAACCAACTCTATTCCCCCTTATCAATTTTTTTTCCTTCTCACAACTTCCCACATGTATATGATGTATCGTTCACTAGTAAGTTCAGAAATGATGGCTTCTTCCTTCTCCACATAACTACCCTCGATGATCTATTACAAGAGTTCCTGATAGTGGGTACGTTGCTCCTCTTCCTCCCTTCCATAGTACTCCCTTTTGTTTGTCCTACTCTTGTTGATACATAATAAAGTCCTAAATATCTATATAATAACCAAAAATATAATCATCGCCAACTCGGTTGTGTCCCAAAGTGAAGTGTCTGATTCAGCACTGTTCACTACTTGGGGACCATCAGAGAAGTTAGCTCTGATTCTCACCTCAATTGGAAAAATAATGGCAGAGAAGACCTGCAGAGCAGAAGGTCTGCCTCCTACAGACACTAAGCTACAACTGGTTTAGCTCAGTGCCTACAGGAGAAGGTATATCTGCTAAGAAGGACTAACTTTCTTTGCTTAGTGTCTGCCTCCTAGTAGCAGGAGCGATACACAAGGTCTGCTGTGTTCCCCAATGACACAGATGAGAAAATCAATTTTTTTTAAATTGGCTCTGAGGGCAAGTCTGCCCCCTAGTCCCACACGTGCTCCCTCCACACACTTCTCTCCCTTGTGCTTCTTGTCTCTTCCCGTTTGTTTTGCCCTATCCACTAAAACATATAAGGTTTTCCTCATAACTCTAGTTGTTATCCTTACAGTGCTTACCAAGTCTAATCAAGGACTACTGAAATTTATTAATGTAGCAAGTTCCTTAGAAAACAAAATGTAACAACGGATACGTTAACAATAGCAGTATCTGCAGCATGCTCTGTGAGTTTATACTGGCTGCATAAATTGTAGCTCCATAATGACATCACCTAATAATCTCGTTTTAAATCAGTTTTTAAAGCTGAAATTCTGATTCAATTCTATTTATATAGACTTCCCATAGTTACTCAGAGCTGAGACATGTGGTGAATTGGGGATTACAACGTGTGTGATAGGTTTATTAAACCTATCTTATAATGTATCTCTTCAATGACCAGCGAGATGCAGCGGAGAGTCCGAGGTCATGGCCTGCTCCTTCTTTGGGGTAGAGCAGATAGAGGACCTTTTGCTGCTGCTCAGGATACTGTGGTGTGCATGTGTTTTTCTAAATATCATCCACCGCTTTTATAAAAGTCCACAGATCTCGGTTTAGAATGACATTGTTGAAGAACTCTAGGAAGATCAGAACAGAGCTTTATGAAGGTGCTGCATGAAGTAGTAAGGCACGGGACTTACCTTTTCTCTCTGATACTCTTTAAACAAGTAAGAGATGGCAACAAAACACGGATGGCACAAGAACCACAAGAAACAACCCTGAGAATACAAAACACAGCAATGCATTGATTTAGATGTATCATAACATAACTAAAGAATGAACATAGGGTATGTTTAGATGAGGAATCTGATGCAGATCTTATGGGTGGATTCCTCCTCGAGCAAATGCAGCAGAAATCTGCAGATCTCTGCCGCTGCTATGCACAAAGATGGGTCATGGATCCGCGCCCAGATTAGCCTTTTTAAGGTCTGTTTACACAGCGGAATTGATGACTGTATTTTCCACACGAGTTTCGCCTTTAAAAACAACACAGCACAATCTGCCTCTTTTGTTCTGCAGACTCGCATGCGGATTTAGCCGTGTGATTGAGCAAAATCTGCATGAATTCCGACGATGAAACGTGCCAGAATTCCATGTGCACATGTTGCCCATCGGCAGGACTAAAGCCGCGTCTTTTACAGTGGAATGCACACAACAATTCTGTCATCTGAATATATCTTTAAATGGACAAATCAGCATACAGAATTCCCAACATAGAATCGACGTGGAATCCACATAAAGTAGTGAAACTGACTTAAAATGTATACAGTCTATATGGCACAAATTCCATTCGACATAACCGAATGCGGATCTGCTGCTTATCTGACACGGAATCTGCACGAATTCTCCAATAAATATCCACCATATCCTTAAAATTCTAGGACTAGTGGAAGATATTCTGCCACAATCAAGTTGAGCAATTACCACACTGAGACCTTTTTATGTCCATTTCAGAAAGGAAACGACCAAGCTTGCGCTTAGGTAATCCCGCAGTTACGGCAATTCTTTTACCACTAAAATTACACTGGTACCAAACTAGGATTCGATTCTCTGACATTTATTATATAATATTATATATATATATAAATAATCAGCTCATGTTTGGTTGTGCCTTTTAATTATCCATAGACAACTGGACTCTATGAAGGTAGAAACTACTCATGAGGCTCAGAATAGGTTTATAATGAGACACATACTTTGGCAAATGTGATGTAGAATTGTCGTTTCATTGTGCTCCTCTCAACTGTAATAATCTGGTACAGACCACATGCCAATGATGCAGCCAAGCAAACTTTCATGGCAATGAGAAGTATTCCCGCTAGGGTCTGATGGGCATGGAAACTGTGGTGGTTGGTGTCTTCAAACTGCTCCCAAATGAGTAAAACCACCTGCAAGAAACACAGATGAAAGTAGTTATATACATTACTTTGTCACAGACCTCAACTGGAGCCGATGCCTTTTCTATATAGGATATCCTTTACTCATTTCATTAATATGTGCGCCCCTATAATTTAGGCTGCAACTAAAAGCCCATTTACATGCAAAGATAATCTTTTAAACAACTGAAAGATTTAGCGATCTTTATGCATAAAGTGTTAATGGCCATTAACAATTTAGCATCTTTATTTGCATGTAAAAGAGCATCCAGGAGCCCTTTGCAGAACCCACATGTGATTAATCACACGCCCCAGCTGCGTACACAGCTGCATTGTTCTCCTCATGGCTGCTGACACTTTACAATGTTATCTAACAGCCTGCAGTCTGCTGAGAGATAAATGAGTTTGTTTTATCTACAGAAGATGAATGATGGATGTTATTAAAGTTCAACCTAAAATAACTGTTCAAACAAAAAGGTCACGATGCCCGCGTTTACATGTAACGATTAGCACTCATTTTCATTCGCTTGAACGAAATTTGAGCTATGATCGTTACGTGTAAATGAGCCTTAATGAACAGTAAAAGAATTACAATCTACTGAACTCTGTGTAGATCATATTTATAAATAAACTATAAAATGTGACCCCATGTGTAAGATGGGTGTGTTGATAATAAACAGACGTGAAATTAACCCCTGCTGGGACCCTCAGCAGCCAATACCAGACCTCAGTGCTTGAGCCTGTAAACAGTGTCAGATGGAAGAAAGGAGTTTCAGGGACCCGGGAGGCAAGAGCATAAGATCATTTCTTAAGTTTTGACATGAAGTGCACTCATTTTAAAAGAGCTCTGATACCCTTGAAGTATTGCACAATGCCCATTAACACCGGTCCAGAGCAAAGGACGCTTTTTGTATTCACCCTCCACCGTGATCAAGAGAGGAGGATCTCCCTTTATTAGAACAGAATTATAGGATACGTGAAAATGTGTTTTCTAAAACTGGACAACCCCATTAACCACTTCCCATGTTGCATCATAATAGTACATTGAGGCTTGTACTAAGTTAGCACAAGCTGCCGTACTATTATGGAGCAGCTATGTGTGGTGCCCATGCCATTACTTGTGGCCACAGCTGTATTATACAGCTGCCATCCTGCATACACAGGCAGAAATGAGATAAATGTCTGATATTGCAGTTAACCCTTTAGATGCTGCAGTAAATACTAACCAGGGCATCAAAATGATTAACACAGGGAGAGAGCTCCCTCTGTCAACTCATTCATGAAATGGTTGCAGTGGGCGAATGGTTTGCCACGGCTGTAAAAAGTAAAAGAACAGACATAATACGCTGCAGTACAGAAGTAGTGCTGCGTATTATTTGTGCAATCATAGGACTGCATGTTCAACTCCACTATAGGGACATACATTAAAAAGAAAAACAAAAAAAGTTATAGTGAGGAGGAGGAAAAAAAACAAAACAAAAAAAAAAACAAATACCAAACATAGTTGGTATTGCTGCATTTATAACAATCCACGCGATAAAATCAGCACATTACGCATCCTGCATGGGAAACACATGTGAAAAATATATAAAACCAAAGCCTAAATACAGTTTGTTTGTTTTTTTTAATGCCTACAAAAGAAAAAAAAAAAAAAACCTCAGCAGGTGATCAATAAAAGATTATTAGCCCAAAAAAGCAATATCACACTAATTATATATATATATATATATATATATATATATATATATATATATATATATATATATATATATACACATACACACACATACATACACAAGAGATGAGCGAGCACCCAAATGCTCGGGTCCGTGTTATCCGAGTCGAGCTTTTCGTAAAATTCGAGAGCGCTACTCGAGTAACGAACCCCATTGGCTACAATGGGAGACTCGAGCATTTTTGTATGTGGGACGCCGGGTGCCGAGCTTTTCTTTCCCCTAGGTCTCGGTCTCTCTCTCTATAATCAATCACTCTGTAGGAGTGTACTGTATAAAGAAACCCACAGACCTGAGCAATGACTGCAATCACTGCAATTCCGGTGGAAGTGGGTGTAGAATCCCACTGAAGAGGTCTCCCTTGGGATTTTCTCATTCTGCTGAGAGTCCAACCCATACATAGGCTGAGGAGCAAGTATAACATCTGAACCTCCGAGGCGATGTCACATACTGCAACAGAGGAGAGGAAGAAAGCATGAAAGATGTGCAGCATTGTATTCTTCACCTAATTCATAACAGTGAGGCTCTAAGGAGGAAGGAAGAAAATCTACACTTCAAATAGAAAAGAATCACACTTCTCTATGTTGTCTTTAGGCCCATTTAGACGAGAATTGCTAAAAAAAAACAAACTGCTCAAAAGCTGTCTTTTCAGTGATTCTCGTTCTGTCTAAATACAGGGACATTGTGCAGTTTTCGTGCACGAGTCGCTGATCGCTGAATTCTAACTTGCTAGAATTGAGCAATCAGCTGTTATCAGCCAGCTGCACTGATAAGATTCCCTGTGCCTGTGTCCTGCTGTGAATTCACAGCGGGGATACTAGCAGTCAGTGCTGAGAAGAATACATCTGTTTGCTTATGCAAAACAGCTGTATTGTTCTATCAGCAATCGCGGATGTGTCCAACTCTGCCTGCATAGCTCTATAGTAGCTAATTAGCTACTATGAAGTATGCAAAGGTGATCGCTCAAAACTGTCACTCAAACTATCGTTCGAGTGAGTTTTGAGAAATTATCTTTAAGTGTAAATGGGGTCTTAGAAAGAGGACAGCTGCAAGCCAACTGGTTTCTGTGGCCAACACCACTGTGCTAGTTATTGGTGCAAGTACTGTATAAAGATTCAAATGACTTGTAATGAAGCATCGATGTGTGACTAAACACAAAACATGGGTTCACAACCCGCTCACATACACTAAGCACATGACCATGAAAAATGATTGCATGTGTTTACTAAGCAGAAAACTATGAATTTGATTAACAAACAAAATTGAAAAAATAAAATCCAAAGCATACCAATACGCTTATTATCCCATTAAAAGTCAAATACCGTGTGCATGCCTCTTTAATTATAGTGAAAACAGTGTATATTAAAGTGTAGCTCCACCTTTAAAAAGAATATACCTGGGGTTTGCTAGTTCAACATTTTATAGATGTGAGAAATGATATATATTTATTAGATCACGCACTGTAAATATTGTTAGGGTGTGTTCACAGGTCACCGACTTGAGGGACAAAGTCTCTAGCAATTTGGTGTGGATCTGCAGCAGATTTCACCATTTCATTTAACTCATATTTAAGGGATAAAATCTGTTGTAGATCGGCACCAAAATCTGTGACAAAATTAAAAAAGTCATCAGAATTCACTGAAAGGCCTCTGTTCCCCCCCCCCAACCCCTGATTACCTGCAAGTGGGAGCTTACGGCAAGGACGTTTGTGTCCACTGGGAAGCAGATGAACTGTGGACCCACCAGGGCAGGGCGCTGAGAGCGCCAGTCAATTTACCAAGTGCGTTAATTAGGCCTTTAGATTATGAAGCAAGCTGTTATGGAGCTTCGGTGGCACTCACAAACACTATGATGACTACATCATGGAGGCAGGCCGTAGACGGGGAGCCTCGTCTACCCTGTAGGGAGAACCTGTGCAAAGCCAGACCGCTACTTGGATTTCAATACTTCTAGGCTCACCAACATTGAATAAATACCATTATACCAGTATTTGAATACTCACATTCTGCCAAGCTTCCAATAAAAGGGGCTCCTTTGCCATCTTTGGCATACCTGCAAAAGAGAAATGGTTATCAAGTAATCAGTACAACAGCAAACTCCATGACCGTGGCACTACATATTTACCAGGAGAAATGTAGGTAGTTTGCCAAGGCAGATACCACTTGCAGCAACAGTGCATTTGATAGCACCTTCAGGACAGTATGCATCGGCCCGCCTTTCTTAATGGTCTGCCACAGTGCCTGGATGTATATACAGGCAGCCACGAAATACACAAGCACAAGTAGGAAGAAGAATTCATGTAAACCTGTGGAAAAGAGCGAAGACTAGGTGAACAGAATGCAAGACGTGACCAAAGCCCTCAACACAATTAATGATCACCAGGTACAGATTTGCCTGAGAAATGTATATTTGTTATACATTATCTGATGGAAATTATGTTCTGTGTATCCACCAACTATGTACTAAGCTAGGCCACTCTCACATATGCGCTTTTTTACTGCGATTATACTCGTTTTGAATGCCGCTGTAATTGCAGTATAACGCTCCCATTGATTTCAGACATGTACATGTCTTTTTAACATACCTCATCACCATGATGGGGTGCGTTAAAAACCACTGTGTCCAAAAATGGCAATAAAATTGGGGCAAAATGCTGCAATCAAAATCCTGGCATTCTGTCGATGTTGTGTGTGAGAGTGGCCTTAATAATCACAGACTGCTCACATTCACATAGAAGTGACAAGTTAGAAGAAAAACGCCTGGAAAAATAGACAATCGGTACGTGTAGATCAACCCTTACCAGACTCATCTGCTCCAAAATGGTCAAAAGGATTCCCTGCTGAATCAGGGTTCAACAAAGTGACTTGAAACGTGATCTCATCTGTCTTGGGGTCCTCATAGCTCATGAGACAGGTGTACTTGTCTACATATATGGCATACCATGCTACAGGAGAGATGATCTGTGGCAGAGTGTAGTTATATTCGGTTTGGTTCAAAGGAACTAAAATGGAAAGAAAATATAACATATAAGCTGAAGAAATCTGGGAATGTGATAAGAGCGCTTCATTCTGAGGCCATGGTAATCTACTTTAAAAGGGTTACAACTGATCAATTGCAGAATAAAAGAATCAAGTCATAGAATGGTAGAGTTGGAAGGGACCTCCAGGGTCATCGGGTCCAACCCCCTGCTCAGTGCAGGATTTACTAAAGCATCCCAGACAGATGTCTCTCCAGCCTTTGTTTAAACACTACCATTGAAGGAGAACTCACCACCTTCTGTTCCACTCATTGATCACCCTCACTGGCAGAAAGTTTTTTCTAATATCTAATTTGTGTCTCCTCCCTTTCAGTTTCATCCCATTGCTTCTAGTCTTTCCTTGTGCAAATGAGAATAGGGCTGATCCCTCTGCACAGTGACAACCCTTCAGATATTTGTAGACAGCTATTAAATCTCCCCTCAGCCTTCTTTTTTACAAGCTAAACATTCCCAGATCCTTTAACCGTTCTTCATAGGACATGATTTGCAGACCGCTCACCATCTTGGTAACTCTTCTCTGAACTTGCTCCAGTTTGTCTGTGTTTTTTTTGAAAGTGGGGTGCCCAGAACTGGACACAGAATTCTAGATGTGGTCTGAATAAAGGTGCATTTACACACACAGTTCTGAGTGATCATTTTGCATAAGTACTAATGAGCTAATCAGCCCCTTAGTACTACATTTGCATGTATTTAGAGAACAGCGGGTGTTCTGTTCTCTGAATACATCCCTATTGTTCTCCAGCTGGACAATAGCTGTTAAAGAATATTATCAGCGCTGCCAGCGGAGTAGTCCCTCTTATGAGGCATGATTTCATGCTGACGTGAAGTCAGCGATGGCCGAAAATTGCACGGTAAGCGCACGATGAGCACACATTTAAAAACAACGATTATCACTCTAAAAATGGCTTTTGAGCGATAATCGTTGCGTGTAAAAGGGCCTTAAGGAAGAGTAGAGGGGGATAATTACCTCACATGATCTAGACTCTATGCTTCTCTTAATACATCCCAGAAATGTTTTTGCCTTTTTTGCTGCTGCATCACATTGTTGACTCATGTTCAAGTTTTTTTTCACAAGCATGCCTGATTAGCTCAATTTCTCCCATTCTGTATGTGCTTTTTTTTATTTTTTCTTACCCAGATGTAGAACTGCATTTTTCCATGTTGAATACCATTTTGTTAGTCTCCACCCATCTCTCTTCTCTAGTGTTGGCTATCCCTCCTTAGCTTTGTGAAATCATAAAGTAACTACAGAAATAAACAACTCTAGCGTGGTGGGCAACATTTTAACAGCTTTACCACAATATTATGTTCATACAAAATACCATACTCGATGACCAGGATCCCAAATTGCTATTCCATATTCATCTCAGCTCTGCCCATCAAGTATCATTACCCTCTCCATTTTCAAATATGCTCC
The DNA here is from genome assembly GCF_035609145.1 of Eleutherodactylus coqui. Classification (NCBI taxonomy): domain Eukaryota; kingdom Metazoa; phylum Chordata; class Amphibia; order Anura; family Eleutherodactylidae; genus Eleutherodactylus; species Eleutherodactylus coqui. The sequence continues at coordinate 404,281,785 of NC_089837.1, forward strand.
ACTTTAAACCTTATATCTTATTGCTCAAGTGAGAAATAAAGAGTAAATACTGTGGGGTCTATATTCTAGCAGATGCACAGGTTAAATGAACCAATACAGAAGTCTTACATTTCAGACCATAGCTTGAAGTGCACTGCTACATAAAAGGCATCCTATAGTGCCAAGGCTTCTTCTAATCATACTGGTGTCATATGTTGCTCTATGCCAATAATGTTTCCATACAGCCTTAGTCCAACGTACTGCAAACTAGATCTTATTTGGAGAACATTAGACACATAGTCTGGATTGACAGGTTTTCCAATAACGGTTCAGTAGAATGTAAATAGGACACTAACCTGTCTAACGTGTATCTCCTGAAGGGTGGCATAACAAAACAATAGCAGCCTGTGCAAACTTTGTAGCTTCAATGTAGCTGGAGGAAAAAAGACATCCATCAGTGTAAAGGCTGCCAGCAACTGAATGATGGATGTTGATTCCTTCGTTGTGAGTAAAAATCAGCCCGTGTAAACAGGCAGTCACGCATCTATGAAGGACTGCCTGTTTACTATGAATGGAGGTGGGTAAGCGGAAGTGATCCCCGACCCGCTCCCCCTCTATCCAGTGAGTGATCATTGCTTCTGTGTGAAAGCACAGACATGATTACCACTGGGATTTCTGTCAGGTGCTTAAATGCCCAACAGTCGTCCCGTGTAAAAGGACTCTAAGGCCAAATTCCAATGAGCGAGCACGACATGGGGCTGTGAATCCCACCCCCATATTGTGTTCGCCATCCATATGATCTCCAAGGATGCGAGGCGTTTTCACGTGAAAACAGCCTCGCATCACTTTGGGGATGCAGGTAATCCCCGCCGCGGCTGTCAGCTGCTACAGAAGATCGTGGACTTTCTTCCATTGCTTTCAATGGGAGATCACACATTGCGTGCATCTAGCATGTAGCGAGCTGCTGCCGCCGGCCCCGTTTAAACAATGGGGCTGCGATGCGAGATTACGCACAAGATAGAACATGATGAGGTTTATTTTTCGCATAGCATCACGGTGCCATGCAGGAAAACATCGCTTATTTCATGGTTCTGGCACCCCACTTTAAAAAAGATATAGTCAAACTGGAGCAAGTTCAGAGAAGAGTTACCAAGATGGTGAGCGGTCTGCAAATCATGTCCTATGAAAGAAGGCTGAGAGGAGACTTAATAGCTGTCTACAAATATCTGAAGGGCTGTCACAGTGCAGAGGGATCAGCCCTATTCTCATTTGCTCAAGAAAAGACTAGAAGCAATGGGATGAAACTGCAAGGGAGGAGACACAGATTAGATATTAGAAAAAACTTTCTGACAGTGAGGGTGATCAATGAGTGGAACAGGTTACCACGGGAGGTGGCGAGTTCTCCTTCAGTGGAAGTGTTCAAACAAAGGCTGGACAGACATCTGTCTGGGATGCTTTAGTGAATCCTGCACTGAGCAGGGGGTTGGATCCCATGACCCTGGAGGTCCCTTCCAACTCTACCAGTCTATGATACTATGTATGATCTCATTCAAAGAATGGGGTTCATATTTATGCAGGATTTGTACGTCTTGCAGTGCACAAATCTTGCATGATTTTCGACAACAGCCTAAGGCCCCCTGTCCACAGCCGTTGCGGAATATCGCCAGAGATATTCTGCAGCGGAGGAGGAGGGGGGCCGCTGTCCGTTCTCTGCCGTGAACCTATCTATCAGATAGGCTCACCGTGGAGAATCACAGCAAATCATGGCACGCCGCAATTTAAATCCCGCAAGCAGAGAATCGCTATGATTCTCCGCTCGTGGACGCCGCGGCTGCGCTTTCCATAGCAACGGAGACCAGGCACAGTTCTCCATAAGAGGAGCTGATTTACGCTTACAGATCATTAGATCACCCACATTGAATCATAGTTCACACAAGCCAATTGGGGCTCCATGTGGGATGATTGAATGGGACACCAGTGCTGGTAAGGCAGAAAACAGCTGTGGTTCCTGCGATCCATCTCATCAGCTTCTAACCCCCTTTCCAGGCCACCACTCCCAGGTGACACAGTTAGAAGCCCCCTGCAAGGCCCAGTATAGACCATCTATACATGTCTATTAGTGTACATACTGGATATTTGTGCCAGCGCCAATCTCTCAAGGCAGCTGTACTCTTCCATGTTCCCGTGCATCTTCATCCATTCTTCATCCTGATACAGATACAAGGCGGCATCTTTCCCAACCGCTGCTGCCACATTGCTGATCCGGACTCGCAGCACTGCCTGTTCACCTACAGAAAAGGAACAAGACGTTAATAACCCAGATGTAACGACTACATGGACTACTAAACAGCATGCAGCTCCGGAGGCCACCAACAGCCATACTGGACTTTGGGATGCCCGAGTCATGCCTACTAAAAGACTGCTGGGGAGAAAAACAAGTTTGGAAGATATGTTAACCCCTCTTTCCCCAATATTACTTGCCATTTGTAATTTTGTAAACAGCCCAATATGTATACTCAGTCATTACGTCACTAAGTCATATCATGCAACTGCAGAGTCAGCAGTTCCCCATCACAGATCTATACTGTTCCACCAGAAGTAGTTGGTGACCTGAGCAGGAATCCCTAGTATTAATATCCATAAGTTAACACTTTTTATGGCTCCTTTGGCCTTACTGACATCAAATACTCCCCAAGGCACATTTTCTACTAACGCCTGATACACTTTGGCTGGTATTTCCCTGCAGTCATCCTGCAAATGTCTGGAAAGTTCTCTCAAAGAAGATTGACGCTGTTCATATTTCCTGGCCCGATGTTCCAGTTCGTCCCAAGGATGTTTAGTAGGTTCAGGTTGGGACTTCCTGCGGCCGGTCCAATGGTGGGACATCTATATCCTCAAACTGAGGTAAAACAGCATCAGATGTGTGACAAGGCGCGTTGTCTTCCTGGAAGTATTCCTGACCGTTTCCAGAGTATTGCCACATTGTCGGTAGCACATTCTAGAATGTCAGGGTACACCGCCGTGTTCATGGTTCTTGGTCTTGCCACCAACAGACCGGGTGCATGCCACGTAAAACATCTCCAGACCTTAAAGGGGTTCTGACATGAATAATTTTTTTATGCTTTAGCAGCCATTGTCCCCTGGTGTGCCTAATGGACCCAGGGAACCCAGGGTTTAATGGCTGCTAAAGCATAAAAATATAACACTTACCTTGTCTTCTGTTGTTGTTGACATCGGGGGGTCAGCTCCCGGCAGGCAGTCTTCTTCCTCCAGCAGCCGCGCCGCTCCGGGATCGCGCGCATGCGCAGTAGAGAGGTGCCCTCTGACAGGAGTCAGGACGGGCTGCGTCTCCACTGCGCATGCGCAGCACTCCGGAGTTCAGCCGGACGGACGGGCCGCCCACAGCAAGCACTGCTTGTGACGTGCTTGCTGTGAGCGGTCCGTCCGTTGACCTCGGAAGTGCCTGACGGACGGAGCAGAGCCAGGAAGCGGTCTTTTTGACCGCTCCTGCTCTGCTTTAAAGGCACAGAAGATGATGCCGGCTGGAGGGGACATGCCTGGCGATCGGGCCAGGCCAGGCAAGGTGAGTACAATTTTTTTTTCTTCATGTCAGAACCCCTTTAATGGAGCCTCCGCTGTACTGAACAGTTGGGACAACACACTCAGGCAGAAGCCGTTCCTCTTGCATCCTCCTCACCCAGGTTACTCCATCTGATGTGAAGACGGAGCAGTGTGATTTATCACTCCGTAGAACGTTCTTCCACTGCTCAACCGACCAATGACGACACTCCTTGCACCATCATACATGGGCTGATGTATTGCACTTCCTGATGGATGCTTTGTATGCAGTTGCATAACCCGTAGATACAATAGCATGCAGGTCGCATTACAAACTATGGGGGGCGCCTCCAAGGGTCTGAATCTCATATAGCATGGTTTAGGACATGTGACACGCTAATAAGACAACACATCCTACTGGTAGGGGGGGCACATACTTTTGGTTGGATACTTTATAGACCAGATCCCCCCCAGAGCAGCAATCAACAGGTATTACACTGCCCGACGGCGAGGGACATGATATGTAATAGACGGATGTCACCCCCGCTACAGGGCGGACCGCGGTCATCTAGCGCAGTACACGGGAGAAAAAACGTGGATGTGCAGAGTTGACTTGTGTCATTCGCTCTATCCGCTAGCAGGTTTAATCAGGATGGCGCTAACAGCTGCGGTGGATACTATACGTGTATGGGGGGGGGGGGGGGGGCGACACAGGGTCATTCTTGCGCCCACCATTGTACGTTCCCATCATTCTTGCGCCCACCATTGTACGTTGCCGTCATTCTTGCGCCCACCATTGTACGTTGCCGTTATTCTTACGCCCGCCATTGTATGTCCCCGTCATTCTTACACCCGCCATTGTACGTTGCCGTCATTCTTACACCCGCCATTGTACGTTGCCGTCATTCTTACACCCGCCATTGTACGTTGCCGTCATTCTTACGCCCGCCATTGTACGTCGCCGTCATTCTTACGCCCGCCATTGTGTGTCGGCGGCATTCTTGCGCCCACCATTGTATGTCCCCGTCATTCTTGCGCCCACCATTGTATGTCCCCGTCATTCTTGCGCCCACCATTGTATGGCCCCGTCATTCTTGCACCCACCATTGTATGTCCCCGTCATTCTTGCTCCCACCATTGTATGTCCCCGTCATTCTTGCTCCCACCATTGTATGTCCCCGTCATTCTTGTGCCCACCATTGTATGTCCCCGTCATTCTTGCTCCCACCATTGTATGTCCCCGTCATTCTTGTGCCCACCATTGTATGTCCCCGTCATTCTTGCTCCCACCATTGTATGTCCCCGTCATTCTTGCTCCCACCATTGTATGTCCCCGTCATTCTTGTGCCCACCATTGTATGTTCCCGTCATTCTTGCGCCCACCATTGTATGTCCCCGTCATTCTTGCGCCCACCATTGTATGTCGCCGTCATTCTTGCGCCCACCATTGTATGTCGCCGTCATTCTTGCGCCCACCATTGTATGGCCCTGTCATTCTTGCGCCCACCATTGTATGTCCCCGTCATTCTTGCTCCCACCATTGTATCTCCCCGTCATTCTTGCGCCCACCATTGTATGTCCCCGTCATTCTTGCGCCCACCATTGTATGTCGCCGTCATTCTTGCGCCCACCATTGTATGTCGCCGTCATTCTTGCGCCCACCATTGTATGTCGCCGTCATTCTTGCGCCCACCATTGTATGTCGCCGTCATTCTTGCGCCCACCATTGTATGGCCCCGTCATTCTTGCGCCCACCATTGTATGTCCCCGTCATTCTTGCTCCCACCATTGTATGTCCCCGTCATTCTTGCTCCCACCATTGTATGTCCCCGTCATTCTTGTGCCCACCATTGTATGTCCCCGTCATTCTTGCGCCCACCATTGTATGTCCCCATCATTCTTGCGCCCACCATTGTGTCTCAGTCGTTCTTGCGCCCACCATTGTATGTCCCCGTCGTTCTTGTGCCCACCATTGTATGTCCCCGTCATTCTTACCCCCACCATTACACACAGATCAGCATCATTTTTTATACAAACCCCCAAATGATGACTCCCCAAAAGGGGGCGCTCTGTGCAGCAGGGGACAGCGTTACACTATAGGAGACACACAGAACAGCCTACTGTGCCCCCATGCCCATTACTTGGTGCCCTGCTCGTGTGCCACATCTGCACCGTGTATACAGGAGGGGGACGGTATTGGCACCCAGGCGGGCAGCGCTAGGCCCAGGAGCTGCAGCATCAGTAGCAGCTGCCACCGTGTACCCACCATGGAACAGGAAGGTGAAGATGTGCTGCCCCCGGCCGTGCCACGCCAGCGCGCTGTCAAAGCTGCCGTGCACAGTTTTGGCCCATCCTGCGAGCGGTAGAAGCGCTAGGACGGCGGCGGCCAGCAGCGCCAGCATCTCCTCCTGTGCACCGCCCGCCCGGGGACATGTGCCGCTCCGGCCGCCACATCTGCAGAGTCAACGGGGCGAGGCCCTGACGTCACCGCGCGCGGCCAATCAGCTGCGAGCAGTGCGGAAACCAAACACTGGCTACGTGTTAGTGCTGCCAGGTAGAGCCGTAAAGCGGGGCTGTCGTAACGCTGTGTCCTGAGATGAGTGCGGCCCGTGCGGGTGACTTATGGTGTCTTCTGTCACGATTATCCGGCTACTAGACGGCACTCGGCGCCATGTCCTACCCCTCCGGCACCGTGGTGCTCTCTGCACGGCATGACAGCGCGGAGCCACCCGGGGGCTTCAGAAAGAGGTTCCTGGTGACTGGCGGGGCGGGCTTCATGTAAGTGACCACCGGCCGAGAGCACGGGGTGTCGGGAGGTCCTCCGGTACTGAGGCCGCCGGGGAGATGTGCCCTCCCAGAATACCTGCACATTTAACCACGTGTTTACACTTCACCCCAGCGACATCGATGCGTCTTTCTTGGCGGTGACTAATGGGCAATAACCCTGCAGACAACGGCCGGGACAAGTCCGCACAGCCGGCTAGAAGGACCGGCTACAGTCATGTGACAATAGTCTGACATATGAGTGATCTGGGGTCTGTACCATCCGACATATGACTGATCTGGGATGTGCCCATCTGTGTGCCCGGCATACGTACCATCCGACATATGACTGATCTGGGATGTGCCCCTCGGTGTGCCCGGGGTCTGTTCCATCCGACATATGAATGATCTGGGGTGTGTACCATCCGGCGTATGAATGATCTGGGATGTGCCCTCTGTGTGCCCGGCATCCGTACCATCCGACGTATGAATGATCTGAGATGTGCCCCTCAGTGTGCCTGGGGTCTGTACCATCCAACATATGAATGATCTGAGGTGCCCCTCAATGTGTCCAACATCCGTACCATCCAACATATGAATGATCTGAGATGTGCCCGGCATCCGTACCATCCGACGTATGAATAATCTGAGATGTGCCCCTCGGTGTGCCCGGGGTCTGTACCATCCGACATATGAATGGTTTGAGATGTGCCCCTCTGTGTGCCTGGCATCTGTACCATCCAACATATGAATGATCTGGGATGTGCCCCTAGGTGTGCCATGGCATCCGTACCATCCGACATATGAATGGTTTGAGATGTGCCCCTCTGTGTGCCCGGCATCCGTACCATCCGACATATGAATGATCTTAGATGTGCCCCTCGATGTGCCTGGGGTTTGTTCCATCCGACATATGAATGATCTGAGATGTGCCCCTCGGTGTGCCCGGGTTCTGTTTAATCCGACATATGAATGATCTGAGATGTGCCCCTCGTGCCCTGGCATCCGTACCATCGACATATGAATGATCTGTGATGTGCCCCTCGGTGAGCCCGGGGTCCGAACCATCTGACATGCGTGATCTGAGATGTGCCCCTCTGTGTGCCCGGGGTCTGTTCCATCCGACATATGAATGATCTGAGATGTGCCCCTTGGTATGCCCGCATCCGTAACATCCGACATATGAATGTTCTGAGATGTGCCCCTTGGTGTGCCCGCATCCGTAACATCCGACATATGAATGTTCTGAGATGTGCCCCTCGGTGTGCCCGGCATCCGTACCATCCAATATGAATAATCTGAGATGTGCCCCTCGGTGTGTCCGGGGTCTGTTCCATCCGACATATGAATGGTCTGAGATGTGCCCCTTGGTGTGCCCGCATCCGTACCATCCGACATATGAATGATCTGAGATGTGTGCCCGGGGTCTGTACCATCCGACATATGAATGATCTGAGATGTGCCTCTCGGTGTGCCCGGCATCCGTACCATCCGATATATGAATGATCTGAGATGTGCCTCTCGGTGTGCCCGGCATCCGTACCATCCGATATATGAATGATCTGAGATCTGCCCCTTGGTGTGCCCGGCATTCGTACCATCCGACATGAATAATCTGAGATGTGCCCCTCTGTGTGCCCGGTGTCTGAACCATCTGACATGAAGGATCTGAGATGTGCCCGGGGTCTGTTCCATCCGACATATGAATGGTCTGAGATGTGCCCCTCGGTGTGCCCGGCATCCGTACTATCGACATATGAATGGTCTGAGATGTGCCCCTCGGTGTGCCCGGCATCCGTACTATCGACATATGAATGGTCTGAGATGTGCCCCTCGGTGTGCCCGGGGTCTGTTCCAGCCGACATATAAATGGTCTGAGATGTGCCCCTCAGTGTGACCGGCATCCGTACCATCTGACATATAAATGGTCTGAGATGTGCCCCTCAGTGTGACCGGCATCCGTACCATCTGACATATGAATGATCTGAGATGTGCCCCTCGATGTGCCCGGCATCCGTACCATCTGACATATGAATGGTCTGAGATGTGCCCCTCGATGTGCCCGGCATCCGTACCATCTGACATATGAATGATCTGAGATGTGCCCCTCGATGTGCCCGGCATCCCACGGAAATAAACCCTTTCCATTCAGAGTAGAAAACGAAGTGCTTGGATGAGTCCTCAGTCGCGGGACGGTATGTGCAGGGCTGATGCTGCGCGGTATGCGGGGGGCATACAGCACGCTGCCAGCTCTTTCCCCCTGCAAATCTTCGTTGAAATGTGAGGGGATCAATGAAAGTCTATTTACTCTCATTGGCTCCAATCAGCGTGTGCCACATGGCTGTGCAACACATGTAATACATGCCAAAGTCACAGCTCGTGTAGATGTGCACACCCTAATGCCTCACGTCTGATTCTGCATGCAGGAGCCCGTAGTGGGATACCATCCTGCCCACGGCCGAGGACTCTGCTTACCTGTCTGGGCCGTCCTTTTTCTGTACTGCAGATGTGCGCAGAAGTGCGGCCAGTTCCTTTTGTTTTTTTTCTTGAACTTCTGCTTTCTGTGGAATCTACAGCCCCCCTGCAGTGACGGCTGCGGAGGGGCCGCAAATTGGATGGCTCCCATTGACTTCAATGGAAGCTGTCCGTGCGGGAACCGCAGTAAAATAAAGCTTGCTGCGATGTTTCATCTGCAAGTGGAAACCGCAATTGGTTTCCACTCGTGTGCATGAAGAATCGGTTTTCCATAGCATGCTATGGAGGGTTATTGCTGTGGAACCCCGAGGTGGACGCCCGCTCTGGATTCTGCATCAAAGATCCTCCCGTGTGCATGAGGCCTTAAAATGATACTTGTGTTGATGAACCCTTTGACTTTCTGACAGCATTCAGTCTGTTTGGGTCGGTGTCTATCAGCCTGGCACATCTTGACTTGGCAATCTTTGTCCATTCTTCCTTGCAAAAGCTCTCCAAATCTGTCAGATTGTATGGGGATCTCGTATGTAGCGCCCTCTTCAGGTCAACCCACAGATTTGCAAGATGATTCAGGTCTGGACCTCCAAAACTTTGATCTTCCTGTGGCGAAGCCATTCCTTTGTTGATGTGGAGGTATGCTTTGGGTCTTTGTCATGCTGAAAAGTGAAATTCCTCTCCATCTTCAGTTTTTTGGCATAGACCTGCAGGTTTTGTGCCAAGATGGGCTGATATTTGGCCTAAGGCCTCCCTCGCACACGCACCTTTTACAGCAGCATTGTGAACACTGCGCTAATTGCAGTACAACGCTGCCATTGATTTCATTGAGGCTTCACAGACCTGCACTCACACGCAGGCTTTTCTAACGCTGCCTCTTTTTTTCAGCACGGTTTGCTCTATTTTGGCGTGTTTTTAATACACTTCATCCCCCATCACCATGATGGGGTGTGTTACACCGCTGTCAGCACAGTAACCCGTGTTTGAAATTGCCAATAAAAAATTGCGGTAATACGCTGTGATCAAAATCTCAGCACTTTACTGTGTGTGAGCGTGGCCTAAGGCCTCATGCCCACGGCCGGGTCGAATTCTGATTGCGAAATCTCACAGCGGAATCAGACCCGGCGCCCCCAGAGACCCTATACTCACCTGTCTGGATCTGCCGCGAGCATGGCGTGCATGCGGAGTTCAGCACATAATGCGCCAGCGCTGGGCTGTGATGCGGATTCCTGCAATGCTCCACAGCGCGGAATATCACGGAGGAGGTCGCTCTCACACATGAATTCATAAAACACAGCGTTTGAATCCGCGCTGTTTTACCGTGATTTCACTTTCCATTTTCTAACGTCTTCTACAGCCTTTTACTTTTTTTACCGCAGCCCATCATGCGCTAAAACACATGAAAATAGAGCAGACAGCGCTCAGAAATCGGGGTGTTAAAAACCCTGCGCTCCCAACACTAGTCTGTGAGGCCCTATTGAAATCGATGGGAGCGCTGTACAGAATTTAGTGCGCCACTTCAAACGCTGCGCTTTATGCTGTAAAAAGTGGGCAGTGTGAGAGCGGCCTAATGCTGCCCCCACCATCCTCACTGTGGGTATGGGGGTCTTCTGGGGATGGGCAGCGTTGGCTTTACACCAAATATACTCTCTGGACTTCCAGTGGATGTTTGATAGAGAAGGCCTCTACTTCTTGCTGACCGTCCCGCTGTGCGCCCTGGTGGATGGTTGTTAGTCATCCCACCATATGTAGACGGGCCTATTAATCCCAGTGCTTGGAGGATGTTCCAGGGTGGATGTAATGCCTGGGACATATTTTGGTCCCCCTTCTCCTGACTGACACCTTCCAACAATCCAATCTGTTGATGGGCTGTAAGATCTTTACGGACCAATTAAGAAAATGTCAGGAAATCCCCCTAGAACAGCCGAACTTTATACGGGGGGGGATCCCTGTAAATAATGGCAGCGGAATACTGACTACTATTTAACATCAGCTTCAATGTGATTGGCTAATTCTGAGCACAACCACATCCCCCAAATATAAGGGGGTGCGAACACTTATGCAACTGCATTATTTTCAATTTATTTTTCCACTCTTTAGGCCTCCTGCCCATTATCTGATTCCATTAGCGAAATATAGCAGCGGAGTCCGACACGGTGCCCCCCATAGACCCCATGCTCACCTCTCCAGATCCGCTGTGTGTCCCGTCCGGCGCACATGACGCACCGGCGGTGACGCGTAATCCCGTGATACTTCCGCTGTGCTCACAGGGGCAGTATTGTGTGACACATGGCTTCCATTGGAAGCCGTCCGCGTGTTTTTCCGCAACAATTAGAACATGCCGCGATTTGTTTCACGCTGAACATTGAAAGGCAGATAGCTATTAGGTTGCATAGAACCTGATAGCCGTGGGATAATGCCGTGGACGCCCGTCCGTGGGAGTTAGCCCCATAAAGATTTCAGTTTGCTCTCCAGCCGGATTGTCTGAAGGTGGATATACAGCTGAAATCATTCATCTATGGTAGATTTGTAGACGTGGCATTGTAACAGGGGTGTGTAGACTTTTTATGGCAGTGACTTGGCTGACCATTAATAGACAGGCTCCTGCTCTAATGGGCAGGAAAGGAGAACCCTCAGATCCTGGCAGTTTAAGGCCGGCTGCACACGAGCGTGACGGGCTCCGCCGCCGAATATTCCGCGGCGAAGCCCGTCACGGCGCCCCCCCAGAGACCCCATACTTACCAGTGGATCCGGTGTCTTCGCTCCCGCATGACGCTTCCCCGCCCACCGCCGCCACGTCACATGAAGCGGCCGTGTCATGTGACGCGCTGGCCACGTCATATGACGCGGCGGCGGCGGTAGATGGGAAAGCATTTTCACGCTATCTTCCGCTGTGTTACAGCGGGAGATAGCGTGAACGGACGGCTTCCATTGACTGCAATGGAAGCCGTCAGCGCGTACACCTGCGGCAAATAGAGCATGCCGCGGGTGAGGACGGGAGATTTCACAGTGCGGAATTCCGCGGTGGAATTCCGCATCGTGAGCATTGAGCTATTAGGTTCAATAGAACCTAATAGCTGCGGGCAACGCGACGGAAATCCGTTCGTGGGAAGGAGGCCTAACTCTTTACATGCCACAATAGCAACTGCCACATGTAAGCAGAAGACTGTCACCTATCAGCACCCCAAAACACAAAAGCATGCGCTATATTTCCCGGCACCATTTTTTTTTGTTTTACGTGCCCAAACATCGTTCCTGTGAATGAATACATTGGAATCCAGTGCTTCCATGGTCTCGATTTTGGTTTTTTTTTTTCTTTGACGCTGCTAATTAGCGGCATATATGGTGAATAAGGCCTGACAGTGATCCACAGACAGCCCACCTGATTGTGGCGGCAGGAAGCTCTTTTTTTCCTGGAGGCACTATTGGTGTCTGTCAGGCACCAATAGAAGAAGGAAGAGAGGGGATATAAGCGCGTTTCTTCAGTAGGGTCCCAGCCGGCACAATGATCAGCGCTCTGAACACCCGCATCCCGCCCAGCACACCAGCAGGGTAATCCGGTAGGGTAAGACGGGGTGTTCGGGATGTTCATTGAAATGTTCTGTTTGCTCTGAGGATACTCCAAAGGCGACTGAGCAAATCTAAGACAAGAGAATGTGTAAAAAGAAACGCCCTTCTGCTTATACTAAAGACTTGTGTGGATCAAGTAGTAGCTGACGAGTCTCCAGCTTTAATTCAAAATATTAAGAAGATTGTAAAGGCAGAGGTGCATAGCTCTATGGAAGAGTGTAAAATATTCCCAGGACCTCGGGGGTTAAATCTCATTAGAAATGTTTCCGATTCCAGTGGATCACATCTTCTTACAAGCTTGAGGGGACTTGATCTTGTGATTTGTTTCATCACTTCTAGGCTGGGTTCACACAGGATGAATTTGCTGCGGTTTTGCCGTGGTTTTTTTTGTTGTTGCGGTTTTGCTGCAGAAGAAATGCTTCTGCGGAAAAACCACTTCAAAGGTTAATTTGGGCTCGCGGATTTTCCTGCAGATTTTCTTTTCTTTCTTTTTTTTTCCGCAGCGCTTTTTGCAGCGTTTTTTGGTGCGGATTTTGCTGCGTCCATAGAGGTCTATGGACAAAAAAGCGCTGCGGAAAAGACAGAAGAATGGACATGCTGCTTCTTTGAAAACCGCGCTGCAGTTGCATTTCTGCACTGCGGCTGTGCGGAAAAAATCCGTCCTGTGAGAACAGCTTTTTTCCAAAACTCATTTGTGCTGCATTGCACTGCAAACGCAGCGGTTTTGCCGCAGTGCGGATATGCAACGGCAAACCACGGCAAATCCGCACTGTGTGAACCCAGCCCTACTGTATACGGCAGTACTTCAGTGCCGCTGGCATGTCTTAATAGGCAGAAATAAATGGCAGCCGTGGTGAGGGCCTTCAGAATGCCTCCAGCTGCTGTTATACCAGGCTGGTGCCATGTGAGGCTGTTCACGACATCAAAGCGCCTTTGTCAGGCCCAATGCTCACGGATGGATTATCGCTGCAGAAACCGCGGCCTGACAACGGCCGTGAATTCAGCAGCAATGTCCGTCCATAGACATGCTGTGTTAAAGGATTCTCCCCTGCCCACGAGCCGAAATCAACTGCGATTTTCCCCCCCCCCCCCCCCCCCCTCACACTCGCAGGTTAGAATCGCAGCATGTTCCATGTCATCCAGAAAGACACACGGATGGCTTCCATTGTGAGCACAGTGGAAGTATCACTGGAATCCGCGTCACCGCCCAATGCCGGTGCGTCATGCACTGCGCATGCGCCGCTGGCTCGCCGGATAAGACACTTGCGACGCATCCGGAGAAGTGAGTATGGGGTCTCTGAGGGGCGCTGGGTCTGATTCCGCTGCGATATTTCACAGGCAGAATCCGACCCGGTCGTGGGCATGAGCCCTCAGGATTGCCAGGATGGGTCAGAGCTGTTCGGGCAGCAAAGGGAGGACTTCCACAATATTAGCGGGTGGATTTCATGGTATAACTGATCGATCGCTGTATACTATGCAGTATATATGAATGTTTATATACAATAAAAGCCTAAATAATCCCAGAACAAGTCCAATAACTGTTCTAGATGTCATTTTCGTATGAAGTTTGCAGATAGTTGTCTCCCTGTTTCTTGTGCCTCCAGATAAGCGCCCATTGTGCGCCAGCAGTGCTTGTACGCAGGGTCACCGGATCTTGTGAGGGTCTTGTGCCTTCTCTCACTCTGCCATGTAATGTGAGGTTTTGTAACTAGAAATGCTGCAAGCTATCTAACCTTCCCTAATGTTCAGTATGGAGGCCTATAGAGGCAGTCAGCTGCTCCTGGCATCCTGTGCCTTGTGGGGGCCGAGCACGAGCGTCCCCCTGAGGCTTCACAGGATGAATCCTCCATCCGTCTCTTTTCATGTCAGCCGTCTGACGTTTCTTAGTTTCCATGTATGTGCTTGATTGCTAATAAGGGGTGATGTACATCGTTCTAACATGGGGGTCTCCAGTCATTTATACCTCACAGGTCACATTAAAGGGAATGTGTCATCAGAAAATGACCTATTTTCTATAAATCACAATTTTGTGTTAAACCTTTTTTATTTCTTGATCACAATCTGTATTAAAACCTGTCACTTTTTGATCTGTGGAGGAAGCTGTGCAGCAATCGCTGGATCGGTTGATGGTATCGGTCAGTGTAAATGTTGCCAACAGTTGAATGCTAGTTCGTTTGCTTATCATTCATCATTCATTCTATGCAGGCATGAAAGTCATCGTTGGCTATTTGCTAGTTGTTTGGTTTAAACCGGAATCATTCAGTCCTTCTCACTGACTGCAGCACAATTGATCTGTGTGTTTAAACTGACCAAACGAGCAAACAGTTTCATCATTCGCTCAAACGATTTATCGCTACATGTAAAAGTTCCCTTTCATCACAGGCAGGATTACACTGAGAGGTAACCTCTATATGTAGATATCACAGTTCACTATAGGTGTAAGCTGTGACCATCTACTCCCCTCCCTGTAAAATAACCTCTGCACGTCACAGAGCAGGTCTAGAACAGTCTCCCATACAAGTCAATAGGTCAGCTCCTGTATGTTGTGCAAATGGCCCATGAGGCTGCTGTAAAGCATATATCTAAATGCTGTTACATGTAGCTCCAACAAAATACTAGCGACCACCTGCCCGTCCATGTGTGAATGAGTAGAGCGTGGGTTTGTGAGTGACTTACATGCTCTGCTCTGAATCACACGACGGTGACGTCATCAAAGGCACTTCATCCCCAGTGAGGGAGTTACATTCTCCGCCCCTGATTATATGACGGTGACATCATCACATGTCCTCTACGCACATGGCTGCTGTCCGGCTAGGTCTTCATTAGTATTCCATAGCAACTGAGGCCGCAGGGGGATTGTAGTCCACCCGTAATCTGTGCAACGATGCAGGACCTGTGATGATGTCACCGTTGTGATCTGGAACGGAGCATATAAGTTATTCACTCGGGATGAGGATCACCGTCATGTGATCGGCGGAGCATGATGGTCATGTCATCACAGGTCCTTCATCTCCACTGCTGTGCTGCTTCTGATCTGTGTTATATAGGATGAACAATGTATGTAGCAGAGCTGTGTGTGTGATGTACAATGCAGCACAGCTGTGTGGTGCGTTGCGCCACCAGAAACACTGGTACTATAATTTCCTAATACAGTGTTACCCTGAAAATAAGACACTATGTTATATTAATTTGTTCCCCAAAAGAGGCACAGTGTCTTACAACGCGCCAACACCTAGGTGAAGGTGTGTGTCTGCAAGATAATCCTGCTGTGGCAGTTTCCTGTAGTTGCAGCTGGCCAGCCCATGTCTTCACCCATCACTCTGGTGGAGACAAGATACACCAGTACCGTTATCTTTGACACGCTGCTGTTATACCAGGTCTATGGACAGTGCTCCGGGAGCGGGAGACAGCTGCACTGTTGTCAGTGGGGATGGTATATTGTAGCTTGTGTGTTTGATCACAACTCTGGGCTCCATTGGTCAGGGGAACCACATGTGGCTCCTGAGCCATCATATGGGGTCATCTCATAGAAAGTGATGGATATTAATGCTATTTCCCAAGGCAACATTTAATCTACAAAATGTCCTTTTCCGTTTCTCTTGCAGAGCGTCCCATATGATCATTTCGCTGGTTGAAAACCTTTCTGATTGCCTGGTTATGAATCTTGATAAGGTAACTACTGTGTGCTCCAATACTGTGTACAATGATGAGGCTGAGCTCCTACTGTATGCAAGGTTACTTTAAACATTGTATAAATGGCAGTCCCCCAATATACCTTTATAGTATTACATTAGTTTGTCTAGGGTGAGCTCACCTGTAGTGGCTCTGTTGGGACTAGATCAGTTTTGACGTAACGCACTGCAGATCTACATAACAAAAGCTCTACGTATGGCCTTCTACTTATAATATAGCTGAGTTCATCACCCTCGGGTAGATTGTGATTCTCTCTAGACGCCCTGTAGAGCTGTCGGGTGACTGCACATTGCCATTAGTAACGGCTTGTCCTGATCTGCGTGTAAAGGGACAGCTTCACGTCGCTCTTCAATGTTTTCTACTCCAGTTTTTACATCAGAAGCCTTCTTGATGCTTCCACTGAATCTCCAGCCACTGTTGAGAGAATAGTTTCCATATTTATAGGGTTATTCCCGTCTTATAAAATGATGGCATGTTGCTATCACTCTATGATTGGTGGAGGTTCAATCTCTAGGAAAGACTAAATGCTATGGCCCTTTCATTCTCAGGATTCATTGGGATCCCTCATGTCAAACCTGCATAGATCATAACGTAATTGCATATCCTAGTAGTATGCCTCACTCTGTAAGATGGAAAAAGATGGAGATGCTGTTAGATGAGAGAGGTGTTCCGGTATTCACACATGGATTTATACTGGTACAAATGTTCAGTTTATTATGTGTTTTAATAGAACACTAACGTTTCGGACAACTTGTGATTATCTTATAGCTTGTGTATCTCATCAATCTGGTAATATATTTCCAATAACATTGTTTTTCTTTTTTACCACTGTAAATCTAGGTTGAAGTGCAGCCCTGTTTGTCATCAGGCATTCTACTTCTGTAGTAACTGGAACGTTGGGACGTCTATTTAGCTGTGGGGGTAGGGGCTGTCGGTATTAGTGTATCTTGATGCCACCAGGAAGTCCTGGTGGAGCCAAGATTGACAAGGTGATGCCCCTTGTACCTGATTGGGTGCACAGCAGCCTTGCACACCGGTCCTGGAAGGCCACTAAAAGTGCACGTAAAAGACATACACCGGGGCCAAAGTGCAGGAAAAATACATTCAGCGGGCCCTGTTGAGCTTAAAGGCTCATAAAACGGCTTTTCCTTCATTGCCGGCGGCACACCACAAGACGCACCCTTCACCTGATTTAGTTAACACATACCGGTCGCAGCAGGGAGGCGACAGGGCCAGGGGGACAGGAGCACACGCTGGTAGCCTTCCCACCCCACCCGAGGTGGCTTTCCCTGCAGCGGAGCAGAAGCGCTGAGGGCGAAAGCTGTCCGCGGGGGAGCGTCCGACAGGGATCTGACAGTGGCGTTGGCGGAGCAGAAGCCCTGAGGGCGCCAGATGTCAGCAGGGGAGCGACGTCAATGGACCTAAGAGTCCCTCTGGAGAAGCAGAAGTGCTGAGAGCGGCAGCTGTGAGCACGGGAGCAGCCGACAGGGATCTGACAGTGCCGCTGGCAGAGCAGAAGCCCTGAGGGCGCCAGATGTTAGCGGGGAAGTGGCATCAATGGATCTGAGAGTCCCTCCAAAGGAGCAGAAGCGCTTAGAGCAGCAGCTGTGAGCGGCGCAGCGGCCAACAGGGAGCTAACTGTTCCGGGTGACCGTAAAATTACTTGTTAGGCTTACATTATTACTTTTTAATTCTGCCATGTTAAAGCGGTAACATGGCAGCATTTATGCACACTCTGCTACTAGGACCTTTCAGCCTTGGCCCAATCAGGAGCTGGGGGTGTGAGAGGGGCGTTCCTCCTGTCAAACCACTAGCTTCCGGTGGCGTCAAGGTACACTAATACCGGGGTTGTCTTCACACGCTCAGCTCCCTACACCCATGCAGCTCTCGGGTCTGCAGTCAGTGTGTACAGTCTCGCCTGATGTTTACTTAACCAGCTTGATGCACTTATCTTTTTATGTTGTAGGCAAAACAGCATAAGGTTGGGCTCACACAAATGGGTTGGATTCCACGAGTGGATATGCGCAGCAGAAGACTTGCGTATGGTCACATATGCATGCGGTTTTCCGCACAGATGTACATTTTAAGGACAGCGTATCGTCCGCTCGGAAGGACAAATGCAAACAAGGATGTTGCCCAATCCCCTGGTAACCACCTTCTATCACTCAGGCGACCTGCTCTTGTGCTGTCGTAGTGACAGCTATTCTGAATGCCTTCAGAACAGGATTCTGCTCTCTGGGCACAGCTGGTTTATACTACTTTTTTGGAAGTGGTATAAACCACTTAAAAAAAAAAAGAACACTGCCTTGTGGAGGAAGATCCCAGAAGAGTAAGCAAGGGTTGCAGACAGTCTGGATGGGGTGTTGCTCCCCAGACTCTGTCCTGCATTGTCTGCCCACAAATTCCTGCTTTCTTTATGCCATTTGTTATCTGGTCTCCTAGCAACGTGTGTACAAATCCGCGTTCATACGGGAAAAAATTGCGTATGCACTTTGGATTGAACGCATCCATGGAGATCAATGAAGCTCATGCATGCGGAATCCGTGGTAAAATAAAGCATGCTGCGATTTTTGTTCCACTTGTGGAATCCACAATTTCTACCTGCAAGTGTGAGCGACCCTGCACAGGTCAACGCATTTCAATGCTCACGTATTACCGCATATCATATGTGCGGACGGCGATCGCAGCATCCGTAATTCAAATCTGTTTGTGTTAGACTGGCCTAATCATTATTGGATTGATCTTTTAGCTGCTTTCCTAGTTTGTGTGTCTGTGCACGGTCATGGCATATCTTCTGTCTCTACATATAAAGATTACCACACATACCAAGCCAGGCAAATATAATATCAGAAGAGACAGGCTATGCACATACGGAGTGCAGATGTGGGAGGAGCCTGTGAATGTAGCCCCTCCCTCAACTAAGAAGATGTCCTATGGTCCCAGTTACTAGAGGAACTAAATGCCTAACAAGCAGTGGACTGCAGAGGGGCTGCACTTCCCACTTGTTTTACAGTAGTAAAGCAAAGTGTATTGAAAGTATATTAGAAACGTTAGTGTCCCTTTAAAGTCTGAGAAAGTGCAGTATAATTGGTGACACTGATATTGGCTTCTTTATTTCCTCAGCTCGATTATTGTGCCAGCTTGAAAAATCTCGATGCTATTTCCAGTAAACCAAATTACAAGTTCTTACAGGTAAGGTATATGCGTAGGTGTATTAGGTGATTAGATTGTAAACCATCCTTAGATTTAGGCCACAGGTCAGAAGCGTGGATAGCATTAGATGTTTTCACAAAGCGCAGCAGTATTTACTCGTGTAACGTATTAAAAACTGCTTCCACAATGCATCACAAAGTCACTGTGTTTTATGGTAAACCCAGTTTTTGATTCCATCTTGATCTTGACCACAGATCAATCACAGTTCATGGCCTTAGGGCTCATTCACAAAAGAGTACTTTAATTGCGGATTACACACTATATATCGTGGCCATTCAAATACATTGATTTTGGCACGTCTCGCTCAAACTAGCAGTTTTTTCATTTTTTTTAATAAGACGCACAAATATAAGCCCTACACCAAAAATAAGCCCTAGCTGCATAAAAAAAGCTTAGAACAAACAAATACATCACCTAACAGCCGCTGATCACTCTGCTGCATCTTCCCTGCAGCTCCCCGGCACTTGCTTGTAGTATTCTCTTAGTGCTTCCTTGTCAGGGGTTCAAAATCCCGGCCTACAGGAGGTCCTAGCTGTGATTGGTTCTTGAGAGCTGCGGCTCAGCTAATCGGAGCCAGCGCTTGATGAACCAATTACAGCCATTCAGTGAACGGATTCAACGGATGGCTGTGATTGGTTCATAGATCGCTGGCTCTGATTGGCTGAGCCGCGGTGCTCAAGAACCAATCGCAGCCAGCGCTTTCTTGCAATGTTGCAGGCTACAGAACATAGCTAATGTGACATAACCCATAGGGAAGCATGGGCTTCACATACATGCAACTTGTAGCATTGTCACATCGCAAGAAAATTGTGCGATTTTGTCGCCCGTGTGAAATCCGCCTTACATCCTGGAGCAGGTCTACTTTTCACAACAGAACGTATATCTTTTTCTGATTTCTTGTAAAGATCGTATATGTATACCGCTTCAACCATTGTAAATATCACGGATTTACTTTGCATGCCTCAGCGCAGCGTACAAACATGTATCCGCCACAATGAATGTCTCCATTCATATCCAGCAGTGTGACTCAGAAATGAGCTGTGAAATCAATGTGTACTTTGCAGTCTTGTCTGCATGTTAATCCTAATCCGATGTTCTGCTGTATGCGCTTCCTGATGCACCGTGGCGTCTAACCTTCATCCTTGTACTTCAGGGGGATATCTGTGACTCGCACTTTATAAAACAACTTTTTGAAACCGAAAACATAGATGTGGTTCTACATTTTGCTGCGCAGACTCACGTAGGTGAGTGGATTTACTCTGATTTCTCTAAATTACATAAGAGCAAGTGAAAGGTAATGCTGTGGGTTTTAGTTCCAATTCATTATATTTATGTATATAGGAGATAATGCGTATTAAGACCTGGGGGCGGCCATGTTGAAAAATCACTTCTTTACCCTGCTGTACTGTCTATATAGAAAACACAGCATGTGTGAACTTCATGGGCACGTAAAATGCATAGGGGGGGGGGGGGAGTTGTAATCTTATAGATAACTGCAGTCTCCAGAAAGTGCAGGAGTACAAAGGGGCCTTATCTGTGGATAGTGTCACTATATGTTCTTATATAGACCTCCAGCAGTACAGGAGATCTATCCTTGGGCTCCTTTTAGATAAGCCGATGTCGTTCTAACGAGCATGTGACATCATCGCTAACTCATTCGATCTCCTGCAGCCTGTTTATACAGGCAGATACATTGTTGGCTCATTCAAATGAGAATCGTTCATTCTTTCACATTTGCTATATAAGGCTAACTTCACATGGGTGAGGGAGATATATTCTGCTATATTCACAACCCAATATCACACTTGTGTGAAATCCCCATGGATGCGAAGCGTATCCATGTGAAAACAGCCTTGCATCACTGCGGAGATGAAGGGAATCCCCCGTCACGGCTGTTACATCCACGGCAGAGGATCGCAGAGTTCTCCCATTGGTTTCAATGGGCCGCCCTACTGCGACGCGATATCTCGTAGCTAGATCATGCCGTGATTTGATTTCTGCATCGCCGTGCCATGCAGGAAAACATCGCCAATGCGTTGGAACCAATTCAAAAGTATGGGGTTCATATTTGTACATCTCGCAACACTCAAATCCCACACGGATCACGCGTGCGGGTGATCCGCTGCGGATATCTCCCCGTGGATATGAGGCCTAAGTGAATGAGCGGGACTGAACGAGCAGAGTTTAAACCGAACGATAAGGGAACAAGCCAACGATTTTTATGCCTGAATAAAATGAATGATAAGTAGTTTGGGAAAACGTTTTATTGCTTTGTCTCTTTTGCATCGTCCCGTTTACACTGAGCGATTAACGTTCCGATTATCACTGGATCATCCTACTCTGAAGGATTAGTGCTGCCAGCGATTGACTAACAATGATTAGTTCGCTTATCTTTCATCATTCAGTTTTGGCTGGCGTAAAAATCAAACCACAACCGACCCGTGTAAGCAGGCAGTGGCTCATCTATAAGGGACTGCTTGTCTACTGTACTCGAGAGAGAGCATCACCTTTTTCGAGTACCTGCTGGCTCGTCCCTGAAGATTCGGGGGCGGGGGGGGGAGTACGGAGGAGAGTGAGAAAGATCACTCTCTCTCTCCCTCCCCATCCCCTCTGCAACCCCTCCGCTCAGCTCTCTCATCTCTAATCCTAAATGGACTTAAACGGCAGTCTGATTAATGCTTTTTCTCCGCTGATCAGAATGTTGTGCTGCTCCGTGGTACCACTTGACTCTCTGAATCCTACAGCGTCTTGTGTGAACCGGAAGTCGGTCTCTGTCTATTCCTGTGAGACACACATTAAGAGTGACTGACTTCCAGCCCCCTTATAGGAGGACTCATAGAGTCAAAATATGGGTCACTGAAATGAAGCTGACCATTCAAGAAGAAAGCGACCCGTAGGGAAATTCCTAGCACTACTATTTACCCCATGATCATTACAGTCAGACCCAGCAATAACCTTTGTCCAAGTGTGCTTCTTTAATTCAGCTACCCTCTAATAATGAGATGACTCTACTATCCCAGACTATATAAGGCTACAGAAAATATCAGCCTCTGGTATCCAGTAGGAAAATGGAATATTTCAGGGGCCCTGCATGCGCCCCGCTCCTGTCCCGCTATCAGTGAGCAGCAAGACTGAAGAAGCAGCTGCCGAATAAATACTGAGGAATGTTAATAACCCTGTGTATGTGCGTGTCTATTAAAGGGTTGCGCCTTCTGCCCAGCCTTTTGGTTTATACAATTTCGTTCTGCATATGTCTACCCGTGGGTTGTACATATCCAGGGTGGGCTGCACCCAGCACCCCATGCATGGACCTCTCTTGCTACTTCACCATCAGGATACCTAATGAAGACCAGGACCTACTCCCCACCACTGCACATGACCCCCACTGACATAGCACCCCTCTTTTTTTCTACACCATATCATTTATCTTTATTTTTTCCATACAGATCTATCGTTTTTGGATTCCTGTAAGTTTGCCTATGTGAATATCTATGGAACGCACATTCTTCTTAATGCTGCTTATGAAGCTGGCGTGGAAAAGTTCATCTACATAAGTACAGATGAAGTATATGGTGGAAGCCTCGATCAGGTGGCTATTTCCTTTTTTTTTTCCCCCTCCCTCTCCCTTGTAATACTCTAAAAATGTGCATAGCTCTCCACGTCGGAGGCCACAGTCACACTTGTGCCTCTGTCTATGGCTGATCCCATTGTTCAGCTCAATCCTTGGAGCTGAGCAACGAAAATGCTGGGTCTGAGTGGTGCTGGATGGCCACTATTATGGCCATTTTTTGGCGCCGGAGGCTCCCACAAAGCCTCCACACAGATGTCAATGTGACCTTAGGGTATATTCACACAGCCAAATATATAAGACAGAAAATTACGGGCAATATCGCCCCCCCAAAACAATGGACATGCAATTTTTCTATCTATAGGAGAAAAAAAAAAACTGCATTTCCATGCAGATGTGATTTTTATTTTTTATTTTTTTTACCTTTTCCTATTGAAACCTGCTGTGAGCTTAGAACGAACAAGCAATACCGCCCCTTTTACACGGCACGATTCTCGAGCGCACAAGTGAGTGACGTCACTGCTAATTGTTTGCGCTCGTGCAGAATGCTTAGATGGGCAGATCATCGCTAAGAGTCGCTTACTTCGTGTTCACTTCTTGCTCAGTCCTCACATCCTATGTGAAGCAAGAAGCGGGGAGCGTTTAGATATAACGAGAAGTGTGCGAATTAGCAATGATTTTTATGCAGGCTGAAACTGAGCAATAAATCAAAACTGCGCGATGGCTTTACGTTAAGACGTAACAATTATCGCGCAAGGAATGATAATCAGATATGGATGCAATAAATAGAGAAATGTCCGACTGCTTTAGAGATCAGCTCGAGGTTGTAAGCATTTCAAGGGAATCTGACTCCTACCTTCAGCGCTATAAACTAAGCTGACGGCATAAGTAGGTGACCAGTGATGTTTGGGGATGTAAGTGTTGTACCTACCTCCCCCGTTGTTCCCTTGCTGTCAGCGCTGGGATTCAAAATCTGCGCATAGAGAAAATCTGCACTGTATGAACTACGGCGCACATTGCCTGAGCACTAAGAGCAGATTTAAATGGGGATTTGGACATAGAATTTGTGGCAGAGTTCTGCTACATGATCTGGATTTCAGGGGTTCTTATCTTTTAACCCCTTGACAACCAGGCTGTTTTGTACCTTAAGGACCAGACACTTTTAGGGATTTTCCCCATGTTGAGGTTTTACTGCCCTATTTTTTTTCCTTCAGCTACCAAAATTATTTTTGCTGAGTTTTTTTTCCCCCGTGACATATAGGGCTAGTTGGTGGTGGTGGTGGTGGTGGTGGTTTTTGTTTTTTAAATTACTTTATTTTAGCATAAATATACTATGGGATTCATTTCCGACCCTTTGATATATATAATATGTAAGGTTTCGGATTACAGGGTGCATACAGCGACTTTTCTTTTCTATGTATATTTTTTTATTTTATTCTGAAATTTTTTCTTTCTTATTTATGTAACTTTCTTTTACCATCTATGTCCTCCATGATGTCATATAAGACCTCTGGGGGACATTCACCTCCCTTGTAGTGACAATAGCCAGTGGCAGAGCTAAACAGGGTCTGCTAGGACCCTGTAGCTCTGCTGTGCCAGGGAACATCCAGTGGTCACATGATCGCCGGCTCGTGTACCGGAAGAAACACTTCCACTTCTTAGTACATAATGCTCATTGAGCGCTGTGTACTCAGGAAAGGGGAAAGCAGAAAGGGTTAAATCCCACTTCACCCTCCTCCTCTGGGTTCTCAGCTGTCACTAACAGCTGACAGCCCGACCTGCTGCTGCTTGATCGCAGGAGGCTTTAATCCTGCGCCGTACTTTTGTGATCGGCCGGAATTAAAGCCGATATATTTACAGCACTTGGTCCTTAAGAGGTTAAGCAGTTTAGCCACTGAGGTCAATCGCCAGATCTTACTTTGGTTAAGGGTTCTGAAAACCCTGTAATACTACATTTTGCCCAGTTTACCTGACATGCCTGCTAACCTAGGTGTAAAGTCATGTGTGTCAGTAGATTGAAGCAGCGGTTTGTATATCTAGAAAGGCACATTTTAGTGTTGGACTTTCCAGATCCTATAGCCATCCCCTCCTATCCTGTAAAGGGTCTCTAGCCGGCAGCCTCCCCTCCATCCGTGAGCAGTGCCTAATACGGCCTCACCTTCTATACATCCTCTAATGGCTAGAGGTCAGCTTGGTGTAAACAATCATTCTGCAAGCCTGGATTGTGTTATTCCCAGTACAGAATTATGTAGATGAGTCTCTTCATTCCAGAATATTTTGCCCAGTATTCTGCACATTATTCCACCTCGCTGCCATCTCTTAAAAATTCATATTTCATTAGGAATTTGATGAAACCTCACCAAAACAGCCAACGAATCCATATGCGTCGTCCAAAGCAGCTGCGGAAAGCTTTGTACTGTCTTTCTGGGAAAGATACAAGGTAAGGAGGCGAGGCGAGAGCCAAGGATATATTAGCACTGGGAGTCTTAGCTCTATTCAGCGGGGGACGTGTGGAAATGAAGCATCACACAGCCATATGTTGTCAAGTGTGAAATGATTATTTCTACTGCTGGATGTATTTAGGACGGAGCCCAAACTGTCCCACCTGCTCTGCAATGCACCAGCTGCCATTCATTTCTTTCACTACCGCCTGTAATCTGTCCAGAGCGACAACATAAATACACTTATGCCATTTTTTTGCCTTTGCGTAGCATCTGTGGTGCTCTTACCTCGTGAGGATTCTTCACTTTAATCAATTGCCTCTTTTTTTTTTTTTTTTAAAGTTTGTGTAATAGAAAATCCTGAATGCTGCATACACATTATGCCGAGCAGTGCGGGCTACTAAGAGATTACCAGCAGCATGTCTACAATAGTGCTGCAAAGTTTGTGTACGTGTCATCACGTGACATCATTCAGCAGAATACCCTGCCACATACCAAGCCTGAAGAAGGGTTGATTGTACTCAGAACTTAGGTGACTTCACGTTAATTTACTCCATAATTGGCATAAAACTCTCAGAAGGTACCTGAGGAGGATCACTGAGGGCCATCTCTATTTTAGCTCAGTACTACTTGCTGTATGATATAAAGTCTCATTTAGGCCTCACGTCCACAGGCATAATTGAATTGCGGAATCTGCCTGGGTCACCCGTGCGGATAATCCGCAGTTCAATATGCCCATAGACTATCATTGGGCATCCGCAGTTATTTAAATACCTGTGGATGTCTTTTTTTTTTTTTTTTTCCTGGCGTGTGGATCGCACGTGGGTGAAAAAAAACCGCAACATGCTCTATTTTTCTGCTGATCCTGCAAGGATGAATTCCATTGAAGTCAATGGAAGCCGTCCGGTCCGCGGCACTCCCGCAGCTGACACTGTGGATGTGCCGTGGATCCGCAGGAAAGCAGGAGGTTTAAAAAAATAAAGAAGGCACGGCACATGCGTGCGGCACACTGGCCTGGCGTGCCAAGCGCATCCGCCGTGCAGAAGAAAGAAGATCCGGCTGTGACAGAGGAGACGTGCGCCACATCCGGACAGGTGAGTAAATGTATTTTTTGCTTCATGTCTGCGGGTACGGCAGGAATCTGCTGCGGGATTCGACACTCCTAATCCGTGCGTGCCCGTGGACATGAGGCCTTAGACGGGCCGAAAGTTGTCTAAACGACTGCACAAGGGTTGACACCACCACTATGGTCGTTAGCCCTCGTGCCGAGCGTTTAGACAGGCAGAGAACACCGCTGGATTGCGGGCCTCTCGCTCGGCGCTTCATTCTATGTGTAGTGGGGAGCATTTACACGCAGCGAGAAGCCCGCGATCCAGCAATGTTTTTTAGGCTGACTGAAATTCAGCAACGATGAAAAATGAAGGAATAGTAATGTATTTTTTTGCATTTAGCCGGGACGATTCTCTCTCATTTGAGTTCATTTGAACAAATTTTGAGCAATAATTGTCCCGTGTAAATGGTCCTTAAGGCAGAGAGGCCTGAGAGACGGGCAGCGGCTTATAAAGAAGTGCTGTGACCCATCCCTCTGCATCAAGGAAAAGGGCATGACTAACAAACCAGTTCTAGTGATTTACCCAAGTATTCTAGAGGGCAGAGACTGATAGTTTAGATTCCCTGCCCTCAGCTAAATAACCAAGGCAGTCGTACATTGTGAACAGAGCAGAGGGGCTGTGGCAATGTCCTGTGGTGGCAGCATCTCTCTACTCACTAGTGTATTCTGGCAATGGCAGAGGACTCTGGCACCGTATTAAAAAAAACAAAAAAAAACCTTTTGGATTACAAATCTGAACCGCAGGTTAATTCCTGTGCTGAGGAAATCCACAGCTTGTAGATAAGACTTTTTTTCAGCTGTCATCCACTGTGGATTTTCCAAGTGCAGATCCACATGGAAAATCGGCAGCCTTTCCAGTGTGTGTGGATGTAGCCTCCTTTATTTTCTGTTACTGCATGCTCCATACTAATTCTATCCACCACTAGGAGGTGCACATAGTAATTGGACACAAAGATCGAAAAAGTGGGCCCCTAAATATGTTCCATCATAATACCTAGAAGTTCATTTGTGCTGTAAAGTCATCACCCCTCGTCTTGGTCGGCAGCCCAGGGTGCCTTTACCTGGGGGGACTCTCATGCTTTTATACAGGAGCGATACTCTCACTGAATGGAGGTTGATTGCTTCGGAGATTTCTTCTCACTGTCCAGCTCCATTCAGAGTAAACAGGCAGTGATTGGTAGATGTGCCTGTTTACACAGGCCGATCGTTGTTTAATGATTATGCCTACATAAGCCGAACGATTAGCAAACGAATTATCATTGGCATCATCTGACAAGTTGCTGTCACTTTTCTGGGTTCAAATACATATATTTTGAGGATATGTTGTGGTATTTAATGCAGCGGACAGTATAGTATGTCCATGTACAGGTGCTCCCCGACTTGCGAACAGGTTCAGTTCCGGGAGCCCGTTCGCAAGTCCGTTTTGTTCGCAAGTCGAACAAATGGTAGCATGGAGGGGATCGCGGGTGGATCCCACTCCATACAACGTCGGGTGCAGGCTGTTCTTACAGCGGGCACCCGGCGGCAGCAGTTCCGACGAGCCTCGCCGCTTGTCGGAACTGTTAACACTTTAAATACCGCTCTGACAGCGGTATTTAAAGTGTTAACAGTTCTGACGAGTGGCGCGGCTCGTCGGAACTGCTGCCACCGGGTGCCCGCTGTAAGAAACAGCCTGCACCCAACGTTCAGGGGGCCCATACAGCGTCCCACGATGAGATCACGGGACGCTGTGTGGTTGCTAGGCAGCCGGGGACCTCCTGAAAGGCCCCAGGGCTGCCTATGCAGAGTGCCCATCAAGCGCACGGCTTGATAGGCGCTCTGCATAGACAGCCCTAGGGCTTTTCAGAAGACCCCCGGCTGCCCAGCAACCGCGATGTGACCGGACAGGCTTCTATCAGGCTTGATAGAAGCCTGTCCGGTCCCTGCACAGTACGATGTACTGCCATAGCATTACATCATACTGTGCAGGACAGATAGTTCGTATCTAGCGAAATTCGTAACTCGAATGTTCGCAAGTCGGGGACTATCTGTATGTGGCTTCGGCTGTTTGTGTTGTATTAACCAGTCTATTAACATTGATGATCAACCCCAATTTCATTTCTCTGCAGTTTCCAGTTATTATCACCAGATTTAGCAATGTGTACGGACCACATCAGTACCCAGAAAAGGTTAGTGGGATTGTTCTTTATTTTTTCAGTGCGTTACAGATTTTTAAAACATTTTTGGAGCCTTATTAGAAGTGTTGCAGTTGCTGTTTGTCAACATGCAGTTGTGAGCCAGACCTGAATGTATCTCTGGATCCCGATAAAAGAATAACAATGATTGTGCGTCTCTGAAGAAGAAAACCTACGTATTCGCCAGCGTCACTTCATGGCCCAACATGTATGCATATAATACACTTCTCGGGCGGGGGGAGGGGGAGGCAATGAATGAAAAGAATTCTTCGACAAAAGGGATCAGAGGAGAATGTCAGTTTTTTGACGAACAGGCAGTGCACAGTCCACCAAATTACAGTTGAACACAATCCCCGAGCTCCAGCTGACCTGTCCAAAACCACAACTCCTCTTTCCATAGCACGGATGGGCTATAATGGCAGGCAACCAGTTCCAGTGCCATCGCCATCTGAGAAACAAAAGGGAAAGACTCTAGTAGACAAAAGAGCATAAAAGTCGGATCCCTAACAGTGAAAAAACATCTTGTGGTCAGATGAATCCAGATTAGTGTGGCTTCATGCTGATGGGAGGGTCAGGATTTGGTGCAAGCGAAGCCGAAATCGACTGCTGTGAGTGACTTTTATCTGTGCATTGCTATGTAAAGACTCATGCGCTCGGGGGTTGAGTCGGAATTTACATCAAGCTTTCTGGTAAAATTCTAGCTAGTTTTGCTGCTAAAATTGCCAAAATCCGAACCGGACCCTATTAAAGTCAATAATGGAAACTGAGACACAAGTGAATGCAGTTCTAACAAAATGTCAGCTGTGAGCAGAACCAGTATGTAGACGTTTTTAGTTCCCATTCACTGACTGCAAGCAGAGACCTAGAAAGCCAAAGTATATTAAGAACTTGCTGTCATCGTAGAATGGTTAAATGGTAACTAATTTATGACCTGTCAGACCGCTTTTAATCTATTATATATACATACACATATATAGTACAGTTTAAAGTACTGATCAGTGGGGGTCCGGGCGCTGAGACCCCCATAGATCACTGAAAAAACAAGCAGGCTGGGCTGGGCTGGCTGTTATCGGCGAGCCATGTGGGGACTTTCTCTGAAGTATTTATTTTTGTTTTAAGTTTTTAGTTACCTTTTTAAGCTTTATTTACATAAAGATGGAAAACTACTCTACCTGCACTTCACCTCACCAAATATTATTAGGCTGCCTGTCCATGATAAATCACCCGCCGATTGCGCTCTGTAAAGCTTTTTCCTAGGATTACTAAGGAAAGCGCAGCGCCGGCGTCCACAAACGGAGAATCGTAGCGATAAGAGATGGATAAGAGATGTGATATGGGCGGGCATGGAGGCTCTAGTACCCTGTTGTACCGCCTCTAGCTTGGATACAAGATGTGATACAGGCGAGTATGGAGGCTCTAGTACCCTGTTGTTCCGCCTCTTGCTTCGATACAAGATGTGATACGGGTGGCATGGAAGCTCTAGTACCCTACTGTATCGCCTCTAGCTTGGATAAGAGATGTGATACGGGCGGGCATGGAGGCTCTAGTACCCTGTTGTACCGCCTCTAGCTTGGATACAAGATGTGATACAAGCGGGCATGGAGGCTCTAGTACCCTGTTGTTCCGCCTCTTGCTTGGATACAAGATGTGATATGGTGGGCATGGAGGCTCTAGTACTCTGTTGTACCGCCTCTAGCTTGGATGTAAGATGTGATACTGGCAGGCATGTAGGCTCTAGTGCCCTGTTGTTCTGCCTCTAGTTTGGATACAAGATGTGATACGGGTGGGCATGGAGGCTCTAGTACCCTTTGTTCCGCCTCTAGCTTGGATACAAGATGTGATACGAGCGGCATGGAGGCTGTAGTACCCTGTTCCGCCTCTACGTGGATACAAGATGTGATATGGTGGGCATGGAGGCTCTAGTACCCTGTTGTACCACCTCTAGCTTGGATACAAGATGTGATACAAGCGGGCATGGAGGCTCTAGTACCCTGTTGTACCGCCTCTAGCTTGGATACAAGATGTGATACAAGCGGGCATGGAGGCTCTAGTACCCTGTTGTTCCGCCTCTTGCTTGGATACAAGATGTGATATGGTGGGCATGGAGGCTCTAGTACTCTGTTGTACCGCCTCTAGCTTGGATGTAAGATGTGATACTGGCAGGCATGTAGGCTCTAGTGCCCTGTTGTTCTGCCTCTAGTTTGGATACAAGATGTGATACGGGTGGGCATGGAGGCTCTAGTACCCTTTGTTCCGCCTCTAGCTTGGATACAAGATGTGATACGAGCGGCATGGAGGCTGTAGTACCCTGTTCCGCCTCTACGTGGATACAAGATGTGATATGGTGGGCATGGAGGCTCTAGTACCCTGTTGTACCACCTCTAGCTTGGATACAAGATGTGATACAAGCGGGCATGGAGGCTCTAGTACCCTGTTGTACCGCCTCTAGCTTGGATACAAGATGTGATACAGGTGGGCATGGAGGCTCTAGTACCCTGTTGTACCATCTCTAGCTTGGATACAAGATGTGATATGGCGGGCATGGAGGCTCTATCACCCTGTTGTATCTCTTCTAGCTTGGATACAAGATGTGATATGGCGGGCATGGAGGCTCTAGTACCCTGTTGTACCGCTTCTTGCGTGGATGTAAGATGTGATACCGGCAGGCATGGAGGCTCTAGTACCCTGTTGTACCTCTTCTAAGCTTGGATGTAAGATATGATACGGGTGGGCATGGAGGCTCTAGTACTCTTTGTTCCGCCTCTAGCTTGGATACAAGATGTGATACGAGCGGCATGGAGGCTGTAGTACCCTGTTCCACCTCTACCTGGATACAAGATGTGATATGGTGGGCATGGAGGCTCTAGTACCCTGTTGTACCGCCTCTAGCTTGGATACAAGATGTGATACAAGCGGGCATGGAGGCTCTAGTACCCTGTTGTACTGCCTCTAGCTTGGATACAAGATGTGATACGGGCAGGCATGGAGGCTCTAGTACCCTGTTGTACCGCTTCTTGCTTGGATGTAAGATGTGATACCGGCAGGCATGGAGGCTCTAGTACCCTGTTGTACCTCTTCTAAGCTTGGATGTAAGATGTGATACGGGTGGGCATGGAGGCTCTAGTACCCTTTGTTCCGCCTCTAGCTTGGATACAAGATGTCATACGAGCGGCATGGAGGCTCTAGTACCCTGTTGTACCGCCTCTAGCTTGGATACAAGATGTGATACGGCGGGCATGGAGGCTCTAGTACCCTGTTGTACTGCTTCTAGTTGGATACAAGATGTGATACGGGGGGCATGGAGGCTCTAGTACCCTGATGTACCGACTCTAGCTTGGATGCAAGATGTGATACGAACACAAACCCAGCCGTCATCAGTGCCCAAACTAATCCTAGATGCATCGCTGAAGACAACCCGGTTCCACACTGTAGCAGTTCAGTTATGTTGTTTATGATAAGGTGTGAACCTTTTCAGGGTGCTTTTTTTTTTTTTTTTACAATTTGTACATATATGCATGTGGAATACAGTAATTCTGTCATCTCATTCTGAGCGCCTTGCTATCCCCACGTCTGCTGCCCATATAATTGTGAGATGGCACCTGGGATAGGCTGTAGTTTTCCTGGCACCATTTCAGGGTACATATAATTTATTGCTGCATTTTTTAAATCTTTTTTTGAACCCCCCCCCCACCTTTCCATTTTTTTTTCTCGTCACTTTCAATGGGATTTTTAAAATAAAGATTGCTGTCGGTTTGCTTCTGTTGTGTTTAGAATTTCCATTTTGCATTCTGTTCTGGCTAAAAAAGGGAAACATAACAGAATGGAAGCGAACTTTTATTTTTGAAACCCCACTGCCAGTGACAGAGAAAAAAAATGTAAATGTTTAATTACGTCTTTCTGGTCCAAAATGGAACATGGAGGCCGCATTGTGTCAGAACCCTCAGACCATAATGTTGTGGTATATCCTAGTAATATGCGATAACATTATGGGATGCGGAGCTGCACTCTGTTCTTCTTTATTGTTGATTTAAATCATTCATAGCCATGTTTCATCAGGCCCCAATACCCCTCTCCGCCCGCATCCCACTCGCTGGACTACAGGACACCTAGATCCGGAGGTCTCACGCCGGAGAGCTGCCTGTTTAGGTTCCAGTTCCTGGAGATCTTTACACCTTCTTGTAGTCTCCATCCATCTTTTCCTAATAGTGATTCATTCAGAAGGTTTGAAGTGTTTTCTGCTCCAGCGTGATTGTAAATGCCGCATTAAATGACATTTGTAGAAGCATTAATTGCAGAAAGCGTGGTTAACATCTGTTTTTCCTGTTCTGTAATTCTGGTTTTATTGCCTGCACACCATGTTATTACTTTAGTAAAACAGTATGAAAGAAAGCCATTATGTGATCTTAATTGCACTTTGCTGCTTTGCGTTCACAATTACTGCGTAAATCTGCACGGGTCCTGAAATAACCCACTAAAATGACACCTCTGTGTGTTTAAGTACTCAATGGGCTAATAAACGTCTAATTGATGGGTTATACTTCTGAACTTCTATACTACTGTGTGTGTGTACTACATTTGTTTCCTAGATGATTTTATTTTTTTTTTACCCCCCACCCGCAGTTAAAATACTTTGTCTTTACGCTGCTGTAGATGTAGATATAGAATTTTTTTTTTAACCCTACTAATAGTAATCTGTGTATTTTGCTTCCAGGTTATACCCAAGTTTATTTCTTTACTGCAGCAGAACAGAAAATGGTGAGTAAATGCATGTGTCTTTTTGCATATGAATCTATGCAGATGTAGGGGCTCCTACACACTTGCATTTTCTTTAACGCGAATGTCAATGGGAATTTCTAATGTTGAAAACACATCACAAGTTTGTGCTTTGCGATTTTTGTGCGATGCGTTTTTAACATTAGAAAGTCCCATTGACCATCGCATAAAAAAACCGCACTGTTTAAAAAACACAAGTGTGCAGGAGCCCTAAGACTATCCATACACATAAAGGGGGCTTTACACGGAACAACTACCAGCTGAAAAATCGCTCACGGTTGTCCTGAGCTAATAGGGTACTGAGCAATAAATCTCTCATGCTAGTTTCTTAGTTTCAGCTTACGGGAAGTGAGTAGTGAACATGTTTTTGCTCAGTGTGAAGAGGCAGTCATTGATCGTTGAACGACTGCCTGTTCACAGTGACTGAAGGTTGGCCAACTGGCACTTGCTGAATGACTATTGTTCCTGTTTGAAAATTCAGAAGCGATGTGCGCTGGTCATCCCAACGAATGACAATCTTGCCATGTATGACAGCTTTGACAGACCTATCTCCTCTCTGCATTCAGATAGCTGCTGCCAGTGCGGCTTATTTTCTCCAAGACAAAAGGATCAGGCAGTAGAAATCCAACTTTCCCCGACATCTGCAGTCGTAGAGCATCCGGAGGCTGCGATACATATTAGGTAATCAAAATCTAACCTGTATTGCCAGCCTCGGTTTCTGAAGGGTGGACTTTTCCCTTTTAACCCTTTCCAATGCACTGTCTGGCGTCTTCCTACATTCTGATTTGAAGCGTGTACAGCTCCAATATCAGAAGACGTCCGACAGGGTATTCTTACCGTCTATTGCTAGCCACTCCGCTGTCGGAGCCTCTCTGGCGCACACACACTGGCTTTAGCCAGCAGATGGCGCCTTTGTACAAGAGCAAAAAGAGAAAGCCTTTCAGGAAACCCTGAATCCAAAATTAGATTGGAAAGGGTTAAATGAAGGAAGATAGCATAAAAAGCTGCAGCCGTATAAGCCAGTAGAAGAGCAGTCCATTGTTAAGGCTGCTTTTACACGGCACGATAAATCGTTTGCATGAGCAAATGATGGAAGTTCACTTGTGCAGCCTATTTAAACAAGCAGATCAATTCTTTGCAATTTCATTCGCCTGTCGTTCATTCTCTGTACCAGTGAACGTGAATGCCTAAACAATTGCTGGTCATGCACAACGACTTGCGAACCGGACAACATTTTATTTATAAAACAATCGAACGACTAATTCTCGTTTGTTGTTCAGTTGTTGCTGTGTTTACACTGAACGATTATAGTTCAAATCAAATCGCACAATCCAGTGATTGTTTTTGAACAATCGTTGCGTGTAAAAGGGCTCTAACTTAACACATCTAGATCATTGCTGTTATTTTTTTATTTAACCTTCATTTAGTACATATTTATAAACAAATACTATATGTATATTCACTCGTTTTACTTTTGACAGCTGTATTCACGGCTCTGGGATACAAACCCGGAGTTTTCTGTACGCCTCTGATGTAGTGGATGCATTGTTGATCATTCTAAAGCTGGGGAAGGTTGGAGATATCTACAATATTGGTACCAATTTTGAAATATCTGTTACCCAACTTGCTAAAGAACTAATTCAAATGGTAAGTTCCAGTAGTTGTCACAGATCATTCTCCCCTCATCCCTGCTGCCGGCCTACATATGGTTCCTGTTCTCCTAGTATTACCTATTGATGAGTGGTGGAGGCACCCAGAGCCTACTCTGCTTTCTGTATTCTGGTACCGGTTTAGCTTCTAACACTTGGACTAACCATACAATCCCAGAAGGCTTGAACTACTGCTGGGGAATAATGTCATTTTAAGGAGAATTTGTCACCAAGTAGAACGTCCCTGAGCTACTATAATATGTGGTCAGTCAGAGAGACCTATGCCGTTCTCTGGCGTAGGGACAGTGCTCTCTGTTGTAATGTATCACAAAGACTCTAAGCTCCTAAAAAAATTTAAAAAAAGTAGAGCTCCGCAATGCTTCATAGTTCAAAGCGCTGCCGGCATGAAGGCGGAGCGGCCCGGGGAGCGTTCTCCTCCCGCTTACATCCACGACTGCTGTTTACACTGAACAGTTTCTGTTTGCAGAAAACTTAACAATTCTTCTTCAGTCGCTGCATACATTTACACGGGACGGTTAACCCTCAGATTCCCGCAGGAGCACGGCAATTTGAACAATCGTCTTGTGTTAAAAGGGCCATTAGGCTCCTTCTGCACAGAGCGAGAAGTCATGTGAATGGGCGAACAATGACTGAGTTTGATCATGCAAACTGTTTATACATGCAGATAAATTGTAGGGATCAAAGACCATCTGACACTAGTGTTAACCTTTAAGATGCCACTGTCCGTTCTGATGGCAGCATTTAAAAGGCCTGACAGAGGAAGGGGCCTCCGTCTGTCACCCACACAAGATCACGGATAGGATAGAGGGCCAGCTAAAATACCGGCTCAGTTGATACAAAACCAAAGTTATGACTCAATAGAAGCACATTACTAGTTACATGTGATCCAGGCCACACAGGTACTAATGTTAAATCCCCAGGAACTGAAAAAAAGTTAATGATATTCTGTGTGCATGAATGAATCTTATTTGACCTGAATCAGGTTTATTGATTTTCCTAAACCAGAATAAGAAAAAAGGTGCCTGCACACGGGCGGATTATTACTGCGGAATCTGGAGTGGGCGTCCGCCTCTGGGTTCTGCAGCAAATACCCTCCATTTCATGCAATGGAAAAGGGATATTTATTTATTTTTTTATGCACACAAGTAGAACCCAATTGCGGTATCCTCACAAGGAGGAAAAATCACAGCATGCTTCATTTTCCTGTAGTGTCCGCATTGAAGTCAATATAAGCTGTCCGACCCACGGCATTGCGGACGGGCTATTGATTCCGTGGAAAAAGCAGGAGTTTAAAAAATAAAATAAAATCTGTATTGCGAGCTGTGCGAACCATCCGCAGTATAGATGAAGCGAACCGAAAGCCCGTACGTGTGGACGCTGCTGCTGCCAGGGCCGGATTCCGACTTGCCTGTGTACATG
Source organism: Eleutherodactylus coqui (assembly GCF_035609145.1). Classification (NCBI taxonomy): domain Eukaryota; kingdom Metazoa; phylum Chordata; class Amphibia; order Anura; family Eleutherodactylidae; genus Eleutherodactylus; species Eleutherodactylus coqui. The sequence continues at coordinate 404,318,183 of NC_089837.1, forward strand.
CGGTCAAACTCACAGGTTTTATTGCATAATGAAATGCTTTTCAATACTTTATCTGGCCACCAAGCCAAATTTAAAGCTACTCAGATATTTTTTCCACATCTGTGGTGTAAGACATCAGGAACTGTGGGTTACAACCGGGAAACCAAAAGTATGTTAGTGTTCTAGAACGGCAAAATGGAATCCTTGACTATTTAACACTCGAGAGATCTGTTAAGCCCCATTTACACGCAACAATTGTCGTTTGAACGACTTAATTACTTTTTTTGCTTTTTAAATGCTGAGCATTTACACACACAGATAATCACCATTTCCCTCGTTAGCTATGTAAACACTGTATATATGTTTGTCTGACATAAGAGTCATTGTGTTTAGCTGGGCAAACAATCATCGCTCCCCTCAAGCCCTTTGAAAGACTGAATGCCGTTTAAACCTAACGACAAACGAACTATTTTATGCTGGCTGACACTCGGCGATAAACGACAAGTGAACGAATGGTGCACCAGCGAATTTTGAGCGATAATCGTTGCGCGTAAATGGGCCTTTACTAAAAGCCGGCAAACCTTCTCTCTACCCGTTTACAAAAGAGAACTTCCAGCAAGCTGTTACTTGGTCAGCTCTCTCACAGATTGCCTTCCTGCGTCCCCCTCACAGAGGACAGAATTGTGCTCCCAGCTTCCTCTTGAATAGGTGCAGATATGGTGGATAATTCCACTGCAGATATGGCTGTGAATCCACACGTGTTGCATGTGGTTTTTGCTATAGGTTCACTGCGGTTTTCATCCTACTGAGTGATTTCCATTGTGAAACCCCCCCAGCTTTTCTGCACACGGATGAGCATACAGCAGATCTGAGGAAGGGGTTCCCGATGTCGCAGGATGGGATCTGATTCCTTCCTTGCATTGGCTATACAGTTCCTTCAGTACAGCTATATGCTTCTATGCACATGTGGACTCATTAGGAGTGCTATTTTCTTTTTGCTTGTAGTGTGATGAAACCCATTACCCACTTTCTGACACATTTCTTTTATTAGTAAATGTTTGAGATTTTCATATACACCCTTCAAACACGTAAAAATGCCTGATTGCCAATTACCGACAAGCTGTTGTTAATGACATAGACTACCGTTATGGAAGGAATGCTATAAGTTGATATACGAAGCATTTAAACCACCAGATGTCCACCTAGCACTTCATGACTACTTTTGTGACTTGGTTTTATGTTGCCATTTTCTCCATAATGACAAAAAAATTATTAATACCGTTCCAGCTATTTTTCCAACATCAACGTATTGTTAATTACACTTCTCTATTTTTTTAAATTTTTTTAAAGATCCAAAATACTTCCTCGGATACAGAAACGGAGCATTGGATGTGTTATGTTAACGACAGGTAATTCATCGTTCAAGCAGTTACGTCCATTTACCCTAAATGTATCTGCTACATATAAATAAAACCTCTTAAATCCTTTTCAGTTCTGTTTAATCCATTGTGTGAACGTGGGGGTTTATACTCTGTAGCAACACTGAGGGAGCACAGATGAACGAGATCACAAGGGAGATGTAAGGAGACTTATAAGGCCATGCATGCTCTTCTGGGATGCTACAAATGGCACTGCAAAGACATTGTACCACTTCCCATTAGTATATACCAAATTTCCCAGAAGCACATGTATGACCTTATAGGTCTCCTCACACCCTCTACATGGTCTCCCAAGGAGAAACTATAATCCTTCTACCCCCCTTTGGGTTCATAAAACTCACAACACCATTAACATGCTACTGGGCTTACCTAATGGGAGACACCAGGCACTGAGATCCACGTCAATAGTGTGAAGTGCCCATAGTCCTGTGTGTCTATGACTAACTCACTATTGCCTTCACTTTACCTCTTTCATGCATGCCAGAAAATAGAAAAATGTGAAATGGTTGCTGTATGATTGTGCAGATATTATATAGTAGTGGTGACGTGGGGTGCCATGTAACCCAACTGATTTTGAGGAATTGAATTAAGCATATTCACTTTTTTTTAAGGCCTATAAATGATCTTCGCTATATGATGAAGTCTGAAAAAATGCACAGCCTGGGATGGAGACCAAAAGTACAATGGAAGGAAGGCATTGAGAAAACAAGTATGTCACATACCGTATATACCGGCGTATAAGACGACTTTTGAACCCCGAAAAATCTGCTCTGCAGTCGGGGGTCGTCTTATGCGCCGGTAATACAAAAAAAAAAAAAGTGTAAAAAAAAAAAATTTTATTACTCACCTCCCACGGCGTTCTGTCGCGCTCCGGCAGGATGTCGCTCGCTCCGGCAGGCTGTCGCTGGCTCCTCGACCCCGCCGCAGCATAGCTTTCTGAATGCGGGGCTTGAAATCCCCGCTTCCAGAAAGCTAATACACACGCCGGCAGCCATGCCAGCATTGAATGGCTGTGATTGGCTAAAGCACACGTGGCTTCAGCCAATCACACTATTCAATGACATCATTGAATGGCTGTGATTGGCTGAAGGCGCACGTGTTAGCAATCACACCCATTCAATGATGTCATTGAATAGTGTGATTGGCTGAAGCCACGTGTGCTTTAGCCAATCACAGCCATTCAATGATGTCATGGCTGCCGGCGTGTGTATTAGCTTTCTGGAAGCGGGGATTTCAAGCCCCACATTCAGAAAGCTATGCTGCGGCGGGGACGAGGAGCGAGCGACAGCCTGCCGGAGCGAGCGACATCCTGCCGGAGCGCGACAGAACGCCGTGGGAGGTGAGTAATAAAATTTTTTTTTTTTCTCCACTGAATACCGGCGTATAAGGTGACAGTTGGGGGGTCGTCTTATACGCCCCGTCGCCTTATACGCCGGTATATACGGTAGTTCCTTATCAAATAACCATTTTCACAATCCCTTTGTTAACTCTGGGTTTTCCGCTACAACTTTGCTCCATGCACCTTCCCAGCGTTGCCAAGCCATGCCCAAGCACGGCGTCCAATGGCCACATGATTTTGCGGATAGTCATGCCGTATGATTTCACCCTAAAGCTAATTCCGAATTTCTAAACCCCCTGTGGGAGGTGCTCACTCCTACCTGGGATAAAATCTTTAGTGAAGATCTACTGACTATCAAGTAGTGGCAGGGTTTAGAGGAGCTCTTGTGATTGGGACACGTTCATTCCAATAACAGGATGGTTTGTTTTATCACTACATTCAGAGTTGTCTTAATCATCACTTAATATGACCTTTTTATTAGGATAATTAAATTTAAGTAACTCCACTGAGATTATTACCTTGGTAATCAGTCCTAACGACCACTTGTCCGTGTGAGTGTGTTTCTCATTCCCCACCCCTGAACACATGACGGTGATGTCATTGCAGGTCCTAAAGCATAAAACATGCAGAGCCTGACAGCAGGCATATTTATTTATTCCACATGACTTCTGCTCGATTCCCAACCCGATTGGTTGTTTGGGTTGGCTGATTCACAATTCCAGCAACCTGATTGGTTGTTTGGCTTGGCTGATTCACAGTGATTGGTTGTTTGGGTTGGCTGATTCACCAAACAACCAATCAGGTTGCGAATCGAGCAGGAGTCTTGTGAAATAAGTTAATATGCTGACAACAGTTGTGTGCTTACAGGACCTGTGATGATGCCACCGTCATGTGATCAGTCACCTGGGCTCTGACCTCCTCCCCCGATCACAGGATGCTGATGTCATCACTGCTGCTTAAGTTTATTAAAAACCTGCAGAGTAGCACAGCAGCCGTCTGCTGACAGGAACTGTGACGATGTCACCATCATGTGATCAGTCACCTGCGTGGGAGGAGTCCGGGGTCACATGACTGTCGCGTCATCACAGACTGTAAACCAGCACAGGCGAATGAAGAATGTGTGCATGACACGTGCAAATAGCAGAGCTGTGTGTCTGTGACATGCGCATGTGAAGTAGCAGAGCTGTGTGTCTGTGACATGCGCATGTGAAGTAGCAGAGCTGTGTGTCTGTGACATGCGCATGTGAAGTAGCAGAGCTGTGTGTCTGTGACATGCGCATGTGAAGTAGCAGAGCTGTGTGTCTGTGACATGCGCATGTGATGTCGTAGAGCTGTGTGTCTGTGACATGCGCATGTGATGTCGTAGAGCTGTGTGTCTGTGACATGCGCATGTGATGTAGCAGAGCTGTGTGTCTGTGACATGCGCATGTGATGTAGCACAGCTGTGTCTGTGTGTGTGATGCACACGTAGCAGAACTGTGTCTGTCTGTGACATGCGCATGTAATTTAGCACAGCTGTGTGTGTGAGACGCGTGCATGCAGCAGAGCTGTGCGTGTCGTTGACACGTGCATGTAGAAGAGCTGTGTGTGTGTGACGTGTGCGAGACGTGTGCATGTAGCAGAGCTGTATGGCCATTGCACCACCAGAAACACTGGTGTTATCATTTCCAAATAATTACTAGTCAAACCTGTGGCTGATTGTGGCATTTTCTTTGAATTAACCAAATAAAACTTTAATAGTGCCCAGATATTTTCTGTAAGTAATCATCAGGCAAGTTGTGAAGCTGCCACCCAGCACTTTACAGTCATGCATGCAGTTTTGCATCAAAGGCTAACGCTTTTTAAGAAGTGCATATGAAAATGAGCTCTCCCTCCAGGAAGAAGGAAACGTCTCTTGAGCCACCTATTGGAAGGTGACTGTCCTACCCTTTACCAGGCATTGCAGCTAGACTAAGCATATCAGAATCTTATCTCCAAAAGGAGTAGATACCGATCTGCAGATAGCTGTCTCAGGGTTTCTTCCCTTTTTCGGTGCAGAGAAGGGTTCTGGTTGGTGGGGTGAGACACCTTTCACGTGGGACTCGGGGGGGCTAGTAGAGAGAGCCAGGTTGCCTATTTTTGCATACACATACTTTTTACATAATTACCAAAAATACATCCGACCCAAAACTACTTCTGTGATCCAAACACCATTAAATAAGAGGGTCACGGTGGTGACAAAGTGGTCTTATTTAGGGCAGGAGTGATTAGATCTGTGCAACTACCTCACTCCTTGAGTAAAAGTGCCCCCCACCCCTCTGTGACAGAGAACAGATACCCTCTCTAATTGGTAAGATATAAAGAAGTTCCTGCATTGCCTGTCTGAGGTTACCGGAGATGGGTTTCTTCTCTCCCCTCTCTGTTGTCCAGAACGAGCATTTGATTGGTGGAACAGCAGTCAGTGTGCTGGTTGACCAAGCCAAGCTGGGTATAGAAGCCGGTGACCAGGAGGCTGAAGCTGGGGCATCGTCTGCTGCAGAGGATTCAGGAAGGGATGCTTGATCCTCTATGCTCTGGCTCAATCTCTCCTCTAGACGGGCTAGATCAGTAATATGCCACTATAGTTCTTACACATAGGTGTCATAATGAAAATGCACAGCAGCACACAGTTCAATAGGCACAGAAGATGCCGAGCAGCATAGCTAGCAATAAATGCAAAGCCTCCCCGGACTGGATCCTCAATCTGGAAATCAATTGAAACTTCTCACCATATAAAGGCCGCAGCATACACAGCATATGTATGATGATATAAAGGCCGCAGCATACACAGCATATGTATGATGATAAAAGGACACTTTATTCCACACGGTCACAGTGACGGCAGACAGCAACGTTTTGATCACTCAAGATCTTTGTCAAGCTCGACAAAGAACCTGAGGGATCGAAACGTTGCTGTCTGCCGTCACTGTGACCGTGTGGAATAAAGTGTCCTTTTATCATCATACATATGCTGTGTATGCTGCGGCCTTTATATGGTGAGAAGTTTCAACAGTTCTTACACAGTTTTTGTAAAGCAGCGCAACCATTTCACTGGATTTTTCCCAAAGCATGTAGATGAGATTTCTTGACCTCTCATCCAAAATGAGACTGCAAAATGTGGTGGACCATCTGCATCATTACTGCTACATGTGATCCTACCCTTAGGAGCGCTGTCCTTGGAGGAGTTATTCATAACTGCAGTGTCATAGGGTCCAGTAGAACTCTCTATGGCTGACGTCCATTCCTCTTGTGTTTTATAGATTATGCGTGTGTCCACTTCTTGTACTGCATAGTATAGGACTATTCATATAATGTCAGTGCTGGGACCTGGTAGTGGTCCGTCATGTCTTGCTTAGGATTGTGTCCCATGAGGTTGCGTTTAGACACTGGCAATTTACAGTATGGATTCTGTGCTGCAGATTTGCTGAAAACTATGGTACAATACATTGTGAATGGAGTCTTCAAAAGGCCATCTACACGAAAAGGAAGAATTTTACATGGTGAAGTGAGCATGCTGCAAATTTTCAAATTTACGTTGTGGAAATGCTGCAGTTTTATTTTTTATGGATTTCACCCCAAAGTACAGAAGTGGAATCTGCTAACACATGCAAATTGTGCTACACAACCCCCACAGGTTTGCAGCAAGTCTATGGTGGATCAATTTTGACACTGATGGACTTAAGCTTAGCTTAGATCTCCTCAGCGTTAGATGTTCTGGGAAAGCAGAGAGCCAAAAAGGTCTGGGCAGAAAAACGTTGTAGCTAAAGAAAAGTCATCATGGTAGCCTGGGCCAGATGGAGAATACCCAGACTATATGTTTTTAAGAAAACTGTGGCAAGTGCTTCCCAAACCTTGAAAGGCAAATCTGCCTAGTTATGTAGTGATGGGACTGCGGTTGTATCACTATAACTTAGTGAAAGTTGCCACATCAAGAGTTTGAGTAAGCTGGGTGACACCCCCTTCACAAGAGGAGGACATGCTGCCAAGCTTTCCCGGACATGGCTGGATATTTTATAATAACGAGGCTGTATTTTATATATGCTTATGATTATTTTAAGTAAAATACTTAAAGGCAACCTGTTTGGTCCTATGAGCCCTGTAAACTGTTTATATGGGCTCATAGTATTGGGGCCTCGGAGTCCAGGGGTGGTACTCTTATACTCGCCTGCTTCCATTGCTCTCAGCCTGCAAACCTTGCACTCATGGTACAAAACAGACTCTTTCAGTGTCCTCTCACTATATCACAATGAAGTCACCATGCACGCAGAAGGTCTGTTTCGTGCAATGAGCCATGAGTTTGAGGGCAAACTGTGCTGGAACAGGGGGGCAGATGACTATCATGCTACCCCTGGACTTGGCAGCCCCCATCCTATGAGCTCATAAACTAAGTTTATGGTGCTTAGAGGAACGGACAAGTTCCCCTTATAATATCGAATATAAACGTGTGATATGTAGATCGCTTGGCTACCAATTATCAGCTCTCTTAACCTGATTTTTCTTTTCTTTTTCTTTTGTAGTCCAATGGTATAAAAACAATTTCCACAACTGGAAGAATGCAGAGAAGGCACTAGAACCGTTTCCTTGTCAAGCATAACAAGAAAAGAGTAGAGAATTGTGGCAACACAAGACCGTATCCTGTTTCTACCTCCCAAGAAGACGTGAAGTGAAGTACTTTACATTGATGGCGCAGGTTATAACGGTTACCGTAGTGTAGAATGCAACACTGGAACATTTCACTGTCATGGAATTGTAAGCTTGTGATGATTTCTATGCAGCCTACGGTCTATGTAGGGGTCTAGCAGGCCTTAGCGTGATCGGATAATATACATACATGTTGTCAGATTACTAGTAGCTTTCTTGCTCTAAGCAATTATATGACTAATATTACAGGCTTGGGTAAGCAACATTCCTTCAGGCCACCTCTCCCATTTGTGACGCAAAGCTGTGATTGGTAGAGCAGGCCCTTCATTCAGCCGGTCTCCAAATAGGGGAAACCGTAAGCTTACTTGCCTTATAAAAGTATGCAGGTACAAGGGACTAATACATTTTGAAGGCACAATCAGGCTGTATTTACACGTGTGATTTTCACGCTTGATTGCTTTGCATTGCGAGGTGCAGAGGAATCGCACTTGAAAAGAACCCAGTACCTTTTAATAGATGTATTTACAAGGGCGATTTTTACAGCATCAATGAAAGATAGAAAAACTGCAGCATGTCCAATTTCTGGGCGATTCTGTTAAAAGAATTGCCAATTTATTACAAATCGCATCACACACACATGTAAGTGCAATTTTTTTTTCTTCTTTCCCCCATGTGTGTGTTCTGCGATGATTCTTCTTTGTTTCTCGATTTGGATAAACATTTACGCACGTTTTTTTTACACACCTGAAAATTACACATACGGCAATGCAATGCGGTTTTCTCTGAAAATGCGTCTTAATCGCCTGAAAACATTGCAGGTTTACAAGTACGATATCGGTCAGAGTTTCTCGGACCAATTTCACATTTGCCCTCGTAACGGCTATCTCTGTTATAAGCCCTTGATCAAAGTATGTGTGTGAATTTCTGCCTAATCCCATTGCCCCCTGGGACTGTATCGCCCACACCACAAACCATTTCCGTATTTGTGCAATAAAAGTGCCTATCTGAAGTGAAAATATGTTTTACACTATTAATGTTTAATGTTATTCCAAATGTTCAGAATTTTATATGAAGGGAAATCTTTAGTATTATATGCAATTTGCACTTTTTTGTGAAATCTTTTAATTGTTAGAATGGAAAGTTATCTTGTGTTTTTCTGTTGTTATTGACATAATACTTGTATTTTATAGCAGTAAGCCGTTCATTAAGTGGGGTGAGGCTTCTGCTGCAGCTCCTGTATGTATATGGAAATGTGTGGGTAAAGGGGTTAAGCCCATTTTAACACTTATTCCCTAATAACAGGATAGGGGATACATATCTGGTGTAGTTCTGACTCCTGGGCCTTCACTTACTATGAGAACTGGGGTCTCATGTACCCCTGTATGAATGGATCAGCAGTCAAGCTTATGTGCTGCTGCTTCATTCATTCAGGAATACCCTTATTTTTGTGATTGTTGGCCTTTCAAGCAGTTAGACCCCATCAGACACTTTTTTCCCCCTCATGTGGGGTGGGGATGAGAGATGTTAAAAGTTGTCACTAGCCCTTTAAATATAATCAAGTGTAGCACAGAGAGAAGATTGTTTCCACTGTAAATGAATGTCTGTTCTGAACAAAAAAAGTTTATTATAAGATTCTCATACTTTTTATATTGTAAAATAATTTTATTGTAAGTGCCTAATAAATCAAACATTTTTTAGTTACTAATCTGGTAAGTTTGTTTCCTTCCCCTTGATTGTCGTCTTGTTAACAGTTAGCTAAGGGGTATTATTGTATCTTGACGCCACCAGGAAGCTAGGGGTGAGACAGCCCTTCACTGTAGGAACGCCACAGTCACAGCCCTAGCTCCCGATTGCCGGATTGCTAAAAGGTCCTAGAAGCGTCACTGCACTGATTGTAGCCTGTGCTGCAGGGTTACCGTTAGGGCTTGTATTTTTTTGGCTTATATTATAACCTGTACATGCTTCCATGTTACACCTGTAATATGGCAGCATTTTGAGGTAATCTAAGGCAAACCGCAAAAACAACCCCTAACAGTAACCCTGCAGCACAGGCTACAATCAGTGCAGACGCTGGGGCTAATATGAGTGTCCCCTCAGCAGCCCGCATAGATGTCCACAGAGTGGCGGCGGCTGTGCCCATGGAGCAGAGCATGAGCATGGACAGGGGGACGCCCGATAGTGCTACACAGGAGAAGGGGGACCGACAGCATATAGGAGGAGGCACAGCAGAAGAACGGGGGACACTAATAAAGGAGAGGGCACAACAGGAGAAGGGGGAACACTGAGGAAGGAGGGCGACAGGAGAGATACTGGCAGCCAATTGGGAACTAGGGCTGTGACAGGGCCGTCCCTGCATTGAAGGGCTGTCACACCCCTAGCTTCCGGTGGCGTCAAGATACAAGAATACCGCTAAGATTTGGTTGATGCTTGGCAGATACATTGCTTAATACTTCCTTTGTATCTACACATATGCTAGTGGCTGAGGACCTTATGCTCATAGACGTGTTGAGACCGGCTTCACACAAGAATAAACACAATTGCACGCGCCTCAAGGTTGAACAAGGCTTTTTTGTGCCCATATTGGCATATTTTACTGTGCTTTTTTTGCCCACAGGGCATACTTAATGCGTGCGGCAAACAAAAGCAGAGTTTTGAAATGGACAATTGGTTTTAGATGTGTTTTTTTTTCTAGCGCAATTACTTAGGCCGGCTTCACACTGGCGATAGCCTATCTTGCATTGCGAGAGTGAGTGAAAACGCTTGAAAATTAAATCAATGACTTCCAATGGTTTCATTCTCATTTGCGATGCCTTCACTGCACACTCACAGCACTAAGAAAAAACTGTGCCTTCACCCATTGTCTTCAATGGGGCCGGCGCCGGCAGTGCTGGCCCCATTGAAAGAATAGGGAGTACATCGACTTTATGCAATTCATAAATCCCGCTTTCAGGAAGCGATGGCTCTGACTGGTTCTTCGACTGCTGCTCAGTCAATCAATGCAGTGCTCGATGAACCAATTACACCCGTCGCATTGGTTCATACAGCGCTGCATCGATTGGCTGAGCAGCACTCGAGAACCAATCGATGCAGCGCTGTATGAACCAATGTGATGGCTGTGATTGGTTCATCGAGCACTGCATTGAATGGCTGAGCAGCAGTCGAAGAACCAATCACAGCCATCGCGTTGTGTAGGTGGGGATTATAAATTGGCCAATTAATGCCGCGCGTCAGAGCAGTGAGAGGGAACTGGACTGAGCCTGCCAGGTAAGTATAATAGTTCATCCCCCAAAAATACGACCTACAGTTAGGGCCAGAAATATTTGGACAGTGACACAAGTTTTGTTATTTTAGCTGTTTACAAAAACATTTTCAGAAATACAATTATATATATAATATGGGCTGAAAGTGCACACTCCCAGCTGCAATATGAGAGTTTCCACATCCAAATCGGAGAAAGGGTTTAGGAATCATAGCTCTGTAATGCATAGCCTCCTCTTTTTCAAGGGACCAAAAGTAATTGGACAATGGACTCTAAGGGCTGCAATTAACTCAGAAGGCGTCTCCCTCGTTAACCTGTAATCAATTAAGTAGTTAAAAGGTCTGGGGTTGATTCCAGGTGTGTGGTTTTGGATTTGGAAGCTGTTGCTGTGACCAGACAACATGCGGTCAAAGGAACTCTCAATTGAGGTGAAGCAGAACATCCTGAGGCTGAAAAAAAAGAAAAAATCCATCAGAGAGATAGCAGACATGCTTGGAGTAGCAAAATCAACAGTCGGGTACATTCTGAGAAAAAAGGAATTCACTGGTGAGCTTGGGAACTCAAAAAGGCCTGGGCATCCACGGAAGACAACGGTGGTGGATGATCGCCGCATACTTTCTTTGGTGAAGAAGAACCCGTTCACAACATCAACTGAAGTCCAGAACACTCCCAGGGAAGTAGGTGTATCTGTCTCTAAGTCAACAGTAAAGAGAAGACTCCATGAAAGTAAATACAAAGGGTTCACATCTAGATGCAAACCATTCATCAATTCCAAAAATAGACAGGCCAGAGTTAAATTTGCCGAAAAACACCTCAAGAAGCCAACCCAGTTCTGGAAAAGTATTCTATGGACAGATGAGACAAAGATCAACCTGTACCAGAATGATGGGAAGAAAAAAGTTTGGAGAAGAAAGGGAACGGCACATGATCCAAGGCACACCACATCCTCTGTAAAACATGGTGGAGGCAACATGATGGCATGGGCATGCATGGCTTTCAATGGCACTGGGTCACTTGTGTTTATTGATGACATAACAGCAGACAAGAGTAGCCGGATGAATTCTGAAGTGTACCAGGATATACTTTCAGCCCAGATTCAGCCAAATGCTGCAAAGTTGATCGGACGGCGTTTCACAGTACAGATGGACAATGACCCCAAGCATACAGCCAAAGCTACCCAGGAGTTCATGAGTGCAAAAAAGTGGAACATTCTGCAATGGCCAAGTCAATCACCAGATCTTAACCCAATTGAGCATGCATTTCACTTGCTCAAATCCAGACTTCAGACGGAAAGACCCAGAAACAAGCAAGACCTGAAGGCTGCGGCTGTAAAGGCCTGGCAAAGCATTAAGAAGGAGGAAACCCAGCGTTTGGTGATGTCCATGGGTTCCAGACTTAAGGCAGTGATTGCCTCCAAAGGATTCGCAACAAAATATTGAAAAAAAAATATTTTGTTTGGGTTATGTTTATTTGTCCAATTACTTTTGAGCTCCTAAAATGTGCAGTGTTTGTAAAGAAATGTGTACAATTCCTACATTTTCTATCAGATATTTTTGTTCAACCCTTTAAAAATTAAACGTTACAATCTGCACTTGAATTCTGTTGTAGAGGCTTCATTTCAAATCCAATGCGGTGGCATGCAGAGCCCAACTCGCGAAAATTGTGTTACTGTCCAAATATTTCTGGCCCTAACTGTAGGCTCCTCTTTTAAAAAATACATGGACAGAAAAAAACCCAGCAAAAACAGCACAAAAAATACACTGGTGGTGGTGCATTATGACAGTAACAAGGGGGCATACTCTACGTCTAGTAAAAAGAAAATTATCACACAAACACCGGATTCTTTACTGTTAGAGCAGTTAGACTATGGAACTCTCTGCCTGAGGACGTGGTGATGGCAAACTCACTAAAAGAGCCTTTCTTGAGCGATACAATAATATATATTACCATTAATAACTTCAGACGGGTTGGTAAATCCAGGGATTATTCTGATTGCCAGATTGGAGTCGGGAAGGAATTTTTTCCCCTAAAATGGAGAAAATTGGCTTCTACTTCATTTTTTTTTTGCCTTCCTCTGGATCAACGTTGTGTGTGTGTGTGTGTGTGTGTGTGTGTGTGTGTATATATACTATGTTACTGTGTTACATTTATTAATTCCCTTTTGGTATGCTGCAAAAATGCAGTGTTTTTTCTGAGAAATGCAGTGTGAAATCCCCCTCATGGGGCTACAAGGTATATCTGAGTACTGTTTGTTTCTCATAAAGTTCTTTACGACCAGTTTGGTAAGACACATTCCCTCAACCATTTATTTTTATGGCAGAATTATTGCGATTACTAATAAATACGGATGCTCACTTGCATGTATCCATTCTTCCATGTTTAATGGAGCAAATATCTCAGTTAATGTTCAGAAACGGCACATTCCAGCCTTATTATGGCACTATTGATGTGAGGCACTCATGGGTACTAATCCCTGTTGTATAATCTAGATGATTGCTTCGCAGATATGTTGATTGCCCACAATCTGCTATGAAATTCTTCTGACTTTGCAGAGGCTGGCTAAAGCACAAGACCTTGCTCAGCTAAGCGGCTAGAATTGTTTTACGCTTTTAACTTTTAAAATAGAACTTCACCCGGTATCACCAGACACATTTTTTTTCATCAAAACCTGGTTTTATCATTTATGCTGTGGAAAAAAGGAACAGAAGAAAAAAGAATAAACAGATTAACAAAGTTTTGAATCTCCCCATATTAATAATTTTCAGTTTTTGAAACCATAAAGTGCAACTTTGGAAATCCAAACATCACAGTGGGAGCACTACCGGACCGCATCGCACTACCGGACCGCATCACACAGCAGCAAACACTGCAGAGGTTCTGCAGCAGTTATAGTACGAGGCATTAGAGGGAATTTCACAAATCTCCTTCACATGGTGCGGAAATCCGCAGCTTGTCTATTTATTCTGCGGAATGATGCTGTGGAAGTCAACACCTGCGACACAAGGGTTACATTCGGGAGCTGATCTGCAATTACAAGCACCACAAATCTCTACCATTTAGGTGTAGATTTCGTAATCGCAGATTTACAGCGGGTATTCTATTGCGGAAAATCTGAAGCAGTCCTCGCATCCACGATGCCGTGAGGGAATAGGGTTTGGTTGAATCTAACTCCCTTACATTGTACAGAGCTTTGTTGGGGAATTTCACTACAAATTCTGCAATCAATATTCCACAATAAATCCACAATGTGTGAATCCATCCTTCGGGCTGCTTCACATAACCATATGCGTTTTTACAGCTCATCTCAGTCCCCCACGCAGTAATAATTTCCCCATTGATCCCACCACACCTCTACAAAATAATGCCTCATCTGTGCTCCGATAAAGAAAAAGCGCTGCGCTTACCACGGTACAACACTCCCATTGATTTCAATGTTGCTTCGCAGACCAGCGCTCGATCGCGTAGTTTCTAATGCCACAATTTTTTACCTCTGTCTGCTCTATTTTTGTGCGTTTTTACGATTTTTAACGCACCTCATCACCCATCACATTACTGACAACGTGTGTGAGAGTGGCCTAAAAGTAGTAATGGTACTTTGTGCCCTCCACAAATAATCTTTGCACAAAATAATGGTGGTCTCACTTAGTGCCCCCACAAAATGATAGTTGTCCATCTCAATGTCCCTATCAAGTAATAGTGGTCCCACACAAAGTAAAAGTGATGCCTCTGTGCACCCCCATAAACGAATTGTCCACTCTGTGTCCCACAAAGTAACATCGGTCCCTATGAGCCTCCATAAAGAAATAGTGGTCTCTTAGTGTAACCCACAAAGTAACAGTAGTCCCTGTGTGCCAACCCCCAAAGTATAGGTGGTCCCTGTCTGTGCACCTATAAAATAACAGTGCTCTGTGTGCTTCCACAAAGTCAGAATAGTCTGCCAGTCTCCACAAGTAGTGATACTTGTTCCTCTGCGTGTCCTCCAGTAATAGTGGTCTCCACTGGGCATCATTGCTCAAGCAATAGTGGCCCTCTGTGTGTCCCTCCTTAAATAATAGGCACCCCATGCCCCCGGTAGTAGTTGTCCCCCCAGTAGTAGTGGTCTATCTGTGCCCCAGTGTGTATCTTCACATCATTAATCTGTTCTTTACACATCATGGCACTGCCACGCAGCAGCCTATAAATCCTGTATCCTCTTTCCCATCTCCTCAGGACCTTATTCCTATTGTAAGAGAAAGTACAAGAGAAACCAGTGAAGGTGCAAACAGATTAATGATGTGAAGGTACATATGTCTTGAAACCCGGTGATGGCAGCTGCTACAGCTGATATGACAGCAATTCCAAAATCAGTAAAAAGTGTTCATCTGCCCACTTTGATGTAGACTTTTATGCCCAGAAACACTTTGGGCCACGCTAGACTCACCTGTATTTGGTGCGGGCATCACTGTGTATTGGCAGTGTAAGATCTATGGCCCAAACCCTTGAAAGATCTATGGCCCAAACCCTTGAAAACCCCACATATATAAAACCAGTAAGAAGTGGCCTTTTGCCCACTTTGATGCCAACTTTTATGCCCAGAACCCCTCTGGGCCAGGCTGACCTTAACTAAATTTGATGCAGTTCACTGTATGTCGGCAGTCTTAGATCAGTGGTCCAAACTCTTTTAACACTTTAAAAGCACCAAGTTGTCAGTTCAGTAACAATGCCCAATGCCAACCTTTATGCCCAGAACCACTTTGGGCCAGGTTAGACTCAATTGTATTTGATGCAGGTTATTACCTTCTTTGTGTTGGCAGTGTGAGATCTGTGGTTCAAACTGATTTAACCCTTTGATAACACCAGTTATTTATTTAAATCAGTAAAAAGTTGCTATCTGCCCACTTTTGTGCCAGCTTTTATGCCCAGAACCACTTTGGAACAGACTGATCCTAGTTGTATTTGTATCATCATCCCCTTTGTTTTTTGCTAGTGCGAGATCAGTGGCTCAAGCTCATTTAACCCTTAAGTCACACTTTTGCGTGCTCTCTTTGATGTTCATTTTAGTACCATTTTTCCTCTTTTCAGGCTGTTTTCTACAGTTTTCACTCCAAGACACTTCCCTGCAATGTAACTTATTTGGATTATTATCCTCATTATTGAAGTGGTGAAAAACAGAAAAGACATTTTTGTGAACTGAATGGATATGAAACCATCTTCAGCATTGTTACCTAGAGCTGCATGTTCATCATCAGTGAGAGCACATGACACTTGGCACACAATATGAACATTCTTCGCCTATAGGTCTGTCATATGTCATGCACATGAGAGCTGCTCTTACCATTCATCCCACCCCCATATGGAGATCAATATAAAATCTGGAGCAGCTGAGGCTTTCTGGTGAATGAACAAAGGCCTGGGAAAGGCCTCCCTGTCTCTGTATAAGAGCAAGCCCTACCAGTCCCACCGGATCACGTGCGGGCTTCTAGACAGGGATTAGAGAACTAGATCTGACACACAAGGAAAGTTCTTAAGTGAGCTGTGTGTCATGGGCAGGCTATGCAATCTCCAGAACACAGGCACTAAATAGCTTGCTCATTTCTTAGGGCAGGAATACCAAGGCGTTAACGCACCACATCCTCCCAGTGGATGACAAGTCCTGCAATCTGCTTAGTATAAGTGTCACTGACGTTGTATGCCCTACTGCCTCAATCATCATGCATTATTCTAATACGTATCTATGGGCTCTATTGCTGGCTGTGTCCTGCACACATATTGCTCGGGCTCAGTTCCCCAGGGCTTGTACCACGGTGGAGGCACTAGTCAGTAAACGTTGCTGCCCCCAACTAGGGTCGGACCCAGGCAATGTGTGTGGCATCCTGCAGGGTCGGGGCAGCTGCACATCTGTAGTGGTGGACGAACGGCCATGGAGTGGACCTTACACATTACGGAATGTGGACGACCGGGAGCGCTGGCCACTGAAGTTCTACAACGCTACATGCCGGTGTACAGGTAAGTGCCATCACCCACCCCATATTGTATAGTATATATTCTAGTATGGTAATAACTGACCTACCACAGGGTACAAGTAAATGCCATTCCTCACCCAATACAGTGTAGTATATATTCTAGTAAGGTCATAACTGACCTACCACAGGGTACAAGCAAATTGCTCACCCCATACAGTGTACTATATATTCTAGTATGGTCATAACTGACCTACCACTGGGTACCAGTAAATACCATCGCCCACCCCATATAGTGTAGTATATATTCTAGTAAGGTCCTTATTGACCTACCACAGAGCAGTAAACCACTCCAGCTCTAGCTTGCTCCTATGTCCACTCCACACCAGTGCAACTAAAGGCAAATGGAAGATACTGTGACAAATTGCAAAGCTTTCAGGTTGAAGTCACTCCTGTAATTGTGGATGTAGATAAGAAGACTTGTCTTTGGTGATCATCCAATTGGTTTGCATCATTGATTGGAAAGCTTTGCTAATGTATCATTTGTGTTCACAGACACTCTTGTGGCTATCATCATAGGCTTTGTAGTTTACCCTACAGCTCCACAACGAAATCCTTTTATTTCAACCTTTAGTAAAACCGGAATGATGAAAAATGAGTATAATTATAGCTAAATGTGGGTATTTCATTTTAATGCAAGGATCATGCACGTATTATTGTTGTTGAACTGTGTATTTATTATCTAACAGTTAAGAAAACCACTAATCGTTCAGCGCTTCTATTTGATTGACTTGGATTGGACAACTGTTCAGTTTCACATGAGTGTATTGTGAGCGCACTTACCGTCTATCCCTGTAATATGGATGAATGTCCTGCCCGACACCCTGGCCTGAACTCAGAGCATCATAGATCACTGCAGCCCACAACAGGAAAGTTACTGATATAATAGATCTCTTTCAGACAGCCTTACTGACATGTAATATGGGTTTATTATGCACATGCAAAAAATATATGAAATGGGACTTTGGCTGCTCAAAAATCCCAGGTCCATGTAACCAACGGTTCTAGAAATTTGTTACTAGCACCTGCCTTTTTGGGTTACTGTCTGACTCCAATTGCCTCCTAAACTCTGAGGTAGTTCCACACAAGCATAGGGGTATACAGTATTGTGGTGGCTGTTTCACTTCTGCATGCCCGTATTCCATATGGAGGTTTGGAAGTAACCAGTATAGGATATATCCTAGGACAGCTGGTGATTTTACTTTCAACCATGTAGATGGAAATAATAAAGGTTAATTAACTATATGACTTGACACTAGAAGCAGTAAAATCTACAGTATCTACCATTAGTCCACTTTTTTTTTTTTTTACTTCCAGTCTCAGCAGAAATGTATGTTAGACGGATGGCACAATGTGTTTTCACAAACTGTTCTCAACAGATGTCTCATTAATGAAATATTCCCTGGACTCCTCCTTATTGCAGCCAGCAAGTCCTTGTGTTGTAGTTAAACAGTCAAGATTGCATTTAGCATGGATTGGACTCTTAGAAAAATGACGTGGTGATATGGATCTGTAAGACTTGCTTATACCTACATAAATATTGTAAAGGTTTAACGGAATATTGGTGAATAGCTCCCTAGTATTTCAGCAGCATCTTTAGGTTGCAAGTTTAATCCCCGCTTGGTTCAGGTACCCGGCCCAAGGTTAACTCAGCCTTCCATCCTTCCGAGGTCGGTAAAATGAGTACCCAGCTTGCTAATACATTGGCGCTATACAAATATCAAGTCCCTTCCAACTTCAAAAATATATAATTCCTTAATAACTTTATTATATCATATGTTTACCTGTGCGGGATTTCCTTATTCAATAGCTGTCACCATAGTATTTACCATAAGCCCTGATCAAACACTCTGCTGTACTGGAATTCAATGCAGAATTTCTTTGTGAAATAATTATCTTTCTATTACTAGGAAACTTTTCAGGTTACAATTGTGCAGAATGTAAATTTGGCTGGACGGGCCCCAACTGTGACCAAAGAAGGCCACCAGTTGTACGGAAAAATATTCACTCTCTGACTCCTCAGGAGAGAGCTCAGTTCCTGAATGCTCTGGACCTTGCCAAAAACACCATTCATCCTGACTATGTGATTTGTACCCAGCATTGGCTTGGACTTCTTGGCCCAAATGGAACTGAACCACAAGTTGCCAACACCAGCATCTATGACCTCTTTGTCTGGCTCCATTACTATTCCGTCAGGGACACATTACTAGGTTTGTTAATCTCCTTTAGTCTTATTTGAAATTGAAATAAATGTTCATTTAACATAGCTGCACTATCAGGTCATCTTCAAATGAAGTGGAAATACTGCTGAATTTCTGTAGTGGGATTTGCTATGACAAATGTGCAGCATTTGCAGTACAAGTCATGTGGATGTCTTGTCCCCGTGGAGCGGGACTCTCTGCACAGAATCCACAGTGTATTTGAAATATGGTCTGACAATTGATGCTGTGGATTTTGATAGGGGAATCCAACTTTTGAAATTCAAAGTTTCAAACCTGCAGAAAATCTACACCAAGGTCTGTGGCAAGATTCACACCATTTAGGTGGGAAGTCTAGAGCAAATACACTTGGTGTGAAGGCACCATAAGGGTACATGCACACAGGCTTTTTTTCTGTCCGTTTTCTGGACTGAAAAATTAGTCCAAAGGTTGGACCGAAATAGCACCCATTCATTTTAATGTGTGTATGCCCATGGGCTGTTTCCACACCATGTCCTATTCTTGTCTGATTTTTGAAAGAGAATAGCAGGTCATTGTGTGGTGTTCATCATATTGGACAGCACATGGATGGGATGTCCGAGTGCTGTCTGATGTGAGGTGTGCCTGAGAATCTTGGGTGCAACTTCTAAATCGTCCGTGTACAAGGCTGGAATCACACATGCAGTGTTTTGAGCCAAATGCAGGGGTGGATCCAAAAGGAAATCAAAGTATAACGCAAAGACTAATACTTCTCCCTTTTTTTTTTTAAATGCACTCTTGTGTTTGACTGAAACTGCCACAACAATTACATGTGTGATTGCCACATACACAGATATCAGTATCTTTACCCTTTTTTCTTTTTCTACAAGGCTCATAGCCTCAAAAAATATAGTAGTTGGGTTTAGAGATCAGCGAGCATACTCGCTAAGGACAATTACTTGAGCGAGCATTGTCCTTAGCGAGTATCTCCCCGCTCGGAAGAAAAGGTTCGGCTGCCGGCACGGGTGACAGGTGAGTTGCGGCAGTGAGCAGTGGGGAGTGGGGGGGAGAGAGGGAGAGAGAGATCTCCCCTCCGTTCCTACCTGCTCTCCCCAGCCGCTCCCTGCCCGCCGCCGGCAGCCGAATCTTTTCTTCCAAGCAGGCAGGTACTTGCTAAGCGCAATGTTCGATCGAGTAATTGCCCTTAGCAAATATGCTCGCTCATCTCTAGTTGGGTTGCTTAACTTAACTTCTATAATCAGCAGTACAGTTGTTCACAAACGGAGATAGTTGTCATTAGTAAGGTGCACCCCTTTACTCATTTAGGCGTGGTCTCTTCCCGTGACACATTGACAAAGGTTGACCAACATTGTCTTGACAGGAATACACTACTCCCTGCTACTCCATGATGTGATGTCCATGAGGTTGATCCAAAGAAGTTAGAAGTTTTTTATGTGACTGCTACCTTAGTTTGTGATGATTGTGACCCTCTTACAGTTTTACTGCAGCTTTCTCCTGCAAGAGATATTGCTGCTTCAGTTTGCTCTAAGCATCTACTAATCTTTAAGTAAAAAAAATATTTCCTGACTTTGCTTCTGATCTTCCCCCAACTAATCTCAGACTGTGCCCCCTTCTTCTTATATTTAGTTTCTTATTAAAAGCAGTTCCCAGAACCGTATTTACAACTATAACATATTTCAAGGTTTCGATAATGTCCCCTTTTCCGATTCCTTCCTCCAGGCTGTACAGATTAAACTCTATATATTTCGCTAAACAAATATCACACTACGTTCCCACCCGATCTCTGTTCTTGCACAATCCTAATTCTTTGTATCAATCCAAAAGCATTCATGGAGACACTCAGAATGTTTTTAGGACCTTCACAGTAATTGTATAACTGTAGCTGAAAAAAACTTTTCCTTTTTAACCATAATATTAAAATATGCAAAGAACCCATCTGTACTGAAAGTTATGTATTTACTAAATAGCAAGGTGTATAAACTGTGCCAGGTCACATGAGAGGGCTCTGCTCATCAGCTGTCATAGCCAGTAGAAGTAACTCCTAATGATTTTCCATCCAGTATTGTAGGAAGCCATGTCCATTGTAACTGGTGGCTTGTCCATGTAATATGAAAGAAGTACCAGGGGCTCTAGAGTTAGAGCTGTTCTTCGTAGAAAAATTAACTTTGGTTTATAGATAGTGGTCCCAATATTGAAGGTTTTGTCATATAACGACAACCCCTATTGTGGTATATAGGGAGCTCCCCACTCTGGTATTCTTTCCTTTGGTTGATCTGACCTATCAGTGCATTATATGGACGGCCATTTATTTGAATTGCAGCTACATTATGTAGTTGTCACATTGTCTGCCCAGATGCAGCTTCCCCAATGTTAACCCTTTCCAATCCAATTTTGGATTCAGGGTTTCCTATGAAGCTTTCTCTTTCTGCCATTATACAATGGTGCCATCTGCTGGCTAGAGCAAGTACTGCAGTATGTTACATGGCGGAGAGGCCCCTCGACAACAGAGCGGCAATATACAGTAAGAATATCCTGCCGGATGTCTTCTGACATCAGAGCTGCATAGGCTTCAATCAGAATGTAGGAAGAAGTCGGACATTGATTGGAAAAGGTTAATAGTTGAACAACCAGCAATCAGCTTGTGTTTGAAAGGTGCTTGTTTTCATGAGACAACGGCTTTTATCTACATATGCTTATTTTGGCAAATTCAAAGGACTATCTAGGGGTCAATGTCTCTCCTAAGGTCTAAATACGAACTCAATCATATTTCCTATGAGCAAGTAACTTTTTTTCCTGAGACCAGGGAAGCAGTGGTAATAGAATTTAATATAAGCTGTCTTATTAGCGGAATTATAATTAATAGTTGACTTCCTTTTTTATGCTGACTTTGCCCATTTCTTTTGTATAACATGTATTGTACTATATAAATGGGCTTTATTGATTGTATTGTATGGAATAAGTGCAGTAAATAATGGCATACAGTGTATATTGCTGCTAACTAAAATTCAATCTTCGAAGGAGCTTGTGTTTTGTCTTTGTGCGTTAACAAGGGGAAAAACAATGTTCAACGTCTCCTACAGTTCATATGATAAATGACTATTGTTTTACTATTGTACCGGAGTCTCATAAATCAGTGCAGGTTTTGTATATTCTGTTCTCCCACTTGCTTAGAGTATGGCTCATGTATAATAGTCGTCTTGTTAGCATGTTTACATGTACATATTGCCATATTTATGTAACAGGGTTTTATCTTGTAGAATGTACTCGAAAATGATCCTTTCTTATGAATAATTGTTCTAGTTTTGTATGCCTTCCAAACCTAATTCACCTAAAGATCAATATCTTATTCTGTTCAGCTATGCACAGGACATTAAAATGCAGTGGACCTATAACTGAACCCTGCGGCATCATTAGTCTGTTTTACTAGACTAATCATAATCTATTCTATCAAATTACTAAACTGACATCTAATTAATCAATTGATTGTCCCATAGAAAATGTAACTTTATACTCATTTATCCTTGTACAGAACCTCTGCTGCTGTGATAGATTGAACCAAAGGATATTGTAGATCGGAAGGATACAGTAAAATTCTACTTTCCAGTCCAAAATTTGTTTTTAAAATTAAAAAAAAATATATATTTTTTTGTGCTTCAGGGCCAGGACGTCCATTTAAAGCTATTGACTTATCCCATAAAGGACCTGCCTTCGTCACATGGCATCGATACCACCTGTTGCTGTTGGAGAGAGATTTGCAGGTAGCCCTCCGCTTAGTGCACACTAAACATAAAGTGTTAACTTATTCTCTACATTCAGACCTTTATATATCTATTGCGTTAGGCAACAGTGAAAATGTTGGATGCTGACCTAATGTGGCCTCATTTAGGCCCCATACGTTGTTTTCAACCACTTTTGTTTTGGGTTCTCTTTCTTTCTCTTTAAATTGACTTGTTTTTTGGAGGAAGTTCATCACCAGTGCTGTTTGGTTGTGCTCCTTGGTTTTTACACCATAGACATTGAGCAGCTCTGATCGGGAAAGTCTATGGCATTGGCAATTAGTGTTGCGCGATTAGTGGAATAATCATTTTGTGTCGGTATTGGGCCAATTTCACAAAAAAATCGGGATAGCTGATTCCAATTCCCCGTAAAGTCAATGACACTAAAAATTGAGTTCACTGATTTGCTCTCCAGAAGCCCCCCCCCCCCAAAAAAAAAAATTGCATGTGAGTACAGCCACACATTTGGGAACACTATGCTCCTCCCACAAATTCATCAAACTATGGTACAGTGGTGTGGGGGACAACCTTAGAACACAGGTGTCACTGAAAACAAAAAAAGGCCCATATAGGGTCTCCTAGAACACAAATTTTACCAATGAAGATAGCATGTGATAGAAATGTCATAAGGTTTGCGAAAGACAAGTTCTACCAGTTGGACAGAACAGCCAAGCACGGGCCTCCTCCAAGGAAAGGCTGTAGAGCTATGTCTGTTTATTGTGTTTTAGAAAATTTTTGTTTTGGGATAAGGAGGAGGAAACACGGCAAAAGCAGGAGAAAGAGAGCAGCAACAGCACCACCAACAACAACGTGTCTCCTAGCCCTTGCCTCCTTCATGTTTCCACTTATTATTATTTTTACTTAGTCATTTTTTTAGTTTACTTTTTTGTATAGTTTTTTTTGTAACTTTTCAACTAGCTTTGTACTTTGCCAAAAGCTACTGTTAGATATGTATGGCCAGGAAATAATTCGTAGTTCAGTCACGAATGCAATCACTACATCTCAGGCCGCTGACACGCGCTGTGTGTATTTGATGTTTCCCTGTTTGGGTATCTCTTGGTTTCGTTTTTTCTATAAACAAAAAAAATCACAACCAACTAAATAAGCCGCAATCCCTGGGAGGCACGATATTAGAACAGAAGGCCACACAGTACGGCTTGTATCTTTGTGCGCTGTCCCTGTTTGGCACAGCAGAATTGAATTCCCCAAGCCCCACTGATAGCTGTGTAAGGTCTGCAAATACTTCATAGTGGCTGGACTGGCAACTTTTAAAGATGTCCGAGCCACAAATAGAGAACTGCAATATTCCCCATGCGAATGCGTAGCTTGTCTGTCTGCATTGCTGCTATACATGTTCACAGCAGAAGACATATGCCCTCTCCCAATGCACAGACCACGTTTTGTGTTTTTGTGCTCAATTGCAAAATGGCTGCTGTTGATTATACTACGCTATGCTATGTATAGCTAGGTCATGTGATGCAGGCACTAGAGATGAGCGAACGTGTTCTTAACGAACACTTACGCACCCGGACACCGGCTTTACCGAGGACTTCAGTGTCCGCGCGTAAAGATTCGGGGGGCGCCGGGGGGCGGGGAGAGGTGCGGCGGCGCGGGCGGCAGCAGCGGGGAACAGGGGGGAGCCCTCTCTCTCTCCCTCTCCCCCCCACTCCCCGCCGCACCCCCCGCGCTGCCACGGCGACCCCCGAACTTTTTTTGCCCGAGCACGGAATTGCTCGCAAAGTTCGGTGTTCGGGCGAAAAGGGGCGGAGCCGAACACGTTCGCTCATCTTTAGCAGGCACCCATTGAAACTGCTGCCCATATGCAAAATGGAGGACACATTTAGTGACATCACCAGAGTGCCCTGGCTGCTGATTGGCTGATACTGATCTCTATAGCAGGCATTATTAGACATTTCATTTACCTGTGATTTTACCCAACACCACCAGCAATATCTTTGAGGTGCTTCTGTATGCTTTTGTGGCCAGCATTACTA
This sequence comes from Eleutherodactylus coqui, assembly GCF_035609145.1. NCBI lineage: Eukaryota > Metazoa > Chordata > Amphibia > Anura > Eleutherodactylidae > Eleutherodactylus > Eleutherodactylus coqui. Next base: position 404,342,825 of record NC_089837.1, read on the forward strand.
CTTTCATATGGATTTGTCTCATACTTTCTTTTACAGAGGTTAATTGGTAATGACTCATTTGCATTACCATTCTGGAACTTTGCTACTGGCAGAAATGAGTGTGACGTGTGTACAGATGAATTGTTTGGTGCACCTAGACTGGACGATCCTACTTTAATTAGTGCTGGTTCCAGATTTTCTAACTGGGAAATTGTGTGTAACAGGTAATTTATTTTGGTGTTGGCCCTACAGACCTGCAGTGGCATAGCTATAGGGGTCCCAATTGCGACCCAGCCCCTGAGCCTGGGTGACCCAAGGGGTCCCTGCACTACATGAATGGTTATAACTTTCCCCCCACTCCAGTTCCTGATCTCTCACCGCTCCTGATTGTATGTACCGACCAGACGCTGGCCAACTTTCCCCTTCACTGCCTCCTGTGCAGCATTGGTCTGAGCAGCGGGACAGCCAGGAGTGGAGTGAAGCTGCTAATGATCATGATGTGGCTGCAACTTTATAACCACAACCCAAGTGCAACCAGCAGTGCCCTCCTGCCTGACACACCAGGAGGAGGACTCAGAACTGATCACTGGGACCGGGAAGAGATGGAGGAGACTGAGTGGGAATGTCTATAGGTGAGCACCAAACACACCACTCTAAACTACATAGTCATACTATGGCCCTCTGTGCGCCCCTCCTGTATATTGTGAGCCCCCTGTGTCCCACTCCTATATACTACCATATGATCCCTTCCTATATAATGTACTCTGACCCCCTATACATCCAATCCTATGAACTATGAGCTGATGTGACCCCTACTTCTATATACTATGAGTCATAATATATAGAACTGTGGGGCTATAGTATATAGGAGGGGACATATGGGGGTCATATTGTGGTATATAGGAATACAACATAGGCTATACAGGAGTGTCATAGTATATAGGAAGGGGGGTACAGGAGGTTAAAACCATAGTATATAGGAGTGGGACATTGAGGGGTTATAGTATATAGGAGTGGGACCACAGGTAGGGTCATATGATACAAGTGTGTTAGTATAGGGGTCATAGTATATAATTAGGTGACACAGAGGCTACTTAGTCTATAGGAGGGGATGTAGTTGTTCATGGTATATGAGAGTGTGTGATAGAGGGGGGGTCATAGAATATATGATGGGGCACATAAAGAGATTATTGTGTATTGGAGGGTCACATGGAGCTCATAGTATATTATTGGCACAGGGAGGGGTCATAGTCTCAGTATATTAGTAATGTTTCATGCAATATGCTTATAATTTCAGAATTGTTTTTTATTCAACAATGGTATGGTGGTATTATCCAGTCACAGTATGGTAATATTATGTGGTCATGGTGTGGGGGTATTATCCAGTCACAGTACGGTAATATTATGTGGTCATGGTGTGGGGGTATTATCCAGTCACAGTACGGTAATATTATGTGGTCATGGTGTGGGGGTATTATCCAGTCACAGTACGGTAATATTATGTGGTCATGGTGTGGGGGGTATTATCCAGTCACAGTACGGTAATATTATGTGGTCATGGTGTGGGGGTATTATCCAGTCACAGTACGGTAATATTATGTGGTCATGGTGTGGGGGTATTATCCAGTCAGGGTATAGGGATATTATTTAGTCATGGTATGGTGCTGCACCAATGGATCCAAGCTGAATTTTTGCATCCGGGCCTATGAGCCCTTAGCTACACCCCTAATGAGTTGTGTATGTTAACATTTGTACAGCTGATCACTCTTTACATGACTTCATCAGGCTACTCATTCCTAATCAGTGTATTGTGTAGTATATGTACATTTATATAGTATTATATTGTATCTTGCACATAATATTTCTATACTGATCTTTTTTGTACTGCAACCATTTTAGCCTGGATGACTACAACCGTCAAGTTACCTTGTGTAATGGAACTTCTGAAGGTCGTCTTAGAAGGAATCCAATTAACAGAACTGGTGGACGACTACCAAGTATGGAAGATGTACAGAAATGTCTTTCTCTGCGAGAGTTTGACAATCCGCCCTACTTCACAAACTCTTCATCTAGCTTTAGGTATAGCTGGGGGATTTTCGTGTATAAAATTAGCAAAACATGGTTTTCATTAGGTATTCTCTGCTCAAGTGCTGTACTACTCATTTTGGATTTATTCTTCCTTAGATGCTGTTAAGGCCCTTTTACACGCAACGATTATCGCTCTAAATTCATTCAAACGGCCAAAAATGAGTGATAATCGTTACATGTAAATGCAGGCAACATGCTCTTTCCGTTTGAACGATGGATTTTAGTTCACTTAAAATCCATTGTTCAGCCACTAAAAAGACTGAGCAAATTCATTCCATTTGAATGTATTTCGCTGATCTTTCAAAAGACTGCAGGATGTTCTCCTCACAGCATTTTTACACTAGCCAAGAGGAGAGCAAAGGAATGTGCTCAATGGCTCTGCAAACAACTACAAGAGGTCCTTTTATATGCAAATGAAGATAATAAAGTGTTAATTGCCATTAACACTTTATGCAAATAAATCGCTAAATCTTTCAGTTGTTTGAAAGATTATGTTTGCATATAAAAGGGCCTTTAGTTTACAGGCGACAATTTTGTCTTTTCTTTTGTTCCATTACATTTTTTTCCAACACAACACTCATAGTACAACGTTAAAGGGCTTTTCCGGAAAAATCGAATATTGATGCTTCATCTTCAGGAAATGTCAGCTGTTTCAAGAGTCTGCGGCACTCAGGCGAGTGCCATAGCCTCTTCACTACATAACAGGCTTAAAATCTTTGACAACATCATCACCCTGGTCTGTCTATATGGCAGTGAAGTGTGAGGCCTGAACACATACTCAAACTGGTCAAGGTGGGATTCTACCCCAACAGAAATATTTCACCTGAAATTCTGCAAGCATCTTCTTTAACTCCATTGGGCAGATTCCCTCTACAACCTTACAATCCTGAAGAGGGCACTAACATTCCAGGCCCAACTACAAAGTAGCAGTCTAATCTCCTACCATCACAAAGCTATACTACACCAAAGGGCCCCAAGCAAACCTGACACTCCGGAAAGATCGACCCAAACCCAGCCTAACTAAATCATCTATAGACGTCTATACCCTCTGCCCCAAATGCCTCACTGCCCAGTTAGACCATCAGCGCCAATCCCTCACCCTTATCCTTCACTTGCTTTGGCTATATTTAATTTGAAACTATGAGCCAAAAAGGTTTGATCACTTTATAGAGTCCATTCTCCCTGGAAATTTGTTACGTTCCAAGATCAACTCACTTGTAGTTATGACATTTCAGAAGATTATTTACGCTGGACATCCCCTTTAAGAATGCCAATGCCTGCTATGGTAAAGGATGTGACTGGGAGTTAACTGTTGTTTTTCTTGTTCAGAAGTCATAACCTTCTTTACTTTGGGGTATGGGGAGTTACAGTATGTGTCACAATCTGCTTATACAGTACTTGTGTTTGCCAATGTTTCTGTTACATTAATCTATTGGATATATACTGGTTGACGGTTCACATATTTAATATGCATATCGTTTTAACGTACAGGAATGCATTAGAGGGTTTTGAGGAACCGGATGGAGAACTGGACTCTTCAGTGAACAGCCTTCATAATTTGGTGCATGCTTTCTTAAATGGGACCAGTGCCCTCTCACACTCTGCTGCCAACGACCCCATCTTTGTGGTATTTATTACTGCAGTTTAATTTTCTGTTGATACAATGTTGCACTGAAACACAAGCGTAAATGGGCAGGACATTCATATTTTACCCACTGCACAACTTTTCTACGGAAATGGATGGTGAACAAACTTGCAGCTTTTCTTGCTCTGGAAAGCAAATGTTGACCAATATGAAGAGAATTCACCAATTACACTCTTCTGGGTGGGGTATACTGAATAGGGGTTGGGTTCATATTTAAAAGATGTAACCTTTCGAAAGTAGGATGAACAATATGGAAAAACGCTGGATTTCCTAATTGTTTGGTAAAATTATTATAGGAATCACGAGAGAAGTCTCAGGTAAAGCATGTTGCTTGCTTCAACGTGTGAGGTAGCGATTGCGCTAGTTCCCAAACCTGAAGATCAATACGGCTTTAGTTTAAATGGCCGCTATTCTATACTTTACAGTATAGTGAAGATATTGGCAAAGGTTCTGACAATGAAGTTGAAAATAGACACATTAACCCCTTCTATTACAATCCCCTATTTCAGTCACCTACACTATTTAGCTGGCATCGGTGATTGTATAGTGTAGGGTTTATTCTTAATACTGTATCTGGAAATACATGGCATTTATAAGGCTATGTTCACACGTAGTGGATTTTGGCGCAGATTCACACCACATCTGCATCAAAATACGCACTAGTGGTGTAATGCGGAATTTGAAGCACATTTTCCACAGATATACTGTATGTGAATGTACTCCTACATTAATTTTTAACATATATTACTTATTACATCAATTTATTTAAATTAATCATCACTACCATCTATATAAGTTAAAAGTTATAAGTTAAATATAAGTGAAAATTAAAAAAGATAAATGCCAAAAATGTAAAATCAGTAAGTTTCCTAAATTGCTCAGAAGCTTATGGTATTGTTCAATTGTGCTTCCAAAATAAACAAGTAGAAATGTATATCAGTGTTTTTAATAAACATGTGCGAATTGTATCAGTCTACTTTTACCACTTAAGGGCTTGGTCAGACGGGCGTCTTTTTAAAAAAAAATTTTAACATTTTTTTTAGAGCAAAAATCTCGTCTAGAAAAATCAAATGACCGGGTGCATTTGCACTAGCATGTCCTATCTTTTGCAGGTGCGATTATTTAGCGCCTCTAAACAATGGACATGTGACCACTTTCATTGGAAAGCATTAGTTCTAAGAGAGACGATTTTTAATCGCACATCTGGCCGCGGCCTTAGGCTGCATGCACAGGGGCAGGTCAGAATCCACACATGGAATTCAGTCCTGGATGCAGCGTCGTTCACATGTACCTGCTTTTTAAATTTTAAGTCTGGACAGCAGATGGTCCTCATGTATCGCCGTCAACAATGCGCAGTACAGATTTTTAAAAAAAAAACTTCGACTTTTCCTGCACAGCTGCTCTGTGGCCCGTCCACAATGCCACTTGTGGACAGGCCGTGGGTCGGACGGTTTCCATTGACTTCAATAGAAGCAGTCCATGTAGAATCCACAGTAAAATGGAGCATGCTGTGATTTTGCAACCACAGGCGGCAGTGCAAGGTGATCGCTCATCTTGAGGAATCATTTTTCAATAGCATGCTATGGAGAGTTATTGCGGTGGAACCCAGAAGCGGACGCCCGCTCCAGATTCCACAGCAAAAATCCGCCAGTGTGCATGAAGCCTCAATAAAATACTGCCTGCGATTGGTCACAGTGGACAGCCAATCAGAGGCAGGGATTTTTCAATCTCCGGCCACCAGAATACAGATGAAGACGGATGGGGAGAAGAGCCGGACAGTGCTTTTAGGTGAGTTAAATTATTATTATTTTTATTTTTTTAACAGCTAGGGATGACTTTTGTGGTAGGTCTTATATTTCAAGCTACCTGCCAAAAATTATTGCTGCAGGGGTTGCCTTTATCCATCGCTTTCAGTGGGGCGGCAGCAGCGTTGGCCCCATTGAAAGCAATGGGATAGCATCGCGGTCCTCTGCCACAGCTGTGACAGGTGATTCTTTCATGGCCGTAGGGAGTCCCATCATCACTGAACACTGTGACAGTGCTGTCACAGTGTTCAGTGATGGGGGAACCTTCGTGGAGGAGCTGCGATTCTACAAGCACAACTGCTCCAGTGAACGGGCATCTGAAACTTTACCCGTTGAAGGCCTGCACACACTATTTTCAGCACATGTAAATAAAAGCACAGAGCTTCGGTCACGTGCATTTTGCATATAGGCGCACCAAAAAAAACGCTCCTCTGACCGAGCCCTTAAAGATTTATTCTCTGTTTAAGGGCTCCTGCACAATGGATTAGCTGTTTACTAACTAATACACTAAGTTGATTTCTGCAGGAAGCAGACAGCTCTTTACCCATGCCAGTTGTCCGGCTTGGTATTGCAGGTAAAGTTCCCATCAAAGTGAATGGCAACTTTGCCTGTAATACCAAGCCTGGCCACTGCAGTTGGAATGGAGCTGTCTGCTTCCTTCAGAAATCAGCCCAGTGGACTAGTGCATAAGTTCAGCAAACAGCTGTCCCAGATAGTGAACCCCCACCCATTTACTATTGATGCTCTATCCTAAGGATATGGCATCAATAGTTTACAACTGCACAATCCCTTTAAGACTTAAACAGGCTTATTCTTGAAGGTGTTAAAATAGTTTTTGTAATCTGATCAGTCGGATTTTCTTTTTTTAACTTTAAGACACTGCTAAATGTTGACACTATTACAGTATGCTTTAAGTTATGCCCTAATTTTTAGGTACTTCATGCCTTCACTGATGCAATATTTGAGGAATGGATGAAACGATTTGACCCCTCTGATACGGTTTGGCCTCAGGAACTGGCACCGATCGGACACAATCGCTTGTTTAACATGGTGCCTTTCTTTCCTCCAATAACAAATGACCAACTCTTTATGCCTACTGAACAGCTAGGATATGCATATGCTGTTGACTTACCAGGTACCTCTTTTTACCATTTACAAACTGGTATTCAGTCTCATAGTTGAACGAAAAAAACAATGGGACACATTTATAACTGATACGGCGCTAGAATTCTGGCAAAAGTTTCACCTTTTTGGCACAAATCAATTTAGACAAATTTGCTACAACTCTCCTCTTTTCACAAGTGTATAGGAAAGGGGGCATGACTTTCTGCTTGGCCAGAATTTAGAGACATTCAACATGCAACAACTTAAAAAGTCACAACATTTAGTATTCTCACTCCAGTAGTTGAGTGGCGCACAAAATGTCTCCACATCTCTAGACCTGTTCAACCCTATAATGACCAAGTGCAGTAAATTTACGGCGCTTGGCTCTGGGCTTTAATCCCAGCGGTTAGCAAAAGCACAGTATAGGATTACAGTTTTTTAGTCACAGCCGAGGACCCTGGGGAGAAGGTAGAAGCAGTTCTTAACTGCTTCTGCCTTCTCTTTTACAGTCTACATAGCACTCAATGAGTGCTATATATAGCTAGAAAAATACCACATACAGATGTCCTGCATTACCAGTGCCTATGATCGCTATAGCAAGCGATAAGGCATTGCAGGACAGAAGTCCTGCAATGTCTTATCATAGCGATCATAGGTGCTATGGTGCAAGTCCCCCACAATTACACAAATAGGGTAAAAAAAAGATCAAAATAATGTTTAAAAAAAAAAAAACTTTTTTGTGCTTTTTCCTATATTAGCATAAAAAATGTTCTAAAAATTAAAATCCTACATATTTGGTATTGTCGTATTCACAACGACGTGTACAATAAATTGAACACACTTCTTATCCTGCACGGCAAATAGCGTACAGAAAAACCCTAAAAAAGTGAGGCAAAATGCTTATTTTTTTCATCTTGCCTCACAAAAAAATGCAATAAAAGGGATAAAAAAGTTGTATGCACCTCAAATGGAACCAATAAAAACTACAGCTTGTCTTGCAAAAAAGTTATAGGACTTTGAATGCAGCGATATAGAAAAAAATAATTTAAAAAAAAAAGACTTTTATTGTGGAAAAGTCGTAAAAACCTAAAAAAAACTAAGAATTTTGGTATCGTTGTAATCATACCAGCTTGCAGAAAAAAATATTCTGTCATTTATGCTGCATGATGAACGTTGTAAAAGAAAAAAAAATCTATCCCAGAATTGATGTGTGTTTTCTTCCTGCTATCAAAAAAAAATTAATATAGTCTATGTACCCAAAAAAACTACAGTTCGCCACACAAAAAAACAAGCCCTGTCGACGGAAAAATAAAAAAAGTTATGGCTTTTGAAAAATGAAGATAAAAATTTGCCAAAAATCGTTGCGTCCTCAACGCCAAAATAGGCCATGTCCTTAAGGGGTTAAGTTGCATAAAATCCTAAAAGTGTTCAATCACAAAGAAGAAGCAATAATTTGCCTATAAATTAACCTTTCTATTACAAAGGGTCATTGATGCTCTTATGTCCAGGTCACATTTTGCAGTTCTGATATGCACTGCTGTGATATCTTTGCAACTGATTTGCATAATAGAGAGATCAACTCAGTCCCTCAGACCAAAATGACAGACAGATTGTGAGGAATACCAAGTACAAGAGAGATAGTCCAGGTGGAACGAAAAAAAAAAGACGCAGGGCAGGGGAAGAGGGATCTGCCTCTACTCTGACCCTGACTGATCTTGCATACAGCAGGGCTACAGCCCTGACAAGGGCTATTCCACGCCTGGAACCTTACTAGATTTCATAGGTGTCCGTAGATGGGAATCGGACAGAGAATAACAGAGGAAAACGAAGACACGACAAAACTCACATGGGAGTTAGGGACAACAAAGGGACCATGTTCTATTCACAGCACAGATTACTGATGTCTATATACGTTCTAACTGCATAGGCATAGGCAGTTAGGACATACATAGTCATATGGTGGTTGGAAAGGGTTTAATGATATACATGTTTAATAATGGACATCTTCCTAATCCATTTCTCTTATGTTTTTCCTCTAGCCTCTGATCCAGACAGCCGTGCAGTGGCTGTGGTAGTTGCTTCAACTGTTGGTGGCATACTTATTGCCTTGCTTGTCCTTTTGGTGTTGCTTATTCTTTTCGTACACAGAAGACAGCGACAAGGTTTTGAACCGCTACTGAATGCAAGATACAACAGTACCAAATATACAGAAAATGCATAGTGGAACTATAATCTAGACCTTTTCACAGTGTTTATTTTGCTTTCATGGGGTGATATAACAGGTGTACTAGGTAAAAACTGGAACCAAACCCTTCATACTGTACACCACTTTGATGCAGGAATTGCCATATTAATGTCTTTGCTTGTAATTGTAGTTAATGTCTAGCTTTGCAAACCCATTATAGCAGGGGTATCGCTGGGGTGTTAAAAGATGAGGGGTATAAACTGCAAGGCGTATGCACTAAATCCTTCCCCCACCTATGCATCCTTAAAGAACACATAGGAGAATACAGCTCTGATCAAAGAGTCACAGAAAAAATACACAACAATTGAATCCAGTGACTCACTCTCCTGATTCTAAAAATTCTCTCTCCTCATCTTCTCATTCAGCCCATGCCATCATGACAACTTCTTCCAGCCACAAACAACTCATCTCTGCAGAGTTTGCTGTCCATGCATCTTGGGTTTGTTACTTTTCCATTATCCTCCTCATCTTCTCAGCACAAACTCTCTATCCTGGTGCTATAATAGTGCTATCCTACTGATACCTCCTAAATACAGTACTTCTGAGATAATGGTAATATAAGTAGTCACCCAAAAATGTTGGAATGCAGATAGTGGCCCCCAAACTAATCGTGCCAGGCACAGTACCAACATCATTAAGTCATCAGCCCTGAACAAAGGCTGCTGTATCATCCATTATTTCAAGTGCTCCTCAGTTATATCCTTGCCCTTTGCTATGCTCATCTGTGGCCCCTTGACCTAGCAGGTTAACATATCCTCACACAATGAGGATATAACTTGTTATAGCCTAGAGAACCGTAGCAAATTCCACATACATGAAGGACACAACAGTATAGCAAGCATACAGTCCTTTAATTCAACTTAGTGTATTCTTTTAAATACTACTGAATGAGTGGTATCATTTTTTACATAATGTTTTGTCAATAGGGGCCAATGGCAGAAGTACATAACTATATAACCTTGTAGTTGGATATATCTGGGACATGGAATCCAAAAGATCTTTTTTTAAATATACTTGCTGTACATAAAGTCCAAATGTGTTGGGAATCTAAACTTTCCAGGATATGTTCTCCTTCCTTGGTGCTATTCTGTTTCCAAACCCCAGTGCCCCAACACACCAGCTGAAATATGGACAACAATGTGGCACAAAACAGCATATTACTACTAAACTGATGATTTCAGGAGGTTGTACACTGACTAGGTCCTTCTTTGAGTTATTTCTACATTCAGTACTTCTCTAAATGATGTTGGCCTAATTGTATATTTTGCTTATTTGCAACCTATTTCTGTACTGTATAACCCAATGTGATTTTCCAGTGAGGTTTAATATCCTTTAAGAACGTTTACTTCGTACATAATCACCTATACATTTTTATTACATTCTTGTGCATAAACAAAGAAAAGCCAGTAATAAAGCCTCTTTTTATATTATTGGGATAACCTCACTTTGAAATCTGTCCGTTATGTATATTTTCATACTGCTTGGTGATAACAACAATTAGATGCCACAGTAGCGTTCCTCTACAGAGGCAGATCAAAGTGTTAAAAGTACAAATACTTATAGCTGTGAGGAGTCTGCTATGTAACAAAATGATAGCAGTAAGTCCATAATTTTGTGTATAGCACTGTGCTATCCCGTGTTAGAATATGGAGGCAAGCATTCATAGTTTGCCAGATATTTAGCTAGATAATATTTCTAGAATGTGCGTCCTTCTTGGTAGCCTTCTGTAAGGAATCTCCATAATTAGCACTGCTTAATATTGTTAATAGAATCGTTCCTGTCTACAAGCTGCGAACGAGGTTCATGCCCACTAGTGTTATAAAATGACCTATAAAATGATTTCAGACTTGCCAAAAATAAAAAAAAATTCCCTATCTGTCAAGTTTTCTGCTAACATTAGAGCTTCTGTTAACTACTTTGTATTAGAGAAAAATTCAATGCATGCAAGTCTATAGGATTGCCATCAAGACAGTAGAGGTGGTACTGCTGTCAGGGTCCCAGGAAAATGAGTCCAAAAAGGGCTGTCCGTTTTGGCTTGCCATATTAGTCATATATTAGCTCTAGATTTAATGTGTTTATTTCATGTAAGTTAAACTGCCCTAAGAGGTCTTGATGGGGTATATATCTCACAGATCCATGACATGTAAGGTACAGAAGAGCACTTCTGTGCAGAGACTGTTGATTTTTAATAATGTGTGCACCAAAAGCTTATTGTTCTGCTGCAAAAAAACCTGTTTCTATCCTCTACGATATGATGGTATTAGAACTTGGTAGGATCCTTTGGAAATGTGAGAAAATGTGGTTGCACTGTGAAGATCAGGAAGAGGAAGGATGGAATGCAAGAACATCACTTACCTCCAGTGTTACTGGCAAATACTATAAGTTCGGATCCTGTTCCCACCATGGTTGTTGGGGTAGTAGTGTGACATGTTGTGGAAGCTTGCTGTAGAAGTCTGCATAGAGGGTTGGCACAGTATTCTGCGACCGGCCTGTGGTCCATAGGATCTAAGACAGATACCTGCATAGGAGGAGCTGTGGAGAGAGCTCAGATCTGGTTGCTGCCATCATATAAGGGCATCATATATCCACTAAAATATGTACCCTTGTGTGATACCATCCACAGCAGCAAATACCACCAATGTCATTTTAGTCATACTGGCCTTGTAACATATAAGACTGCCCTAATGTGTGACCAGTTTGCACAACTATTAAAGAAAAACATTTGAAAGCTGCCAGCCCTTTGTCATGGTTTACAACATCCGTGTATCTCGATGAGTCTCTGGTTATTGACAACTTTGGGGAAAAGGGGATAATACAGTCTTGTAGTAAAACGAGTATGCAATCCTGCCATGTGTCCATCAAAAGTAAACAATGGGGACTATGTTGGAGGAAAGGGGACAAAGCGATCTTCACCATGTTGCAATGGGGCTTAAATACTCATCACAGCCCTTCATTATATTTTATAAGTCAAAACTGGAGCTAATCTTCAATTGTGTGCTACATGTACACAAATCAGCCATAACATGATAATTACCTGCTTAATGTTGTGTTGGTCTCCCTTGTGAAGCCAAAACATCTCTAACCCCTCTAGGCATGGACTCTGTAAAACCTTGGGCTTAAACTATCAGATCAGTATATTTATGCCAAATTATCCTCAACTGTACCTCCGTATGGCTCCAATTTATGTGAAGGCATATAGAGTTTTATTCGTAATTCTGTATGAAGTAATGCTTTTAGAAGATGTGCCCGTACAGTAGTCTGCGAGAGCCTTATGACCATGTACTAGGGCCATAAAGCTTCTGTGCCCTGCCATACAGGCACTCCTAAAGCTCAGCCTCCTCCCACTCCAACATGTAAATATTAAAACATAATAACCTATGTTGATCTTGACATGTTTGTATTTTGGCACTTTACTAAGCCCATTTATAGAAACAAGTATGTAGTGGCAAGTAAAAGATGAAAAAACAAATAATAGCGCTTTCCGTATTTGTACTTCTCATGTCTACAAAAGAGAAATGGGTTCATATAAAAAAATCTGTCACCGGAGACAACAGTCTGTTCGCTGTGTCATGGCAGCCTGATTTATTGACCCTGCTGGAGGTCACCAGTGCAGTCCCCCCAGTTTGTATTATTTCCCAAAGTCATTTTGAATCCTTTTAACAGGACTAGAAGAACGTTTTATTTCCCAGTGGTCAGGCCTTCTTTTTTGTTTATTGCATGTGTATGAGGCTCTGAGTTTTTGTGTGACGAGTTGTACTTTTCGTAATTGCCATGTTTTGATACCTAACCATTACCAAAAAAGCAACTCTGCTGCAGTTTTTATTTACCTTTTTATTTTACAAGATGTATCGATTTATACTTAATAATGCTATTAATTGTTTGTTAGTATCATGAATAATGACTCCTGATGATACCACATATGTGTATATTATTTGTGGTCTTGCAATTTTTTTTTTGTTAAACAGAACCCGTGGTTCTATTTTTAAATTTCATAGGGGAGTAAGGGAATTTTAGATTTTTTAACGATAATGTACTGGTGTATATGCTGGGGCCTATAGATTAGCCTTTGAGCCGCCACATTTATCATAATCTATGCTAGTAACCAGTATAGATTATAGCAAAAACCTAGTGCAGTTCAGAGCTCTGGTAGGATTTTATCTGTCTGGAAGTGACATCAGAAGAGACAAATGTATTCGTAGGCTTGACCGCTTGATACATTTGTTGCTGATAGCCAGGCGAAGGGTTTACTTAAATTGGCGCGTGAAATCCTGCTCTAAGTGAATAGGCCACATTATCTTCAGAAGTGTGCGGCTATGTACTAACTTTGTATCATTAATATATTTTAATGGCATGTCCAAATACATGCAACAAAAAAATTGACCTGTCTACATGCTGTCATTTCTAAAAAGGATCAACATAGTATATAACATGAAGAAGATTCCCTAATACGCGCTCGCACAACCTTTGGAACAATGACCGCCTCCAAATGATTTTGGAAGGTATCTGTCAGTTTCTTTCACTTTTACACTATAATTTTCGAAAGCTCTTGAAAATTCGCAATGTTCTGTCTTCCTAAAGCAGATTTCAGCTCTCAAGTTGTATTTTTTAGCTTTTTTTTGCGTGCAGCTATGTGCTAAAAGCTTGTCTATTAGAACCATTGGTTTCCTAAGTAGTGTTCACTTGTCCGTTTTTTACAAGCGCAAAATCTTTTTACTTGAAAAAGATAGGACATTCGTACATCGGGAAGGTCCGTGCTGCGCATAAACAATCCCCACGGGGAGTCCCGATATCACTGACAGCACTGTCAGTGTTCAGTGATGATGGGACTCCCTGCGGGGATGAAAGAATCCCTTGTCACAGCTGTAGCAGAGGATCGCGATGTTCGGTCACGCGCATTTTTAACGTGCGTGGAGCACATTTTTTGGGCACATAGGTGTGCAAACAAAATGCTTGTCTGACTGAGCTGTAATGGTACCAATTGTTGATCCTTGCAACGTTTTGATCACCTTCTATTCTACTTTTTGTAAGGTGAGAGTAAAATTAACTAGTTTGTCATGTTCTTTGTATTTTTTTCATGACGTGCCCTGTGTGGGTTAAATAGTGTATTAACTTTTTTTGTCTGGGTCATTTATGAAGGCAACAATAGCAAATGTGTAATTTTTTTTACATAATAAAGAGGAAAGGTGGGATTTTGACATTTTTATTCTTTTTGCACTTTTTTAACTTGACTATTAGCATCCTTTATCACTCTTCTTATACACTACTATACATCTGTACAATAGTGCATAAGACAGCCTATGAAGCTCCTGCTAGATGCTAAGCCTCATAGGCCATCGTAGCTGGCAGATCTGGAGGTTATATCCAGGACTCTGGGTGCCATAGCAAACCATTAGGACGCCGCTATCCCTGCGGCATGTAAAGTGTTAAACACCAGAGACCTGTGTTTTTTTTTTTGGTTCCCATTGTTTGAGCAAGTGCCTGGCTGTCATTCGACAGCCAAGCACGCACTCCTCCCAGCACGGGAGACCTGCAACAGGCTTCTATTGCAGTGCTATCAAAAGATGGCACTGCAGAATAAAGCCCATTAACAGCCGCAGACGTGTGGGCGGTCATTAATGGGTTAAGATGTAGATTAGTACATCTCCTCCCATACATGAAATATGGAGAAGATGGTTTAATTCTTACATCATGCTTGAAAAACTGGTATATGTTTAAAAAAAGCACTTTTTTAGATACTTGGCAATAATGGTGTGGCTAATTAATGGTGAAAGAAAATTAGGGGATGCTTATGAGGCTTTAAAGATGGGAAGAGAGGAGAGGATTTGTAATTTTTCCTTTTATTTTCTTTGGGTTCTGTTTTTTTTTGTTTTCTATTGTTTAAATTATTTTATGATATTTCTTTAGAATTATATTTGGTGCATTTGTTCTAAAATAATCTATCTGGTAAATGGATTCTGTTTCAAGGCTCATTTACACGCAAAGACAATCTTTCAAACGATTGAAAGATAGACAGTTCTAGCATTCATTTTGTATAAAGTGTTAATGGATACTAATGCCCATTAGCACTTTATTAGCTGCATTTGCATGTGAATGAGCCTCCAGGAGCTGTTTGCAGAACACAGCAGGTGATCTGAACTTTGCAATCAGCTCCTTTGTTCTTACAGGAGCTGTCAGCTGTATACAATGTAATCAGCACTTCCTTGCAGAACACAGCCTGTGATCTGTGTTATCTACTCTCCTGCTGAACAATGGATTTTAAGCTCACCTTAAAAATCATCATTCAGCCGAAGAGTGAACGATGGTAGCATTTAAAAAAAACGATTGTCACTCATATGCCATCGTTTGAACGAATTTTGAGTGATAATTGTTGCGTGTAAATGGGGCTTTACTGTTATTGGGTATGTAAAAGATTGTTTAAAAATGAGTAAGGTGCTGGTATGCCCTGCGAAAGAGTTCTAGTTTGGTTTCATCTGTCCATAGGACATTTTCCTAGAAGGATTGTGGTTTATTTATGGAACTTTTGGCAACATGCAGTCACTCTTTTTATGTCTTTCTGTAAGCAGCGGGGACCTCCTTGACTTTCACCCATAGAGCCCTGTTTTTCTCAGTCTATGGCCGCCTGCACACAAGCGGAAATTCCGCGGCGGGATTTCTCGCGGAATTTCCACCGCTGGAAGCCTGCATCGGATTGCGTTAACAAACGCAATCCTATGCAGATGGCCGTGGTTTGGCCGCGCGAATATTTCGCGCGGCAAACAAATCGCGGCATGTTCTGTTTCTGTGCAGGGCTCGCAGAGCCCAGCACAGAAATGTCACTCACCCGCCGCCAGCTCCGGTCTGCGCATGCGCCGGCTATGCGGCAAGCCGGCACATCAAACAGCCGGAGCCTGCGGGCGTGGGTGACTACGCGCTGGTCCCTGCAGGCGCCCGGTTCGGGTTCCGCGGCGAGAATCCTCGCCGCCGGATCCCACCCGCCCGTCTGCAGGCGGCCTAAAGCATATGATAAAGGTTGTAACTATCACTCCAGATATTCCCATCTCAGCCTAAGGTTCTTCAGATGTTGTACATGGTTTCTTTGCAATATTTCGAACCAATTTAATAAGGTTCTCTCATCAGCTTTTCCCTTTCCACCGAGTCCTGGAAGGTTATTGACTGTAGCAAACGTCTTGATAACATTAGTCTTGTACGCTTTGTTCTGCTTGTGCTTACTGATAATTGAATTTCTGGGATGCTCAGACAGCTTCCTTCTCTTTGCCATTGTGAACAAGGGACAGAGTATAAAACAAGCATTTTTAAATATCAAAGCCGGCATTTATATGCTAATTAAAGTCATGTGAGCAGTAAGGGTCCTTTTCCATGGGACAGGGATAATAGCTGCTGTGCTATCACACAGGAGCACGGAGCTCTTATTGAATGGCGCAGAACGTGCCAGTGATCACTGCCTCCATCTATAGTAAACAGGCCATTGTTCATAGATGAACGATGGCTGATCATCATTTAATTTTTTGTCTGCAGAAACTGAATGCCGATCATTTATCGTTCAGTCACTGGTAGCATTTACACTGATCAATGAGTATAAAAGGGTCCCAACAAGTTGGGAACCAATGAGTCAAATCTTTAATAAATCACAGCTTAGTCTGATTTTGGCCTTTGTGTCATCAGATATGGCATTGTTTTTATAGTTTTCAATTTTATATCTTTTTTTTCTGCAACATCTTTATTTTGTTCTTTGCTCTATCTATCATATAAGTTTATATACACTGCAACATCTCATGATCAGCAGCGTGATACCACATGATGGTCATGTAACAATTTGCTCTCAGAAAATTTGCCAGTGATGGGTGAACGTGGTGACTTGAGTGACTTTGACTGCGGGCAGATTGTTGGTCCCAGGAGGTGTGATATTAGTAGTTCTGAAACAGTCACATGTGTTGGCTATTCCCAAACCATGGTATCAAGAGTGTACCTAGACTGGTTAAACCCCGGATCGACATCTGACAGGAGATCAAACAGCAACAGGCCACATGTGGTTGATCCCTCCTGAGATGAGCATCGGGAAGCACTTACGGTATCACAGCAAGAACTTGCCACATGCTCCCGTGTGGATTCTCAGCTCCTGAGATGTGAGTCCCACATTAATTTTCAATCATGGGCATATCCCATTTATTGTACTACATGAGTTACACTGCAAAATCTCAAATTTTCTGGCACCATTAGCAGATATGAATGAACTGGATCTAATATATTTATTTATATAAGCAATGCAATCACCGTTTGGGAAACAACCCTTGCAAAGGGGGGAGATGGAATACGCTCCTAAATTGGGTTTTTAATGTACAAAAATAGCAAAACATAAAAAACTGTATAAACCTAATTCGTACTGACCTAGAGAATAATGTTATCACATTATTTATTTTCCATGCTGAATGCTGTAAAAATAAAATCCAAAAAAACAAATGGTAGAGTTTTTCCCCAATCCCCCTAAAAAAATTTACAAAAAAGTTATACAACACATTATATGTACCCCAAAATGTTATCAATAAAAAATACAACTTGTTCTCCATGTCAATGGAAAAATTAAAAAGTTATATCTCCTGGAATGTGACAATGAAAAATGATGAAAAATTAGCTGGTGATTAAGGCGGATACAGGCTTTGTCACTAAGGGGTTAAGGCAAAAGTTTTATAGCGGAAGAATGGAGGGTCTCATGGAGGCATCATATGGATGCCTATTGGTTAGAGATGAGCGAACACCAAAATGTTCGGGTGTTCGTTATTCGGAACGAACTTCCCGTGATGCTCGAGGGTTCGTTTCGAACAACGAACCCCATTGAAGTCAATGGGCGACCAGAACATTTTTGTATTTCGCCGATGCTCGCTAAGGTTTTCATTTTTGAAAATCTGGGCAATTCAGGAAAGTGATGGGAATGACACAGTGACGGATAGGGCAGGCGAGGGGCTACGTGTTGGGCTGCATCTCAAGTTCCCAGGTCCCACTATTAAGCCACAATACCGGCAAGAGTGGGCCCCCCCCCCTCCCAACAACTTTTACTTCTGAAAAGCCCTCATTAGCATGGCATACCTTTGCTAAGCACCACACTACCTCCAACAAAGCACAATCACTGCCTGCATGACACTCCACTGACACTTCTCCTGGGTTACATGCTGCCCAACCGCCCCCCCTCCCCCCCCACAGCGCACACCAAAGTGTCCCTGGGCAGCCTTCAGCTGCCCTCATGCCACACCACGCTCATGTCTATTTAGAATTGCGTCTGCCATGACGAGGGACCGCAGGCACACACTGCAGAGGTTGGCACGGCTAGGCAGCGACCCTCTTTAAAAGTGGCGGAGCGATAGCCCACAATGCTGTACAGAAGCAATGAGAAATAGAATCCTGTGCCACCGCCATCAGGAGCTGCACACGTGGGCATAGCAATGGGGAACCTATGTGCCACACACTATTCATTCTGTCAAGGTGTCTGCATGCCCCAGTCAGACCGGGCTTTTTAATTCATAGACACAGGCAGGTACAACTCCCTATTGTGAAGTCCCTGTCGACCCACAGCATGGGTGGCTCCCTGGAACCCACCGGCGGTACACAGAAATATCCCATTGCATTGCCCAACACAGCTGAGGTAGTAATGTCGTGCTTAATGCAGGTGGGCTTCGGCCCACACTGCATGCCCCAGTCTGACTGGGGTTCTTTATAAGTGTACAGATGTAGTAAAAACTCCGTGTGCACCTACAGCATGGGTGGGTGCCAGGAAGCCACCGGCGGTACATAGAAATATCCCATTGCATTGCCCAACACAGCTGAGGTAGTAATGTTGTGCTTAACCCTTTCCAATCCAATTTGTATATGGTTTTCCTAGGGGGCTTACTCTTTTTCTGCTGTTATACAACGGCGCTATATGCTGGCTAAAGCCAGTACTGCATGAGCTGACACGTAGGATAGGCTCCGACAGCAGAGAGGCTGGCAATATACAGTAAGAGAACCCCGACGGACGTCTACCAACAACGGAGCTGTACAGCCTTAAACCCTAATGTCTTCACAGGTCACACAGTGGACTGGAAAGGGTTAATGCAGGTGGGTTTCGGCCCACACTGCATGCCCCAGTCAGACTGGGGTTCTTTACAAGTGGACACATGTAGGTTAAACTCCCTGTGGACCCACTGCCTGGGTGGGTGCCAGGAAGCCACCGGCGGTACATAGAAATATCCCATTGCATTGCCCAACACAGCTGAGGTAGTAATGTCGTGCGTAATACAGGTGGGCTTCGGCCCACACTGCATGCCCCAGTCAGACGGGTTCTTTAGAAGTGTACAGATGTATTAAAAACTCAGTGTGCACCTACAGCATGGGTGGCTCCCTGGAACCCACCGGCGGTACACAAAAATATCCCATTGCATTGCCCAACACAGCTGAGGTAGTAATGTCGTGCTTAATGCAGGTGGGCTTCGGCCCACACTGCATGCCCCAGTCAGACTGGGGTTCTTTACAAGTGGACACATGTAGGTTAAACTCCCTGTGGACCCACTGCCTGGGTGGGTGCCAGGAAGCCACCGGCGGTACATAGAAATATCCCATTGCATTGCCCAACACAGCTGAGGTAGTAATGTCGTGCGTAATACAGGTGGGCTTCGGCCCACACTGCATGCCCCAGTCAGACGGGTTCTTTAGAAGTGTACAGATGTATTAAAAACTCAGTGTGCACCTACAGCATGGGTGGCTCCCTGGAACCCACCGGCGGTACATAAAAATATCCCATTGCATTGCCCAACACAGCTGAGGTAACGTCAGCTGTAATGCAGGTGGCCTAAAAATTAATTTGATTACACTGTAGGCGAGGGCCCACAAAAATTGCTGTATCAACAGTACTAATGTACATCCCAAAAATTGGCCATGGCCAGCCAAGAGGGCAGGTGAAACCCATTAATCGCTTTGGTTAATGTGGCTTAAGTGGTAACTAGGCCTGGAGGCAGCCCAGTGTAACGAAAAATTGGTTCAAGTTAAAGTTCCAATGCTTTTAAGCGCATTGAAACTTATAAAAATTGTTCTGAAAAATTATTTGAGTGAGCCTTGTGGCCCTAAGAAAAATTGCCCGTTCAGCGTGATTACGTGAGGTTTCAGGAGGAGGAGCAGGAGGAGGAGGAGGAGGAATATTAGACACAGATTGATGAAGCAGAAATGTCCCCGTTTTGGATGGTGAGAGAGAACGTAGCTTCCATCCGCGGGTGCAGCCTACGTATTGCTTACGTATCGCTGCTGTCCGCTGGTGGAGAACAGAAGTCTGGGGAAATCCAGCCTTTGTTCATCTTGATGAGTGTTAGCCTGTCGGCACTGTCGGTTGACAAGCGGCTACGCTTATCTGTGATGATTCCCCCAGCCGCACTAAACACCCTCTCCGACAACACGCTAGCCGCAGGACAAGCAAGCACTTCCAGGGCATACAGCGCGAGTTCAGGCCACATGTCCAGCTTCGACACCCAGTAGTTGTAGGGGGCAGAGGCGTCACCAAGGATGGTCGTGCGATCCGCTACGTACTCCCTCACCATCCTTTTACAGTGCTCCCGCCGACTCAGCCGTGACTGGGGAGCGGTGACACAGTCTTGGTGGGGAGCCATAAAGCTGGCCAGGCCCTTAAAGACTGTTGCACTGCCTGGGATGTACATGCTGCTCGATCTACGCACATCCCCTGCTACCTTGCCCTCGGTACTGCGCCTTCTGCCACTAGCGCTGTCGGCTGGGAATTTTACCATCAGCTTGTCCGCAAGGGTCCTGTGGTATAGCAACACTCTCGAACCCCTTTCCTCTTCGGGAATCAGAGTGGGCAGGTTCTCCTTATACCGTGGATCGAGCAGTGTGTACACCCAGTAATCCGTAGTGGCCAGAATGCGTGCAACGCGAGGGTCACGAGAAAGGCATCCTAACATGAAGTCAGCCATGTGTGCCAGGGTACCTGTACGCAACACATGGCTGTCTTCACTAGGAAGATCACTTTCAGGATCCTCCTCCTCCTCCTCCTCCTCCTCAGGCCATACACGCTGAAAGGATGACAGGCAATCAGCCGGTGTACCGTCAGCAGCGGCCCAAGCTGTCTCTTCCCCCTCCTCCTCATCCTCCTCATGCTCCTCCTCCTCCTCCTGTACGCGCTGAGAAATAGACAGGAGGGTGCCCTGACTATCCAGCGGCATACTGTCTTCCCCCGCCCCCGTTTCCGAGCGCAAAGCAGCTGCCTTTATGGTTTGCAGGGAATTTCTCAAGATGCATAGCAGAGGAATGGTGACGCTAATGATTGTAGCATCGCCGCTCACCACCTGGGTAGACTCCTCAAAATTACCAAGGACATGGCAGATGTCTGCCAACCAGGCCCACTCTTCTGAAAGGAATTGAGGAGGCTGACTCCCACTGCGCCGCCCATGTTGGAGTTGGTATTCGACTATAGCTCTACGTTGTTCATAGAGCCTGGCCAACATGTGGAGCGTAGAGTTCCACCGTGTGGGCACGTCGCACAGCAGTCGGTGCACTGGCAGCTTAAAGTGATGTTGCAGGGTGCGCAGGGTGGCAGCGTCCGTGTGGGACTTGCGGAAATGTGCGCAGAGGCGGCGCGCCTTTACGAGCAGGTCTGACAAGCGTGGGTAGCTTTTCAGAAACCGCTGAACCACCAAATTAAAGACGTGGGCCAGGCATGGCACGTGCGTGAGGCTGCCAAGCTGCAGAGCCGCCACCAGGTTACGCCCGTTGTCACACACGACCATGCCCGGTTGGAGGCTCAGCGGCGCAAGCCAGCGGTCGGTCTGCTCTGTCAGACCCTGCAGCAGTTCGTGGGCCGTGTGCCTCTTATCGCCTAAGCTGAGTAGTTTCAGCACGGCCTGCTGACGCTTGCCCACCGCTGTGCTGCCACACCGCGCGACACCGACTGCTGGCGACATGCTGCTGCTAACACATCTTGATTGCGAGACAGAGGAGGAGGAGGAGGAGGAGGGTGCTTTAGTGGAGGAAGCATACACCTCCGCAGATACCAGCACCGAGCTGGGGCCCGCAATTCTGGGGGTGGGTAGGACGTGAGCGGTCCCGGGCTCTGACTCTGTCCCAGCCTCCACTAAATTCACCCAATGTGCCGTCAGGGAGATGTAGTGGCCCTGCCCGCCTGTGCTTGTCCACGTGTCCGTAGTTAAGTGGACCATGGCAGTAACCGCGTTGGTGAGGGCGCGCACAATGTTGCGGGAGACGTGGTCGTGCAGGGCTGGGACGGCACATCGGGAAAAGTAGTGGCGACTGGGAAATGAGTAGCGCGGGGCCGCCGCCTCCATGATACTTTTGAAGGACTCAGTTTCCACAACCCTATACGGCAGCATCTCAAGGCTGATGAATTTTGCTATGCGGACGGTTAACGTTTGAGCGTGCGGGTGCGTGGCGGCGTACTTGCGCTTGCGCTCGAACACTTGCGCAAGCGACGGCTGAACGGTGCGCTGAACTACACTGCTGGATGGGGCCGAGGACAGCGGAGATGAGGGTGTGGGTGCAGGCCATGAGGCGGTAGTGCCTGTGTCCTGAGAGGGGGGTTGCATCTCAGTGGCAGGTTGGGGCACAGGGGGAGAGGCAGGGGTGCAAACCGGAGG
Source organism: Eleutherodactylus coqui (assembly GCF_035609145.1). Lineage (NCBI taxonomy): Eukaryota > Metazoa > Chordata > Amphibia > Anura > Eleutherodactylidae > Eleutherodactylus > Eleutherodactylus coqui. The sequence continues at coordinate 404,365,313 of NC_089837.1, forward strand.
CGGTGAACGGCCTTCGTCCCACCTTGTGGGGTGCTTGGCCATCATATGTCTGCGCATGGTGGTGGTGGTGAGGCTGTTGGTGTTGGCTCCCCGGCTGAGCTTTGCGCAACAAAGGTTGCACACCACTGTTCGTCGGTCGTCAGGCGTCTCTGTGAAAAACTGCCAGACCTTAGAGCACCTCGGCCTCTGCAGGGTGGCATGGCGCGAGGGGGCGCTTTGGGAAACACTTGGTGGATTATTCGGTCTGGCCCTGCCTCTACCCCTGGCCCTGGCTACCGCACTGCCTCTTGCAACCTGCCCTGCTGATGCCCTTGACTCCCCCTCTGAAGACCTGTCCTCCTGAGTAAGCGTTGCACACCAGGTGGGGTCAGTCACCTCATCGTCCTGCTGCTCTTCCTCCGAATCCTCTGTGCGCTGCTCCCTTGGACTTACTGCCCTTACTACTACCTCACTGCAAGACAACTGTGTCTGATCGTCATCGTCCTCCTCACCCACAGAAAGTTGTTGAGACAGTTGGCGGAAGTCCCCAGCCTCTTCCCTCGGACCCCGGGAACTTTCGAATGGTTGGGCATCAGTGACGATAAACTCCTCTGGTGGGAGAGGAACCGCTGCTGCCCAATCTAAGCAGGGGCCCAAGAACAGTTCCTGGGAGTGTTCCCGCTCCTGAGCAGGTGTCATTGTAGTGGAGTGAGGAGGCTGGGAGGAAGGAGGAGCAGCAGACAGAGGATTCGGATTTGCAGCAGTGGACGGCGCAGAACTGCGTGTTGACGATAGGTTGCTCGAAGCACTTTCTGCCATCCAGGACAGGACCTGCTCACACTGCTCATTTTCTAATAACCGTCTCCCGCGTGGACCCATTAATTGGGCGATGAATGTGGGGACGCCAGAAACGTGCCTCTCTCCTAATCGCGCAGCAGTCGGCTGCGACACACCGGGATCAGGAGCTCGGCCTGTGCCCACACCCTGACTTGGCCCTCCGCGTCCTCGGCCGCGTCCACGTCCTCTAGGCCTACCCCTACCCCTCAGCATGCTGTATTACCAGTGATTTGATTTCACAGGCAGGAAATAAATTGGCGCAAGACTGCAGGCCAAATATAATTTTTTCCCTTTTTGGAAAACGAAAGGCCCCACTGCCTCTAGTGAATGAATAATCTAAGTTTAATAACTGTGCTGTGTCCCTGCTAATGTGTCACAGAACGTGAGGGTAGCAGAGTTATTATAACTCTGGCAGAGCAGGTATTTTTTTTCCCAATTAAGGAAAGCAAATGGCGAAGCCAGCAGTAAAGCGTAGCTGGGTGCGTATGATTTAGCAATGTTTTTCACGCAGCTCACACGTGTCCACCGCCCGTAAGGACGGACAGAGGCTGGACAAATAGATTTGTTTTCACTTGTTTTTCCACCAAAAGGCAGCACTGCGTATATTCAATGAACATGAGAAGTTTAATAACTGTGCTGTGTCCCTGCTAATGTGTCACAGAACATGAGGGTAGCAGAGTTATTATAACTCTGGCAGAGCAGGTATTTTTTTTCCCAATTAAGGAAAGCAAATGGCGAAGCCAGCAGTAAAGCGTAGCTGGGTGCGTATGATTTAGCAATGTTTTTCACGCAGCTCACACGTGTCCACCGCCCGTAAGGACGGACAGAGGCTGGACAAATAGATTTGTTTTCACTTGTTTTTCCACCAAAAGGCAGCACTGCGTATATTCAATGAACATGAGAAGTTTAATAACTGTGCTGTGTCCCTGCTAATGTGTCACAGAACGTGAGGGTAGCAGAGTTATTATAACTCTGGCAGAGCAGGTATTTTTTTTCCCAATTAAGGAAAGCAAATGGCGAAGCCAGCAGTAAAGCGTAGCTGGGTGCGTAAGATTTAGCAATGTTTTTCACGCAGCTCACACGTGTCCACCGCCCGTAAGGACGGACAGAGGCTGGACAAATAGATTTGTTTTCACTTGTTTTTCCACCAAAAGGCAGCACTGCGTATATTCAATGAACATGAGAAGTTTAATAACTGTGCTGTGTCCCTGCTAATGTGTCACAGAACGTGAGGGTAGCAGAGTTATTATAACTCTGGCAGAGCAGGTATTTTTTTTCCCAATTAAGGAAAGCAAATGGCGAAGCCAGCAGTAAAGCGTAGCTGGGTGCATATGATTTAGCAATGTTTTTCACGCAGCTCACACGTGTCCACCGCCCGTAAGGACGGACAGAGGCTGGACAAATAGATTTGTTTTCACTTGTTTTTCCACCAAAAGGCAGCACTGCGTATATTCTATGAATAATAACTGTGTTGTGGCCCTGCCTATACAATTCTTTCCCTGCAGTATCAATGGAGGGTGGAATGCTCTGCAGAGGCGATTTTGAGAAGCCCAAAAAAAATGCAGCACAGCTAACAGCAGCCTGGACAGTACTGCACATGGATAAATATGGCCCTAGAAAGGACCGTTGAGGTTCTTGAAGGCTACACTCACTCCTAACACTCTCCCTGCCTATGCAGCACTTCTGTCCCTAATGCCAGGTGCAACGCTCTGCAGAGCCGATTTTGAGAAAAAAAAATGCCACTGCTAACAGCAGCCAACACACAGCTATCAGTGGCCCTAATAAGGACCTTTGGGGGGTCTTGAAGCCTACACTAACTACCAATTCTTTCCCTACAGCAGCTCCGGTATAAACAGCACTGTCCCTCATCTAACTCACCAGGCATCTGAGGCGAGCCGCGGGAGGGGCCGACTTTTATATTAGGCGAACACCTGATCTCGCCAGCCACTCACAGCAGGGGGGTGGTATAGGGCTTAAACGTTGCAGGGGGAAGTTGTAATGCCTTCCCTGTCTTTCAATTGGCCAGAAAAGCGCGCTAACGTCTCAGGGAAGGAAGTGAAAGTAACCAGAACACCGCATGGTGTTCGTTACGAATAACGAACATCCCGAACACCCTAATATTCGCACGAATATCAAGCTCGGACGAACGCGTTCGCTCATCTCTACTATTGGTCTATAATATGGACTTTTAGGGACACTGTATGTGACTTTGCTACATCAGATGGGAAAGCTTAACCCAAGAATTTCCTAAAGCTGTGACCCGTTTGTATCAATTTAATGTTTTGTTTTTTTATGTACACAGAATTTTCCGTACTGGTTTCCAGTTCCTGAGAAATCCTTACTAGTCAAAGTCTTCAGCGTTCCATTTATTAATAGCATGAGTGTCTCACCACACAGGAAGTTTATAAAACCCACAGTAAATATTTAATTGGCTATTAAGTTACCCGTGGTATATCATTATTGGCTCTTATGATTCGACTTACGAAGACTTTGGAACTCCAGGGCTAATTCCACTATTTGACATGCCTGTTTTTGATCTTCTTCCCTTAAAAAGACAGAACTTGTTCTGCAGTTATCTCGGTGTTGCATTAATGCTGCTAATTAAACTATTTGACTCATTGCCACAAGGCAGCAGTGATTAAATGCCAAAGACGTGGGTGTCTGATGACACAGCTTCTCCCAGCTGGAGTGGTTTGTGAGAATAAAACTGCCAAGCAGTTGGCAAGACATGAAACTACTGTATGCTTAATATCATTGCAAACATTACTGCAGACAGGTGTTCTTCCATTTGCCATATAACCAAGGATACGAGAGTTTAATTCATGGAGATGTCGCAAGGTAAAGGACTTGTAAAGAAGTATAACTGCAGGTTCTCAGACTACACAACATCTGCACATGATCATCGGCGCACCAATAATAATATAATCATCTTTGCTACACAATGAAATGAAAAGTTGCATTTTGGGTGTTTATGTTTACACACAGGATGGAATATTCTAGAACAGTGGTCTGCCGATCTCTGCCCACTAAAGCAGCCACTGGTGTTATAGAGGGAGTTGGGAGACACACAATCTGGCTATGCTATGCTGTTTCTTAACTCCCATAGGAGTGAATTCCCAAATGATGGAAATTTTGTCTAGATTTTAGGGGCTGTTCTGTAGATGGTTGTGTATACACACTTCTAAACATTGAAGTTATTGATAAGCAGTAGAGATGAGCGAGTATACTCGCTAAGGCACATTACTCGAGCGAGTAGTGCCTTAGCCGAGTATCTCCCCGCTCGTCTCTAGAGATTCAAGGGACGGCGCCGGTGACAGGTGACTTGCGTCGGGAAGCGGGGGGGAGAGAGGGAGAGAGAGATCTCCCCTCCGTTCCTCCCCGCTCTCCCCCGCCGCTCCCCACCCTCCAAATCTTTAGAGACAAGCGGGGAGATACTCGGCTAAGGCACTACTAGCTCGAGTAATGTGCCTTAGCGAGTATACTCGCTCATCTCTAATAAGCAGCATACATACAAGTTTACAGAACCTAAGGACCAAAAAAAAATGCTCATCTGACTAAGCACTTAAGCAGTAGTGCATTAAAAACAACTATATACATTTGATATCCCTGTAATCATACTGGTCTACGGAATAAAGATAACCTGTCATTTGTACTGCACCGTGAACACCGTTAGCCCCTCTTAAATAGTGGAATTGTTTTTTTTTTCCATGTTGTTCCACTTTGAAATTTTTAAAGATTTTCCAATACATTATATGGTACTTTAAATGGTAGCATTGAAAAATACAACTCCTCCTGCAAATAAAACCCTTATGTAGCCATGTCAATAGAAAAATAAAAAAGTTAGGATTTTTTTTAAGTGGGGAGAAAAAAATGAAGATGACAAACAGGGCTGCCGTGGGAAGGCGTTAAATATTTGCTTTGACTCGCACTTCCTGAACAATATGGCAGCAGATGCTGTTTTCCAGCAAGGTGCTGAAACAAATACTGTATAGTATGACTTGCTATTAAAACTCAGTTTCAGAGACTTATGAAAAAAAAACTTGGTCTGAACATATGCTAAACAAGCACTAAATAAAATGAGTATGTATAGCTGCCATGCATTAATTCAGGCAACAGAGAAAATTAGATGTATCAATGTTTTGTAAGGACCACAAAGGCTTTGCATCATATAAAATTATATATGGGCGACCATTAGCCTGCATGGTCACAGTCATCTTTGGTATTATTTAGGATTCTATGTATCTCTATAGATTGAAGTGCATTTATACAGAAGCACAGAAATCAATCAGATTATAAATGAGTGATTAGATTCTTCTTTGTGTGCAACCTATTTGTTCAATGCCTGGCACTGAATGCAAGAGGCCAGTGCCAAGGAAGATCAATAGTTTAACCAAATTTATAATGACTAATATTTTATCCATTTTTTGTATAAAGAACATTATCATGTTAGGGAAATCACAAACAATAAATGAGCAAGCTATCTAAGCAACATTGCACTGACACTTACAACCACAAGGTGGCACTGGCAATATATGTTGTGAAAATACTGATGCGCTATGAAGATTGTACAATGTAAACTGCAGACTTGTTTGAGCAAAGATAAATGTCATCTCGGTGTTATGAAAACAAAAACAAACAATAGTTTTGTGCAGCAGAAGGATCAACCCCCAGCTTTTCACAACTTTAGTTGATAACTATATTACTGCCAAACTTTGTTATATCTGATGTTCATGAAATCCACTGCTGGTCTGCTTTAATTACTGGGATTTGTGCTGATTGCAGCAAAACCTAAAAATAAAATTATATTCACTGACACTGGGCAGTGATTTCATTATCAGAACATGACAAAAGTTATTAACTCCTATGTCTTATGTTGTTAAGGCAGCAGTATGCAGTCCTAAGCTCTCACTCACAACCTGAAGGCTGCAGGTTCAATCCTCGCATGGTTCAGGTAGCCGGATCAAGGTTGAGTCGGATTTTTGCTGCATACATTCATTCTCCATAGCCTATCTTGGTGTGTATGCACATGTAATATGTGCCAAACTAGAACATCCCACAGTTTTTCCGTATGCGTATTTTGTGCACATAGTGTGAGTGGCACATTGTCAGTGTATGAATATTAGTACTGCTTATTAGGTGCGCAGAAACTCGGTGCATAACACACAGTGAACATACGCTCACGAAAGTGAACACTTGGTCTTCTCTAGAAACAAAACCATTTCAAAATCAAACTTGTACCTCATTGAAAAAACTGGTATTATTCAGTCATATTTTCTCTTGTTGTCCACATAACACATTATGTGACACATTAAATGAAATAATTAGTTATATATCTCTCCCACTATGGATCCCATAACAATCATTTTGTCTGCCTCTATGAGATGTAAGCTCCTGATTAATGGTAAGTAGTTAATGGAATAATCGGTTCGTGTTGGTATTGGTCTAATTCCACGAAAATCATCATGAATTGGGATGACTGATTCCAGGTTCACTAATCTGCCCTCTAAAAGGTCCAGAGTGCAGCCAAAGACCCCCAAATTGCACAGGAATTCAGCCACACATCTGGAGAACACTGTGCTCCTCCCAAAATTTGGTCAAAATAAAGTACAATGTTGTAGGGGTCAATCTTAGCTAGCGGGTGTCACTGAAAACAAAAAAGACCTACATATGGTCTCCTGGATCAAAAATTGCACCAAGGATGACTCTACCAGGTGAAGACAACACTCAAAATGGGCCTACTCCAGGGAATAGCTGTCAAAGCTTTACCATCTCCACCACTACCACTACCAACTCATCCCCTACTCCTTGATTTCTTAATGTTTTGTTTTTATCAATCTGCTGTGGCTGGACTAGCGACTTTGAATAACGTCTGTGGCTGCTGACATGCACTGTGTGTATTTGCTGTTTTTCTGTTTGTTTTTTTATTTGTTTTATAATAACAAAGAAACACCACCAACTAAATAGGCTGCAGTCCCCAGGAGACACAATATATGAGAACAGAAAGCCACACAGTACAGCTTGGGCAACCCCAATTCCAAAAATATTGCGATGCTCAATAATTAAATGAATGCAAAGAAAAAAGAATGCAATGATTTGGAAATCTCTTTATAACCATCCAGATCATTTATAAAATGTTGAACAACACTGGGCCCAGGCACACAGCCTTGTGGTACCCCACTTGATGCATTCTTCTATTTGAATGTGCAGCCATTTATGACCACTCTTTGAGTATGATTACTCAGCCAGTTCAGAATCCACCTAACAGTTGCCTTGTCAATCCCATATTTGGTCATTTTTTCAATAAGTATGGTATGAGGTACTTTGTCAAATGCTTTACTAAAGTCAAGATAAACTATATCCACCGCATTTCCCTGATCAACCCAGTTGGTGATTCTATCATAGAAGGAAATTAGATTAGTCTGGCATGACTTGTTTGTTACAAACCCCTGCTGGCTCTGGTTTATTACTCCATTTTTATCCAAGTACTTGCATACATGCTGTTTAATAATTTGTTCAAAGATCTTTCCCAGTGTAGAAGTCAGGTTTACAGGCCTGTAGTTTCCTGAATCCACCGTCTCCCCTTTTTTGAAGATAGGGACAACATTTGCCCCTTTCCAATCTCCTGGGACTTCCCCTGTTCTACAGGAATTTTCAAAGATTATGGCGAGTGGTTCAGTAATTACCTCTGCCGCTTCCCTTAGTATCCTAGGATATAATTCATCTGGACCTTGAGATTTGAATTCATTTAAGTTAGCTAAGTGTTCCCTTACCATCTCTCAGCTTATAGATAGTCTGCATTCTTTTATTGCCCCAATAGCACAGGGAAGATCAGTTGATGTTCCATCTACTTTCCGAGAGAAAACAGATACAAATTAGGAATTTAAAAGTTCAGCCTTCTCAACATCATTCTTAACCAATTCACCATTTTCATCTTGTAAGCATTCAATAGCATCTTCTTTTATAAAAACCTATATGGAAAAAATTAATAATGTAAAAATTAGATAAAAGCAGCAGGGAGACAGAGAGACTTATTACCAAAGAGAGTAAAACTAACTCTAAAGTGCTCTTTAACTATATAAATAGTAAAAAGATTAGTACTGAAAGTGTAGGAGAAATTGTGGAAGGTTATGTCAAGAAAACAAGTCTATTAAGTAGCTTTTCCTCCAGTGTGTTCACAGAGAAAAATGAAATGATGATGAGATGAAAATGAGATGAGATGCAGAGTGATAATGTAAACTCTCCGATAAATATCACTGGTCAAACCCAGGAAGAAGTTCAGAGCTGTCTTAAAAAGATTAAAATAGACAAATCACCTTGTCCCATTAGCATACAACCCCCAGGTTTTTAAGGGAATTAAAGGGGTTGTCTCGCGGCAGCAAGTGGGGTTATACACTTCTGTATGGCCATATTAATGCACTTTGTAATGTACATTGTGCATTAAATATGAGCCATACAGAAGTTATTCACTTACCTGCTCCGTTGCTAGCGTCCCCGTCGCCATGGTTCCGTCTAATTTCGGTGTCTTCTTGCCTTTTTAGACGCGCTTGCGCAGATCCGTCTTCTCCCTTCTTCTCCCTTTGGCTCCGCTCGGCAGCATCGGCATTTTGGCTCCGCCCCCTTGTACGCATCATCGCGTAGCTCCGCCCCATGACGTGTGCCGGTTCCAGCCTCCTGATTGGCTGGAATCGGCACATGATGGGGGCGGAGCTACGCGATGACGCGAAAAGGGGCGGAGCCAAAACGCCGATGCTTCCAAGACCAGCCGAAGGGAGAAGATGCATCTGCGCAAGCGCGTCTAAAAAAGCAAGAAGACACCGAAGTTAGACGGAACCATGGCAACGGGGACGCTAGCAACGGAGCAGGTAAGTGAATAACTTCTGTATGGCTCATATTTAATGCACGATGTATATTACAAAGTGCATTAATATGGCCATACAGAAGTGTATAGACCCACTTGCTTTCGCGAGACCACCCCTTTAAGTAATGTGATACACAGACCCTTGTTTCTTATATTTTAAGGACTCTATGGTGACTTGTGTTCCACCAGATTGGTGCATAGTCAGTGTGGTGCCGATATTCAAAAAGGGCTCAAGAAGTGAACCTGGAAATTAAAGGCTGGTAAGTCTTTCTTTTATTGTGAGTAAAATCTTTGAAGAGTTTCTAAGAGATGCTATCCTGGAGTACCTCAAGGAAAATGGCTGTTTAACTGTGTAGCAGCATGGGTTTATAAGAGATCACTCCATTCAAACCTACCAGATGAGCTTCTATGAGGAGGTAAGTTCTGGACTAGACCGGGGAGAGTCATTGGATCTTGTGTATCTAGACTTTTCCAAAGTGTTTGATACTGTGCTACATAAAAGATTGGTATATAAAATGCAAATGCTTAGTCTGGGAAAGAATATGTGTGAGTAAGTAACTGGTCAGTGAAAGGAAGCAGAGGGTGGTTCTTAATGGTACATACTCTGATTGGGTCAGCATTACTAGTGAGGTACAACAGGGGTTTGTTTTGGGCCTTTTAATTTAAATATATTTATTAATGACCTGGTAGAAGGATTGCACAGTAGAATATTAATATTTGGAGATGACTCAAAACTACGTAGAGTAATTAACACAAGAGAGGACACACAGCAGTTTTTCCCAGTGGTTTCCTATTTACTGACATGGAAAAGCACTTGGTGATCTTAGACACAACGATTTTCGCTCAAAAATCGCTCAAAACCGTCTTTTGAGCGATATTCGTTGTGTCTAACTGCATTGACATTGTGCAGTTTTCGTTACGCCGTCGCTGATTGCTGATCATTCAGCATGCTGAAAGATCATCGATCAGTTATTAGGAATTCACAGCGGGATGCAGATGATACTATTGTTTCAGCTGTATCCCGCACCCTGAAGACAAGCGGGGTATGAAGAACTCAGCAGTCCAGCTGTGTTCTTCATCCCCCGCTCGGAGAGCTCGGCTGTATAACAGAGATCAGCTGGATGTAGAAAACAAGCGGCCCGGTTGTCTTCTGCATCCCCTGCTCGAAGCGCTCAGCTGTATAACAGCCGAGCACAGGATGCAGAAGACAAGCGGCCCCACTTGTCTTCTGCATTCCACGCTCAGAGTATTCAGCTGTATAATAGCCAGGTGCTCCGAGTGGGGAACAGTTGGATGCAGAAGACAAGCGGCCCCGCTTGTCTTCTGCATACCTTGCTCGGAGCGCAAGGTGATCGCTCAATGTTTGAGTGATCACCTTGTGCTGTAAAAAAGCACACAACAACTATCGAACATAAATCGCTCAAAAGATTTTTTGAGCGATAATCGTTGTGTCTAAGCCAGGGTTATCTGTAAGCTTAACTGGAGCAAATAGTGTCAGGCAGCTGCTGCCAAGGCAAATAGGATCATGAAGTGCATCAAAAGAGGTGTAGGGGGCATATGATGAGAACATTGTTCTTCCTCTTTACAAGTCACTAGTTAGGCCAAACATGGAGTATTGAGTACAGTTTTGGGCACTAGTACTCAAGAAAGACATATCAGTGCTGGAGAGGGTGCTAAGGCGAGCAACTAGAGTTATAAACAGAATGGATGGACGGCAACACCCAGAAAGGTTATTGAAATTGGGGTTATTTAGTTTAGAAAAAGACAGCTGAAGGGTGACCTAATAACTACGTAGGGACAATAGAGAGATCTCTACCATCTTCTATTTATACCCAGGACTGTGACTGTAACAAGAGGTAATCCTCTACATCTACAGGGAAAGACGGTTTGTACACCAACAAAGAAGGGGGTTCTTTACTCTAAGAGCAGTGAGACTAGGGAACTCTCTGCCTGAGGAAGTGCAGATGGCGAAATCACATTAAAGAGTTCAAGAGAGGACTAGATGTTTTATGGTGCTTAGTCCTGGGCTTTAATCCCAGCCAATAGTAAATATACAGCGGGGGATTAAAGCCCCTGCTTCTGCAAGCAATCAGAAGCAGGACAGGTTGTCAGCTGTTAGTCACAGCTCATAACCCGCAGGAGGGGGGAGAAGTAGTTTTTAACCACTTCTGCCTTCTCCTTTTCCGAGTACACAGCACTCAATGAGTGCTATGTACTAAAGAGTGAAAGTGGAAGTGTTTCTTCCACTATGCGAGATGGCGGTCACGTAACCGCCAGGATCCCCTGGCACAGCAGAGTTACAGAGTCCTAGAAGACGCTGATGCCAGTGTTATTGTCACTACGGGGGGATGTTTTTCCTGTAACTGGGGCTCTTTTGGATGCCCCAGCTACAGTGAAAAAATGGCAAATAAAAAAAAGACCATGTGAATGTCCCCAGAGGTCTTATATAACATCATGGGGGACATAAATAGTAAAAAACATAATTACATAAATAAGTAAAACAAAATTACAGAATAAAATTAAAATATATACATAAGAAAGAAAATAACCTAAAGCCGACGCCAACCAAAACCGTTGCCGTATGTGCCCTGTAATCCCAAACCATACATATTATATATCAAAACGTCTGAAACAAAATGAGGAACCCATTCCCATACATTATATTAGTGTAAATATACTAATTTAAAAAAACAAACAAACTATAAATGTTAAAAAAAAATCATTTTTTTCGCTTTTTACCCCAATAAAACTAAAAAACATTTTTAAAAAGTCAGTGAAAAACATTTTTAAAAAAACAGCCTTATATGTCACGGAAGAAAAAACGCTGCAAAAATAATATTGGTAGCTGAAGGAAAAAAAAATAGGACAGTTAGCCCACTACATGGGTAAAATTCCTAAAAAGTGTTTGGTCCTTAAGGTACAAAACAACTTGGTACTTAAGGGGTTAAATATACATTATATGTTATAATCATTAATCACTTCAAAAGGATTGTTGACCTGGGGATTATTCCAATTGCCAGATTGGAATCAGGAAGGAATTTTTTCCCTTAAATGGGGAAAATTGGCTTCTACCTCATTAGAGTTTTTTTGCCTTCCTCTGGATCAACATGGAGCTGTAATAGGCTGAACTGGTTGGACTTATGTCTTTTTTTCATCCTTACACACTATGTTACTTTATGTGTCTAAAAATTGTGGAATAATTTAAGAAAAATGTTCATCCACATAAAATTGTAAAGACTTTGAATATCCCACTGTGAAGTAACCTAGAATAATGTTGTATTATATCATACCTTCATTACAGTTCACAAAGCAACATGTCAGTACCTTATAATTAACTGTTCTTTTTAAGTAGACAAAAGTCCTTGTAGTTGTAATTATGCCTCCAGATATTTTGGCATTCTTCATAGCTTATGTAGTAAACGTACTCTTTCAAGGCCTCATTTTCTCACTTTAATTATTTTATGTTACATCACTGATAGGCAATTCTTTATGAAATGCTTATTATTGTGCATAACCTTACTATAATTCGCTATGAATTGCTTATTGTATTATGATCGGATGCTGGCAGGGCGAGGCAAGCTCATGATCAGCTGCTGACAAGTGCTAAAGTTTGCTATAAAAGGTATATCGTTGTGGTAAAAGCAATAGGTCATATGTAAAAAAAAAAATAATCACATTTTGATTCATTGCACCCAGGTGGCCAATTAGTGAACTACACCAACTGCAATTTGTGGTATGTCATCCCACAAATGAGAAACCGTCAAATTCTATCTCTTTCTATAGGACGAATCAAAAAGATGGGGCAATGGGAATGTCTTTGTCTCTACTGAAAAGTTTGATAGATTTGACATACAACCTAATGCAGTCACCTTAAATATATGCAATAATGATACTTCAGAAGAGAAGCTTGAAACACCATCTTGTCTGTTTCACATGTATTCTTCATTGATGCATCATATATACAATTGGGCATACTTGGTTGATGAGGCTACGATACCCTTTGAGTCATGATTGTGTAAAGTGAATACTTCCAGAAATCATTGCCTGTGAACACAGTTCGCAGTGCAATCTACAAAGGCAAGTTAAAGCTGCATCAAGAAACACCAGTATCTTCTCTGGCCAAAGCTCATAAAAATGGACTGAGGCAGAATAGAAAACTGTTCTGTGGTCAGATGAATCAAAATTTGAATTTTTTTTCAGAAACCATGGACGCTGAGTCCTGCAGACTCAAGAGGAAAGGGGCCATCCAGGTTATTATTAGTGCAGCGGAATATGTTGGCGCTATACAAATAAAGATTATTATTAGTGCACAGTACAGAAGCCTGTATCTCTGATGGTATGGTGTTGCATTAGTGCCTATGGCATGGGCAGTTTACACATCTTGGAAGGCACTAGTAATGCAACAGCAATAGACATTTTAGAACAACATATGCTCCCATCCAGACAACGTCTCCTTCAGGGAAGGCCTTTAATATTTCAGCAGGACAATGCTAAACCACAACAACAGAGCTTCGCAGAAGAAGAGTCCGGGTGCTGAACCTGCAGTCCAGACCTTTCACCAATAGAGAACATTTGTCTCATTATTAAATGAAAAATCCGACAAAGAAGACCCAAGACTGTTGAACCACTAGAATCTTACATCAAACAAGAATGGGACAACATTCCTCTCCCAAAACCCCAGCTATTAGTCTCCCCACTTCCCAGATCTTTACAGACTGTTGTAAGAAGAATAGGGATGCTACACAATTGTAGACACGGCCCTGGCCCAACTTTTGTGAGATGTATTGCTGGCATCAATTTCTAAATGAACTCATTTTAAAAAAAATGAAAATGGAAAAATGTCTCACTTTCACCTTCTGATATGTGTTCTACATGACTAAAATCTATATAATTAAAGGCGAAAGCCCTCACTGACTGCCCCACTGACTCACCACTAATTCTCTAACTTCCCGATGTCATACAAACATGAAATTTGGCAAAACCATTCTTTAGGTCCTAAGTAGGAAAAGTAAGGGAATCACAACTCGATTATTTAATGCTAAGTGCAAAAGTAAATGAATCCCCATGTAATGTACCTAATCTAATTCTCTAACTTTCTGGTGTCCTACAAACTTAAAATTTGGCACGAACATTCTTTAGGTCCTAAATAGGAAAAGTAAATGAGAAACAACTTGATTATTCAATGCTAAGTGCAAAAGTAAGTGACCCCTATTTTATGTAACTTCCTGGTGTCGTACAAATGTAAAATTTGCCATGACCATTCTTTAGGTTCTAAATAGCAAAAGTAAAGGGGTCACAACTTGATTATTCAATTTGTAGTGCCAAAATAATTGCACCCTTATGTAATGTATCTAATCTAATTTCCCGGTGTTGTACAAACTTGAAATTTCGCACCACCATTGTTTAGGTCCTAATTAGGAAAAGTAAAGGGGTCGCAACTTAATTATTCAATACTAAGTGCAAAAGTAAGTGACCCCCCATGTAATGTAAATAATAACACACGTGAAATTTGGCGAAAGCATTCTGTAGGTTGTAAATAGGAAAAGTAAAGAGCTTGCAACTTGATCAGTCAATTCTAAGTGCAAAAGTAAGTTACCCCCTATGTCATGTAACTTCCCAGTGTTGTAGAAACGTGAAATTTAGCACAACCATTCTTTAAATCCTAGGTAGGAAAACATATAGGGGTTGCAACTTGATAATTCTAAGTGTAAAAGTAAGTGACCCCAATGTTATGTACCTAATCAAATTCTCTAACTTCCCAGTGTCGTACAAACTTGAAATTTGCCACAGCCATTTTTTTATGTCGTAAGTAGGAAAAGTAAAGGGGTCACAACTTAATTATTCAATTTTAAGTGCAAAAGTAAGTGACCCCGTATGTAATGTAACTAAAAGCACACATCTGAGCTGCAGAAACAGGAAATTTGCCACAACCATTCTTTATGTCCTAATAGGAAAAGTAAAGGGGTTGCAACTTCACAATTCAATTCTAACTGTGACAATCTGCGATACATGAGATAATTCTTTTCTCAGAAACCATAAAGCCTAGGGAAATGATTTGTTTACTGAGGAAAATCTACCTCACCTCTATGTGTATATACTGAGGAGAAGCTAACTGACCTCTGTGTGTATATACTGAAGAGAATCTACCTCATCTCTATGTGTATATACTGAGGAGAATCTACCTTATCTCTATGTGTATATACTGAGGAGAATCTACCTCACCTCTATGTGTATATACTGAGGAGAATCTACTTCACCTCTATGTGTATATACTGAGTAGAATCTACCTTACCTCTATATTTATATACTGAGGAGAATCTAATGCTCCTCTATGTGTATATACCGAGGACAATCTACCTCACCTCTATGTGTATATACTGAGGAGAATCTACTTCGCCTCTATGTGTATATACTGAGGAGAATCTACCTCACCTCTATATGTATATACTGAGGAGAATCTAATGCTCCTCTATGTGTATATACTGAGGAGAATCTACCACACCTCAATGTGTATATACTGAAGAGAATAAAAATGACCTCTGTGTTTATATACTGAAGATAATACAACTGACCTCTGTCTGTATATACTGTGGAGACTCTAATTGACCTCTGTTTACTTATATACTGAGGAGAATATAATTGATCTCTGTGTGTATATACTGAGGGGAATCTAACTGACCTCTGTGTGCATATACTGAAAAGCTGTAAAATACATAAGGAAGTCACGATAGACTGCAGGAATAGTGCATGCCTGTAAGGCTAAGAAGGGGCTGCAACCTCCAGTCTGGGGTTAAATTTGAATAAAAAGGGCCATTACCTTTAAGGGTAAAAAGTGAGGAGAATGGGAAGGGTGGCACATTCTGCAGAGGGACATCGGTACATGCAGTCTGAGGATAACTCAACGCACCTCTATGTGTATACATATTTTATTCCTCGGTTCCTCTGAAGTAACCACGACTTCATAAAATTTTCCATGCAAACAACAGAATTAACTTGGGTGAAGCCTGGCATATCAGCTAGTATGGTTATATGAGACTTCCAAATCACTGCATTCTGTTTTTTATTTACATTTTACACAACTTCCCAACTTTGTTGGAATTGGGTTTGTATATTTGTGCACTACCCCATTGCAATTGAATTTCCCTTACCCCACTGCAAGCTGCATAAGGCCTGCAAATAATTCGTAGTAGCCAAACTGGTGGCTTTGAACGACATCTGAAGCAGCGACACACACTGTGTGTATTTTCTGTTTCTTGTTTGGGTTTCTTTTTGTTTTATATTAACAAAAAAACTACTGCCAACTAAATAGACCACATTCCGTGGGCCACAGAGTATAGCTTGTATCTATGTAAACTGTCCCTGTTTGGTGCAATGTAATTGAATTTCCCATACACCCTGAAGTCCTGCAAATAATATATGGTTACCAGACTTGTCGCTGCATAACGTCTGAGGCCGCTGACAAACACTGTGTGTATTTGCTGCAATTCATGAGTGGCACGATATGTTGGAAAAGAAAGTCACACAGTACAGCTTGCATATTTATGCACTGTCCCTGTTTGGTGCAGCATAATTGAATTCCCAAAACCCCACTACTAGCTGCGTGAGGTCTAAAATAATAAATAGTGGCTGACTTGCAACTTTGAATGATGTCTCATGGCCACAAACAGAAAACTGTAATATGGGATGGCCAGAGGATCTGTCTCTATTTTTTGTTTTTCCGTTGTGTGTGTGGCTCAGGACTAGCAGCTATAGCTTTAGCAACATCGCTGTCTTGTAAGGCAGGATACTGCCCTTGTGCATTCAGACTATTGGGTGTCAATATATATAGCACTTGATATAAAGATTTGACATATAATTGGTAGTCTTCAGTAGAGTGAACAAATTGGCACTTACTGAAGAGAGATTTACAATCTATCGGATAGCTTACTTCCTAGTTAAAAGAACACACGCACCATCATTAGTCTATTGGACTTGGTGTTTCATAACACGGCGCTCAGCTCATTTCAGATATCCTTTGGACAAATTCGTCCCAGAGATCTGGGTACTGTCTGAATATCTATTGGAGACATGTGTCTTAGATCGATGTTTTCACTGTGGAGCTCTCTTTGTTCCTGATGATCCGCAAATATCAAGCAGTGAAACGCGTTGAAATGAAACATTTAAGAGCTTCAAGTTGAAACATCAGAGCTTTAAATAAAAATAATAATTACAAACTATATGAAAAGGAACATCCATAAGCTTGAAGTTGAAACATTAGCATTAGAGATGAGCGAGCACCAAAATGCCCTGGTGCTCGTTACTCAAGTCAAACTTTCAGTGATGTTCGAGAGTTCGTTTCGAGTAACGAACCCCATTGAAGTCAATGGGCGACTCGAGCATTTTTGTATATCGCCGATGCTCGCTAAGGTTTTCATTTGTGAAAACCTGGGAAATTCAAGAAAGTGATGGGAACGACACAGAAACGGATAGGGCAGGCGAGGGGCTACATGTTGGGCTGTATCTCAAGTTCCCAGGTCCCACTATTAAGCCAGAATAGTGGCAAGAGTGAGACCCCCCCCCACTGTCAGAATAAAGATCGTTCTCCTCTGCCACAGCTGTAACAGCTGTGGCAGAGAAGAACGATGTTAGCCCATTGAATTCAATACAGCCGGCTCCATTGAAAGCAATGGGCTGCCGGCGATTGCGGGATGAATTGTCGGGAAGGGCTTAAATATATAAGCCCTTCCCTGCAATTCATCCAGAAATGTGTAAAAATAAAAAAAATATATATTCACCTTGTCCCGGCAGAACGATGTTAGCCCATTGAATTCAATGGAGTCGGCAATACAGCCGGCTCCATTGAAAGCAATGGGCTCCCGGCAATCACGGGATGAATTGTCGGGAAGGGGTTAAATATATAAGCCCTTCCCTGCAATTCATCCAGAAATGTGTAAAAATAAAAAAAATATATATACTCACCTGGTCCCGGGAGACGGAGTTCAGCGCGGCCGGCGGCAGTCCTCCTGAACTGCTCTGAACAGCTGTGAGTAGTATTCAGCAGCCGGGGATTTAAAATCCCCGCCTGCTGAGTGAGCTGCCTCTAATTGGTCACAGCCTGACCAATCAGAGGCAGATTCTACTCACACACCCATTCATGAATTTATGAATGGGTGTGTGACTGCTGCCTCTGATTGGCTCAGCGGGACCAATCAGATGAGAGGCAGCAGTCACACACCCATTCATAAATTCATGAATGGGTGTGTGAGTGGAATCTGCCTCTGATTGGTCAGGCTGTGACCAATTAGAGGCAGCTCATTCAGCAGGCGGGGATTTTAAATCCCCGGCTGCTGAATACTACTCACAGCTGTACAGAGCAGTTCAGGAGGACTGCCGCTGGCCGCGCTGAACTCCGTCTGCCGGGACCAGGTGAGTATATATATTTTTTTTATTTTTACACATTTCTGGATGAATTGCAGGGAAGGACTTATATATTTAACCCGTTCCCGACAATTCATCCACGCGATCACTGGCAGCCCATTGCTTTCAATGGAGCCTGCTGTATTGCCGGCTCCATTGAATTCAATGGGCTAACATCGTTCTGCCGGGACAAGGTGAGTATATATTTTTTTTATTTTTACACATTTCTGGATGAATTGCAGGTAAGGGCTTATATATTTAAGCCCTTCCCGACAATTCATCCTGAGATTGCCGGCAGCCCATTGCTTTCTATGGAGCCGGCTGTATTGCCGGCTCCATTGAATTCAATGGTCAGTGCTCGTTTAATCGAGACGAGTACCGCGTGGTGCTTGTCTCGAGTAACGAGCATCTCGAGCACCCTAATACTCGAACAAGCATCAAGCTCGGACGAGTATGCTCGCTCATCTCTAATCAGCATCCAACGATTCTTAGATATTAGCAACCCATGACCATTACAACATACTGCATTGGCATGTATATTGCTGTTGATCGAACATTAGCGGACAAATAATGTGGTACCATATACATCAAGTTTGCTAATTCGGGTTGCACACTACATCTTTAGTCCACAATCACTGTGATCTCCCTTGCTGCTCACTTCCAAGAGCTTATTGTAGTTTTTTCATTTTTTTGCGTTCTTGTTCATGTCCCTGTCTGCCCAATTGTGAGACTAGTGACACTGCTCCTCTCCCCTTTGGGGCATTTTGTGCCCTCTAGTGTATATATTTTTTAAACTATAATCAATAAAATAATATTTTATTTAAGTCTATTCTTTGAAGGGCGTTATATATAATTATAGACTTTTTCTGCTTTTGTGAACAGAATGAAGTTACCATATCATTTTTTCCAACACTGTGAGCACCGTGAAACCAAGATTCCCTCCCCCACTTTTTATTTTCATTTCCCCCCACTTAGAAATTTTCAAAAGTCTTTTCAATACATAATATCACACATTAAATCATATAAAAAGCAACACCTTGTCCTGCAAAAAAGCCCTAATATGGCTACTTTGACAGAAAAACAAAAAACTCATAGATCTTGGAATGCGAGATGAAAAAATGAAAAAATGAGCAGCTGAAAAGTGGCTGGTCATTAAGGCCTCATGTCCACGGGCAAATTAAGATTTTAAATCCGCAGCGTTTTTCCTACACGCGGATCCGCCCCCCCTATAGGGATGCATTAGACACCCGCAGGTAGTTAAATACCTGCGGATGTCATTTTTCCCTGCAGGCGCGGGTCCCACGTGCAGGAAAAAATCCAGACATGCTCCATTTAGGTGCGGGTCTCCCGCAGGGACGGCTCCCGCAGGCTTCTATTGAAGCCTATGGAAGCCATCCGGATCTACAGGAGACCCGCGCCTGAATTAAACTCACCTGCTCCGGGTGATGCAGGTCTTCCTTCCTTCGCAGCCGGAAACTTCTTTCTTCGGCCCGGCAGATGTGCCCGGCGCATGCGTGCAGCACGCAGCCAGCGTGCCGAGCACATCCGCCGACCGAAGAAAGAAGATCCAGACGCGAAGAAGGGAAGACCTGCACGGCCCGCAGCAGGTGAGTTTATTCTTATTTTCAGCCCTCATGTCCGCGGAGGAGGAGGGACCCGCTACGGATTCTCCATGGAGAATCTGTAGCGGGCCTGATTTTCCCCGTGGACATGAGGCCTAAAGGGGTTCCTGCCGAAAAACAGCTAGAAGTGGGACAACCCCTTTGAGGGATTCATATTGCTACTCTCAAAAAATGTATCCAGGCCTTTTTTAACTCTTAGAGGATTCACCAAGGCAATTACCTCTGGCGGAGAGTTGCATAATCTCATTTTCTATGTTGGTGTAGAAACGTCCTGTTCTTTAGGGCAAAAACACGTGGGTATATACGCAACCAAGGTGGGATTTTTTGCATTGGGCCATTCAAACTATGTGCCATAGTGTTCGAGTTTGGAAAAAACAGCAGTAAGATGGGTCCTGCCCTATCTTTCCTGCACGTAGTAATTTATGCAAAAAAGGAAGATAGAACAATACCTCTGCAGCACCACCTATTGGATGGCAGCATCCCTTTAAATCAATGTACGACTCTTTAGCATGTAAAACAATGATTGGGAATAGGAAACCAAGCCAGAATCTTCCTTATTCATAAAATATGTACTTGTGCTCAAATAACTAAATTGGGCAATAATAAGACATTAACACTAAAATGGGCAAATTGAAAAACAAACAAACATCATAGTCCTACAAAAAAGCCGCATGAGAACAAGGGTACAGTAGATACAATATAATGATATGGTAGCTTAATGCCTAAAGTTGATAATATTGTTAATAATTGTAACTCAGGATGTAACAACATGAGGCTGAAATCAAACAAGGAAAAAGACCAATGGTGTGAAGCAATCAATGTAACACAATCTGCATATCCACACCAGATGAGTACATGGAAATAAAAACAGTAACACCAGACTGATGTAATTGAAAAGAACAATGAAATCATATGTTAAAAACAGATAATAAATACTCAAATAGCACAGATATAACTTGCAAAAAACTTTAAATGATGGTACAATTCTTAGCAATTTCTCAATCAAGAGAGGCATTTATGATTAGGACGTGATTGTACCATCATTTAAAGGTTTTTGCAAGCTGTCATATTTGCATTGTTTTATTATTTATTATCTGTTACACCCTGAGATACAATTATTAACAAGAAGCATTGAGTTACTATATTACTATATTGTATCACTTGTACCCTGTCCTTATGAGACTTCTAGAGGACAGTCATTTTTGCGTTGTACAATTTTGTTGTATTAATGTTGCCTGATTTAGTTAGGTCACCCCTGACACGTTATGGGAGTGATTACTTAGCGACGTCACCAGCCACTATTTCTCGTGGCTTCTAAATGCTTGTTCCTTTACTTGTTGGTTAAAAACAGCCCTAGAGAGGTACAATTCAGCATTGAAACACATTGCCATTAAAGGATATTAACTCACTGCAGGGTCTCTACACTTCTGTCAAGCACCCAACGGCTCCTCATTTTTCCCTGCATATCTTTTGTTCAGAGACACTTCACTGGTCCGTTTGGGGATGCAGCTGCTAACTGGCAGGTTCATTCTTGTGTTGGGCCATTGCACAACCATTGGAGGTACCATTTTTCCTTATCTTGTCTGAATGTCCAGATCACAATGTTCGGCCCCTTTGCCTATGAAGCTCTATTTTTTATTTTAAATGCATTTTTACAGATGATACTGAACTGTGGAAAGAAATTAACACAAAAGAAGATTCTCTTTTATCTTAATTACTTTACATAGTAAAGTTATTACCCACCCTCAGTTTTCCATCAGTAACCCAGTTACTTAGGTATTTACACAATTTTTTCCATAGTGCAAGCATTCTCATTTTATATGCCAACCTTTTATGCGGTCTAGTCTAGAACTTACCTCCTCATAGAAACTGATAAGTTACTGTGACAGGACCGATTCATTCATAAACTCATGCTGATATTGAGTTACATGTTTATTTTCAATGTGATATTTTAGGAATAACATCTTTTAGAAAACATTCAAACATTTTATATGATAGGGGTCAGACTTGCAGGTCTATAGTTTCCAGGCCCTCTTTCTGTCCCCATTTTGAATATTGGCATCACATTTGCCATGTGCCAGAACTGTAGAACCCTGGGACTATATTACATGGTCATGAATTGGAAATAGTGGATGACTACCATCATACCAATATTTTCTTGTCTATGTGGAATTGGAATTTAACTTAAAATACATCCATACACCCAAGTATATAACTCTTGCTCTGACACTGACACACAACATATAGCAAATATTTTATTGTGAAATGCACCACATCAATTTGAGTTATTTCAGAATATTTCTTCCTAATTTTGTAACTTTCAAAGTTGGCAGCATGTTTTGTTTTACTAGTTGACAAATATAGACAATGAATGTAATTTTTTCAAGTTTTCATACAGCATACCTGTAACCTGTACTTTAATGATGGAGCCAAATTACCAATAATTCATGCTAGAATTTTGTCCTAATAAGTAATGGTATTTTTTTTATTTGACTTCTTTACTTTGACATGAATGCTTGTTGCAGGCATATTGCCATCATGCTTATGGTATCCCGTACAATTTAGATCTAGTACTCAAACAGTATAAACAAATAAATCAGCAACAGTATAAAATGTTAATGAACTCTTCCTTTTCAATTGCTGAAGTAATATTTTGATTGGATACCCATTGATCCTTTAAGAGCTTGACCTATTTCTAGCTGTTTTGCTGCAGGAAGCAGACAGCTCTGTACATTGCACAGTGGCCCGGGTTGGCACTGTAGCCTGAGTTCTATTGAAAAGAATACGACTCAGCCTGCAGTACCAACTCAGACCACTAGGCAATGTACAGACCTCTCTGCTTTCTGCAGCCAAGAGCTTCTCTGGAACTTAGACACTGATAGCCCACTTTTAGGCCTGTTTCACATGGGCTACAAGACGCGTGTATGTAAAGCCCATGATTTCCAATGGGTTCATTTACATGAGATGTTTTGTAGCCTAAAAGAACCCATTAGAAACCATGGGCCTCACATACATGCGTTTTGTAGCCCATGTAAAGCAGGCCTTAATAAAGGTCATCAATGTTTTTATTAATGGGGAGTCCAACATTTGAGATCTGCGGATCAACACAAATTGAAATTGCACTGAGGAAGATATTCAATTGCTCATGATGAGATGAGCTAGACAGCTTGAGGACTTTGAGTCTCTAATTGAATTACTGGCATAGGGAGTAATGGGCATAGTCCAGTGAGATAAATGAAGTACAGGGTTTGCTCAGGTACATCCACTTGGTGATCCCACTAAATGTTATCTCAGCAGTAACAAATTGCAGTAATTGTGAGGATTGGGATTTTATGCCTTACTTGTAGCTTGTGGAGCAAGTTAGGAGTGTCTACCCAATTGACGTCAGTGAGTCATCTGCTACCACAATGAAAGCCTCAAATAGAAGTATTGTGATACCGTTTTGCATTATCAAATCTTCGGTCACAATTGTGGCAAAACTGTAGTATTAGGGAGCCTTCACGTGGTGTGTGTCTGGGGTGGATTCTCAGAGGTGGAATACCTGCAGCAAATGCCACGGTGCCCAAATCAACACCTAAATAGTGTGGACTTGGTTGTGTTTTTAATTGCAGGAATGCTGCAGATTTTAACCCTTTGCAATCCAATTTCCTAGGGAGCTTTTTCTTTCTGCTATTATACAATGGCACCATCTGCTGGCTAGAGCCAGTACTGCAGTATGCGACATGCTGGAGAGGCCCCCCGACAACAGAGCGGCCAGTAATATACAGTAAGAATACCCTGCCGGACGTCTTCTGACATTGGAGCTGTACAACCTTCAATCAAAATGTCTTCAGACGTTAGACAGTGGATTGAAAAGGGTTAACCTTTGTATTCCAAGACGTCTTCACACGGCAACCCTTGAAATATAAGGGTTAAAATTCACCGCATTTCTGCAATTAAGAACACAGCCAAATCCTTACCACTTAGGGCTTCTTCATACGACCATGTATGTGTGGATATTTGTGCACACAAAATCTGTGCACGCTAATCACAGAGAATAGAACTCATTGATGTCAATAGGTTGATTCTCATTAACGTGCTTTGCGGTAAAAAGTAAGAACTGCTCTGTATTCTTGCGGTTTGTGCAGAAAAAGCCACATAGAAGTCTATGGGAGGTGCAAAAATACGCAAGAGAAAGTGTATGACACTGCGTCAAATGCAGGGTAAATAACACATTTGGACCTCATAAGGCTTAAATGGCCATTAAATCCACGGGAAGGGTATTTCACGCATGCAACTCTACCTCAACAGCCTCGTTCATGCACAGAAATGTCAAGCAGAGGTGAGGCTGCTGAGGAAGGCTTGAGTTCCACAGAATCCATAGACATGCTGTGGATTTAGAATCTGCAGTGCTTTTCTGTAGAGTGTGAAGGAAATTTTAGAAATGTAAGGGTTCATGCATTCGCGGCTGCAAAATCTGCACCCTGAATGTGTAGCAAGTAGAACCCATTAATTTTGATGGGTTCCTTCATGTCTTATTTTTTTTCGCACGCATTTTGAGGGTTGGGAAAAAACCTGACATGCTCTATTTTAGTGCACACCGAAGGCCACCATCTTGCTGAAATCCCACACTGATTAATGCAAATTCTACAGGGTTAAACCATCACACATGGGACTATGACGTCAGCTGACCTGCCTACTAAGTCAGCTTACTCGTTTAGGCCTCTTTCACAGGGGGACCTATGCGCGCATAAAATCTGCAGAATCTCTACCATGTGCGAAGGCGCACCTAAGGGCTTCGAAAGACGAATGCATGCGCAAATACGCTTGCCACAACGGAGCGTATTTGCAGATGTACAGGTTTTGGAGAGGGCAATTATCAGACTGCTACACACGTGTCTGCACATAGTACTATTATTTTTGTGCTTGTAATGGCAGTTTACAACTGCTCATTACCCGCTTTTTTCTTGAAATGGAATGGCTATATAAAGCCAAATAAGGAGCAGCTGTCCGCTTTTTTCTGCGTTTTGCGCAGTGTCACACCCTTCCCTTGGTTTTGTTGATGCTGCCATAGACTTCTATGGCAGCTTGCTGCTTAAAACGCAGAAAGATAGGGCATTGAAATCAAGGGGTTCGATTTGCCACAATTTGTGTGCGTGATTGTCACATGCACAAAAACGTGTGCAAACACGTTCGTGTGTTCAAGCCCTAAGTTCCATGTGAAGGTGCCCTAGGCTGTCGATGGTCATAATACGACTCCGTGTGGCTTTCTGTGTTTTGTTCTGACGAGATCTGATCTCATTCTTGACACAAAATATACAGCGCCCACACGTAGCCCTATTAACCCTATTAAGAGACATTTATTTCTTACATTTCTTTTTTATTCCATACCGAATCAGCACACTATAAAACTATGTGTTTTAGTAACAGTAGTCTATATCTTTAAACAACCAAATAGATAAAAATAAAAAAAACACAATAAAAATGTTCTTAGGCAAACTGACAAGTGAAAATGTAAATGAAAGCAGAACAGATATAGTCACATAGCATTAGGTAGATATTCTTGCTGGATCATTTACGGCCCTTTTTTTAAGGAAAAAGTAATGTATAAACTATTCAATAAGTATAAAAGAAATAGATTAGAAATCACATAAATATGGAGTGGGTGACGTATATGGGTAGTGTGCCATTTAAACAATATATAATGAATGTGCGCATCAAATTCTTTTTATGTACAGGTACAATTTTATATTTTCTGAAAGCAATAGAATTTACATACTAAAAGTCTCTGGGAATGAAGACATTTATTTAGGGAACATCTGGAGTGAGATTTCTGCTGGAGTAGAGAAATAAAGACACTGGGATATGAGTAAGAAGAATGTACGTAGAAAATTGTCAGCATTTGGAGGGAAATGGTCCATTGTCCAGGCGTGTATTAAAAAGAAGATAATTGACTAGAACTAAAACAGTTTCTGTTGTTGTCCTGGAAATGTTTTGATTATCTCCATTGTCTCCCCAGTACTAGGACGATTGACGTGAATGGAACAACGAGTGAATGTTTAAGAGTCGGTGCTGCAGAATATTCCAGCTCTCTCCTATCTGGCTCGAAGGGTAGAGCTTCCGTGGTGATGTAGTCATACTCCGTCGGACAGATATCATCAGTGCAGCCACTGCCACTTCCTGAGCCGCTTGTTTCTTCACCTTTTAGAACACAAAAGACAAATATCCATTATATATTCCTCCATGTCTGATAGTAGCAAATAGACATGTGTTTTTGTCTATAGTGTATCAGTGTCCAAAAACATTCAAAAAGATCATGAAGCTGTCGTTACATGTTGAGAATAATGTATTGACTACTACTTTTGCTATGGATTAGACTTAGATGTGAGTGGGGGTACTTTCGTACATGATAGCAACTATTGCTCCATTGTCTTGTTCTATAGGAACGCTTTACATCATAAAATATAAGTGAAAATCAAAGCATCTCATTCACACCAGCTTTTAAATTGTAACTCATTGCAACGTCAGTGGGATTCAACATTTGTATGATTTCAATTAAACATATTAGTAGTAGCTGTATGGTGTTATGTCTCCTGCTTTTGACATGTATGCATCTGTTACGTCTAGTTCATACGTGAACTAGAGAACTATGAATGGGACTCACTGGCAGACCTAACACAACGACTGACAAACACCAAAACACTTACCTAGCATACCTGCACACATAAACACATGGAATCGCTACAGTACATACAAGATATTGGTTTGTATTTTGGCTAATATACTTAAGCCCACAAGCCCGCAACAAGGGTCCTCATTGTCTCGTGGGTCCCTACTCTCCCAAGACAACTTACTCCATGAATCCTGCATGCAGAGCGATCATCTCAGTAGGGACGGCTCCATGCTGGAACCTAAGGACCTGACTCACCATAGATGGAAAACGATCCAAGCAGAACAGGACACAGTTCACACCAACAAACAATGGAATGCATACCACATGGAACAGGACTGTTCACTTCAAGTCTGGCCACCTGCATAGACACACACAACACGTCGCTGTTCATACCTATACACCCTGAACAGGACTGTTTACCTCTTTTTTGTTCACCTGCACAGACACACAGCACATGTCACTGTTCACACCTACCCAAGACTATATGGATGCAAACATTAGGATATTGGGAGGGAACTAAGGAAACCAACACCCTCCAGCTAGAGGGTTGATATTTATATGCAACAGATCGGTGGTGATTGGCTGGCTGGAGAACTCCACACTCAGCCAGCTCAAACATCCCACACTTGCGGCAGTGTGCTCCCATAGAAATACAGATTCCAGGAGCA
Organism: Eleutherodactylus coqui; assembly: GCF_035609145.1. Classification (NCBI taxonomy): domain Eukaryota; kingdom Metazoa; phylum Chordata; class Amphibia; order Anura; family Eleutherodactylidae; genus Eleutherodactylus; species Eleutherodactylus coqui. The sequence goes on from NC_089837.1 coordinate 404,392,325, forward strand.
CAACTTAACATATGGACTGTAGTCTGAAGAAATGAAGTGTAAAATGTAAAACTTTTCAATGAAGTATAGTAAATCTCAAGAGACAGGCCAATTTTACCTTGTGCTCCATTTTTAACAGAAGGAAGCATGAATCACATGTTGTCATCATTACTTTAAGGTGCTGTCCAACTTTTTAAAATTGTAGCTAAACAAGTCCTCATAGAGAAAAATAAGAAATCAGCTAATATCCACCTCTCCCAGCTCGCAACTATGTCCAGCACCACCTCTGTGGGGTCCTTTTCTGACATGTTGTTTAGAGGTTTCAGCAGCCTGTGAATGAGATGTGACAGGCTGCTGCAGCCAATGACAGAGCTCAGTGATTAATTGCTGGGTTGTCATTGGCTGGAGCACCCTGTGAGGTCCTGTAAACAGAGTGCTGCAGCCTGTAAGCATTGCATCAGAGAGGAGGCCTGGAGTGGCAACGATGGACATAGCAGGGGACTGAGAGAGGTGAGTATTCGTTGATTTGTTATTTTTTACCATTAGGACCTGTTTAGCTACAATTTAAATAACTTGGGCAGTCCCTTCAATGTTTGCCTAAAAATGGTACTGCTACTGTGACTTCTACTACTATTACTATTAATTCTATTGCTAACTATAGCAACTACCACTAAGGATAATAATAACTATGCTAGCCTCATGTGGCTAACTCCAATCCAGTTTTCATGGCATTATGTCAGGTAGACCTTAATTTCTCTTGGCTGTTAATAAGCATTCCACATTATGGAGCAAAGTTTTGCTGTCCAGGTTAGTGTTTGCTTCCCCACCAAACCTTTTCTATGACTCTGAGGCCAACTTCATAACTTATTTGTTAACAATGCAGTTCTACTTGAGAACAAAGTTTTGTATGGGATCTTACTACCTAATAACAGTGGGGATTGGGTCAACCAAAGATGGGTGCAACTCTCCAAGTGCCCCATAGCAGCCACATGATTTGTCTCAATGTTATTTACACTCATGTTGAAGGACTAATAATTCTCTTTTTCGTATCCATGCCTGTGAGCAAAAAAAAAAAGTATAGAAAATTGCACTCTGTGATCTAACCATGTCGAACTTCCGGGAAGCAGTAACCGTGTTGCTATCAGTATGTGAATAAGACCATGGAAGTAGAAGAAACAGGTATTAAATTCAGTCTTCACTTAAAAGTACTCATTTTATGCATAAGAACTGCTACAACTTACTTGTATCCTGAAAGTTCACGTCATTGCCAGTGAGAGCGTTCCTCAGCTTGTTTGTCATTGCTCGTAGTGCCATTATTTGCTGTCTTACAAATGTGTCCGGCCTTGTGATGTCTACATCCACCTCCGGATTATTGATCTGATTTATCAGGCCATCCGTCATGACTTCAGGCAGATACCTGGAAAGTCAAACTGTAGTTAATTTCATAAAAGTCGATTTCTAAGGAAACACAGTTCTGGATGACAGGATTCTGCCCTTCTTTTTCAAGGATTTCTTATGTTGGCAGCCATTCTGTCTTGGAGCGCAGAGGTCAGGCTTTGTCTCTTAGGCATTTTTCTTCATTTTTCACATTTGGACATTTCTCAATGTAGTAGAAAACTAGAGAAAAGTCTATTTAAGTGTTACAATAATTTCACAGTAAGTGCACTTGTAAAAACGAAATAAAGAGATCTGATGCTATGTATTACCATAATTTGTGGCTGCAGTTGAGAATTCAATGGCTGGGTACATTTTGTAGAAATCCATCTGCTTTGTCCTCTTCTGCTTTCATTTTCCCATCACACAGGATGTAAAGAACATTAATCTGTGTGAGATCACTTATCGTTGGGGAGCTCTCAGCTGCATTTCATGAGAGCGCCACAGTTCAATATCATGAATAATTTGTCAGCATGAAAATTTGCTCTATTATAAACATCTGATAGATTAAATGTTATAATAGCACTTGATTGAATGGATTTATTTTTGCAGGATGCTGCTTTATGATGCTTGTTTTCATTCCTAATGATGAACTATCCCTCTCCCCTAATATAATCATCGCTAATGTTAAAAAAGAGCCTAGAGAGTAAATCATCTCAAGGACTCTCTCTACTATGTGCCACTAGTTAAATCAGTGACAAATGAGCAGGACAGAGAGCACTCTCCTAGTGTTTTTCAAGCCTGTATTTGCCTATTTATCAATTTTTACCGTCTATCAAAGGTTATTGTATTTTGTTTGTCACTTTCATCAGTTACACTTTACAGGGCTGCCATGTCTAAACATGTTCAATAACTTTCTCGATTATATTTTTACTGGATCTGGTTTGCCTGGTCAGATAATAATGTTGAGGTATGCAGTATAGGATCGAGGGTAAAGGATGTGGGTGAGAGGAAGGAGGGGGGAATTAGTTTTCTTCTATTAAGGCTACCGACACACTTGATGCATGTCCGAGTTATGCTCCATAGTGGCTCAGGTGCAACTTGCATCAGACACCTGGCCATGTACAGTTGGATATACGAACAGTCCGCACATTGACATCCCAATTCTCATTGATGATACAGAATAGGACATGTGATGAGATCATACACTAGTGGCCAAAATTGTGGAAATCTTTTGAAAAAAGTGCATTTTTTATGTCTGTTGGCACATTTCTCCATTTGTTTTTGTAATATTACCATAAAATTATATATCTTTGGAAAAATCAATTTCAGTGTTAGAGATGAGCGAGCGTACTCGGAAAAGCACTACTCGCTCGAGTAACTTGCTTTATCCGAGTATCGCTGTGCTCGTCCCTGAAGATTCGGGTGCCGCTGTGGCTGACAGGTGAGTCGCAGCGGGGAGCAGGGGAGAGCGGGCGGGAGAGAGGGAGAGAAAGATCTTACCTCCGTTCCTCCCCGCTCTCCCCTGCAGCTCCCCGCTCCGTGCCGGCACCCGAATCTTCAGGGACGAGCACAGCGATACTCATATAAAGCAAATTACTCGAGCGAGTAGTGCTTTTCCGAGTACGCTGGCTCATCTCTATTCAGTGTAGAATGTAATGCAACTTTCTATCCAAAGTTATTTATTTTTTACTGGTGGAAGATGGGGGAGGAGGTACATAGTATGTTAGGCTGGAAAAGATATATCCATTTAGCTCAGCCTATCAACCCTCAGTTTTGATCCGGAGGTAGGCAAAACCCCCCCCCCAATGAAATAGAAGTCAATTTTTCTCATTTAAGAGGAAAAAAAATCTTCCTGACTCTGGCAATTGGAATAATCCCTGGATCACCAACCTTTCTGAAGTAATCAGTGACTATAACATTTAATATTTTAGATTACAAGGATGCCCTCTTGTTACAATCACAGTCCTGGGTATAAATACACTATGGGAGAGACCTCTGTATTGTCCCCTGATATATTTGTACATAGTTATTGGCTCACCCCTAAACTTAGCCACCCATTCCATTTATAACTTTAGTCGCCTGCCTTTGTACCCGCTCAAGCTCCAATATGTCCTTCCTGAATACTAGTGTTCAAAAGAACACGTAATATTCCATTAGTGGTCTGACCAGTGACTTGTAAAGAGGAAGAACAATCTTCTGGTCCTGTGCCCCTAGGCCTCTTTTGATGCACCTCATGATTCTATTTGCCTTGGCAGCAGATGCCTGACACTGGCTGCTCCAGTGAAGTTTACATTTAACTAAAGTCTCCAAGTCCTTTTCCATGTCAGTGTTACCAGTGGTTTCCCATTTAGTGTGTGATTCTGACATATATTTCCCCTGCCCATGTGCATAACTTTACATTTATCAGTGGTAAACTTCTTTTGCCACTTTTTTGCCCAATCCTCCAACTTATCCAGCTCTATTTGCAACTGCAATCTCTCCTCCCTTGTGTTATTTAGTTTTCATGGTTTTGCATCATCTGCAAATTTTTATATTTTTTTATGCAAACCTTCTACCAGGTCATTAATAAATGTATGCATTGAGCTCATGATGCAAATCTTTTCCGACTTTAGCAACATCCCTGGTTGCTTGTGTTGCATGGGTTGCATGGGTGGACCTCCTAAGAGACCCAATGATGCTGCAGGAAGCTCCAAGCAGATCACAGCCAGCAATCATCAAGTGCGGTAATGAAGAGGGGATCCCAATTTGAACTTTTGCACGCTTGAGCCCTTAGCTACAACCCTTGTGATGGCATAAAGTACGTAAGGAGAAAAAGTGGAAAAGATTTGCATCCGGATTGCCTTACAGCTACCATAAAGCACCCAGTTAGTGCTATGATCTGGGGATATATGACAGCAAAAATTATGAGCAGAATGTGTGTGATTAATGGGATTGCAAATGCTATACCAATACATGAATGAAATAGTTAAGTCCAAAGTGAAGCCTTCTGCATGTGATCTTTTCCAAGGTAATAAAGCCTTTGTATTACAGCCGGATTCAGCTCCAAGTCATGTTACTGCTGTGTGCAAGAAGTGGGTTCAGGATAATCATATTCCACTAGTAGAAGGAGATGGAAATAGCCCTGATCTTAACCTCATCTAAATCTTTCAAACTCTGCACTATTCCACGTGCGTTTTGAAAAAAAAAAAAAAAGCGGGAAGATAGGTCCTGGCCTATCCTTTCTCACTCGTACTATTTAACGGGTGAGAATACCGCTAATGAAACCATTGAAATAATGGTTTTGTTTCGTCCCGTTATGCGGTAGCATAACAGGACTAAATCACGCCCACGCATTTAAGCCTTAAGGAAAATGTAAAAAATGTTGCACCCGAGATTCTTGGGCGCAATTCAGATTGGACGGCACACAGATATCCTGTCTGTGGGCTATCCAATCTGTGGGACACTGCACATTGACATGTACTATTTTTATTCGAGATTCAGACAGAAATAGGACATGCTGCATTTCTTTTTTACTTGGACTATTTGTCCGGGTTAAAAAAGCCCATGTGAATACAGATATTTATTGGGGGCTATTTTCATTTGTTTTCTGAATTGATTTTTCAAACCAGACGGAAAAAAATGTCCGTGTGCCTGTACTATAATAGAAGCATTAACACAATCTTGGTTCCACATTATAACAGGTAAAGAACTAAAAAACCTTGGCTCACTCCATGGGAAGGCATTGTAAAGATGTAATTAAAGGGGTTGTCTCGCGAAAGCAAGTGGGGTTAAGCACTTCTGTATGGCCATATTAATGCACTTTGTAATATACATCGTGCATTAAATATGAGCCATACAGAAGTTATTCACTTACCTTCCCTGCGCTGGCGTCCCCGTCTCCATGGCTCCGTCTAACTTCAGCGTCTAATCGCCCGATTAGACGCGCTTGCGCAGAAGGGTCTTCTGCCTTCGGGTCTGTTCAGCAGCAGCGGCGTTCTGGCTCCGCCCCCTTCCACGTGTCATCGCGTAGCTTCGCCCCATGACGTGTGCCGATTCCAGCCTCCTGATTGGCTGGAATCGGCACACATGACGGGGCGGAGCTACGCGATGATGCGTAGAAGGGGGCGGGGCCAAAACACCGCTGCTGCCGAACAGACCTGAAGGCAGAAGACCCTTCTGCGCAAGTGCGTCTAATCGGGCGATTAGACGCTGAAGTTAGACGGAGCCATGGAGACGGGGACGCCAGCGCAGGGAAGGTAAGTGAATAACTTCTGTATGGCTCATATTTAATGCACGATGTATATTACAAAGTGCATTAATATGGCCATACAGAAGTGCTTAACCCCACTTGCTTTCGCGAGACAACCCCTTTAAGGCTTAAAAGGGTTTTCCCATTGCTTAAAGTTTCTTCACAGCCACTCTGTCCTTCCTGGTTGCTGTTGACCAGGACATGTGACTGCTGCAATCAATCGCTTGCCACAGCAGCAACATTCTATAGGCAGTGATTGGCTCCAGCAGTCACATGTCTTGATCAACAACAACCAGGATTGACAAAGTGGTTGTGAAGCAATTTTAAGCAATGGGAAAACCCTTTTAATAATTCCCAACTTGGCATTAACTGACATGCTGAGAAGTTTTGAATATTAGTTTTTTTTCTATGTGTTTCCCTTTTTTTTATCTATAACTGCTGTTCCACTATGTGTTCTATCATAAAATGTATTGCATTACATTCCACATTATGTTATCTTTCCAATGATATGTAACTTTATGGCATTACAACAAAAACAACTGTTATGAGTTATATGAGCCATCAAAAATGTACTTTTTTCAAAAGGCTCCCCAATTTTTGTCACTAGTGTAGTTCTACTTGAAAAAAACGGTAGAGTGCATTAGCCCCATAGGCTCTAATAGGGCCTTGCGCCGTCTGTGAATTAACAAAGACAGGAAATGGACCCAAATACGCTAGTGTGCCAAAGACCTAGTCAAAAGAAAAGCAATGTAAAAGAAAATGGCATGAGTCAAACTGTCCTAAAAGGAATAAATAAACTTCTGGAGCCCAAGTGACAACTAGACTGGTTCAACTTTCATACAAGAATTCTGTACTTTTACCTTTATCTCACTATAAACATTCAGGATCTGTGAGTACTGTACATTTTCAACAGTTGTTCTTAAAAAGGATCTACAACCTAAATGATTTATTATACCAAAATATGTTTAATATGGCAAATATAAAATCTTGCCAAGTTTCTGTAAACCTTTTCTGCCCTCTGTTCAGTGACATTTATGCCCTGACACTTCAGTAACTTGAGATGGACTGGTTGCTAACAACCTTCTACCAGGCATAGCAGGGCAAAGAGCAGTACTAAACATAGACAAAATCTGGAAAAGTAGGGATATCGGTATAGCAACTAACCACCGCTTTCCCCCATAGCCATGTATGGATGTAAAAGCTGAACTGCGAAAAAGTTGATAGAAGGAGGATTGATGTGTTTGAGCTGTGGTGCTGGCGAAAGCTGCTGGGTATACTCTGGACAGCAAGAGTAACAAACAGGGAAGTTGTGAATCGTATAAGACCCAATATATCACTGGAAGGCAAGATGACCCGGCTCACGCTCACGGATTTTGGCCATATAATTCAAGCAGAGTCACTAGAAAAATCTATAATACTTGGACAGATCCATGGCAAAAGAAGACCTAATAGCCAAAGAACATGATGGCTGATACTGTCAGAGCTGATACTGGCATGGATATCACACAACTGAAAGATGCAGTGCAAAACCGAAAAACATGGAGGGAGCCTTTAGGGTTGGCAGGGTCATGAATGACTAAACGGCTTACAACAACAACTACCAGACAAAGGCACTCACAAAGACTACTTGCTGGCATGTAAATAAAGAATGGCTGGGGGCCCACCTGGGAATTGTCTCTGGAGCCATGGGAATTTAATGGGTGAAATAAATATATTTTTTATTTTATTACGTTTCTTTTTATACTTTTTGAACCCCTTTTAACGTGACTCTTAATATTGGCCCTAAGGCTTTTCTTTTCATACACAAGTACATGAAAGCTAATTGTACCTCTGTAGGAATATATTTTGTATTGAAAACAGTGAGATTCAATTACATTTACTGTTCATTCTATTATATTTAGTTTATTTACCGAGCTTTGCTGTGACCATTCCAGCACTGTTCTTGATTGAGCTCTCCTACTGTCATTCTCTCTTCCTTGCAGATAGAATGCGGTAAAGTAGACCACATTTTCTTTGAAATCTTCAGTCTGTCTTTGATTTCTATTACCTGTGTAAAAAAGATAAATATGAAAATAAGTTTGAAGTGGTTTCATACATAGAATTTTTAGAAAAACAGCATTCCAGTTTTTTTGCCATTGTGTGGCAAAAAGATCTTGCCCTCAGATGATTGATGTAAGTAAGTAGGAAGGTATTAAACACACTGCAAACAGTGCATTTTTGTGGCGTGTCTTATTGCATCTATGCACTTTTAGGATTTTTGTCTTTTTAAAAAAAATGCAGAATACTCTAGGAATAACATTTTTTGCAGGTGGTTTTCCATAGACTTTAGAGATGAGCGAGTATACTCGCTAAGGCACATTACTCAAACTAGTAGTGCCTTAGCTGAGTATCTCCCCGCTCGTCTCTAAAAATTCGGGGGCCGGCGGGGGTGGGGAGCGGCGGGGGAGAGCGGGGAGGAACGGAGGGGAGATCTCTCTCTCCCTCTCTTCCCCCCGCTCCCCCTGCTCCCCGCCGCAACTCACCTGTCACCGGTGCCGGCTCCCGAATCTTTAGAGACGAACGGGGAGATACTCGGCTAAGGCACTACTCGCTCGAGTAATGTGCCTTAGCGAGTATACTCGCTCATCTCTAATAGACTTCTCTATAAGAGAAGGAAAGCCTGAAAAGAAATGCATGTCAAAAACCACTTCCAAAATGACACCCCAAAAAGTATGCGTGAAGGAAGATGTATATTAAGTCATTTATTTCTAGGTAAGCTGCATGACAAACAATATGACAGACATGACCACTTCCACAGGAGTTGTCACCATCTATTCTGGAACTCCCCGATTTGATTTAGAATCAGGATAACCAGGTAGCATCCGCTGGGAGAATTATATTAGCATTCATTGGACATCAGATAGCTTTCTCAAAAACATATTACATTTAATACGATGTCTGTGATTGGTTCATCGCTGCGGCGCTCGAGAACCACTTCCTGGAAGTGGGGATTTTTAACCTCAAAACCAAAAAATGCTCACTAAAAACTACAAGCAAGTCTGCCGAAGCTGCAGAGAAGATGTGCAGCACCTGATAGGTGATGTATTCTTTTTTTCTTTTTTTATGCAGATAGGCCTTATTTTCAAGGTAGGGATTATATTTCAACCCCCCCGGAAAATCGCTGAAAAAAAAAGCACTACAAATTCACACGACTTTGTAGCGCCACGCACAATTTTGTAGTGGCAAAAAATCATGATATCACACTGAACACAGATGCGATATCGCTGCGATCTTCTTGTGGCGATATCGCTGTTGCCCGTGTTAAAGATGCCTTAAGGTACATAATAACGATTTACACTGAATTTACTTGTAGTTTATCTCAATAAACCATCCCCAAATCCCTTCTAAAGGATCAATGAGATTAGAAAACATGGCTGCTTTCTTCCAAAGACAGGCAAATTCATGTCTGTAGCCGTGAGTCTGGTATTGCAGCCCTCATCCTTGAAGTGAATAAGATTAAAATGTAAGGGCTTCTTTACATAGGCATATGTGTAGCTACGCTCGCTGCTACTGAGCGTAATTGCGCATGAACCGTTTTTTTTATCTGGCCATTCAAGCCCCACACCAGAGCATGTGAGTTTAAAAAAAACAGCGGGAAGATAGGTCCTGTTCTATCTTTACCGCATGTAGTTAAAGGGGTATCGTCATAAAAAAAATTTCTATACTCACCTATTTCTTCCCTGTCAGCCTCCTTGCCACATCTTCTCCTGGCTGAGCTTCTGCAGTGCCCCGGGTCACCTAACTTCATGCTGACTGGCTTGTTATGAAGGCTGCATTCCTCACATTACTTCCGGCCGGGTCAGTGAAGGTCACGTCCCTGTGCTGTAGCGTTCACTGCCTTGGAAGGAATGCTGATCCACTTCTGAGAGAGCTCCGATGAGCTGTCTCTGAAGTAGATCAGCACTCCCCCTGCTGGCCTGTGAGCTGTGATGTAACGTACATTGGCTGGCAGGAAGGAGACCTTTTGTGAATATATGTAACCTCACAGCAAGGAGAGGAATCAGCCAGGTGGAGGTAAGGTGACTCCCTCCCCCTGGACTGCAAGAGACAGGAGAATATCAGTGAGGTGAAGATCTGGTAAGTAGACTGACGGGGGAGGAATAGGTAAGTATAGATTTTTTTTTTGTTTTTCAATGACAGAAGCCCTTTAATACCAATTGCGCAAAAGATAGGGCAAATCCTATCTTTTCTTGCCCATACTATTAACAGGTGAGTATATCGCTAATCAAAATGAAGCAATTGAAATCAGTGGTTTCATTTTGTCCAGTTATGTGGCCGTGATTATCACATAATGGGACTAAAACATGCCCCTGTGAAGAAGCTCTAATACAAGACGCAATCCATGCAGTTTTTACATTTTTAGAGTACTTCAAATGTATTTTACGTAGCCAAAGGACAGTTACAAACTGTCTCCCATTGGATTAAGGCCTCAGGCCTCAGTCACATGGGCTTAAATACGCTCATAAAAACCCACGGCGTTTTTACGCACGTAAAAACGCACCTACAAAAGATAGAACATATTGGTGGCAATGGACATGGTCGCACGTTTTTTTAAACGTGCGTATATACGCACGTATATATGCCCGTTTAACTGAGGCATCATGTCCACGGGCTTTTTTTTACTGTGTATTACACATGTGATGCACTGCTGCATGGTAGGTGGTGAATGGAGTCAATGAAAGTCAATGTACTTTCAGAGTTCCATTTACATTATTGTGTAGACACTGCGTATGAATATGCGTGAGAAATAGATCACAGCATGCTCTGTTTCTTTGCATACCACCCAGCGTGAGCCCTATACATTTGTATGGCAGTGTATGCAGCACTGTCCATACACAATATATTAGGCATGGGCGATAATTTCATTCACAACGCTGCTATGAAATAAAAAAAAAAGTCAGGGCTCCTTCATTGCGTACATGTTTGCATGCAGAAAATTGGCCACAGCAACCACAGCCATTAAAACCCATAGGTTTCAATGGGTTCACTCACATTGGTAGATTTTCTGCGCGCATATTTGCCGTCAGCAAAAATACGCAACATGCTCTATTTTTGCCTGTACACACCTGAGGCTCCAAATGCATGCCCGTGTGCTCGAAATCACTTATGACTTCAAGGTGATAATTACTAGCACTGGCGACTAATTAAGCTTGCGCGCCTACTCATTGGACTCTGCCTGTTCAAACATGACACACCCATGCCGATGTGAACAGGGTCCGCAGTGCAGAAAAGAATATTTACTAAAGATGAGCGAGTATACTCACTAAAGGCAATTGCTCGAGCACCGGGGGAGCGGTGAGTAGCGGCAGTCAGCTGGAGGGAGTGGGGGGCAGAGAGGGAGAGAGAGATCTCCCCTCCGTTCCTCCCCACTCTCCCCCGCAGCTCCCTGCCCGCCGCCGGCACCCGAACCTTCAGTCTCGAGCGGGCAGGTACTCGCTAAAGGCAATGCTCGCTCGAGCAATTGCCTTTAGCGAGTATACTCGCTCATCTTTAATATTTACCTGTGCAGGAACGCTCTAGCGAAGGGAAAATACATCTGAAGCTCATTAGGCTTTAAATAGCCAATAAATCCTTGGAAATGGTTGGTCATACATACATGTGAACTTGCCTTGCGGGCGCAAAAAGTGCAGTACTATGTGCAGACACGCACACAACATGCAGATTATGTACCTTTTCAAACCATGTTCATGTGCAAACACATTGTGCTGCGGTGAGAGTTTGCGCATAGAATTGTGTAAAGCAACCCTCAGAGTTAGAAATGCATGTATTTCTTTGATGTGGAAAGCGATACAGCTTATGTGTATTTCCACTGAAGCCTCAGCTGTTGTCTTTTCGCACTACTTGGCTATATGAATGAAGAAGAAAGCAAAAAAGAACATCCTATTTTTTCCCTCTGTTACTAAATACGTGCGTTACTTGATGTCAGGGGCGTAAATAAAGGCTCAGGGACCAGGGCGCAAAAGCTCAGCTTGGGCCCCCTCCCTACCTGTACCAGTACCCATACCTAAACCGCACTGCAAGCAGCTGCAAAACAAATTTCCATACATGATCTAGCACCTTGCCATAACCTTTCCAAACATAACTCATTTCCTGGACCACATGAAAATTTGTTTGTAGCCCCTCAGCTAACTTCATATAGGCGAGCGTGATATCGGGCCACGAATCACATCCCAACATCTAATATCCCCAGGGATGTGAGGCGTTTTTATATCAAAACCGGCAGAGGATTGCAAAGTGTCTCTCATTGTTTTCGATGGGAAGACTTCACATTGCACTTGCATGCAGTGCAATGCTGCCGCTGGCCCCTTTAATAACAATGGGCCAAGCAATGCGAGGGCACGCCCAAAGAAAGGACGGGCTGCAATTTGTTTCATGCCCAAAGATAGGATGTGCTGCAATGCGGGAAAAAAATTGCCGATGTGAATGACCCTATTCAAAAGAATGGGGTTCATATTCGTGTGAGATTTGTGTGTCTCGCAAAGCACAAATCTTGTGTGATTTTCTCAGCTATGTGAAAATGACCTTAGGCTGCAACCTGGAGCTGAAACGGCATATGGCAGGGGCCCATGGGCCCCTGTTTGCCAAGGGGCTGTGTCGCAGTTGCGACTGCTAGTGCTGTGGCGGTGCTTGATACTATGCAATACAAACAATCATCTACCTTTTAGACCATCGCTTTGTCCCTACTATGTACCTTATAGAAGATCCACCTTACTAGCTACATTTTTTTCTCTTTCCGTTATTATTAGTGATGTTGTTATTTTTCACTAGTTTGTTTGCTCAAAACCCGAAGCTTTAGTTTGCTTTATCCTGTAACCAATAAAACCTCCCATAAAAACACAAATGTTTAGATGGAACTAGTCATTTTTCCTAGACTTTTTTCACTTCAAATGCATGCAGCGCCTTCAGGAAGAAATCAAAATGTCTTGCAGATTCACCTTCAGGATACAATATCTGTGTATGAAGAGTGCAGGCTGAACTCTAAATACCTGTTCAGAATCAGGTGTCATACCCTACATTCATTTTTCATTGCAGGTAAAATAGTTTTACTATAGAAAATGCTCAGTTGTATAGATGAGATGATACAGAAAGTAAGGAGACGGAAATAGGGGTTAAAGGGATCTTGTGTATTAAAAATGTCTAATAAAAAATCTGTCAGCTGCAAATGTGATAACATAAGTAAAAAAGCCCGTACATTCTATATCCTCCATTGGAATATTCATTGTTTTAAATAAATGATAAAGTGAGATGATACTTTTTATGATTGTTACCCATGCACTTAGACCTGCAGCATTTATCATCGTTACTACATGCTAAATGTAAACTGAGAAGGTTTTTCACTATTCCCAAGTCCCTTGCCGATTGATCTATACCATACTTACAGTACATTAGAGAGCTTTGCAGGTTTTAGGTAAATAAACTGCATTCATAAAAAGTTTTGCAAGATTCTGAAATTTAGTAAAGACTAGCTGTCTTACGCCAGTCTTTACTCCTCATTTCCACCTTTTGCCCCCTTCCTACTCTCCACAAAGGTGGCATGCACCAAAATGTACTATTTTTTTCCGGTCAGGACTCTGGTGCAAATGCGTAGATGTATCCCCTGTTAAGGGCGGTTTCAGACAAATGGTATTTTCTCCCCTTATGCAGAACGGGACAAAACAAAACCACTAATATCAATTGACTTCAGTGGTTTCATGTTCCCTGTCTCTCTCCTCGGCCATTAATACTGCGGCTAAGAAAAGATAGGACCTGCCCTATCTTCCTGCACGTAGTGAATACAATGTGTGGGATTAATTGGCCAGGTGCTATCTTCCCGCGGCTTTTTTAAAACTCTATTAATACTAGGGCTGAGATAAGAGCTAGTGAAAACGAAACCATTGAAATCAGTCCTTTTGTTTTGTCCCGTTATGCAGCCGTGATAATCACGACCACATAAGGGGAGAAATACATGTTCGTCTGAAACCGCCATAAGTATTGCAATCCTCTGTCATTGAAACACTGAAGACTGTAGAAAAAGAGCACATGGTCCATCTAGTCTGTCCTTATATGTCTCTCTTAGGATAGATGTGTGCTTATCCCAGGCATGCTTACATTCATCCACGGCAAAAACACATGGGCGCATGCACTATTAAGCTCGCCACTACAGAGCGTAGAAGTGCATGAATCAGGGTTTTTCTAGACTATTCAAACATGCGCGAGTTTGAAAAGAAAAAAGTGAGAAGATAAGTCCTGCCCTATCTTTCTTGTACATGGGAAAACTACTATCTTTTCTCGCAGGCAGTATTAATGTACAAGAATCCTGATAGTGAAGACAAGACCATTGAAATCCATGGTTTTATTTTGCCCTGTTATGCAGCTGTGATTTTCACGACCGCATATTGGTACCACAACACGCCCATCTGTTTAAGCTCTTATTGTTGATTTTCCAACCACATCTGCTGGAAGTTTGTTCCAAGCATCTACCACTCTTCTCGAAAAATATTTCCTGAAATTGCTTCTGATCTTCCGCCAACTAAACTCAGATTGTTCCCCTACTTCATATGTTTAGTTTCTTATAAAAAAAACACACTTTCTCCTGGACCTTAATTATGTCTTTAAAGGCTTAAACAGACTAACGTGATTTGAACGGGGGATGTGGTTTTCATACTTACCCGGTTCCTATTGTGTTCTCCCGTGAAGTCCAAGAAAGGTCTGAAAGCTTGGCGCTTTTCAGACGGCTGTGCTTGTGATCTTCTATAGACGTTTATAGGAGAGCGCACACAACGGAATGAAAAGAATCAAATGTTCAGACCGTGCGTGGTCTACAAGGGTGGACACTGCAGGAACTGGGGAGCTGGTGAGTATAAAAATCACCACATCCCCAACTTAGTTTATGGTGCTGTTCTGTGGTGACAGTGTCCATTTAAAGGTTTCCATCATGTCCTCCCTTTCTCCTCTTTCCTGCAGGCTATACAAATTAACATTTTTCCTTATCGGTTATATACTTAAAGGGGTTTTCCAGAGAAATAATATTGATGACCTTGTAACTGCAGGCACGGTTCTCATTGAAATTAATGGGAGCCATGCCTGCATTTATAAGTGCCAGCCACTACATGGCAGGTCAGTGTGGAGACTTCCACTCCAAATATACAGAGGTCAGAGTGGAAGCCTCCGCGACGACCTCCTCACCGACCTCCTTATAGTGGCCGGCGCTTGTAACCACATGCATGGCTCCCATTGAAATCAATGGAAATCATGCCTGCATGTAACAAGCCCCGGCCACTACACATAGGTCGGCGCGTAGGCTTCCGCTCCAACCTTTGTGCATTTGTGGCGCTGACAGCATGCGCCCGCTCAGCTGATCGGTCAGGGTCCCAAGCGATAAACCTCAGCCAATCAACTATTGATGACCTATCCTGATAACTTTTTGATTATAGTTATTGATCCAGTAATAATAAAACTGTACTTTGTTTCTGTTTACACCCAGAGCCTGACTACTGTCCAGGATGTTCAGTCTAGTCCCGCTCTTAGCTACAAAGTGGATACAATCCTATTCAGTCTAGACAATGCTCTGTGAGCTAAACTGACTGCATTCTAAACAGATACATTGTAGCAAGCTGCCAGAGAGTGCAGAGGCTATTGATGTTTTGAGTTCACATTGAATAGTTGAAAGCAAACTTATTATTCAAACAAGTTCAAACAAACTATTATTGTATTATTTTATGCAAACTGGGTTGCATAAAATAATACAATAATAGCTTGCAGTATATTGACCTTATTATTGTCATCAACAGGGATTACATGTCAAGTGACAGCAGTAGACAGTGACTACCCACCAAGGTAATTAATATGTCAACCAAAGCGCTGTCACTGCAGCAGGTGCTGATTGGCTGTTCTGGTACCCTACAGAGAACAGAGGGTCTAGTAGATGAGAAGTGTGAGAGCGATAAGGTAGAAGGTTTATTATTTTACTTTTTTGGGTCCTTCTTAAAAGTATGTAGACAAATGATACATTTTAAGACATATTCTTACCCCTTCCAATTTCAGGGTTTTGTAAGTCAGTTGAGGAAATTACAACTTTTTTTTTCAATCAGTACATGGTAATAATGATAAATACTGCACGTCTTACTACAGATACTAAAAAGTCTAATCTCACTTTTATGACTTATTTAAAGCAGTAAATATTGTCCAAGAAAGAAAAGCTGAAGCTCGTCCTAAAGCCGAGGGAGCGATGCTCTAGTTTATTTCTGTAATTTTATTAATAATATGGCTGAATGTGTAATAGGTACATGGACTGCGATTGAACGTTCTTTGAACTTTACTTCAATCATCATGAGAGATTAGCTCCTAGATGGCCTTTAGTGGATGAAGAGCCCATCATATAATTGAGTACAGTGTATATAAAATGATGATTATCTCTGTAGGCTGCAAACCTCGTGACCTGGATACAAACATAAAATCATTCAGGACAGTGAATCACATTCATCATGTTTTATAATAGTTACATTTTTTTTAAAGCGATATAACATGCATCATTTTCTACTGTGAATTAGACCAAGTTTAAGAAAATATATTAGCTTTTTCTGCCACATTTTCTGATCTACTGTTTAACCCAATGACATCATACTGTGAACCCAATGATGTCACCCATGTAAAGCAGGGATGCTGAAAACATATTTGCTAAGGTTATCATGCAGATTATACTAAATCCTATAAAAAGAAAACATATGCTATTATTTATGTGCACTGTAGGCAAATGATATCCTGATCCAGTTCTTCCTTGTGACACTGCACTCTGCTGAAGTCTCATAACAAGTGCCACTATAGTCTATGGAAGACGACTTAGACTTTGGGTGATTTCCCATGAACATATTATGGGCGCATTTATGCATAAGTACCCTGTTTCCCCGAAAATAAGACGTGTCTTATAATAATTTTTGCTCCCAAATATGCGCTACGTCTTATTTTCAGGGGGTGTCTTATTCTTCAATGAAGAAGAATTCACATCTATTGTTTAACAAAAAAAATGAACACTTGTAATCAGGGATGGTATTGCAGCTTCTGGCCACCAGGGGGAGCTCATCACAGCAGACATGAACAGCAGGAACAGAATGTACAGTATGGCATTTTCCGGCCAGCAGGGGGAGCTCACGACAGCACACTCGTACAGCACAGCAGGGACAGGATAACAGCGACAGGAGAAGGGGTAACGGCAGATTTTCTGCAGATCTACCGATACATCTGGCAGTAGGAGACAACGGGGATGGCAGCAGGGGATGGGCCTCTTGACATGCCTGCACATTTACAAGCGATGGCCGTGGAAGGAAACATCGGGATCGGTGGCAGGTGACTGTCTTCATGTCCTGCATACAGCTGCTCTGCAATGGACGGTGAAGGTAGGGGACAGCGCCGGCGGGCTAAAAAGCATCCCAGCTGCATGCTGTGGTGTTCTATTCAGCAGGCATGCTTACATACAAACACACTTTACTATGCCTTACTATCGGGGGGGTGCCTTATATTTGGGACTTCTTCAAATGTTTTACTGTGTCTTACTTTCAGGGGGTGCCTTATTTTCGGGGAAACACGGTAATACAGGCAAGTGTCCCAGCCCAACTGCAGACCCAATTTCAGAGTATCATCAGAAACTATGATGCCCTTTATTTAGGTCAAGATTCCTGCGGCCAGACCAGGAGGCTAGTGCATACTATGAAAACATAAATGCACCCATAATATGCTTGTGTGAAACCAGCTTATCACTTTGACTCACTTGCGGGTGGGAATAGCGAATTCCCTGAATCCATGAATGGAAGAAAAATCGCAGCATGCTCTATTTACCGCGGATTCCGCTAGTATGAGCTCCACTGATCTCTATACATGTGTTCAATCTGCAGTGCATATGCAATTAAATTGAGTGTGGATGCGGATTCATATGCAAGTTGCTAGGAGACAAGATAACAAATGGAATAAAGAAAGCAGGAATTTGTTGGCAGACAATGCAGGACAGAGTCTGGGGTGCAACACACCCATCCAGTGTGTCTAAAACCTCCGCTTATTCTTCTGGGCTCTTCCTCCACAAGAATAAGTTTTTTTTTAGTGGTTTATACTACTTCCAAAAAAGTAGTGTAAACCAGGCAGGCCAAGAGAGCAGAATCCTGTTCTGAAGACATGGTTCTTAAAACATGTCTCACTATGACAGTAGAAGAGAATGTTGCTTGGGTGGTCGCCTGAGCGATAGAAGGGTGTTTCCCAGGGGTTAGGCAACTGTCTGAGGTCATTTCCTGATTGTGTTTGTACTACCACGCAGACGATACACTGTCCTTAAATGTACATTCACGTGGAAAACCACACGCATTAGCGACCATACGCAATTTGCTTCTGTGATTACATGCAGATCTACTGCTGCAAATATCCACTAGCAGAATCCAACCTGTTCGTGTGAGCCTGGCCTTAGTAGAGACAAGTCTGGGTCACTACATGTCGAGCACCAGTCGCCTGATAATAGTAGCCAGAGAACTAGCGTGTGGGCTCATAATTTTTCCCTTGCTGCTAGGTAGAGATGAGCGAATATACTCGTTTCGAGTAATTACTCGATCGAGCACCACGATTTTCGAGTACTTCCGTACTCGGGTGAAAAGATTCAGGGGGTGCCGGGGGGCAGGGGGAGGCGTGGCTGAGCGGGGGGTAGCAGCGGGGAACAGGGGGAAGCCCTCTCTCTCTCCCTCTCCCCCCCACTCCCCGCTGCAACCCCCCACTAACCCACGGGCCCCCCCGAATCTTTTCACCCGAAAATCGCGGCGCTTGGGCGAAAAAGGAGCGTGGCCGAGTAGGTTCGCTCACCTCTACTGCTAGGGTTTCAGTATGTCAAAAAGAAAACTAATGCTGAAATAACTTGTTTTCTTGTGGAAGAAGACAACCTTCCGTGACGAAAAATTAGATTCTGAGTCAAATGACAGTGAAGAAGATCACGTGAGTGTTGTGAAGTCCCAGATGAGCAAAGTACTAAAAATTTTGATGACGATTTGGAAGGTAACAGCGCTGCACTGCTAGCTGCTGAAAATTCCTGCTATGTAGGGAAAGACGGCTTCCTGTGGAAAAGAAATCCACTAGTGCCATGCAAAGTGAGAAGACCCAATATTATCAAGTTGCAAACAAATGTGGTTAAGCTTCCACCTTTGAAGATATTGGAGAGTCCAGTGGGTGCTTTGGATTTGTACAACACAAGTGATATTATTGAAAAAAATGTTAAATACAACAATTTAGAAGCGGAGAGAATTTATAAAGAAGAAATTCATGCTTTATGTGGCAAATTATGTGCGATTCAGTAGAAATTCAAGGTTTGATTGGACTGCTGGTCAAAGCCAAACAAATGTGGAATAAAGATCTTCTAGATATGTGACTACAGCTACTTTTACCCACTGAAAGGCTTGCCCTACTTGGGTAAAGAAGGCAACGTGAGGTTAACAAATATTGCATTCAAAGTGGTGAATGAATTGGCAAGAGGGTACTTCAGCGACCCATCGAAATATTACCATGGACAATTTCTTTACATCAATGGAACTCACTGACCACTTGCTGAAGAACGGGCTAACACTGGTTGGCATAGTGCGTCAAAACAAGACTTTTATACCAAAGGAATTTCTTCCCAGCAAACACAAGGCAGTGAAAAGTTCTCTTTTTGGTTCCACGAGAAACCACTCCTAAGTGTCCTATGTGCACAAAGCAGGAAAGAGTGTTGTGCTTCTCTCCACAATGCACCATTTGTCTGATGTTATTGCGGAAGACCCTTGCAAATGATAAATAATTATATTATATATAAATATATTATAATTCTTCATTACAATAACGCAAAATGAGGTGTTGATTCTCTTGATCCGTTGGTACAACAAGGAAATGCACCATTACATTATTCATGATCTGCATTGATGTAACCGGAGTTGCGGACTTGCGGACTTTTTGGTGAAGAATCCTGATTGGACTGCAAATTTAAAAAAAAAAACAGATATAAATCTTCCTTACTGATCTAGCTGAAGATTTGGTTCAGGTACATATTAGAAGGAGGTCAAAACAGGCGCTGCATAAAAACATCATTCAGTCTATAGAAGATGTTGCTTCTCCTAATGCCAGTAGAAGCTCATTGTCAGGATGGGCTGCTATCGGGGTCGCCGTGCCCGCACGGCGGACGCTGTCGCCCCCGCTGCGAGTTCGTGACGCAGGGAGACTTCTACGCTGGTCATCACTCCTGGCCGCACGGCTCCTACACGGCGCAGAGGTGCTAGGAGCATGGCGCCTGCTGCCCGGCGCCGTGTTCCTGTTTCCATGGCAGCCTGTTGCATCTCCTCTGACCCAGTTTGGTCTGCTAGTGCTGAGGGAAGTTCTCCCAGCACTCTCTGATTATCCTGCTGTTGTCAGGTGCTCCGCTCCTATCAGCTGCTGGGGCGGGAGCTCTGACAGCATTTAAACCCCTCAGTTGCTTCCTGACACTGCCAGTGTTTGTATAGGCTTCCTTGCACTCACCAGCATTTACTTGTATTCCTGAGCATTAGTGTTGTGACCTCGGCTTTTCCCCTGACCTGACTTTGTCTCCTTCTGTACTGCGTTTCTCCAGACTGACTTTTAGTGCTTGACCCTGGCTTGCTCCTGGACTGGTTTGCGGTTTTCCCTTTGTGCTTCGCTCTGGTTGTCTGTCTGTCCATTTGTTTTCTGTTTCCAGGGATTGTGGCTTTCCCCAGCATTCCCCTAGCCAGTGTAGGGACCGTCGCCCAGTTGCCCGCCTGGGGTTAGCGAGGAGTGGAGGCAAGTAGGCAGGGACAGGGGTTGTGGGCTACGTTGCAGGGACCCCCAACTCCTGCTTTCCCTGGTTCCCTGACACTCACCTGTCGCTACATCAGATACCGTATATACCGGCGTATAAGGCGACGGGGCGTATAAGACGACCCCCCAACTGTCACCTTATACGCCGGTATACAGTGGAGAAAAAAAAATAAATTCATTACTCACCTCCCACGGCGTTCTGTCGCGCTCCGGCAGGATGTCACTCGCTCCTCGTCACCGGCGCAGCATAGCTTTCTGAATGCGGGGCTTGAAATCCCCGCTTCCAGAAAGCTAATACACACGCCGGCAGCCATGACATCATTGAATGGCTGTGATTGGCTAAAGCACACGTGGCTTCAGCCAATCACACTATTCAATGACATCATTGAATGGGTGTGATTGCTAACACGTGCGCCTTCAGCCAATCACAGCCATTCAATGATGTCATTGAATAGTGTGATTGGCTGAAGCCACGTGTGCTTTAGCCAATCACAGCCATTCAATGTTGTCATGGCTGCCGGCGTGTGTATTAGCTTTCTGGAAGCGGGGATTTCAAGCCCCGCATTCAGAAAGCTATGCTGCGCCGGGGACGAGGAGCGAGCGACAGCCTGCCGGAGCGAGCGACATCCTGCCGGAGCGCGACAGAACGCCGTGGGAGGTGAGTAATAAATTATTTTTTTTTACACTTTTTTTTTTTTTGTATTACCGGCGCATAAGACGACCCCCGACTGCAGAGCAGATTTTTCGGGGTTCAAAAGTCGTCTTATACGCCGGTATATACGGTACATCGAAGAAAAGTACGAGCCACTTATGTGATCCCAAGAAAGGACATATGCAGAACACTGTATATGATAATTGTAAGAATGATGTATGCAGTGAATACTCTTCATCTACAAGGAAATGTCAAAAATGTTTTAATGCTCGCTAGAGAGTGACGTCATTGCGCTCTGCATGGAGCACGATCATGTCTTCTCACTGCTATTTCCACACAGGTAGCTATACTATTTTGCGCTGCTGGACCAGTTTACATTGGTTTTGAACTGGTTCAGCAGTCTAATAAGTCTTCAAAATGAGCAATTAGCACTATGAAATCGCGCTGCTACGCGAGTAAGAGTATGAATTAGGAAATAAAGAGAATACAATTAACTGTCAGTTTAATGGACTCACATGGAGGGTCCATGTGAGTCAAAAACCTTTGGAGTTCCAGGGTTAAAAAATGTAATCTGTTCATCGAAGAAATATGTGATTTTTTAAAAGTGGTTTTCCAGAAGCAAACATACGTATATCTTCTCTTCCTCAGATAGTTGACTATTTGGCCTCTTTTGGAAGGCGAGTCTAATCCTCTCACATTAAAGGGAAAATGTATTAAGATAGACATCTTAAATGCCGGTCTTAATAATATTTCTGCGGATGCGTGATGTAACTAATACCGGAAAAGGAAAACATCTTGGCACATCCATGCAGCTACGTAGAAATGAACACGAGATCTGATTACGCATTCATTTTTGGTACAATTTACATTAGTTTCTGGTGTAAATTAAATATATTGGTTTGTGGCAGCTACGCCCTCTCACATCAAGCCCCTCCTGCTTTAAAAAAAAGTGTCAGATGGAGGTGCAGAAAGCAAAAAGTCATACGTTTTTGCAAATTATGATTTTTTTTTTTTGCTTTGGAAACTAGAAGGAGAATCAAATGAAACTTTCTCTGTGTGATTGTACTGTTTATAAGTGATTACAGTATCAGAGCAAAATGATAATGTATTACGGAAAACTGAACACTTGATGGGAGGCTCTAGTACCCTCTGGCTTGGATAAAAGATGTAATGCAGGCATGGAGGCTCTAGTACCCTTTTGTACCATCTCTAGCTTGGATACAAAATGTGATATGGATGGGCATAGGGGCTCTAGTACCCTGTAGTACCCACTCTAGCTTGGATACGAGATGTGATACGGGTGAGCATGGAGGCGTGGAGGTTCTGTATGGTATCCTGCGGTATATCATTCCACATTTACTGTAACTGTGCCTCTAGATCGTACAAACTCATAGGCTGGTGAAGTTGGCGTCCCAGATGGTCCCATAAGTGTCCTATTGGCAATACTTCAGGCAACTAGGCAGGCCACAGAAGTGTGACAATGTTGTATTCCTGTGTGTGGCCAGGCATTATCCTACTGGAAAATGTTTCTTAGAAACCCAGCCATGAGAAACAACACATGTGGCTGCAGGATGTCATTCTCCCTTGTGCCACTACTTATGGTGATCGACTGTCACATACGATGGCCCCCAGACCATCACACCAGCAGTGGGATCAGTGTGCTGGTTTACAGCAAATTAGGATTGAGTTGCTCACCCCCAGGTCTCCAGACATGAACACGACCATCATCAGTATGCTGAAGACAACCCGGATCTACTCTGTAGCAGTCCAGGCAATACATGTAAAAAGCGCTGTGAGACCAAATTCCCTACAGCCAAGTGCCTGGAAAGGATTCCAATGGACACAGGGACCTATAATGATGGTGCCACCTGTCTCTGGATGGCAGACAACAAAATAGTTGGAGCTGCTTGTGCGACGATCCTCTCTACTGGTGGTCTGTCGAGGGCATCCTGAGCCCGGTCATTTTGTGTGTATGCCCTCTCATATCCACTGTTCCCAACACCTCCTAACAGTCTGGTCAGAACGGCCCAGGTGACGGGCAATTCATGGATATGACCATCCAACTTCTTGCTATACAATAATGTGCCCCCTCTAAAACTCTATTAACTGGTCAAAATCTTTTGGATTGTGTCGTAGAGTGTTCAACAAGCTCTACACCAGCGGTAAAATAGGTCACACTACACACAAATAGCGCCTGAGAGCCTTTTACTAGGACAAGGGTGGAACCACGTTTAGGATCTCAGGTGGCAAGACCATTGTTTTAATCATGAGCGCTATGAAGCCTGGGAAGGCTACATAGCGCCTGTGTATTTGTTGTGGATGTTCAGCGTGCAAAAGGGCATGATATTCTGCATGTATATGAGGGGTGTATAAGTACTACAGAACTTCCCAGTAATATACAACATGAAAACGTCCATGCACATTGCATATTCTACCTAAATCTAGAGCTAAACCTTCCTGCAGTATTTAGTTGCAAACTAAAGGAGGAATAGCACAATTTTTCAGTTTATTTAACCCGTTTATCAAGTTTAATGTTTATTGATCTTAATCACTGTATAATGAGACGTTCTGCAATTATTTATCAAGACTGTCTAACAGAAAAACTGGCCTTGTTGCTCATAGCAACCCATCAGAGTTCTGCTTTCATTTCCTAAACTGCTCAGGAGACGTGAAAGCTAGAGATGAGCGAGCACCAAAATGCTCGGGTGCTCGTTATTCGGGACGCACTTCCCGCGATGCTCGAGGGTTCGTTTCGAGTAACGAACCCCATTGAAGTCAATGGGCGACCCGAGCATTTTTGTATAGGACCTATGCTCCGCTAAGGTTTTCATTTGTGAAAATCTGGGAAATTCAAGAAAGTGATGGGAACGACACAGAAACGGATAGGGCAGGCGAGGGGCTACATGTTGGGCTGCATCTCAAGTTCCCAGGTCCCACTGTTAAGCCACAATAGCGGCAAGAGTGCCCCCCCCCCAACAATTTTTACTTCTGAAAAACCCTCATTAGCATGGCATACCTTAGCTAAGCACCACACTACCTCCAACAAAGCACAATCACTGCCTGCATGACACTCCGCTGCCACTTCTCCTGGGTAACTTGCTGCCCAACCACCCATTTCAGTAATAGTAGCAGTCAAGACAGGCCCCGGTAACAATTCCAAAGCAGCAGTATAGGGGGAGCACAATATTAGTTCCATTTCAGTAGTAGTAGCAGTCTAGGGTAATAATGAGCGACTACTACCCCCAGCAGACACGCAGTAAACTGAACACGGTCACAGGCAGCCCAAAGATTTTTTTTTCCAATTTTTTTTAAAAAAGCCCACTGCCTATATAGCCAGTATATCTCTTTCCCTGTACCACTGTCCCTGCCTCACCAGTACTGCCCCTATACTCTGTAAAATGACTGCAGACTGAGGACGCTATGGTCTGCACGCCCGATATACAAAAAAAAAAAAAAAAGTGCAAAACTGCTAAAAGCAGCCTCAACAGTACTGCACACGGTCAGATGTGGCCCTAAGAAGGACCGTTGGGGTTCTTGAAGACGAAGATAACAGCCTAACACTCTCCCTATAGCAGCTACAGCAGGACGGCACTTTCCCTAATGTCTCTCAGCGTGCATCTGTGGCGAGCCGCAGCCAGCCCCAGTTTATATACTCGGGTGTCACCTGATCTCCCCAGCCACTCACTGCAGGGGGGTGGGTTGGGCTGGAACTTCACAGGAGGAAGTTGTAATGCCTTCCCTGTGTTTCTATTGGCCAGAAAACGGCGCAAACTTTTCTGGGAAGAAAATGGAAGTGACTCGAACACCGCGTTGTGCTCGTCTCGAGTACCCTAATACTCGAACGAGCATCAAGCTCGGACGAGTACGCTCGCTCATCTCTAGTGAAAGCTGTTCTGTAGAGATGAGCGAACCTACTCGGCCACGCCCCTTTTTCGCCTGAGCGTCGTGATTTTCGAGTACTTCCGTACTCGGGTGAAAAGATTCGGGGGGTGCCGTAGGTGAGTGGGGGGTTGCAGCGGGGAGTGGGGGGGGGGGGAGAGGGAGAGAGAGAGGGCTCCCCCCTGTTCCCCGCTGCTACCCCCCGCTCCGCCAGGCCTCCCCCCGCCCCCGGCGCCCCCCCGAATCTTTCCACCCGAGTACGGAAGTACTCGAAAATCTCTGTGCTCGATCGAGTAATTACTCGAAATGAGTATATTCGCTCATCTCTACTGTTCTGTGATCAGTTGTTATGGGAAACAAGGCTGTTTTTTCCTATTAGATGGTTTTGATAACTAAGGCTAGTTTCATACGGACAATCGTGATTTTGCCACAAGAAAATCATATCAAAATTGCGTGTTTGTTCCTGCAATTTTTGAGCATCAGCGATGCTTTTTCTTGAAAATAATCTCGCACCGCATCACTGCTGCTTGCGATTAAATAGCGCTATTTTTTATCGCAAAAATCTATAGGACTTTCTAATGTTAAAAATGCATTGCACGAACAACGCAAGTTTGTATGTTGCGATGCGATAAAAAGAAGGCTCCATAGGGAAACATGGGAGCTAAAAAAAAACGACATCGCAAAAAGATAGAACATGCCGCAATTTTTTTTCTCGCAACACCACAAGAATGAAAACGTCGCAGGTGTGAAGGAAACTATTGAAAATCATTGGTTTCATAATTCTGCTTTTTTACTCACTTTTGCATCGCGTGCAAATCGTGTAATTTTATCGCCCGTGTGAAATTACTCTAATTGCAGAAATTCTCACTATACAGTAATTAAGATTTTTTTTCCGCACGCGGTGCGATTTTTTTTTCCGCGCATAAAATCCACTCCTCTGACCAAGTCCTTATGAATTTTAAAAAAGTTGTCAAGTAATTTGTGTCCATAACGCAGGTTGAATGTATGATTGCGTATGAATGTGTCAGTAAATAGAGGTTATTAATTCTTACTAACTAACATTAGTACATAGCCAACTATTCAAGTTGATGTACAGCATATACAGTGCTCCAGCCCGTCTGTAGGCTTGTGAGTGCCATGTACGTCCTCTAGATGCCACTATTGTTCAGTGATGGAAACTTACACAGAAAGCCAAGTGTAAGATGTGGGAAGCTGACGACATTCCTGCTCTTATAAATTCCAATCCGACAGACTGCTATTTTAATGATGTTTGTTGATGCCAAGTTTAACCAAATCTTCATTTTCCTAGAAACTATAACATCCTGGCATGTCATCTGTAAGACTGCTGTATGAATCCATTAGTGTACATCTCACTTCACATGCAGCTTCCCCATCTAATGATTCCACTGATACATTGGTGCCATAATAAGCATGGTGGCACAGCAGGTAGATAACTATAGGATCAGATCACAGAGTGTACAGAAATAATCAGGACGGTCGTGCAGTCAACATTAGGTTATTTATCTCTATTGATGAAAATTTCCAGTGTTTATATTGTCTCACTTTCCAGAAATTCCCAGACTTATCCCTCAGACATCATTATGTGCTATGGCATTCTATCTGCAAGGGGGCGCTCACTATGCCAAGGTACACTTCACACTTATATTCTAATCGGCTATAGGTAAAGGACCCAGGTACATGTTTAGAGAAGAAAAAAATCCTTCACTCCGCTTCAGGTGGAAGTGCCTTAAAAATATCTCTGCCAATGCTTGAAAAGGGCAAACCATGTAACTTGCCGAAACGCGTTGCATATTTGAATAAAGAAGAATTATATAGACCGCAGAGTCTATTACTAATCCTTGGGATCCAGGAGCGCGGACCTTTTTTTTCTTTTTGTCTGCCAATGAGTATATTCCACAAAACAGGTTTAATTGCTTAAAACCAATAGCATAAAAAGACCCCTTATAAGGTCAAACAACAAGGTAAGAAATGAAATAAAAACGAATGCATGCAACACGTTACCGCGGAAAAGTCCGCCTTTCTCAAGCATACAAATATCGCACAAACAGTGTCTTAAATAGTACTAAAAACATACCATATGGATAATTAGCCCAAGAGAAATCCTCCGTCTCTCTTCTGAATACAGCGCCATTAGGGCGCATACTGATGACGCCACTTACGTCTGTGTCATCAAGCAGTGCCATATGGAACGCACGTTGCGTTCCACACTACGTAGTGACAGACACAGTGCGCGATGACGTACCCCACGTGTGACGCGACAGAGTTTTCAACAGAACTCCCCTATATGTGTCACGTGAGGACGTGATGATATAGTGCGATAATATGTGATGAAAACCCAAATGGTGTAAGATTATGCACCTATGAGCACCACAGAAAGGCTCAAGGTTTTGTTTCTTCACACGCTCACATACACCGTACTAAAGCTCAAAGGTGATATTACTTCTACGCGTTTCACCGCTTTAATTTGGCGGATCATCAGGAAAGGAGTTGAGCTTGATTAGAGAGTAATTCTTATAGACATAGATTTTACGCTGATATCTAGTGTCAGTTTTTGTTTCACCGCTGTTCGTTTAGGGGATCAACAGAATAAATGAGCTTAATTAGAGCGTAAGTCATACAGATACAGGTTTTATTGTACTAATATGCAATTATCAGATTATTGGTTCGTGTTCAATAACATGAGCCAAATGTATCCATTGAGTGCTTCCACCTTACTACAAAGGTCTGGGAATAGATCTGTTATTTCAGTCAATCTTCTACTAAACTATTGCTCCTAAATAGAGCTATTTTACTATATTGTTTGTTAATTATAGGCAATCCCCACTCCCAGTCTTCACTGTTGATTTTAGTGCTAGAGAGCACCAGGTGTGGCAGAAAATAATAAAAGATGCATAGCCTCCGGCCTTGATGGTAGGTAAGGGCTTATGTTTGTAACAAGTTTGTATCATGGTTTAAAAGCCTCAAGCTACAACTGTGTCCCATCGTTATCATGACCTCCACCCCCCTACCCCAATGGCCCTGCATCATGCTTCACAAAATGCTTTGTCTGGAGCATTCCTCTAGAGGAGTATATACCCTTATTGAGCAAATGTTTATACCCCAAGATGTTTCAGTTCTGTGCCACCTGCTATTTCTATTCTGGGTCCACCTCAGTAAATGTTCCAAGGTGGTCACACATGCTCAGTCTTGCTTCTTTCTGCTCCACTAGGTATGTGGAGGGATCCCTGGTATGGTGAGCAGCTGCTTCTGAAGTTGCAGAAGAGATGCAGGTGATAAGAGAGTGAGATAGCATTACTGACACAGCAACTTCAGAAGTAGCCACTCCCCACACCAGGGATCCCTCCCCATACCTAGTGGAGCAGAAAGAAGCAAGACTGAGCATGTGTGACCACCCTGAAACCTTTACTGAGGTGGACACAAAGTAGAAACAGTAGGTGGTGCTTGTCAGGGTTTGCAGCTATCGGGGTCGCCGTGCCCGCACTGCTGACACTGTCGCTCCTGCTGCTGGTGTGCGGCGCAGGGGAACTCCGGCGCTGGTTACCACTTCTGGCCGTGCAGCTACTATATGCCGCAGAGGTGCTTGGGACACGGTGGCTGCTGCCCGCTGCCGCATTCCTGTTGCTATGGCAGCCAGCTGCATTCCCTCTGGCTTAGTCTGTCCTGCTAGTGCTGGGGGCGGTTCTCCCAGCACTCTGTGATTATTCTGCTGCTATCAGTTGCTCTGCCCCAATCAGTTTCTGGGGCAGGAGCTCTGACAGCATTTAACCCCTCAGTTGCTTCCTGACACTGCCAGTGTTTGATTAGGCTTCCTGTCACTCACTAGCATTCCTCTGCATTCCTGTTGGATGGTGTATTTGACCTCAGCTTTTCCCCTGACCTGACTCTGTCTCCCCCTGCCTGTACTGCATTTTCTGGACTGACTTTTAGTGCTTGACCCTTGGCTTGCTCCTGGACTGCTTTGCTGCTTTCCCTTTGTGCTGCTCTCTGGTTGTTTTGTTTGTCTGTCTATTCGTTCTCTGTTTCCAGAGATTGTGGTTTACCCCATCATTTTCCCTAGCCAGTGTAGGGACCGTTGCCCAGTCGCTGCCCTGGAGCTTAGGCCAGGGGAACAAGTAGGCAGGGACAGGGGTTGGGGGCTACGTTGCAGGGACCCTTGACTTCTGCTTTCCCTGGTATCCTGACAGAAACACTGGCCCAAGCATTTTCTGGTTCCTACATCCGTCCAGCCAAACTAAGTTCATCTATGGAAGCTGTTTCAGCACTAGCTAATCAGGTGCAGGTCCTGACAAGTATGGTGCAAGATCTAACCACACATTTCCAACAGCAGAAACAGGCCGTGGCTAGCGCAGCAGTGGTTCTGCCTCCCGCTCATGTGGTTAAGCTTGAACCCAAGGCTACCCTCCCCGATTTCTTTTCCATTCATTTCTAGCCATTAGAGCCGACCGCCGCCTTAGGCCGAGATGCACTCCCAAGACCAGTTCTGGGTTATCAGCCCATGGGACCAACATCCAGGGTTCTCCAGCCGTTTCCCCAGCATCCATGGAATTGGGGTCCATGTCTCCCAGACAACGCAAGGAGTTACGTCTGAAGAACTGACTCTGCTTGTACTGTGGAGAACCAGGACATTGAGTTGCATCCTACGAGATGCAATTTCTGCTCCTAAGTGATGTCCGGGAGGATCGCTTAGGAGCTCAGGTACTCCCGGAGTGCTCCAAGTTGCTATTAGCATGTTCTATTGTTTTTGATTCCTTCCATGTTTCGGGTCAAGCCTTTATAAATTCTGGGGCAGCCGTCAATTTAATTAATTTTGATTTCATAGCTCCCATAGCCAAGGTGTTAAGAAACCTTGAGCCTCCCGTCCAGGTTTCTGGACTGGATTCTACACCCTTACTAGCTGGGCAGGTCAGTCGGGTTACTCCAGAGCTTAAGTTTTCTGTGGGGGCCTTGCACACAGAGTTTTGTACCTTTCTGGTCATGGAAAACTTATCGGTGGACGTGGTGCTCGGCCTACCGTGGTTAAAGGTACATAACCCAGTTATCAGCTGGGAGACTCTGGAGTTTATCCGATGGGGGGCAGGGTGTAGTGATCACATGCCCGCAGTTCAGGTCCATTCTACTGAATAAAAGGATCTGACACTGCTGCACTATTTGGCCGAATTTGTGGATGTATTTTCTAAACAGCTGTCAGAGGCATTACCACCTCATCGCGAGTAGGATTGTAAGATCAACCTTATTCCTGGGGCTAAACTTCCGAAGGGGGGTATATATAATGTCACTGTACCAGAGTGAGAAGCCATGAAGGAATATGTTTCCGAGAGATTGGCCAAGGGCTATATCCGCCCATCTCAGTCTCCTGCTGGGGCAGGATTCTTCTTTGTAGAGAAAAGGATGGCGGCCTTCGGCCATGTATCGACTATAGAGGCTTGAATAAGATCACAATCCGTAACCAGTACTCTCTCCCTCTGAACCCTGATCTCCTAAATCAAGTATCGGGAGCTAAGTGGCTCTCCAAGCTTGATTCGAGAGGAGAGTATAACCTGATCAGGATAAGAGAGGGAGACGAATGGAAGATGGCAGGCATACTTTGATGTGGATTTGCACAAAAATTTGCAGGGGATTTTTAAGTGAGTCGATGCCAGTACACCTTACCTTTTATATATCAGGGCAATATGGTTTTTGCTGAATGCATCTGTTAACATGGAAAGAACAGGCATTATGTGGGCTTTAGGGCTTAAACAGACAAATGTGTATAGTGGTTTTTGCATGTGTGAAAATCACGCCGCCTAAGGGTGCCTACCCACTGGAGTTTTTTTTCCAGTTTTTTTTCCCTGCGAAATTCGCAGCATTTTTTTTCTGAAGAGGTCTATGGGACTTGTAATGTTAAAATCGCGATCACGCAAAATCGCAATTTACCGCAAAATTGTGGTAAATTGCGATTTTGCGCGATCGCGATTTTAACATTACAAGTCCCATAGACCCTGCAGAAAAAAAAAATGCTGCGAATTTCGCAGGGAAAAAAGAACTCCAGTGGGTAGGCACCCTAAACGTGATGAAGCGAAGGCATTATTTTAATTGTTTGATTCTCATGAGTATGTTTCTCGTGTGCAATTGCTACATGCAAGAAAAGATAGGTCCTGCCCGATCTTTCTGCTTTTTTTTGGAAAAGGGGAAAGCCCTGGATTTGAACAGTTAAGAAAATGAAGACCTTTAACTTGTTTGTGCGCAAATGCGCTATGTTGCGGTAAGCATATTTGCACATATGTTCGTCTGTTTAAGCCCGTATATGGAGTGAAACATTTCATCTATCTTTAAAAGTGTTACTATGATAGCATTGATTTAGTTGTAGGTATTTCAGAAAAAAATCCTTACATATAATGAAATTGTTAAATTATATTCTGGGAAGTATTCTTCAGTGGCTACAAATAATTTTCATGTGAACAAGATTTGACTTTTCATGTTTTGGGTTGAGTTTTCATGGAGTACACTGTTTAATAACAAGTGTATGTATAATTAAAGACTCTAAAGTGTATTCAAACAAATATTGTTCAACCAGATCCATTTGCTTATGGAAAGGAGCAGCGTGCAGGCTGTGGTGATGTAAGGCCAAGAACATAGCCTAATTACCCCCATTGAAAGCAGGGCAAGTATCTCCAGCATTATTGATTGGCAGATAATCTGCAATGTTCTGACTTTTGCTACTGCTGTTTTTTTGTGATTTAGTTGTAAGAACTCAGCATTCAAACAATCACAGAAAATGGCCATATACGTACTGACTAAGGAGTGCATATAGCTGCATCCTCCTCTCACCATGCAGGTAGCAGACTACCAAATGAGGGAGCCAATAACACCTGTAAGGGACACTGATGAGACAGCCACTCACACTGCCTCTTAATATAGCATAATCCCACACAGAGTGGATACAAAGTGGCAGACCTTCTGATACATGTAGTGCACTCTGTTTGGGATTATACACCAAGCAGCTACCGACTCTATATTAAGAGGCAGTGTGAGTGGCTGTCTCATCAGTGTCCCCCACAGGTGCAATTGGCTCCCTCATTTGGTAGTCTGCTACGTGCATGGTGACAGGATGGAGCTATATGCACTGCTTAGTCAGTAAGTATATGGCCATTTTCTGTGATTTTTTTAAAATTTCCCCTTCTGTGATGTATTTATATTAGTGTAGGGACCCACTACATGCAGGGAACCTTGATGTGGTTAGTGAGCTGATGTATCTTGGCCAAAATCCAACCAATGCCTTGCATTTATTATCTATCATTCACATGCAACGTGGCTTTAAGACTCCAGGGGTAGCCCAGGGTGGCAGTACCAATGTGGTTCACTGATGGAAGTGCAGGGCAACCCGACGAATTATCATGGCGTCATTAATAGGTTCCTGGTCTGTATGGTGAGCTACATATATCAGAATGGTCTGGCACTTTGTATCCACTATGTGTGGGAGTATACGCCAAGCAGCCACCCCCCCTCTATATTAAGAGGCTGTGTGAGGGGTTGTTTCATTGGTGTCCCTCACAGGTGTAATTAGCTCCCTCATTTGGTAGTCAGCTACCTGCATGTTGAGAGGATGCAGCTATATGCATTCCTTAGTCAGTAAGTAATGGCTGTTTTCTGTGATTGTTTTTATGTTTTTATATTTCCCCTTCTGTGATGTATAAGAAGTCAGCATTACTTCATTTTTAATATCCTCTTATGTGTGAAGCTAGTTGACAACAGGATGCTCTGAGGAAAGCTTTTGGCATAGCCTTTACCTTTTGTTGCTTTCTCTATCAGGTACTCCAGTAATACTTACCCAAATCTACTATTTTCCTACATCGTATGCCTCATGCCTTTTTGTGATTCATATGATGATACATAATCATAGTAATGTGCAACATTTATTTTGTTATGGTGGTGTGCAGCATGCTCCATTACAAGCCACAGTACCAAATTATATCCACCTTTACAACCCCTTTCAGTACTTCTAGTCAGGAACATGGTGCAGTATATAAGACAAGGATATTGAGAAAAAGGACTGTAATATTGCTTCTTATTGTGTAGTATAGTAGCATAATATGTAAGGCCAAAAAAGGCATATGTCTATCCAGTTCAGCCTATTACCCCCCAAGGTTGATAAGCCCACAAAGGCAAAAAAACCCCCAATGACGTAGAAGCTGATTTTTACCATTAAAGGAGAAAATTCCTTTCTGACTCCATTTGGCAATCAGAATAATCCCTGGTTCAACAACCATTCTCAAAAGAGACATCTAGGCCCCCCTTGTACTCTTTTATCAAATTTGCCATCCCCACGTCCTCAGCCAGAGAGTTCCACAGTTCCACAAAATTTTCAGCAGTATCGTAACACTATAGTTATGTTACAAATGTGAAAATCTACAGCCTGCCTTCAAATCTTGATTGCTTGATTACTTTGATTATGATTGCAAATGCTCACTGGTTCATAGGTTCAATTAAACAACATTCAGTGCAGTATGAGGAAGTTTGCTGATGTGGTAATTGAGCTCAATAAATAAGTGATCTTATGATAATTACTTTTGGATTAGGAATGCAAAGTGTTGGATAAAATAAACAAATCAACGTTTATAAGCTTTAGGTTATGCAGCTTCAGACAATAGTGTAATGTATATTTCTTTAAATCATAGCTATCATTATAATATATATTTTTTTCATAAGTCAGTAGCTCCATGTGACAACTCCCAGCAGCCTATAGATTCCCCTTCCTTGTCTACAGGCTTTCTACAAAATGTTCAACCTCCTCAGTCGGTCCCAAATTTGAAATTATATCATCAGACAATTTAAACAGACCCTATATGAACATGGTGGCAGAAAAATAAAATCAGTTTGCTAAGTATAGAAAATTCATACTTATCCTTTTAATCTACAACAACCTGCCTATAAGCAGAATATATAAAGCTTACAAATCTAAGATTTTCATTGGGGACTATAGAAGAAACTTTCAGAAAAAATTATATTTGCGTTAGATGAGAATAGAATTTAGGCCACTAGTATATACTATTCCCAACCATATAACAGTATAGATAATCTTGGAGATATGTATGAGGAAATCAAGTTGAAGATCTTTTTGTACTTGGTTGTAAGGTATTGCCCCATCCAAATTCCTGCGGGATCACAAGAATTTGAACGATTCTGAACAATAATCATCCCATGTAAATGGGCCTATAAGTCCATGTCACTTTATAAGTCAGAACGCCAGGTCACCTGGAAATTGCCGCAAGTACTGCGGGCTAGTGCTCTTGTTAGTGATACAAGTAGGTTACACAGTTACATGTTTGTTATTATGAATCCATAGATACTAGAGATGAGCGAGCACCAAAATGGTCGAGTGCTCGTTACTCGAGTCGAACTTCCCGCGATGCTCGAGGGTTCGTTTCAAGTAAAGTCAATGGGCGACTCGAGCATTTTTGTATATCGCCGATGCTTGCTAAGGTTTTCATTTGTGAAAATCTGGGAAATTCACAAAAGTGATGGGAACGACAGAAACGGATAGGGCAGGCGAGGGGCTACATGTTGGGCTGCATCTCAAATTCCCAGGTCCCACTATTAAGCCACAATAGCGGCAAGAGCGCCCCCTCCCCCCCCCCCCCCGCACTGTCAGCATAAAGATCGTTCTCCTCTGCCACAGCTGTAACAGCTGTGGCAGAGAAGAACGATGGTAGCCCATTGAATTCAATGGAGCCGGCAATACAGCCGGCTCCATTGAAAGCAATGCACTGCGGGCGATCGCGGGATGAATTTTTGGGAAGGGCCTAAATATATAAGCCCTTCCCTGCAATTCATCCAGAAATGTGTAAAAATAAAAAAAAAATATATACTCACCCGGTCCCAGCAGACGGAGTTCAGCGGCGTTCTCTGAACTGCTCTCTGTAGTATTCAGCAGCCGGGGATTTAAAATCCCCGCCTGCTGAATGAGCTGCCTCTGATTGGTCACAGCTATGGCAGAGGAGAACGATCTTTATGCTGACATATTTTTATTTTTTTAGTTTTACACATTTTAGGATGATTTTCAGGTAAGGGCTTATATTTTTAAGCCCTTCCCGAAAATTCATCCTGAAATCGCCGGCAGCCCATTGCTTTCAATGGAGCCGGCTGTATTGCCGGCTCCATTGAATTCAATGGGCTAACATCGTTCTTCTCTGTCACAGCTATGGCAGAGGAGAGCGATCTTTATGCTGACTTATTTTTATTTTTTTATTTTTACACAATCGTTCTGCCGGGACAAGGTGAATATATATTTTTTTTATTTTTACACATTTCTGGATGAATTGCAGGGAAGGGCTTATATATTTAAGCCCTTCCCGACAATTCATCCCGCGCTCGCCGGCAGCCCATTGCTTTCAATGGAGCTGGCTGTATTGCCGGCTCCATTGAATTCAATGGTCAGTGCTCGTTTAATCGAGACGAGTACCGCGTGGTGCTCGTCTCGAGTAATGAGCATCTCGAGCACCCTAATACTCGAACGAGCATCAAGCTCGGACGAGTATGCTCGCTCATCTCTAATAGATACCTTTATTAGAGATGAGCGAACGCGTTCGTCCGAGCTTGATATTCGTGCGAATATTAGGGTGTTCGGGATGTTCGTTATTCGTAACGAACACCATGCGGTGTTCTGGTTACTTTCACTTCCTTCCCTGAGACGTTAGCGCTCTTTTCTGGCCAATTGAAAGACAGGGAAGGCATTACAACTTCCCCCTGCAACGTTTAAGCCCTATACCACCCCCCTGCTGTGAGTGGCTGGCGAGATCAGGTGTTCGCCTAATATAAAAGTCGGCCCCTCCCGCGGCTCGCCTCAGATGCGGTGTGAGTTAGATGAGGGACAGTGCTGTTTATACCGGAGCTGCTGTAGGGAAAGAATTGGTAGTTAGTGTAGGCTTCAAGACCCCCCAAAGGTCCTTATTAGGGCCACTGATAGCTGTGTGTTGGCTGCTGTTAGCAGTGGAATTTTTTTTTTTCTCAAAATCGGCTCTGCAGAGCGTTGCACCTGGCATTAGGGACAGAAGTGCTGCATAGGCAGGGAGAGTGTTAGGAGTGAGTGTAGCCTTCAAGAACCTCAACGGTCCTTTCTAGGGCCATATTTATCCGTGTGCAGTACTGTCCAGGCTGCTGTTAGCTGTGCTGCATTTTTTTTGGGCTTCTCAAAATCGCCTCTGCAGAGCATTCCACCCTCCATTGATACTGCAGGGAAAGAATTGTATAGGCAGGGCCACAACACAGTTATTATTCATAGAATATACACAGTGCTGCCTTTTGGTGGAAAAACAAGTGGAAACAAATCTATTTGTCCAGCCTGTGTCTGTCCTTACGGGCGGTGGACACGTGTGAGCTGCGTGAAAAACATTGCTAAATCATACGCACCCAGCTACGCTTTACTGCTGGCTTCGCCATTTGCTTTCCTTAATTGGGAAAAAAAATACCTGCTCTGCCAGAGTTATAATAACTCTGCTACCCTCACGTTCTGTGACACATAAGCAGGGACACAGCACAGTTATTACACTTCTCATGTTCATTGAATATACGCAGTGCTGCCTTTTGGTGGGAAAAAACTGAAAACAAATCTATTTGTCCAGCCTGTGTCCGTCCTTACGGGCGGTGGACACGTGTGAGCTGCGTGAAAAACATTGCTAAATCATACGCACCCAGCTACGCTTTACTGCTGGCTTCGCCATTTGCTTTCCTTAATTGGGAAAAAAAATACCTGCTCTGCCAGAGTTATAATAACTCTGCTACCCTCACGTTCTGTGACACATAAGCAGGGACACAGCACAGTTATTACACTTCTCATGTTCATTGAATATACGCAGTGCTGCCTTTTGGTGGGAAAAAACTGAAAACAAATCTATTTGTCCAGCCTGTGTCCGTCCTTACGGGCGGTGGACACGTGTGAGCTGCGTGAAAAACATTGCTAAATCATACGCACCCAGCTACGCTTTACTGCTGGCTTCGCCATTTGCTTTCCTTAATTGGGAAAAAAAATACCTGCTCTGCCAGAGTTATAATAACTCTGCTACCCTCACGTTCTGTGACACATAAGCAGGGACACAGCACAGTTATTACACTTCTCATGTTCATTGAATATACGCAGTGCTGCCTTTTGGTGGGAAAAAACTGAAAACAAATCTATTTGTCCAGCCTGTGTCCGTCCTTACGGGCGGTGGACACGTGTGAGCTGCGTGAAAAACATTGCTAAATCATACGCACCCAGCTACGCTTTACTGCTGGCTTCGCCATTTGCTTTCCTTAATTGGGAAAAAAAATACCTGCTCTGCCAGAGTTATAATAACTCTGCTACCCTCACGTTCTGTGACACATAAGCAGGGACACAGCACAGTTATTACACTTCTCATGTTCATTGAATATACGCAGTGCTGCCTTTTGGTGGGAAAAAACTGAAAACAAATCTATTTGTCCAGCCTGTGTCCGTCCTTACGGGCGGTGGACACGTGTGAGCTGCGTGAAAAACATTGCTAAATCATACGCACCCAGCTACGCTTTACTGCTGGCTTCGCCATTTGCTTTCCTTAATTGGGAAAAAAAATACCTGCTCTGCCAGAGTTATAATAACTCTGCTACCCTCACGTTCTGTGACACATAAGCAGGGACACAGCACAGTTATTAAACTTAGATTATTCATTCACTAGAGGCAGTGGGGCCTTTCGTTTTCCCAAAAGGGCAAAAATTATATTTGGCCTGCAGTCTTGCGCCAATTTATTTCCTGCCTGTTAAATCAAATCACTGGTAATACAGCATGCTGAGGGGTAGGGGTAGGCCTAGAGGACGTGGACGCGGCCGAGGACGCGGAGGGCCAAGTCAGGGTGTGGGCACAGCCCGAGCTCCTGATCCCGGTGTGTCGCAGCCGACTGCTGCGCGATTAGGAGAGAGGCACGTTTCTGGCGTCCCCACATTCATCGCCCAATTAATGGGTCCACGCGGGAGACGGTTATTAGAAAATGAGCAGTGTGAGCAGGTCCTGTCCTGGATGGCAGAAAGTGCTTCGAGCAACCTATCGTCAACACGCAGTTCTGCGCCGTCCACTGCTGCAAATCCGAATCCTCTGTCTGCTGCTCCTCCTTCCTCCCAGCCTCCTCACTCCACTACAATGACACCTGCTCAGGAGCGGGAACACTCCCAGGAACTGTTCTCGGGCCCCTGCTTAGATTGGGCAGCAGCGGTTCCTCTCCCACCAGAGGAGTTTATCGTCACTGATGCCCAACCATTCGAAAGTTCCCGGGGTCCGAGGGAAGAGGCTGGGGACTTCCGCCAACTGTCTCAACAACTTTCTGTGGGTGAGGAGGATGATGACGATCAGACACAGTTGTCTTGCAGTGAGGTAGTAGTAAGGGCAGTAAGTCCAAGGGAGCAGCGCACAGAGGATTCGGAGGAAGAGCAGCAGGACGATGAGGTGACTGACCCCACCTGGTGTGCAACGCTTACTCAGGAGGACAGGTCTTCAGAGGGGGAGTCAAGGGCATCAGCAGGGCAGGTTGCAAGAGGCAGTGCGGTGTCCAGGGGTAGAGGCAGGGCCAGACCGAATAATCCACCAAGTGTTTCCAAAGCGCCCCCTCGCGCAATGACACCCTGCAGAGGCCGAGGTGCTCTAAGGTCTGGCAGTTTTTCACAGAGACGCCTGACGACCGACGAACAGTGGTGTGCAACCTTTGTTGCGCAAACCTCAGCCGGGGAGCCAACACCAACAGCCTCACCACCACCATGCGCAGACATATGATGGCCAAGCACCCCACAAGGTGGGACGAAGGCCGTTCACCGCCTCCGGTTTGCACCCCTGCCTCTCCCCCTGTGCCCCAACCTGCCACTGAGATGCAACCCCCCTCTCAGGACACAGGCACTACCGCCTCATGGCCTGCACCCACACCCTCATCTCCGCTGTCCTCGGCCCCATCCAGCAGTGTAGTTCAGCGCACCGTTCAGCCGTCGCTTGCGCAAGTGTTCGAGCGCAAGCGCAAGTACGCCGCCACGCACCCGCACGCTCAAACGTTAACCGTCCGCATAGCAAAATTCATCAGCCTTGAGATGCTGCCGTATAGGGTTGTGGAAACTGAGTCCTTCAAAAGTATCATGGAGGCGGCGGCCCCGCGCTACTCAGTTCCCAGTCGCCACTACTTTTCCCGATGTGCCGTCCCAGCCCTGCACGACCACGTCTCCCGCAACATTGTGCGCGCCCTCACCAACGCGGTTACTGCCACGGTCCACTTAACTACGGACACGTGGACAAGCACAGGCGGGCAGGGCCACTACATCTCCCTGACGGCACATTGGGTGAATTTAGTGGAGGCTGGGACAGAGTCAGAGCCTGGGACCGCTCACGTCCTACCCACCCCCAGAATTGCGGGCCCCAGCTCGGTGGTGGTATCTGCGGAGGTGTATGCTTCCTCCACTAAAGCACCCTCCTCCTCCTCCTCCTCCTCCTCTGTCTCGCAATCAAGATGTGTTAGCAGCAGCATGTCGCCAGCAGTCGGTGTCGCGCGGTGTGGCAGCACAGCGGTGGGCAAGCGTCAGCAGGCCGTGCTGAAACTACTCAGCTTAGGCGATAAGAGGCACACGGCCCACGAACTGCTGCAGGGTCTGACACAGCAGACCGACCGCTGGCTTGCGCCGCTGAGCCTCCAACCGGGCATGGTCGTGTGTGACAACGGCCGTAACCTGGTGGCGGGTCTGCAGCTTGGCAGCCTCACGCACGTGCCATGCCTGGCCCACGTCTTTAATTTGGTGGTTCAGCGGTTTCTGAAAAGCTACCCACGCTTGTCAGACCTGCTCGTAAAGGCGCGCCGGCTCTGCGCACATTTCCGCAAGTCCCACACGGACGCTGCCACCCTGCGTACCCTGCAACATCACTTTAAGCTGCCAGTGCACCGACTGCTGTGCGACGTGCCCACACGGTGGAACTCTACGCTCCACATGTTGGCCAGGCTCTATGAACAACGTAGAGCTATAGTCGAATACCAACTCCAACATGGGCGGCGCAGTGGGAGTCAGCCTCCTCAATTCCTTTCAGAAGAGTGGGCCTGGTTGGCAGACATCTGCCATGTCCTTGGTAATTTTGAGGAGTCTACCCAGGTGGTGAGCGGCGATGCTACAATCATTAGCGTCACCATTCCTCTGCTATGCATCTTGAGAAATTCCCTGCAAACCATAAAGGCAGCTGCTTTGCGCTCGGAAACGGGGGCGGGGAAAGACAGTATGCCGCTGGATAGTCAGGGCACCCTCCTGTCTATTTCTCAGCGCGTACAGGAGGAGGAGGAGGAGCATGAGGAGGATGAGGAGGAGGGGGAAGAGACAGCTTGGGCCGCTGCTGACGGTACACCGGCTGATTGCCTGTCATCCTTTCAGCGTGTATGGCCTGAGGAGGAGGAGGAGGAGGATCCTGAAAGTGATCTTCCTAGTGAAGACAGCCATGTGTTGCGTACAGGTACCCTGGCACACATGGCTGACTTCATGTTAGGATGCCTTTCTCGTGACCCTCGCGTTGCACGCATTCTGGCCACTACGGATTACTGGGTGTACACACTGCTCGATCCACGGTATAAGGAGAACCTGCCCACTCTGATTCCCGAAGAGGAAAGGGGTTCGAGAGTGTTGCTATACCACAGGACCCTTGCGGACAAGCTGATGGTAAAATTCCCAGCCGACAGCGCTAGTGGCAGAAGGCGCAGTACCGAGGGCAAGGTAGCAGGGGATGTGCGTAGATCGAGCAGCATGTACATCCCAGGCAGTGCAACAGTCTTTAAGGGCCTGGCCAGCTTTATGGCTCCCCACCAAGACTGTGTCACCGCTCCCCAGTCACGGCTGAGTCGGCGGGAGCACTGTAAAAGGATGGTGAGGGAGTACGTAGCGGATCGCACGACCATCCTTGGTGACGCCTCTGCCCCCTACAACTACTGGGTGTCGAAGCTGGACATGTGGCCTGAACTAGCGCTGTATGCCCTGGAGGTGCTTGCTTGTCCTGCGGCTAGCGTGTTGTCGGAGAGGGTGTTTAGTGCGGCTGGGGGAATCATCACAGATAAGCGTAGCCGCTTGTCAACCGACAGTGCCGACAGGCTAACACTCATCAAGATGAACAAAGGCTGGATTTCCCCAGACTTCTGTTCTCCACCAGCGGACAGCAGCGATACGTAAGCAATACGTAGGCTGCACCCGCGGATGGAAGCTACGTTCTCTCTCACCATCCAAAACGGGGACATTTCTGCTTCATCAATCTGTGTCTAATATTCCTCCTCCTCCTCCTCCTGCTCCTCCTCCTGAAACCTCACGTAATCACGCTGAACGGGCAATTTTTCTTAGGGCCACAAGGCTCACTCAAATAATTTTTCAGAACAATTTTTATAAGTTTCAATGCGCTTAAAAGCATTGGAACTTTAACTTGAACCAATTTTTCGTTACACTGGGCTGCCTCCAGGCCTAGTTACCACTTAAGCCACATTAACCAAAGCGATTAATGGGTTTCACCTGCCCTCTTGGCTGGCCATGGCCAATTTTTGGGATGTACATTAGTACTGTTGATACAGCAATTTTTGTGGGCCCTCGCCTACAGTGTAATCAAATTAATTTTTAGCCCACCTGCATTACAGCTGACGTTACCTCAGCTGTGTTGGGCAATGCAATTTTTTATGTACCGCCGCTGGGTTCCAGGGAGCCACCCATGCTGTAGGTGCACACTGAGTTTTTAATACATCTGTACACTTCTAAAGAACCCGTCTGACTGGGGCATGCAGTGTGGGCCGAAGCCCACCTGTATTACGCACGACATTACTACCTCAGCTGTGTTGGGCAATGCAATGGGATATTTCTATGTACCGCCGGTGGCTTCCTGGCACCCACCCAGGCAGTGGGTCCACAGGGAGTTTAACCTACATGTGTCCACTTGTAAAGAACCCCAGTCTGACTGGGGCATGCAGTGTGGGCCGAAGCCCACCTGCATTAACCCTTTCCAGTCCACTGTGTGACCTGTGAAGACATTAGGGTTTAAGGCTGTACAGCTCCGTTGTTGGTAGACGTCCGTCGGGGTTCTCTTACTGTATATTGCCAGCCTCTCTGCTGTCGGAGCCTATCCTACGTGTCAGCTCATGCAGTACTGGCTTTAGCCAGCATATAGCGCCGTTGTATAACGGCAGAAAAAGAGTAAGCCCCCTAGGAAAACCATATACAAATTGGATTGGAAAGGGTTAAGCACAACATTACTACCTCAGCTGTGTTGGGCAATGCAATGGGATATTTCTGTGTACCGCCGGTGGGTTCCAGGGAGCCACCCATGCTGTGGGTCGACAGGGACTTCACAATAGGGAGTTGTACCTGCCTGTGTCTAT
This sequence comes from Eleutherodactylus coqui, assembly GCF_035609145.1. Classification (NCBI taxonomy): domain Eukaryota; kingdom Metazoa; phylum Chordata; class Amphibia; order Anura; family Eleutherodactylidae; genus Eleutherodactylus; species Eleutherodactylus coqui. The sequence goes on from NC_089837.1 coordinate 404,434,635, forward strand.
GAATTAAAAAGCCCGGTCTGACTGGGGCATGCAGACACCTTGACAGAATGAATAGTGTGTGGCACATAGGTTCCCCATTGCTATGCCCACGTGTGCAGCTCCTGATGGCGGTGGCACAGGATTCTATTTCTCATTGCTTCTGTACAGCATTGTGGGCTATCGCTCCGCCACTTTTAAAGAGGGTCGCTGCCTAGCCGTGCCAACCTCTGCAGTGTGTGCCTGCGGTCCCTCGTCATGGCAGACGCAATTCTAAATAGACATGAGCGTGGTGTGGCATGAGGGCAGCTGAAGGCTGCCCAGGGACACTTTGGTGTGCGCTGTGGGGGGGAGGGGGGGCGGTTGGGCAGCATGTAACCCAGGAGAAGTGTCAGTGGAGTGTCATGCAGGCAGTGATTGTGCTTTGTTGGAGGTAGTGTGGTGCTTAGCAAAGGTATGCCATGCTAATGAGGGCTTTTCAGAAGTAAAAGTTGTTGGGAGGGGGGGGGGGGGCCCACTCTTGCCGGTATTGTGGCTTAATAGTGGGACCTGTGAACTTGAGATGCAGCCCAACACGTAGCCCCTCGCCTGCCCTATCCGTCACTGTGTCATTCCCATCACTTTCCTGAATTGCCCAGATTTTCACACATGAAAACCTTAGCGAGCATCGGCGAAATACAAAAATGTTCTGGTCGCCCATTGACTTCAATGGGGTTCGTTGTTCGAAACGAACCCTCGAGCATCACGGGAAGTTCGTTCCGAATAACGAACACCCGAACATTTTGGTGTTCGCTCATCTCTAACCTTTATCCATTTCCAGTGGGTTGCAATTCCTGAGATATCCCTCCTCAATATTTTCACACACTATATGTAAATGAACCCCTGTCCGTCCCATGGGTAGTCCACCTCTCTCTGTGGTCGGAGTTTGCTTTCTTCCCATTGCCTGAAAAGCCACCTCTTTCAGTCTTTAGTGATGTCTTCAGCTTCACCCGCTGAAGACATCATGTGTTCTACCACAATGTGCGTATGTCACTTTGAATGATCAGACGCATGTGCGTTGACTGCTTCTCTTAAACATGCATGCGACTGATCAGTCAGAGCGGCGCACACACATTGCAGTGGAACGCATGGGGTCTCCAGTGGGCAGAGCTGGAGATGTCACCAAGGACAAATGGTGACTTTTCAGGCAATGGGAAGGGATTGACAGAGGTGGACCACCCCTTAACGAACAGGGGTTAATTGGCATATGACGTGTGAGAATATTGAGGAGGGATATCTCAGAAATGGTAACCCGCTGGAAACTGATAAAGGTATCTATGGATTCGTAATAACACACATGCAACTGTATAATCTGCTTGTATCACTAACATTAGGTGACATACTGCTTAGTGGCTGGCATAACTGATGCACTTGGTGATTGATTCACTGAAGCTAAGGTGGTAAACTTGGTATCCTGCAATGACTGCAATTAATTTACTGACTGCCTATTTAAATATAAAAATTTCTACTTTATTCCTTTTTATTTAAAACCAAATATGTAGATTTGGGAAAAAAAAGAAAAAAAAAATCATTGCAGAGTTACTTTCTTTCAGTCAGTTTCCTGTCCTCCATAGACAAGGTCTAAAATGCTGGAAACCACAAATTTCTGGGTGGTTTACAGATTTTTACAGAAGAAGCTACACTATTCCCTGTTGTGCCAGAAGCTAGAGGCCTTGGAGTCTATTGAATTTATGCTTAGACTTCAATAGAAGCAGATGGTATGGATATATGTGAGAAACACAGCCAAGATATTGGGAGACTGAATTTTTAATGGGAGTATATTACAGAAGGAGAAGTTGTGCAGCACACAGTTGACTGAATTATTTCGCCTCGACTTGCACAACTCCTTAAAGTTTTTTTTCTATTTTGACAGTTGCGAAGAATAGAACAAAGAAGATAAAGAAATGGCCCAGAAAGACCATCCAAACACTTTAGTAGGTTTTAGAAAGCTTCTTCTCCTGCATGAGTAGTTCTCTAGATAGAAAGAATTTGTGCACTGAATAACACTTTCGCTATTTGTATAAAAACAGCAAAATATAGAAGTAAAACTTAAGTTCACATTTAGTAGCAAGCAGTGAGATAAAGATGGCTCTGCATTTTCTCTGAATTATGTAGCTTTTTTTTAGCAAAGTCGAATGACATTCAATTGACACCTTTTAAGTTTTTCTGTAGGCTTGGTATTCTGTTATTTTAAGGTTTTATGGAAAATAAGACAATAAATGTCCTTTTTAGAATTCTCTTGGTGGTTTTGAAATGTGCGAGCTGATAGAGATTATTCCAATGCAGAAATATAAAGTTCAGAGGCACAGGACACACAATTACTTCCTCGGCGTAAGTTATAAGTTTGTTCTTTCCTATATATCAATAAATATTCAAGATATGACTCAAGTGCTCTCATCACATTGTCATGAAAATATATTTTTCACCTATCGTTGCTTCCCAGTAGAAATGGACAGGAGGGATATACACTCAGACGTTATAATTGCTATTCATCCTTCACAGTCAATTGCAGTTTCCCTACAGAATCTGTGTCCTTTTATGTGTGCCCCAACATTTTCCATGTCAAGTTTCAGAGATTGACCTTTACATCTAAACTAATGACTGCTATCCCTGCTAAGTTCTTGTGTATCCTACTGTCCTTCACGATCTTACTACCTATATCACTGCTACACCGGAATATACTGTACATTGCCAGTTTTAAAGGGCTAACTAGGAGGATGGCCACAGAAATGTCAAAGAAACATGCTTTATCTACAGTGTTTACTAAGGTCACAGAAAGGTATAATAATTAAGTTTTGTTCCTGCCATTCAAAACTTTTTTCTGTAAAAAATAAGAATATATTGGAAATAATAATTCAGCAAGAGAACAGGCAAAAGTGTAGTGTAAGAAAAATGCTTAAATCACTGCTTATATTTTCCCGTCAAGTTCCTGATGCTTTCTGAAGGTCAGAGTATGGCTCTCGTCACAGCACCATCATGGCTTCCATTCATAGCAAAGCTAAGAAACTGTGAGGGTTCATTTTTTTAAAAGGAATCCCAATGTATCCTGGCAGGTTTATTGACTTATAGTGGTTAAGCAATGGTTGAGGGTCCAGTGGGGTTTAAATCAAGAATTATGCTATCCTTGCAGTCAAAAACACCGGAACCCCAACAATGTGGAAAAATGTTAATGTGAACAGAGGCTGATGTAACATGTTTTATTCCATCCAATAACAAAATGGATATCTGACAAAAACATTATTGGCATTAGAGGATCATGCTACGTAGTAATAGGTCCTTTAAAACCATCATGGTTCCTGTAAAGATGGAAGCCATGATGCCAGTGTGAACTGAGCCCAATTCAGAATTATGTGGACCACAGGATAATAGCAGAGCATGATTATAATGCCCATCTTAATATTATGTGCTCTGCTTGCTACGCATAAACTGTAATTTTTTTTAAATAATGGACTAGCTTGCCTGTCACGCGTTACCACAAAGACAAACAGACAGACATACATTCGTTTTTATATATATATAGATAACAACCAATCACAGCGCAGCTTTCATGTTATCTCAGCGGTATAATATATAACAACTAGAGATGAGCGAGCACCAAAATGCTCGGGTGCTCGTTACTCGGGACGAAATTTTCGCGATGCTCGAGGGTTCGTTTCGAATAACGAACCCCATTGAAGTCAATGGGCGACCCGAGCATTTTTGTATATCGCCGATGCTCGCTAAGGTTTCCATTTGTGAAAATCTGGGCAATTCAAGAAAGTGATGGGAACGACACAGCAACGGATAGGGCAGGCGAGGGGCTACATGTTGGGCTGCATCTCAAGTTCCCAGGTCCCACTATTAAGCCACAATAGCGGCAAGAGTGCTCCCCCCTCCCAACAATTTTTACTTCTGAAAAGCCCTCATTAGCAATGCATACCTTAGCTAAGCACCACACTACCTCCAACAAAGCACAATCCCTGCCTGCATGACACTCCGCTGCCACTTCTCCTGGGTTACATGCTGCCCAACCCCCCCCCCCCCCGCACGACCCAGTGTCCACAGCGCACACCAAAGTGTCCCTGCGCAGGCTTCAGCTGCCCTCATGCCACACCACCCTCAAGTCTATTTATAAGTGCGTCTGCCATAAGGAGGAACTGCAGGCACACACTGCAGAGGGTTGGCACGGCTAGGCAGCGACCCTCTTTAAAAGGGGCGGGGCGATAGCCCACAATGCTGTACAGAAGCAATGAGAAATATAATCCTGTGCCACCGCCATCAGAAGCTGCACACGTGGGCATAGCAATGGGGAACCTATGTGCCACGCACTATTCATTCTGTCAAGGTGTCTGCATGCCCCAGTCAGACCGTGGTTTTTTATAAATAGTCACAGGCTGGTACAACTCCGCAATGGGAATTCCGTGTGCACCCAGAGCATGGGTGGCTCCCTGGAACCCACCTGCTGTACATAAATGTATCCCATTGCAGTGCTCTGGACAGCAGAGCTAACGTCAGATTAAATGCAGGTGGGCTTCGGCCCACACTGCATGCCCCAACCTGACCGGGGTTTTTAATTCATAGACACAGGCAGGTACAACTCCCTATTGTGAAGTCCCTGTGGACCGACAGCATGGGTGGGTGCCAGGAAGCCACCGGCGGTACATAAATATATCCCATTGCATTGCCCATCACAGCTGAGGTAATGTCATGTTTAATGCAGGTGGGCAAAAAATTTATTGGATTACACTGTAGGCGAGGGCCCCCAAAAATTGGTGTACCAACAGTACTAATGTACGTCAGAAAAATTGCCCATGCCCAACCAAGAGGGCAGGTGAAACCCATTAATCGCTTTGGTTAATATGGCTTAATTTGTAACTAGGCCTGGAGGCAGCCCAGTTAAAATAAAAATTGGTTCAGGTGAAAGTTTCAATACCTTTAATGAGCATTGAAACGTATAAAAATTGTTTACAAAAATTATATGACTGAGCCTTGTGGGCCTAAGAAAAATTGCCCGTTCGGCGTGATTATGTGAGGTTTCAGGAGGAGGAGTAGGAGGAGGAGGATGAATATTATACACAGATTGATGAAGCTAAAAGGTCCACGTTTTTGATGGTGATAGAGAGCAATGCTTCCATCCGCGGGTGCAGCCTACGTATTGTTTAGGTATCGCTGCTGTCTGCTGGTGGAGAAGAGAAGTCTGGGGAAATCCAGGCTTTGTTCATCTTGATGAGTGTAAGCCTGTCGGCACTGTCGGTTGACAGGCGGGTACGCTTATCTGTGATGATTCCCCCAGCCGCACTAAACACCCTCTCTGACAAGACGCTAGCCGCAGGACAAGCAAGCACCTACAGGGCATACAGCGCGAGTTCAGGCCACGTGTGCAGCTTCGACACCCAGTAGTTGTAGGGGGCAGAGGCGTCACGGAGGACGGTCGTGCGATCGGCTACGTACTCCCTCACCATCCTTTTACAGTGCTCCCGCCGACTCAGCCTTGACTGGGGAGCGGTGACACAGTCTTGCTGGGGAGCCAGAAAGCTGTCAAAGGCCTTAGAGAGTGTTCCCCTGCCTGTGCTGTACATGCTGCCTGATCTCCGCGCCTCCCCTGCTACCTGGCCCTCGGAACTGCACCTTCTGCCACTAGCGCTGTCGGATGGGAATTTTACCATCAGCTTGTCCGCCAGGGTCCTGTGGTATAGCATCACTCTCGAACCCCTTTCCTCTTCGGGTATGAGAGTGGAAAGGTTCTCCTTATACCGTGGGTCGAGCAGTGTGTACACCCAGTAATCCGTAGTGGCCAGAATGCGTGTAAAGCGAGGGTCACGAGAAAGGCATCCTAACATGAAGTCAGCCATGTGTGCCAGGGTACCTGTACGCAACATATGGCTGTCCTCACTAGGAAGATCACTTTCAGGATCCTCCTCCTCCTCCTCCTCAGGCCATACACGCTGAAAGGATAACAGGCAAGCAGCATGGGTACCCTCAGCAGTGGGCCAAACTGTCTCTTCCCCCTCCTCCTCATCCTCCTCATGCTCCTCCTCCTCCTCAACGCGCTGAGATATAGACAGGAGGGTGCTCTGACTATCCAGCGACATACTGTCTTCCCCCGCCTCTGTTTCCGAGCGCAAAGCGTCTGCCTTTATGCTTTGCAGGGAACTTCTCAAGAGGCATAGCAGAAGAATGGTGACGCTAATGATTGCAGCATCGCTGCTCACCATCTGGGTAGACTCCTCAATGTTTCCAAGGACCTGGCAGATGTCTGCCAACCAGGCCCACTCTTCTGTAAAGAATTGAGGAGGCTGACTCCCACTGCGCCGCCCATGTTGGAGTTGGTATTCCACTATAGCTCTACGCTGTTCATAGAGCCTGGCCAACATGTGGAGCATAGAGTTCCACCGTGTGGGCACGTCGCACAGCAGTTGGTGCACTGGCAGATGAAACCGATGTTGCAGGGTGCGCAGGGTGGCAGCGTTCGTGTGGGACTTGCGGAAATGTGCGCAGAGTCGGTGCACCTTTCCGAGCAGGTATAACAAGCGTGGGTAGCTTTTCAGAAAGCGCTGAACCACCAAATTAAAGACGTGGGCCAGGCATGGCACGTGCGTGAGGCTGCCGAGCTGCAGAGCCGACACCAGGTTACGGCCGTTGTCATACACGACCATGCCCGGTTGGAGGCTCAGCGGCAAAAGCCAGCGGTCGGTCTGCTCTGTCAGACCCTGCAGCAGTTCGTGGGCCGTGTGCCTCTTCTCTCCTAAGCTGAGTAGTTTCAGCACGGCTTGCTGACGCTTGCCCACCACTGTGCTGCCGTGCCGCGCGACACCGACTGCTGGCGACGTGCTGCTGCTGACACATCTTGATTGCGAGACAGAGGTTGCGTAGGAGGAGGAGGAGGAGGAGGGTGGTTTAGTGGAGGAAGCATACACCGCCGCAGATACCACCACCGAGCTGGGGCCCGCAATTCGGGGGGTGGGTAGGACGTGAGCGGTCCCAGGCTCTGACTCGGTCCCAGCCTCCACTAAATTCACCCAATGTGCCGTCAGGGAGATATAGTGGCCCTTCCCGCCTGTGCTTGTCCACGTGTCCGTTGTTAAGTGGACCTTGGCAGTAACCGCGTTGGTGAGGGCGCGTACAATGTTGCGGGAGACGTGGTCATGCAGGGCTGGGACGGCACATCGGGAAAAGTAGTGGCGACTGGGAACTGAGTAGCGCGGGGCCGCCGCCGCCATCATACCTTTGAAAGCCTCCGTTTCCACAACCCTATACGGCAGCATCTCCAGGTTGATAAATTTGGCTATGTGCATGTTTAAGGCTTAAGCGTGCGGGTGCGTGTCAGCGTACTTGCGCTCCAACACTTGCGCTAGCGACGGCTGGACGGTGCGCTGAGAGACATTGGTGGATGGGGCCGAGGACAGCGGAGGTGAGGGTGTGGGTGCAGGCCAGGAGACGGTAGTGCCTGTGTCCTGAGAGGGGGGTTGGATCTCAGTGGCAGGTTGGGGCACAGGGGGAGAGGCAGCGGTGCAAACCGGAGGCGGTGAACGGCCTTCGTCCCACCTTGTGGGGTGCTTGGCCATCATATGTCTGCGCATGCTGGTGGTGGTGAGGCTGGTGGTGGTGGCTCCCCGGCTGATCTTGGCATGACAAAGGTTGCACACAACTGTTCGTCGGTCGTCTGCACTCTCAGTGAAAAACTGCCAGACCTTTGAGCACCTCGGCCTCTGCAGGGTGGCATGGCGCGAGGGGGCGCTTTGGGAAACAGTTGGTGGATTATTCGGTCTGGCCCTGCCTCTACCCCTGGCCACCGCACTGCCTCTTCCAACCTGCCCTGCTGCTGCACTTGCCTTCCCCTCTGAAGACCTGTCCTCAGTAGGCGTAGCAAACCAGGTGGAGTCAGTCACCTCATCGTCCTGCTGCTCTTCCTCAGAATCCTCTGTGCGCTCCTCCCTCGGACTTACTCCAATTACTACTACCTGAGTGATAGACAACTGTGTCTCATCGTCATCGTCCTCCTCACCCACTGAAAGGTCTTGAGACAGTTGCCGGAAGTCCCCAGCCTCATCCCCCGGACCCCGGGAACTTTCCAAAGGTTGGGCATCGGTCACGACAAACTCCTCCAGTGGGAGAGGATTTGGAACCATTGCTGCCCATTCTGGGCAGGGGCCCGAGAACAGTTCCTGGGAGTCTGCCTGCTCCTCAGAATGTGTCATTGTAGTGGAGTGAGGAGGCTGGGAGGAAGGAGGAGCAGCAGCCAGAGGATTCAGAGTTGCAGCAGTGGACGGCGCAGAACCCTGGGTGTTCGATAGATTGCTGGATGCACTTTCTGCCATCCACGACAGGACCTGCTCACACTGCTCATTTTCTAATAAAGGTCTACCGCGTGGACCCATTAATTGTGAGATGAATGTGGGGACGCCAGAAACGTGCCTCTCTCCTAATCCCGCAGCAGTCGGCTGCGATACACCTGGATCAGGAGTTCGGCCTGTGCCCACACCCTGACTTGGGCCTCCGCGTCCTCGCCCGCATCCACGTCCTCTAGGCTTACCCCTACCCCTCAGCATGCTGTATTACCAGTAGTGCAGAAACAGAACGCTGTAATTAAATGTGCCGCTTATTGGCCTGTGGTTGGAGGCTGACTTCGCTTACGTAACGCACAGCAGAGCCCGGAAAGAATTTTGCGCAAGCCTGCTGTAACACTTAGCTGGCTGCGTATGAATTAGGACAACTACCCCCAGCAGAGATGCAGTACACTGAGGACAGTCACAGGCAGCCCAAATAGATTTTTTTCCCAAATTTTTTGGAAAAGCCCACTGCCTATATAGACTGTATATGTCTTTCACTGTCCCTGCCTCACCACCACTACTGGCCCTGGACTATGTAAAATTACTGCAGACTGTTTCACTCTGGACAGGATGACAGCGGTGATGTAAGAGGCAACGCAGAGCCAGGAAAGAAGTTTGCGCAAGCCTGCTGTAACACTTAGGAATTAGGACAACTACCCCCAGCAGAGACGCAGTACAGTCAGGACGGTCACAGGCAGCCCAAATAGATTTTTTTTCCCAAATTTTTTTGGAAAAGCCCACTGCCTGTATAGACTGTATATGTCTTTCACTGTCCCTGCCTCACCACCACTACTGGCCCTGGACTATGTAAAATTACTGCAGGACGCAATGCTCTGGACGCAATGCTCTGCACGGCCGATATACAAAAAAAAAAAATGTGCAACACTGCAAAAAGCAGCCTCAACAGTACTGCACACAGTCAGATGTGGCCCTAAGAAGGACCGTTGGGGTTCTTGAAGTCTAAAATTAATCCTAACACTTTCCCTATAGCAGCTCCGGCATCAGCAGCACTTTCCCTGATCTCTGTCAGAATGCATCTGTGGCGAGCCGCGGGAGGGGCCGATTTATATACTCGGTTGACACCTGATCTCGCCCGCCACTCACTGCAGGGGGGTGGTATGGGGCTTGAACGTCGCAGGGGGAAGTTGTAATGCCTTCCCTGTCTTTCTATTGGCCAGAAAAGTGCGTTAACGTCTCAGAGATGAAAGTGAAAGTAACTCGAACATCGCGTGGTGCTCGCCTCTAGTAACGAGCATCTCGAACACGCTAATACTCGAACGAGTATCAAGCTCGGACGAGTACGTTCGCTCATCTCTAATAACAACCAACAACAATATAAAGTGAACGTGCGTGCAAACAACCAACAACATCAGAACTGTAAACAGACATATGAGCAGACATCAAACAATGACTAACAACTGCCAAAACACTTACCAAGAACACCAACACACATCAGTAGATGGAATAACTAATAAATCTGAGTTATTGTTAGTGCTTTGGGCAAAATACAGAAGCTCACAAGCCCACGCCAAGAGTCCTCGTTGCCTTGTAAGTCCCTAGCAAGACAACTAACTCAAAGGGAATCCTACCTACAAGCAGGGAAATCACCCTGATAGGGACGGCTGCACACTAGAACCTAGGGGTATAATTTCGCCCTAGATGGAAATGAGCAGAAACGCAAAACAAGGAAGTTACAACATACAAACTGACCATGTCACTGTTCACACCAACAGACAAGAGAAATACAACATATCAACTGACCAGGACAGTTTACACCTAATGTTTGGTCACCTACAGCAGATACTGAACAAATAACTCTTCACACCAACAAACAGACAAAGAAATCCTACTCAGAACCTCATGCATCAAACCAAAGCAGAACATTTAAGACTCCAAGCATCAGGGTTCTGGGAGCTAATGAAATAAATGACAAATGGATAAATGACCAGCGCTCTCTAGTAAGAGAGGCTGGCATTTATATGCAGCAGACTGGTGGTGATTGGCTGGCTAGAAAACTCCACACCCAGCCAGCTCAATCAGCCTCCACACCTGCAGCAGTGTGTTCCTGGAAACCCACAGAACTACAGGTCCCAAGAGCACAATGTGACAATTTAGATCCATTTAGTGGGGCAGCTATTGGCGATGCTGAGATTGGTAGTCTGATTTTGGGCCCTTACAGTAGCTCTAAGAGGTACCAAGATGTGAATATGCAGTATTTGAATGTTTGCCTACAGTTAGGCCAGGCTCACATTATCAGTATGATAACCATGTATTATGCGTGCGTTGTAAGCTCGTATGATACACAGTAAGGTCTTAGTCACATGGGTGCATCGGCGCCCGTGTTACTGCAGGTAGAAGACGGCCGCACTTCAGGACGGACATCTCTCTGCAGCGCCGGAAGAAAGAACATGTGACCGGCTTCATTGCCGGTCATGTGATCTTTCTTCAGCGCTGCAGGGAGTTGTCCGTCTTGAAGTACGGCTGTCTTCTTCCTGCAGTAAGGGCTCAGTCACACTGTGCATCGGCGCCTGTGTACGGGTGCCGATGCGCCCGTGTGATTAAGCCCTCGCTCACAGGCAATCAAATACATTGCCTTATGCAGTTCTGCTCACATTAGTGTGTCGGAATTGCGTAATACACAAGCACATAAAAGAAGGCAGCATGTTCTATTTTGCTGTGTTTTTATTTAGTTGTCTTTAATATATAACATTTTATTTTGTTATATAGCTCATTCATTTATTTTTTAATTTGTATTATTATAGTTATTTACATTGGCCACTAACATTATTGCTAAGGGAGCTTTTGTCATCTTTATATATAAAAATGAATATATGCGTGTCTGTTTGTCCTTTATGCATTACTACTTCATCCGATCGCCATGAAACTTTGCATGTCCCTATTCCTTATCCCTTTTACTTTTTCCAGCTCTTGCTTGGGTTCTTTCTGTGTAAGTCATTGTTCCCATGGCCTGCACGGACGTAACCAGCCCTTTATATGTATTCCCCCTGGACATGGTGCGTCCTACGGTCAGAGCAAACGTGGCATAAATAAGACAGTCTATATGAAATATCTAATTGTACATCTAGTGTGCTTAGATCCATTATGAAAGAACATTCTCTTTATACGGTATTTCCTAAATTATCATTAACTTTTATATGCAAGAATAGTCCTAATTTGTATAATAAAAACAACACCTTTATTTGTATAGTGCATACTTTTAATAAAACTATTATTGTCATAAGATTTGGGAAACTTTTCATCTTTGTGTTTAGTTACCAAAGAGCTTCAGAGATGTGAAACTTGTATTATTTATTATGGTTCCACTTCAAAAACTTTTCCATATTTTCCAGAAGCTTATTTTGAAAATGGATTTTCAAAGTTCATTGAATTTATTATTGCACACTTGTGTGGGAGTTGCATTATATTTTGTAAAATGACATAAAAAAAGAAGTAACTCACTTATGGAGAATATTTTCAATGTATCAAAAGTATACCCACATTTCTTTTTAAGTGTTTTATACGTAGAGTAATATGGCTCTTCTACTGAACCACCAACGGCAGCACAGCATGGAACTGTGAGAGAATCAAATTAAGATTTATTTGTTGAAATATATCATTGTAATTAGAGATGAGCGAGCATACTCGCTAAGGACAATTACTCGATCGAGCATTGCCCTTAGCGAGTATCTCCCCACTCGGAAGAAAAGATTCAGGTGCCGGCGCGGGTGACAGGTGAGTTGCGGCCATGAGCAGGGGGGAACGGGGGGGAGAGAGGGAGAGAGAGACCTCCCCTCCATTCCTCACCGCTCCCCGCCCGCCGCCGGCAGCCGAATCTTTACTCCCGAGCGGGCAGGTACTCGCTAAGGGCAATGCTCGATCGAGTAATTGCCCTTAGCGAGTATGCTCGCTCATCTCTAATTGTAATCAAACATATTATACAGTCCAGAAAAATACATGGGAAATTATCACTGTCACCTGTCTAGGCATATATGGAAACACCAATGTAAAATAGCTGGAAATTCCTAAAAGAACTAAAAGCATATAAGCATCAGAGGAGATTTGTTTGACAGAGGGAGCCATGACACTCCAAACCCATGATATCAAGTACACGCTACAAAAGCAGATGTCTCCTTGGAGCCCCTCCCTCCAGACACTATGCAATCTACCAGCAATGAGCCACTGTCACACTAAAGGGCATGGATTGAAAATATTTATTAGCATAACAAAGTTCTATGGACATCAGAAGATTTACAGTGAGTTCAAATAATTCTTCAGACTCTCACTTTTTTTTACATTTTGCCATGTTGTGGCCTTGTGCAAATTAAAAATAAATTCAAGTTTTCCTCCTCATTCTGCACTCAATACACCATAAAGACAAGGTGAAAACGGAATGTTAGAAATAATTGTACATTTTTTAAAAAGTATTCAGACCCTGTAGTCAGTACTTAGTTGAAGCACCTTTGGCCACAAGTACAGCCTCCATTCTTCTAGAGTACAATGCCACAAGGTTTGTACACCTGGATTTGGGGATTTTCTGCCATTCTTATCTGCAGATCCAATCAAGCTGTGTCAGGTTGGATGGGGGCCATCTGTGGACAGCCATTTATAGATCTCTCCAGAGATGTTCAATTGGGTTCAAGTCATTGCTTTGGCTGGACCACTCAAGGACATTGGCAAAGTTGTCCCTAAGTCACTCCTGTGTTGTCTTAGCTGTGTGCTTAGGGTCATTGTCTTGTTGGAAGGTAAACCTTCTGCATAGTCTGAGGTCCCTTATGCTGTGGATCAGGTTTTCATTAAGGATATCTCTATACTTTTCTCCATTCAGGTTTCCATTAACCATGACCAGTCTACTTGACCCAAACGATGGAAAATACCCCAACGGCATGATGCTGTCACCACCATGCTTTACTGTAGAGACGTATGTAGTGCATAGTTTCCTCCAAATATAATGCTTAGAATTGAGGCCAAAAAGTTCAATCAAGGGAATCTGGTTTAGTACAGTCTGAGAGTCCTTTAGGTGTTTTTTGGCAAACTCTAGGTGGGCTTTCATGTGTCTTTTACTAAGGAGAGAGACTTCTTTCTGACCACTGTACCATAAAACGCAGATTGGTGTTGTGCTGCAGTGAGCTTCTGGAAGTTTCTCTAATCTGCACACATGATTGTGGAGCTCAGCCAGAGTGACCATTGGGTTCTTAGTCACTTCTCTTACGAAGGCCCTTCTTCCCTGATTACTTAGTTTAGTGGGTTGGCCAGTTCTAGGAAGAGTCCTGGTTGTTACAAACTTTTTCCATTTAAGAATTATTGAGGTCACTGTGCTCTTGGAAATTTTCATTACAGCAGAATTGTTTTTGCACTGTACTTCAAATCTGTGTCCTCAAACAATCCTGTCTCTGACGTACTTTCCTCATCATAGCTTGGTTTTGGCTCTGATATGCATTTGAAACCTTAAATAAACAGGGGTGTGTCTTTTATGGTTCAAAAGTATTTTTTTGTCAAGATGTGAATAATACATAATACAAAAGCATAGAAAAAAATTAAGGTATACGCAATGTTTGAGAACAAAATAGAGGTCAGTATGTACAGTAAATAAACCATATAGACATCTATGTAATGAGCATCGCCCTGCCAATCCACATCCCCATTTTTCAATATAACCAGCATACGTAAACAAGAACCTGAGACTAAAATTACCGGTAGACAAAAAGACCCCAAGACGGAGGTGAGTAGTGATGGGAAGCTGACCTGGCAGACAGAACAGAGTTTCGTATGAGCGGCTGGGACGAGGGGAGATTGTTCTTTGTCTATCTTTTCTTCTCAGTTTTTGGCATAGGATTTCTGACATGGACCTAAGTCAACTAAGACAGCCTCATGTGATTGCGAGCTGACGAGTCCAGGCTTGGTTTGATAGCTAAAACAGAAATCACTACATGCCCAATTATTGTGATATTTGGTAATGTCCATTTATGCCAGCTTTGTATTTTTTTTTTAAACGAATAGACATGATTGCTTATATGTTGTTAATACGCAAAAGGACATTTAAGAATCTGTTTCAGATGATCTGCAAATGAAAATTCTTTAATAAAAAGTAATTTAATTTAAAAAAAAGACCCCAAGACATAGGAGGCAAAGGGAAGAGAAAAAGGAACTAAAAAGGGGGAATCTATTGGAGAAGGAAATAAGGGAGCCATGTTAACAAAGGAAGGAGAACAATAGGTGATATTCTGGGCTACATTATGTAAGAGCCCAGAGCCGTATTGAAAATCTTGTAGCATAGAAACAACTAGTCTAGGGTACCTGTTGACATCCAATGAGCAAAAGCAGGAGACTCTCTAAACCAGCTCCAAGGCGACCACACCCGAGTAAAGACTTCAAAAGTGTTATGACCTGAAGTGGAAAGATCTTCCATCCTCATAATTGTATTAATATCTGGTCATTATGAGGTGAATCTCCACAACCTGGGAATAAGGAACCCTAATGGCCATCGAAGAAAGACAAAGGAGGCCCTTTTTAAAGTAGGACATTGTTAACGATGCAATGGAGAGCAGGACCAGTTCTGGGCTATTCAAAATAAAGGTTGGGCATAACTTGTTATATAGAGAAATAATCTCTCCCCACATAATGGGGTACGTATTTTTAAATTGTATCCAATCAGCTGAAATTACCACAGGTGGACTGCAATCAGGGCGTAGAAAAATATCAAAGATAATCAAGAGAAATGGGAGGCCCCCACACCTCATTTCAAGTGTCATACCAAAGAAAAATAGGATGCTTGGTTGATTTGAAAAAAGTGACTTGCTTTTATTTAAATTTTTCTACCATAAAATACAGGGAAACACAGAGAACATGTTTCCAACCTGTTAAATGGGTTCTTGAGATGAACAAGAGCCAGTTTAAGGGTTTGAAACACCCTTTTTTCTTGGACCTGGTTTAAAGGAAGCTGCTGTGATTGGGTGGCATGGTTTGACAAGGAGAAGTGATTTTGCGAGAGTGGACAGGTGCAAGATCCCAGCAAAGTTGAGCTCTCTTTTTTCTTTTTGAATCTATATGGTCATACCAAAGAGTCTCAATATTTGTAAAAAAATTACAAAGATTTCAATTTGCACAATATAACAAAATGTAACAGAGTTGAAAGACTTCCCAAACCCACTGCATTACTCTTATTCAAGAACATTCCTGTAGATAAGTGTCAGGAAACGTATATAGAGCTTTGTTGTGTTAAAAAAAATCTTCAGTTCAAATCTGCTGGCCTGATTTTAAGGATCATTGGAGGTAAAGTGTATGCAGGAGAAACTCAAAGGAGACATCTTCAACTGAAGCTCCTACTTAGCATCAGGAATTCGGAGTTAGATAGCTACTCCTGTGAGATGAGTCTCTTCTAAAACTCATATGCCCATGTCTCACAAGTGCTTGTAGTTTCTTCAGTGCTCTCCAATTGTTCTCCATTTCTGTTATCATACATATATACAGTATATATATATTTTTGCTGTGGTTGATAGAAAATGATTGGGTAGGTATTTCAGGATTTTGTGTGTGTGTGTGTAGAGAGCGGGGGATTCATAAACCCCACAGATGAGCAGATACAGTGGTGTTATCTATAGAGAAGGGAGGCATTTTTGTGAATTTATGTACATATATATTTTTTCTCTGTCTCTCTCCACCTACAGTTTTGTTCCTGTTGAGCTATAGTCCTTTGTAGTCCTTTCTGTCAGTAAGCATTATACATGACTTACAATGGTACTTGTCCAGGCAAAGCTCAGTTTCAAAGTTCTTGGTGAAGAGTTATTAAAAGGGAAACAAAGAGATAAATAGTAATAATAAGTCTTTCACATGTGCTTGCAGGCCTGAATTGAATTATTGAAAGTTAGAGTATAAAGTGCACATCATTAAAGGGGATTACCTGTTATCCCTTATCAACTGAGACCCCCACTAATCTCGAGATTGCCCCCCTCTGCCTGTCACTGGGGCAGTAATTTTCCCTCCCACAGTGACATCACAGTGAATGGACTGTTGGCCAACCATACATTGTCTATGCTCCATTCATTTCAATGCAGCTGATGAAGATGTATGGAAGCATAATACAGTAACCTAAAACATGTATGTGGCCCCACTGTACCTCATTTTTTTTCTATTTCATACTCTTTTTCCATATGGAATCCAACAGAGAAAATATCTGGCATGCTCCATTGGATTGTGTATTATGGAGGTTTTCTGTCTTAGAAGCATTGATTCTAGTGGATAATATCTCCATACTATGTGCCATACAAAGACACCATATGGGGAGGCACGAAATTTCTAGGGCAGCATAGCATGGTGCCAAAGATATAGTGTGTGACTGTGCAAGCCTCTGCGGTTATTAGTGATCTGATGAGTATAATTAAGATGTGTCTGATTAGTTTGAAAAACATCTCATGTTATTGTTATTTCTCTTGTAAGTTATTTTTTGAAGACTGTATAAAACTGTGACGTTATTCTCATTTCTAGAAGGATTTCTATGTCTACGTATTGCATTTTTTGATAAAAGGTTACAGAATAATTCCCTTACAAGCATTCGGTTTTAAAATTCATATGCCTTTGAAATAAACAATTACGTTTTTGTTGTTACTCTCTAAACTCCAAACTCCCTTCTTCCAACTTATTTGCCTGACAAATAAATCATGTTGAGTCCAGAATGCATAACGGCTTTACTGCATGAGGACATTCATGCATGTGTCAGTTAGAACTCAGAAAAGAGCATAGCATAATTTCATTTCCCAAAGGTAACAGCCTATGAAGTAAGAATTTCTTTACTTTATTTAAGAATGACTCATCTTGTCTGATCTACAAGGTGTTACGGCTTTGTGACATTTCAGATTAGGAGCTAAAAGAGAAATGTCCTTGAGCAACTTTAAATAAACCAAGCGTAATCCTTTGTTTAAATTTTTATTAAAAACCTAAACTTTATGAGTACAAAATAAGTTTCAATTCTCAACTTTATTACGAGCAAAATACAGCTTATACCTGCTGACTCTGATGTGCATCCATAAACATGAATATATAAGGTATTAAAGTGTTCACACAGTATTTTTCTAGTGACTGATTTTCTTCTATTGGATAACTTAAGATCAAAATCCTAGCAGTGAGCGGTTCACACAGGGTGTTCTGTTTTCCTGCTGCCATATGGATAAGATTATAAAATATTCAATAATTTGCTCATTGAATTTTTGGTTTTGAGATTGTCAAACATTTTTGCTTTGATTGTCTGGTATAATAGTGGTGTGTTGAGATCTCCTTACATATCTTAAAGGGGTTACGGCAAAAAAAAGTTCCTTATTATTATTGGGCTTCCTAATAAAAAATCTCCTGGACACTATGTTAGTTAAGCATTGATTCTGGAGATGTTCAGGCAACTGGTTAGTAACAAGGGGTGCATTTCATGGGTGACAATGATGGTTTTGCCTGCCAGGTCTTGTCTAGGACCTAGAAAAGGGCCGGAGAAGCATATCTCTGTGTCAATTAAGGAACTAGTCACTGAAGAACTCAATCTTTTACTGTCATAACTACCGTCCACATTTTGAAATACTTCTCTCACTACTTAAGGGCTTAGTCATACGGGTGCATCGGCCCCCGTACACGGGTGCCAATGGGCCCGTGTGACTGAGCCCTTGCTGCAGGAAGAAGACGACCGCACTTCAGGATGGACGACTCCCCGCAGCACCGAAGAAAGAACACACAACTGGCAATGGAGCCGGTTACATGTTCTTTCTTCCGGGTATGCAGAGAGACATCCGTCCAGAAGTGCGTCCGTCTTCCTCGTGCAGTAAGACGGGCGCCGATGCGCCCGTGTGACTAAGCCCTAAAGGGAACCTAGGAGCTCTAACATGTTGTCCAAACTGCAGGCATCCTGTTATAGGGCAAAAGTAGGTACCCATTTCTCCCAGGCTAAGATGAAACCACCTTGGTCACCTGGACGTTGGTAGATGGGCCAATGTAATTTGACTAAATTATATACCAAGAACCTTGCATTATTTAATGTGGTTAGAGTATTGATGATAGGTATGTATACCTCTGATAGTAAATGTATTATGAGTGCTGTTGCCATTTTTGGTTTCTGTTTCTTGTGTAGGTTGTAGCTGTGGTTTAATGTGCACCTATAGATTTCTATTGGGAGGTGCTGACCTATTTTAACTTTTTTTTTCTACAAATATTGTGAAGTTTTGGCTGCCTTCACCTGGTCGTGCACGCCTATCGCCCATTTACCTTGTGTCTCTCCTACTAGACCATGCAAATGGTATCTTACCTTCCCTGGTTTTATTTGTAGGCTTAGTCCCAAGAGAGCAGCATTCTGAGAGGTAGGTACCCATCTTTCCCAATTTAAGATAAAACCACCTGCAATTAGCGTTAGGACCTTTCTTAAAGCTTAGTCACTTGGACGTTGGTAAATGGGCCAATATAATTTGATCAAATTATATACCAAGAACCTTGCATTATTTAATGTGGTTAGAGTATTGATTGGTAAATGTATTATGAGTGCTGTTGCTGTTTTTGGTTTCTACTTCTATGTTATAGAGCAGGAGGAGCTGAGCTTATTGATAGTTTTATGGGGAAAGATTCAGTATAACTTGGGTTTTGCTTATTTAAACTTTTGCACATTCTGAGCTGAACAGTCCAATGGGCGGTCCTATCAGTGATTGCCAGTTACCTATGTATGACTATACATACAGGGGTAGCCATCTATTACTGATAGGACCGCCCATTGGACTGTTCAGCTAAGAATATGCAAAAGTTTAAATACATAAAACCCAAGTTTTACTGAATCTTTCCCATAGAACTATATATCAATCTGCTCAGCTCCTCCCGTCTATAACATCATGCCTGCAGTTTGCACAGCATATTCCAGCTGACAGATTCCTTTTAAATAATGTTTTGTTCCTTCCTCCTCTTCTCATGTTCCTCTTGCATGATATCCTCTTTGGTTTAGTGTCTGATATTTATGTGCTCCATGGTCATTTCATAAGTATGTGTTCATTGAAACGATTACTATAGCTTCCGTCTTCCGTTTAAGCTATTTGCTTCAGAACTTCCAGTAACATGGGTTTCGACCTTCAGTGCATTCTATCCACATCACCCCCTCACTTCTTCCCCCGCCCGTGTATAGCTGACACGGACTATTCACTTTCTGAAAACCACCTCAAACCGTCTGATTCTACTGTGAAACAGACGTAGCTCTCAAAAATCTCTCAACCGTCAGATCTCCCTCTCCATTTTCCTGCTACTGTGTGGGACACCTCTCCTAACCAGGTCCACCTGCTATGTCTACTAACTTCAACTTCTTACTGGTCCCTCAAATAAACTCTTCAAATCTGGTTAACAATTATTCTTTACCTTGTCCTGTGCCCTTTAAATGCTTATGCTAAAAAGATGTGTAATCCACTAGAAGTGGCCGTACTGTTGCGTGCTATATTAAAGTGTCTGTACTGGTAATTCTTTGTATGCTACTTAAAGGGGTTGTCTCGCGAAATCAAGTGGGGTTATACACTTCTGTATGGATCTCCCTCTCCATTTTCCTGCTACTGTGTGGGACACCTCTCCTAACCAGGTCCACCTGCTATGTCTCCTAACTTCAACTTCTTACTGGTCCCTCAAATAAACTCTTCAAATCTGGTTAACAATTATTCTTTACCTTGTCCTGTGCCCTTTAAATGCTTATGCTAAAAAGATGTGTAATCCACTAGAAGTGGCCGTAGTGTTGCGTGCTATATTAAAGTGTCTGTACTGGTAATTCTTTGTATGCTACTTAAAGGGGTTGTCTCGCGAAATCAAGTGGGGTTATACACTTCTGTATGGCCATATTAATGCACTTTGTAATATACATCGTGCATTAAATATGAGCCATACAGAAGTTATTCACTTACCTGCTCCGTTGCTAGCATCCTCGTCTCCATGGTTCCGTCTAAATTCGCTGGCGGCTTGCTTTTTTAGACGCTCTTGCGCAGTCTGGTCTTCTGCTCTGAGCACGAGCCGCTTCAGTGTGCTCGCCGCTACAGCTCTTCTGCGCATGCGCAGAAGAGCTGTATTTTCTCAGGAGCGCGCTGGAGCGGCCATTCTGCTACCATCCTCTCTTAGAGGAAGGTGCAGAGCCGCCCAGCCGCCCAGCAGAGCCGCCCAGCCAAGCCGCCCAGCCGCCCAGCAGAGCCGCCCAGCCGAGCCGCCCAGCCCAGCCGCCCAGGTAAGTGATGGGTGACGGACTGACGGGGGTGACGCGTGACGGACTGCCGCTGTGGCCCCAGAGCCTACTGCTGTGGCCCCGGAGCCTACCTCTGGGCCCCGGAGCCTACCGCTGGGTCCCGGAGCCTACCACTGGGCCCCGGGGCCTACCACTGGGCCCCGGGGCCTACCGCTGTGGCCCCGGAGCCTACCGCTGGGCCCCGGAGCCTACCGCTAGGCCCAGGGGCCTACCGCTGTGGCCCCGGAGCCTACCGCTGGGGAGCCGGGGCCTACCGCTGGGGAGCCGGGGCCTACCGCTGGGGAGCGGGGGCTAGCGCGGGGAAGCCGGGGCTAGCGCGGGGCAGCTGGGGCTAGCGCGGGGGAGCCGGGGCCTAGCGCGGGGGAGCCGGGGCCTAGCGCGGGGGAGCCGGGGCCTAGCGCCGGTTACCTGCTGCCTGGCGGTGGGTGACTGGTCGGCCGCATTCAATCCTGGGGTCCGGTCGGCGGCTGCGGGGCGTCTGGTTGTCAGGGAGACACAGCTGGTAGCGTCTCGGGAGCGCGCACGTCGGGCTACAGCAAGCGACGGGAAAAGAGCCGGTGGCCATCTTGGGGAAACTTTTTATAAGTTGCTGAAACGCTGGAACTGTAAGTAGAAACCGGCTAGAAAAGTCATTTACAGGGGGGCTTAGTAATGTATGCTTAATAAGGGGGACTGGGCAAAAAAAAAATTTCACTGCTTCCGCGAGACAACCCCTTTAACATTGCTGTGTCATCATTCTGACGGAAACTGAAGAGTGTTATAATTTGCTGCACTGTAAGACCTACATGCTCCTACATGCCTACCATGGAAGCATCAATATGGCCAGGGCAAATTGCTCTCTCAATAGAACAGTATTCCAAAGAAAATGATCCTTCTTCCTTTGCATGAAAGGCATAATGCCCCACAAACAATATATATATAACACAGCAAGATGCCCCTAAAATACAGTAGCAGGTGCTCTTTAAAAGAAGTGCCACACAGACACAGCTTATAAGAAATGACAAATTATGGAAATAATTGGCTCCAGATAACCCTGGAATTGGACAGTTTCATTTTTCAGATTGCAAAGGAGTGAAAGAACCCTTTCCTTAATTGACATCGGTGTCCAGAAACCAATGGTGTTTCTTATACAGTATTTCTTTGCAGTTATGATATTTTGCATGATATTTTAATACCGGTTAGGGCAGTTGCCTAAAGGTGGCCATATACATTACATAGAAGTAGGTTGATGTTTGAACAACTGTTGAATGAATGAAAATCTCGTGAACGATCATTTGGCAGATGTTGCCTTACAAATGTAAGTCTATATGGGCCATCAGTCATTTTAACTGGTCTTACCTTACATGACACCGGGCGATAGAGGAAAGATCTTTTTGGGAACATTCTTTCAAAGAAAGATAGTTTGTGGTCAAAAGATTTCTCATCCAGCAATCATATAAAAGTTACAAATGGGGCTGACTTCTTTCCGGTCTATTGTCGGTTGGCTAAAACGATTGGTTTTATTGAAATCATCCATTTTCATTAACTTAGTCAAATGTGTTTGGGCACCCTAAGCACATGTTCACACAGGGAATATAACTGTCAGATCCATGTCCAATTTTTCCTATGTGGATCTGACAATTTAATCTGTGACAAAACTCCAAGACTAGCCTCGCAGTTCTGTCATAAATTTTACCTGAACCGCATGCGAATTTAGTCCCAGTCAATGGAGCAGGTCCATGTGCGGCCACCTGATGTAGATTTGGCGCAGAAGCTGTGCCAATAATTGACATGTCAGTTCTTTATTCTACAACACAGATTTCAAAAATCCTCATTAGGAAAAATTCATGCCATGTGAACTACAGTGTGGATTTTCATGGCATTTAATAGAATGCTAAAATGTTATGGATTTCACTGCAGATTTGGATTCTGAATCCACACCCAAATCTGCAGTGAAATGACATCATGTGAACAAGGCTTGAGTTACATACTGCTGAGGTAGTATAATGCCCCGTAAACTACTATGTTTGCTTGCATTATGCCTGTGTGTTCTTGTGCTTTAGGATGATGTGCACTAGATGAGAATTATTGATGTACCATATTTAGGTTAAAAACTTAGAATGCTTACTGATTCTTTAAGAAAGGGGCAATGTTATTTGCCATGTGAATTCTACTTAGGAGTTACTTAAGGCAACAAATGAGTCACCTTTTTGTCCCCCAGAAAGTTTCTGAAGGATGCTGGAGTTGTCTCTTTTATTGATGTATAGGATGCCAGGCATTCCCAATAGGTGTGCTTAATTATTCCTTATTTTTCCTTATTACTAATGCTTATTGTTTAATATTCCTTTGTAATACACTTATGACATAGTATGTTAGGGTGAAAAAAGACAAATGTCCATCCAGTTCAGCCTATTTCTAGTCCCCTCATAAACTCTTCTATCAATTTTGCCATCATCACGTCCTCAGGCAGAGAGTTTCCCAGTCTCACTGCTCTTACAGTAAAGAACCCAGTTCTATGATGGTGATGAAACCTTTTTTCTCTAACCGTAGAGGATGCCCTCTTGTTACCATCAGAGTCCTGGGTATAAACACATCGTGGGAAAGATCCTTCTATTATCCCCTAATCTTCTTTTTTCTAGCGTGAATAATCCCAATTTTGTTTTAATCAAATAGTTGTTATTGAGCTTTTTCCAATTTTTCCAAAACACACAAATTCCTATTTCCCAGAGGAGCAAACAAAAACAATTTTAATGATTCTTTCCGTCCCTTTCCCTTCCAACTCCCTCTCATAATAACAGACCGAATTTTGGTGGAAGTCCATTACTTAAAATATTGCTCAAAATTTACTATATCTTACAATATACCAGTATAATCCGAGGTTCATGAGTTGCAATTAGGACATTCAACATCCTTATGAACAGTGTACTCAATGAATATGTGAACTTATTAAACTAAAGATTTAGACTATCATAAAGAACATTCACCGAATATTAAAAATCAGTGGGAATCATTAAAGGGGTTGTCCCGAGGCAAAAGTGAAATTGTTTTTTTTTGCACAGTCCCCCTTCTAAAGCAAACATTACTATGCACAAGTGTAAATGGCTTTTAAAGATGGTATCTACTCATCGTTCTAGCGTTTCATCAACTTATAAAACTTCTTCCAAAGATGGCCGCCGGTCCTTTCCCAAGGTGCACCGTGGGCTCTGTGCGGTCCATTGCCAATTCCAGCCTCCTGATTGGCTGGAATCGGCACACGTGACGGGGCGGAGCTACGCGATGACACGTAGAAGGGGGCGGAGCCAGAACGCCGCTCGTGCCCCGACCGACCAGAAGGGAGAAGACCCTTCTGCGCAAGCGCGTCTAATCGGGCGATTAGACGCTGAAATTAGACGGAGCCATGGAGACGGGGATGCTAGCAACGGAGTGGGTAAGTGAATAACTTCTGTAAGGCTCATATTTAATGCACGATGTATATTACAAAGTGCATTAATAATGCCATACAGAAGTGTATAACCCCACTTGCTTTTCGCGAGACAACCCCTTTAAGTAACTGGGTTCATACAGCAGTATTAACGTCTCAATCTATGCATATCTCTTACAGACATACTCCAAGGCAATAGACTATACCTGGGGTAGAGTCTTATCTACCCAGTAACATCATGCTGATCAGATTCATTGGGGCCAGTCCCGGAGTGTCAAACCATTTTTTCCACATCGTAATGAATTTCATCCCTGCATTACGTTTCATATATATACTTTTTTCCCACACCAGCAGCTCTGTCATGGAAATCTCTTATTGTAATAAAATATTGAACCGGCAGCATATAGGGATGGAATAAAATAGTGATTTGTTCTGTCATCACAAGATAGTAGCGACGTTTCGGCCTTACGGCCTTCCTCGAGCTTGGGGAAGGCCGTAAGGCCGAAAAGTCGCTACTATCTTGTGATGGGAGAATAAATCACTATTTTACTGCATCCCTATATGCTGCCGGTTCAATATTTTATTTCTTCTAGACTTTCATGGAGTTGAAGGTTTGAGGCTCCTTAACTGGCTTTGCACATGGTGGCCTGACCGGATTCGGGAGGATTTTGGTGCTGCTGATACAATCTGTATTTTTGACTTTGGAAATCTCCTATTGTAAGAGGTATCTCATCTAGCCAGTGCGGCGCTATCAGTTTTCTTGCTATATATAGAAGACTCGCCACTGCCACCTTTTTACGCCTCCTCTAGCTGCAGGTCATCTATATACACGAGGATACGCACTAGTGGTCTGTCCTCCAAGCTAATCTGAAATACAGCATTATTCAAAGAAATCACCTTGGTCCAGTATAGTTTTGGGCATCGCCATACCATGTGGATGAGTCCTGCTGATTGGGTCTTGCATCGTGTACACAGAGGATCTTTTTTCATTCCAATATTATGTAGGAAGGCTGGGGTATGGTACACCCTATCTAGTAGGTATATCTGTGATAAGCGATGTGATTGACTGATTGACAATTAGGGGGTCATCTGCAGTAGGTCATCCCACTGTTTATCTTCTATAGGGCCCAGATCTGCCTCCCATTTACTTTTAATCACATCTGGGTTTCTGTGATTTAATTGATTCTGTATTTTTTTGTATATAACTGATATTGTGTCTGCTGTACACCATGCTGTGCCGATAATGTCAACTAAGGCAAAATCAGAGATTTTTATTGGTGTGGAATTCACCTGGGTGTTGTAAGCATGTCTCACTCAACTGCAAGTATCTGTAGAATTGGGTCTGTGGTATATCAAATTCAGTCTCCAGTTGTTACAATGTTTTAAGCTCACCATTCAATAGAATTTTGGAGATTCTTTCTACACCCCTAGTTTTCAACCCTCCAACTCTCCAGCTTATGCATTTCAGGGAGCCATGGGGTGTCCCAGGTGGATGTGTATTGCGTACATTCTGCAACCTCCATCAGTTGTCTGACTCTCCACCAGATTTTATGCATGAGTGAGATTGTGGGTAGCACTTTAGTATTACTACAAAATCAATGTGCCTCTAAGCGTGGCTTCACACGAGTGTGTTTTTGTGCGTACATAGGTGAATGCTGGTCCGTGCATTGTTTTCAATGGAGCCGCGGCTGCTGCTGGCGGCTCCATTGAAAACAATGAACTGCCAGCACCCCTGCATTCTTTTTCAGGGAAAGGCTTTACATATAAGCCCTTCCCTGAAAAAGAAAAATTTTAGTGTAAAAAAAAAATATATATATATATTTACCTGTCCAGATGTTTCCTTCATATCTGCTAGTTAAAAGAATTTCCTGCTGCTACATCTGCCACATCTGTGACAGATGCAGCAGAGGAATTCTTCAATTCTTTACCGCAGCTGTCACACATGTCAGCTGCGGTAGAGGATTCTGCTGCCAGCAACTGATTTCAGGGAAGGGCTTTAAATATAAGCCCTTCCCTGAAAATCAAGTAAAAGTGGTTTAAAAAGCAAAAAAAAATAGATACTCACCTTGCTTCAGCTGCCGGGGCTCAGCAGTGTCTTCTCTTGCTGTCCCCTGCACTGTGGTGCTGATCTATCAGCAGGCGGGGATTTAAAATCCCCATCTGCTGAAAGAGCTGAATGTGATTGGCTGAGGTGCTCAGCCAATCACAGGCAGCTCTTGCCCGTCATTCATAAATGTACAAATACTATCACCATTTAAATTACCGACATAAAGTTACTGAACAAAACCTACTATACCGAGATGAACACTATCTATGTAAGGGCCAAATAATACTGCCTCAGGATGATCCTATACTTCCATCACATAGTGATTAAAACCTCAAAATCATGTTAATAGAAACTGCAGCTTGCTCCGCAGAAAAAGCCCTCACAGCCGGGGTGGGGGGTAAAAAGGTTAAGGCGGAGTCAGAATGTAGTGACAAAAGCAATTTTATTTATCAAAGAATTTTATTTTTTTAAAGCAGTGCACCATAACAACTATATAAGTTTGGTATCGCTATAATCATACTCACCCAGAAACCGAAGGTAACATGTAGATTTTACTGCAGTGTAAATGCCATAAAATAAAAATCTCCCCAAAAATGGAGAAGTTGTGTTTTTTTCCATTTCACTTCACTTAGAGATTAAAAAAAAAAATGTTCAATATATTATATTATGCATTAATACAAGTAGTTCCACAAAAAACAAGTCCTCATATTGTTGTGTCACAAAAAAATGTAAAAAGTTATGTAACTTGGAAGACGGGGACAAAAACCAAAAATATAATGAAAAATCTCTGGTCTTGAAAGAGTTAAGGAGGCGTATCCAGGAATAGAAGAAAGGGGTCTGCAGAAACAAAATCATGTCTGTCCACAAGATGTGCCTGATATTGTATCTCATCCCCATTCAAGTGACTGGACCTGAACTGCAATACCAGACACGGCCCATGGGCAGACGTGGTGCTCTTTCAGCAAACATAGCAGACCCTTATGTCTAATCCTGTTCAAAACCATTTAAAGGGGCACAGTCATCACCTTTGAGCCTCATGAACTAATTAATGGAGCTCAAAGGTAAGGAAACAAAGGGGTACCGGGAGGCGTCTTTCATACTCACCGAGTGCCCTGTTCCCGCACTGCATCCTTGCAGAGTCAACGCGCATCAGCAGAGCAACCCTTTCAGTACCTGCACTTCCCATAGAAATGAATGAGAAATGCACGCACAGAAAGATTCAACCTGCTGGCTCGTGCTGACTTCACAGAGATACAGCGCTGGAATGAGACTCTTGGTGAGTATGAAAGATGCATCCCTGGACTCTCCATTCCCTCAACTCTGAGCCCTATAACTTAGTTTATGGGGCTCAAAGGTGATGACTGTGTCCCTTTAATCTATGGTTATCTCTATATCTAAATTAAGAATCATAAAATAGTAGAGTTAGAAGGGACCTCCAGGGTCATCGGGTCCAACCCTCTGCTCAGTGCAGGATTTACTAAATCATCCCAGACAGATATTTGTCCAGCCTCTGTTTGAAGACTTCCATTGAAGGAGAACTCCCCACCTCCCGTGGTAACCTGTTCCACTCACTGATCACCCTCACTGTCAGAAAGTTTTTTCTAATATCTAATTTGTGTCTCCTCCCTTTCAGTTTCATCCCATTGCTTCTAGTCTTTCCTTTGTTGTTTTATACTTCCCTGTTATAAGTTCACAAAGGAAAGACTTACAACTTACATTTATTTTGAGTTTGTTAATTCATTACTGTACACAAACTAACACTCTGTGTCCTATAAGTTATTTGTTTGCAGGATATCCTTGACTTCCTACATAGTCAAATCCATCAAACTGACTGATCCGGGTCTCAAATTGCCCTGAGGTTAATGAGCGCTCATTAGAAACTGCTGTTATTGCATATCTATCCAATATATATACATTTAGTAGTGGGGCGGTAGTTGTGCATTATCTGTCAGCACTTTTTAAATTCATTTTACATATGTTTCACCAATACTTGTGCGTAAAAAAACCACTATTTATTTCCTAAGTTCTTTTTATTTCTCCAAAACATGAATATTTATAATATTATTCTGGTGGTATGGCCTGCAAGATAGTGTCAAAAATTATATATTAAAAAAGTGGTGACAAATAACCAACAAGTACTAGTGGGATTATTATGTAACAATAAAGGAGCCCCTCCACAAATCTAATTGAAGATTGCACTGAATTATCAAATTGATCGTTCTATGCAGAATTCCATACAGTATATCTGGCTATGTTGCTAGAATCTCTTTTATTGGACTGGTTCTACCTTTCCCTACGGCAGGCTACATCTTTGCACTTAAATATGTTGTAAAAGCTGTAATATTACAAATTGATGATTGCAAAAACTGGGATAAGGCACCCACATTTAATAGAAAATATGGAGTCAAAGCATATACCTGACCTCTCTTCTATTAACACCACTGAATATAATGCACTTCAGGGCAATATGCCCCTTCACCAAATAATGCTGGACTGTGCACTGTTACAAGATATACCAATGGAAATTACAGTCTATACTAGAGATGAGCGAACGTACTCGTCCGAGCTTGATATTCGTGCGAATATTAGAGTGTTCGGGATGCTCGTTACTCGTAACGAGCACCACGCGATGTTCTGGTTACTTTCAGTTTCCTCTCTGAGACGTTAGCGCGCTTTTCTGGCCAATTGAAAGACAGGGAAGGCATTACAACTTCCCCCTGTGACGTTCAAGCCCTATACCACCCCCCTGCTGTGAGTGGCTGGGGAGATCTGATGTCACCCGAGTATAAAAATCGGCCCCTCCCGCGGCTCGGCTCAGATGCCTTGTGAGTTAGCTGAGGGAAAGTGCTATCGTGTTGGAGCTGCTGTAGGGAGAGCGTTAGGAGTTAGTGTAGGCTTCAAGAACCCCAACGGTCCTTCTCAGGGCCACATCTAATAGTGTGCAGTACTGTGTTAGCACTGTATTTTTATTTTTTTTTTCAAAATTGGATCTGCAGAACATTGCGCCCTGCAATAGGGACAGAAGTGGTGGTTAGGCAGGGAGAGTGTTAGCAGTGAGTGTAGGCTTCAAGAACCCCAACGGTCCTTTCTAGGGCCACATCTATCCGTGTGCAGTACTGTCCAGGCTGCTGTTAGCAGTGTTGCATATTTTTTTTTCTTTCTCAAAACCGGCTGTGCAGACCATTGCACCCGGCATTAATACTACAGGGATAGAATTGTGTAGGCAGGGCCAGAAGACATACATTATTCATTGAATAGACGCAGTGTGGCTTTTCCTTTGAAAAACAAGGGAAAAAATTCTATTTCGCCTGCCTCTGACAGTCCTCAGGGCTCTGAGTACGTGTGTGCTGCGTGCAGAACGTTAAAAAAAATCAGACGCAGCCAGCTACGTTTTACTGCAGGCTTGCGCCAATTTTTTTCCTGCATGGGAAATCCCTGATCTGCTGTAGCGAATAACTTTGCATCACTGCAGTTCTGTGACACATTTGCAGGGCCACAACACAGTTATTAAACTTAGTAGTATTCATTGAATACACGCAGTGTGTCTTGTCCTTTGAAAAACAAGGGAAAAAATTCTATTTTGGCTGCAGGCTTGCGCCAATTTTTTCCTGCATGGGAAATCCCTGATCTGCTGTAGCGAATAACTTTGCATCACTGCAGTTCTGTGACACATTTGCAGGGCCACAACACAGTTATTAAACTTAGTAGTATTCATTGAATACACGCAGTGTGGCTTGTCCTTTGAAAAACAAGGGAAAAGATTCTATTTTGGCTGCAGGCTTGCGCCAATTTTTTTCCTGCATGGGAAATCCCTGATCTGCTGTAGCGAATAACTTTGCATCACTGCAGTTCTCTGACGCATTTGCAGGGCCACAACACAGTTATTAAACTTAGTAGTATTCATTGAATACACGCAGTGTGGCTTGTCCTTTGAAAAACAAGGGAAAAAATTCTATTTTGGCTGCAGGCTTGCGCCAATTTTTTTCCTGCATGGGAAATCCCTGATCTGCTGTAGCGAATAACTTTGCATCACTGCAGTTCTCTGACGCATTTGCAGGGCCACAACACAGTTATTAAACTTAGTAGTATTCATTGAATACACGCAGTGTGGCTTGTCCTTTGAAAAACAAGGGAAAAAATTCTATTTTGGCTGCAGGCTTGCGCCAATTTTTTTCCTGCATGGGAAATCCCTGATCTGCTGTAGCGAATAACTTTGCATCACTGCAGTTCTCTGACACATTTGCAGGGCCACAACACAGTTATTAAACTTAGTAGTATTCATTGAATACACGCAGTGTGGCTTGTCCTTTGAAAAACAAGGGAAAAAATTCTATTTTGGCTGCAGGCTTGCGCCAATTTTTTTCCTGCATGGGAAATCCCTGATCTGCTGTAGCGAATAACTTTGCATCACTGCAGTTCTCTGACGCATTTGCAGGGCCACAACACAGTTATTAAACTTAGTAGTATTCATTGAATACACGCAGTGTGGCTTGTCCTTTGAAAAACAAGGGAAAAAATTCTATTTTGGCTGCAGGCTTGCGCCAATTTTTTTCCTGCATGGGAAATCCCTGATCTGCTGTAGCGAATAACTTTGCATCACTGCAGTTCTCTGACACATTTGCAGGGCCACAACACAGTTATTAAACTTAGTAGTATTCATTGAATACACGCAGTGTGGCTTGTCCTTTGAAAAACAAGGGAAAAAATTCTATTTTGGCTGCAGGCTTGCGCCAATTTTTTTCCTGCATGGGAAATCCCTGATCTGCTGTAGCGAATAACTTTGCATCACTGCAGTTCTCTGACACATTTGCAGGGCCACAACACAGTTATTAAACTTAGTAGTATTCATTGAATACACGCAGTGTGGCTTGTCCTTTGAAAAACAAGGGAAAAAATTCTATTTTGGCTGCAGGCTTGCGCCAATTTTTTTCCTGCATGGGAAATCCCTGATCTGCTGTAGCGAATAACTTTGCATCACTGCAGTTCTCTGAAACATTTGCAGGGCCACAACACAGTTATTAAACTTAGTAGTATTCATTGAATACACGCAGTGTGGCTTGTCCTTTGAAAAACAAGGGAAAAAATTCTATTTTGGCTGCAGGCTTGCGCCAATTTTTTTCCTGCCTGGGAAATCAAATCACTGGTAATACACCATGCTGAGGGGTAGGGGTAGGCCTATAGGACGTGGACGCAGGCGAGGACGCGGAGGCCCAAGTCAGGGTGTGGGCACAGGCCGAGCCAGTGCGGTGGCCAGGGGTAGTGGCAGGGCCAGACCGAATAATCCACCAACTGTTTCCCAAAGCGCCCCCTCGCGCCATGCCACCCTGCACAGGTCAAGGTGCTCTACCGTGTGGCAGTTTTTCACAGAGACGCCTGACGACCGACGAACAGTGGTATGCAACCTTTGTCGCGCCAAGATCAGCTGGGGAGGCACCACCAACAGCATGCGCAGGCATATGATGGCCAAGCACCCCACAAGGTGGGACGATGCCCGTTCACCGCCTCCGGTTTGCACCACTGCCTCTCCCCCTGTGCCCCAACCTGCCACTGAGATCCAACCCCCCTCTGAGGACACAGGCACTACCGTCTCCTGGCCTGCACCCACACCCTCACCTCCGCTGTCCTCGGCCCCATCCAGCAATGTCTCTCAGCGTAGCTTCCAGACGTCGCTAGCGCCACAGTTTGAGCGCAAGCGCAAGTACGACGCCACGCACCCGCACGCTCAAGCGTTAAACGTGCACATTGCAAAATTGATCAGCCTAGAGATGCTGCCGTATAGGCTTGTGGAAACGGAGGCTTTCAAAAGCATGATGGCGGCGGCGGCCCCGCGCTACTTGGTTCCCAGTCGCCACTACTTTTCCCGATGTGCCGTCCCAGGCCTGCACGACCACGTCTCCCGCAACATTGTACGCGCCCTCACCAACGCGGTTACTGCCAAGGTCCACTTAACAACAGACACGTGGACAAGCACAGGCGGGCAGGGCCACTATATCTCCCTGACGGCACATTGAGTGAATTTAGTGGAGGCTGGGACAGAGTCAGAGCCTGGGACCGCTCACGTCCTACCCACCCCCCGAATTGCGTGCCCCAGCTCGGTGGTGGTATCTGCGGGGGTGTATGCTTCCTCCACTAAACCACCCTCCTCCTCCTCCTACGCAACCTCTGTCTCGCAATCAAGATGTGTCAGCAGCACGTCGCCAGCAGTCGGTGTCACGCGGCGTGGCAGCACAGTGGTGGGCAAGCGTCAGCAGGCCGTGCTGAAACTACTCAGCTTAGGAGAGAAGAGGCACACAGCCCATGAACTGCTGCAGGGTCTGACAGAGCAGACCGACCGCTGGCTTGCGCCGCTGAGCCTCCAACCGGGCATGGTCGTGTGTGACAACAGCCGTAAGCTGGTGGCGGCTCTGCAGCTCGGCAGCCTCACGCACGTGCCATGCCTGGCCCATGTGTTTAATTTGGTGGTTCAGCGCTTTCTGAAAAGCTACCCCCACTTGTCATACCTGCTCGGAAAGGTGCGCCGGATCTGCGCACATTTCCGCAAATCACACACGCACGCTGCCACCCTGCGGACCCTGCAACATCGGTTTAATCTGCCAGTGCACCGACTGCTGTGCAACGTGCCCACACAGTGGAACTCTACGCTCCACATGTTGGCCAGACTCTATGAGCAGCGTAGAGCTATAGTGAAATACCAACTCCAACTTGCGCTGCGCAGTGGGAGTCAGCCTCCTCAATTATTTACAGAAGAGTGGGCCTGGTTGGCAGCCATCTGCCAGGTCCTTGGAAAATTTGAGGAGTCTACCCAGGTGGTGAGCGGCGATGCTGCAATCATTAGCGTCACCATTCCTCTGCTATGCATCTTGAGAAGTTCCCTGCAAAGCATAAAGGCAGACGCTTTGCGCTCGGAAACAGAGCCGGGGGAAGACAGTATGTCGCTGGATAGTCAGAGCACCCTCCTGTCTATATCTCAGCACGTTCAGGAGGAGGAGGAGGAGCATGAGGAGGAGGGGGAAGAGACAGCTTGGCCCACTGCTGACGGTACCCATGCTGCTTGCCTGTCATCCTTTCAGCGTGTATGGCCTGAGGAGGAGGAAGAGGAGGAGGAGGATCCTGAAAGTGATCTTCCTAGTGAAGACAGCCATGTGTTGCGTACAGGTACCCTGGCACACATGGCTGACTTCATGTTAGGATGCCTTTCTCGTGACCCTCGCGTTACACGCATTCTGGCCACTACGGATTACTGGGTGTACACACTGCTCGATCCACGGTATAAGGAGAGCCTTTGCACTCTCATTCCCGAAGAGGAAAGGGGTTCGAGAATGATGCTATACCACAGGACCCTGGTGGACAAACTGATGGTAAACTTCCCATCCGACAGCGCTAGTGGCAGAAGGCGCAGTTCCGAGGGCCAGGTAGCAGCGGAGGCGCAGAGATCAGGCAGCATGTACAGCGCAGGCAGGGGAACATTCTCCAAGGCCTTTGCCAGCTTTATGGCTCCCCAGCAAGACTGTGTCACCGCTCCCCAGTCAAGGCTGAGTCGGCGGGAGCACTGTAAAAGGATGGTGAGGGAGTACGTAGCCGATCGCACGACCGTCCTCCGTGACGCCTCTGCCACCTACAACTACTGGGTGTCGAAGCTGGACACGTGGCCTGAACTCGCGCTGTATGCCCTGGAGGTGCTTGCTTGTCCTGCGGCTAGCGTCTTGTCAGAGAGTGTGTTTAGTGTGGCTGGGGGAATCATCACGGATAAGCGTACCCACCTGTCAACCGACAGTGCCGACAGGCTTACACTCATCAAGATGAACAAAGCCTGGATTTCCCCAGACTTCTCTTCTCCACCAGCGGACAGTAGCGATACCTAAGCAATACGTAGGCTGCACCCGCGGATGGAAGCATCGTTCTCTCTCACCATCCAAAACGGGGACATTTCTGCTTCATCAATCTGTGTATAATATTCCTCCTCCTCCTCCTCCTCCTGAAACCTCACGTAATCACGCCGAACGGGCAATTTTTCTTAGGGCCACAAGGCTCACTCATATTATTTTTCTAAACAATTTTTATACGTTTCAATGCTCTTCAAAGCGTTGAAACTTTAACTTGAACCAATTTTTCGTTAAACTGGGCTGCCTCCAGGCCTAGTTACCACTTAAGCCACATTAACCAAAGCGATTAATGGGTTTCACCTGCCCTCTTGGTTGGCCATGGCCAATTTTTTGGATGTACATTAGTACTGTTGATACAGCAATTTTTGTGGGCCCTCGCCTACAGTGTAATCAAATGAATTTTTAGCCCACCTGCATTACATCTGACGTTACATCCGCTGTGTTGGGCAATGCAATGGGATATATTTATGTACCGCCGGTGGCTTCCTGGCACCCACCCATGCTGTGGGTCCACAGAGAATTATAAATGCATCTGTTTCCACATCTAAAGAACCCCAGTCACACTGGGGCATGCAGTGTGGGCCGAAGCCCACCTGCATTAAGCACAACATTACTACCTCAGCTGTGTTGGGCAATGCAATGGGATATTTTTATGTACCGCCGGTGGGTTCCAGGGAGCCACCCATGCTGTCGGTCCACAGGGACTTCACAATAGGGAGTTGTACCTGCCTGTGTCTATGAATTAAAAACCCCGGTTTGACTGGGGCATGCAGACACCTTGACAGAATGAATAGTGTGTGGCACATAGGTTCCCCATTGCTATGCCCACGTGTGCAGCTCCTGATGGCGGTGGCACAGGATTATATTTCTCATTGCTTCTGTACAGCATTGTGGGCTATCGCCCTGCCCCTTTTAAAGAGGGTCGCTGCCTAGCCGTGCCAACCCTCTGCAGTGTGTGCCTGCTTTTCCTCTGGCAGACGCACTTATAAATAGACATGAGTGTGGCGTGGCATGAGGGCAGCTGAAGGCTGGGCAGGGACAGTTTGGTGTGCGCTGTGGACACTGGGTCGTGTGGGGGGGGTGGTTGGTCAGCATGTAACCCAGGAGAAGTGGCAGCGGAGTGTCATGCAGGCAGTGATTGTGCTTTGTTGGAGGTAGTGTGGTGCTTAGCTAAGGTATGCATTGCTAATGAGGGCTTTTCAGAAGTAAAAGTTGTTGGGGGGGGGGGGGGCCCACTCTTGCCGGTATTGTGGCTTAATAGTGGGACCTGTGAACTTGAGATGCAGCCCAACATGTAGCCCCTCGCCTGCCCTATCCGTTGCTGTGTCGTTCCCATCACTTTCTTGAATTGCCCAGATTTTCACACATGAAAACCTTAGCGAGCATCGGCGAAATACAAAAATGCTCGGGTCGCCCATTGACTTCAATGAGGTTCGTTACTCAAAACGAACCCTCGAGCATCGCGAAAATTTCGTCCCGAGTAACGAGCACCCGAGCATTTTGGTGCTCGCTCATCTCTAGTCTATACATAAGAAAAGATACAAAAAAAGATTTTAAAAAGATAAGAATGGGAATACAATAAAGGAGGAAACAATAAATAAGCATATTTATTGAAAAATACATTTTCGGAAAGTATTTACCCAGCCATATATAGTGCTGCTTCCAACCATATACAGAGGCAAAATACAGACAAGCAATGTGCAATGCATCTAAGGCTCCTTCCCACAAGCGTATTTTTCATCAGTATCTTCTGAGCCAAAACCAAAAGCGGGTCCAAAATACGGAAGAAATACAAATCTTTCCATTCCACCTTCTGTGCGTTCCACTTCAGGTTTTGGCTCACAAAATACTGATGAAGAATACGCCCTTGTGAAGGAGCCCTCATACTGGTTTTTGCTCTTACTGGTTTTATCATCCATTACACTCACTTATCATTAGTGTAGGCACTAATGTAGGTTGGCAGCATTGCATACAACGGCAGATTAGGAAATCAAGGTGGCCTGGAAAAAAAATTACAAAAGTGGCCTCATATTGTAGGTGGCCCAAACTGGCAGCAAGTGGGGCAAATACAACTAGGCAGGGGGTCAGCAAATTGCTTCCTACAGCCACAAAAATGATAGAAGTGGAGAAGCCTGTGCGGCATGCATAGCTATTCACAGCAACTTTTACTTTGAAGTACAGAAGATGTTAGAACTGTAGTAAATAGGTGTCAACTATTTCTAACCCGTTAACCTCCATGACATACATGATCTCATATGCTAGCTTGTCTTTAGCTGCTATGACAGACGTTTATGTCATGTGTCCTGCACTCACATCATGCCTGCGTTGACTGACAGCCGAGCTCTCTCTGTAATGGCCAGGATCAGACAGACTGTGATCTCTGTCATTTAACTCCCTAGATGCCACGATCAAAGTGACCATGGTATCTAAATGAGTAGACAGAGAAAGGGAGCTATCTTTCTCCCAATCTGCCCACCACAAATGCAATTGCGGGATGCCAATGTGTAACCATGGCAGCCAGATGCTGAGGAAAGGCCACCAGGCATGCCACAGCTGTGTGACTATTAGGCTGATCCCTCAGCATAACCTAATAGATTGTTTTGAAGTTTTATATGCACATGGAATAATTCTTCGCTATACTGAGTATACCAAAGATCATATTGTGGGTCTAAATAAATAACAAAAAAATCTTAATAACGTTTACTAAAAAAATTTGCGCAGTTAAAAAAACAAACATTTTGTAAAAGTGAAGAAAAATAAACCACACATACAGTATCACTATAATCATCATGGCCCATATAATTGCCTCCAAAACCCACTATACCAAGACCACCATTACCAATAATAATACTACATAAGGGGCAAATAATACTGCCGCCACCCCGTGATCAC
Source organism: Eleutherodactylus coqui (assembly GCF_035609145.1). Taxonomy (NCBI): domain Eukaryota; kingdom Metazoa; phylum Chordata; class Amphibia; order Anura; family Eleutherodactylidae; genus Eleutherodactylus; species Eleutherodactylus coqui. The sequence goes on from NC_089837.1 coordinate 404,471,404, forward strand.
ATATTACCACCACATAGTGATTAATATCAACATAATGACACTGAATAAAGACCACTGCAAAGATCAATACAACCAATAATATTTACAAGTGCCAAATAATACCCCCAGACCATAATCCCATACTATTACCACAGTGTTGCTGAAAAAATCATTACACAAAAACTAATATTACTTCCCCCCCACACACAGTGATCATATAGCTGTATATACTAGATCTACACTTAACTTTGCTGACCATTTAAATGATTACAGTACTGTTATATCTAGTGATCACAGGTAATCTCCCCTTTGACTGGAGTTGTTCACTTTCCCTTTTTCTTCATCTGGCCCAGACCGTCATGATGACTTCTCCCAGTCACAACTTGTCTCTGCAGAATTTGACACAGACATCTTTGACTCTTCAATTTTCCAGGAATCTAGCTTCATTTTCCAAATTTCTATATAATCTCCCCATCCATATTGCCCGAGACAGTAGTTATGCCACTTGAGGTGACCCACACCATAATAGTATCCACCTTTTTGTGCCCCCTGTAGATCCCACATAGTAAATGTCACTTTTCTTGTCCCACACACAATAAAGGTGCCCCTACATAACAATAATGCTCCTATTATTCTGTCACTCAGAAATAATGCCCCAAATAGTCCCCCACTTAGTAATAATGCTCCATATAGGCTCCCACTCAGTAATAATGCTGCATATAGGGCCACATGCCTTTCAAGTAATTTATTTTTTACCCCCCAGCAAGCTGGGTACTCATTTTACCAACCTCAGAAGGATGGAAGGCTGAGTCAACCTTGATCCAGCTACCTAAACCATGCAGGGATTCAACTCGCAAACTTCAGGTCATGAGTGAGAGCTTAGGACTGCATTCCTGCTGCCATATCGCTCTGTGCCACACGAGGCTCATAATAATGCCACATATAGGCCCCTGCACTGAAATAATGCCCGACAGGTCCACACTCTGTAATAATATCCCTCATAGACCCTCACCCAGTAATAATGCCCCATATAGGCCCCTGACTCAGTAATATTGCTCCATATAGTCCACTACTTAGTAATAATGCCCCATATAGACCCCCATTCAGTAATAATGCCAATTATAGGCTCCAGCCACTCCAGTTAGTAGTAGTGCCCCACATAGGGCCCAGCCTACTCACACAGTAACGGTGCCCTTTAGATATAGGTAAAAACAAAAACAAAAAAGGTTATACTCACCTGTGCCAGTGGGCCACTCCTCCGCTTCTAGCCTTTGCAAACTGCGCCCACACAACTCACCCACTGGCTTCCTGGTAGAGCGATTATGTGATCACGTATGCATGTCATATGATTGCTCTACCCAGAATTCAGCAGGGGAGGATATGAAAGTGGATTTCAGAGACCAGAAGTGGGAGGAGCAGCACACTGGCACAAGTGTGTAAAACTTTCTTTTGTTTTTGACATTTAACTGAAAAACCTCCTCCCTTTCACCAGCCCCAGGACTGATTGGCCCATTGGGAATTTTCCTGCTGCGTTGAATGGCTAGTTTATCCCAGACTGCATACGGAAAATTTTATGAAGCTGTGGTTACTTCAGAGAAACCAAGGCATAAAATATGTTCCACATTTTGCATGGTTCGTCGTGTTACCCAGGAAACAAGATGTAGAGGTGACCATTTGCAAACTTTAGCGCTTTGAATTGAAATAATGGTTGTGGCAAATTTCAAGTTTGTACAACAGAGGGAAGTTAGAGAATAAGTGATGATTCAGCCAGTGAGTGAGTGAATCAGTGAGGGCTTTCACATTTATATATAGACTAACTGATATACCCGAATTCGAGTTAAATTGGCACAGGTGTTTACCTGTTTTTCGCACGGAAAATTTTATAAAGTTGTGGTTACTTCAGAGAAATGGAGGAATAAAATATGTATACATAAAGAGGAGCATTAGATTCTCCTCAAACCGCATGTACCGATGTCCCTCTGCAGATGGTGCTACCCTCCCACTCTCCTCACTTTTTACCCTTAAAGGTAATGCCACTTTTTATTTAAATTTAACCCCAGACTGGAGGTTGCAGCCCCTCCTTAGCCTTAAAGACATGCTCCATCCCTGCAGTCCATGGTCGCTTCCTTATGTACTTTACAGCCTTTCAGTATATGGACACATAGGTTAGTTATTAGAGATGAGCGAACGTGCTCGTTTAGGACAATTACTAGAACGAGCATCGCTTTTTTCGAGTAACTGCCTACTTGGGCGAAAAGATTCGGGGGGGGGGGGGGCTGGGGGCAGCAGGGGGGAACAGGGGGGAGCTCTCTCTCTCTTTTCCCCACACTCCCCACCGCAACCCCCCGCTCACCCCCGGCGCCCCCCGAATCTTTTTGCCTGATTAGGCAGTTACTCAAAAAAAGCAATGCTCGATCAAGTAATTGCTCTAAATGAGCACGTTCGCTCATCTCTATTAGTTAGATTCTCTTCAGTATATAGACATAGAGGTGAGGTAGATTCTCCTCAGTATATACACAGAGAGGAGCATTAGATTCTCTTAGTATATACTAATAGAGGTGAGGTAGATTCTCCTCAGTATATACAGATAGAGGTGAGGTAGATTCTCCTTAGTATAGAAATCATTTCCCTAGGCTTTATGGTTTCTGAGAAAAGAACTATGTCATGCATTGCAGATTTTCACAGATTTTCATGCTTACAATTCAATATTGAAGTTGCAATCCCTTTACTTTTCCTATTTAGGACTTAAAGAATGGTCATGCCAAATTTCATGTTTGTACGACATCGGGAAGTTAGAGAATTAGTTTAGGTACATAACATAGGTCACTTACTTTTGCACTTGGAAAAAGTAAAGGGGTCACAACTTAATTAATCAATTCTGTTTATGACCTATAGAATGGTCATGCTAAATTTCAAGTTTGTATGACACTGGGAAGTTGGAGAATTAGATTAGGTATAATACATAGAGGTTCAATTACTTTTGCACTTAACATTGAATAGTCAAGTGTGACCCCTTTACTTCTCCTATTTAGAACCTAAAGAACAGTAGTGCCAAATTTCAAGTTTGCACGGCATCAGGAAGTTAGAGAATTAGATTAAGTACATTACATAGGGGTGCACTTACTTTTTCACTTAGCATTGAATAGTCAAGCTGTGTCCCCTTTACTTTTCCTATTTAGGACCTAAAGAACAGTTGTGCCAAATACACATTAGGACTTCTTCTCATGGGTGTGATTTAGTCCTGCTAAGTGGGCGTGATAATCATGACTGCATAATGGGACAAAAACAAAACTATTGATTTCAATGGTTTCATTTTCATTAGCGATACTATTAACGGGAACGAAAGGATAGGGCAGGACCTATCTTCCCACAGTTTTTTTCAAACTTTCTCACTATGGAGCGGAGTTTAAGAAGTCCAAGAAAAAACCCCGTTCATGCACAACTACAATTTGTAGTGGCAAGTGTAAGTGTGCATATACCTGTGTGAAGAAGCCCTAAAGTTGAGGTAGATTCTCCTCAGTATATGCAGAAGGTGAGTTATATTTTTTTCAGTATATACACAGAGAGTTGAGGTTGATTCTCCTAAGTATATAAACAGAGACGTAAGCTGGATTCTCCTCAGTATATACATATAGAGGTGAGGTAAACAATCAAGTTGTGACCCCTTTACTTTCCCTATTTACATACTGAATTTCAAAGATTTACTTTTTGATCACGAATTATCGCAGTTGGACAACAAATTTCTCAAAAAGGCCTGCTTAGTTTGCCTTAGACTCATAGAATGGTAGAGTTGGAGGGGACCTCCAGGGTCATCGGGTCCAACCCCCTGCTCAGTGCAGGATTCACTAAATCATCCCAGGCAGATGTCTGTTCAGCCTCTGTTTGAACACTTCCATTGAAGGAGAACCCACCACCTCCTGTGGTAACCTGTTCTACTCATTGATCACCCTCACTGTCAGAAAGTTTTTCTAATATCTAATTTGTGTCTCCTGCCTTTCAGTTTTAGCCCATTGCTTCTAGTTTTACCTTGTGCAGATGAGAATAGGGCTGATCCCTCTGCACTGTGACAGTCCTTCAGATATTTGTAGACAGCTATTAACTCTCCTCTCAGCCTTCTTTTTTGCAAGCTAAACATTCCCAGATCCTTTAACCGTTCCTCATAGAACATGGTTTGCAGACCGCTTACCATCTTGGTAACTCTTCTCTGAACTTGCTCCAGTTTGTCTCTGTCTTTTTTTAAAGTGGTGTGCCCAGAACTGGACACAGTATACCAGATGAGGTCTGACCAAGGAAGAGTAGAAGGGGATAATTACCTCATGTGATCTAGACTCTATGCTTCTCCTAATACATCCCAGAATTGTGTTTGCCTTTTTGGCTACTGCATCACATTGTTGACTCATGTTCAGTCTGTGATCTATTAGTATACCCAAGTCTTTTACACATGTGCTGCTGCTTAGCTCAATTCCTCCCTTTGTGTATGCGTTTTTTTCATTTTTCTTGCCCAGATGTAGGACTTTGCATTTCTCCTTGTTAAATACCATTCTGTTAATCGCTGCCCACTGTTCAAGCTTTTTTAGATCTTTTTGAATACTCTCTCTTCTCTAATGTTAGCTATCCCTCCTAGCTTTGTGTCGGTGGCAAATGTGATTCAGTGTGCCATCAATTCCCTCCTCCAGATCCCTCCCTTGATGACCAGAAGGTAGTGTGTGTGCAAAAAATAATTTCCCTAGGCTTTATGGTTTCTGAGAAAAGAACTATCTCATGTATTGTGGTTTTTCACACGTTTTTGCACTTAGAATTTAATAATCAAGTTTTGACCCCTATTGAGGACCTAAAGAATGGGTGTGCCAAATTTCAAGAAGCTGGAGGTCATATCGACGAATTGGTCACCACCTGGGCCGTTCTTACCAGACTGTTAGAAGATGTTGGGAACAGTGGATATGAGAGGACACGAACACAAGGTGACCAGGCTCAGGATGCCCTCGACATACCACCAGTAGAGAGTATCGTCCGACAGCACAAGCAAATCTGTTTAGTTGTCTGTCATCCCAAGACAGGCGGTACCATTGTTACAAGCCTCTGTGTCTGTTGGAACCATTTCCAGGTGCTTGACTGAAGGACATTTGGCCTTACAGAGCCCATTACATGTATTGCCTTTGACGCCCACCGTCGCCTCTATTTGCAGTGGTGTCATGAATGATGAAACCTGAATGATACAGGGTGGAACCGGGTTGTCTTCAGCAACGAATCCAGGTTTAATTTGGGCTGTATTAGTGACTGCAGACCTAGAGATGAGTGCCTTAATCCTGCCTTTGCTGTGAAGCATGACATTCCTCCCATTGCTGATGTGATGGTCTGGGGGCCATTGCATATGACAATAAGTCACCCTTAGTAGGAGTATGAGGGACAATGGCGGCTCAGCGATATGATCAGCACATTTTGCTGCCATGCAGGCTATGGCAGGGCTTCCAAAAGGCATTTTCCTGCAGGATATTGCTGGGCTGCACACAGCAAGGGTGTCATAGGAATGCCTCCACAACATTGTCACACTTCCATGGCCTGTCCGATTGACAGATTTTTTGTCAATAGAACAGCTATGGGACCATCTGGGAAGCCAGCTTTGACAGTCTACAACATTGCACAATCTAGAGGCTCAGTTACAGCAAATGTGGACTGATATGCCATAGGAAACTATACAGAACTTGTATGTCTCCATGCCCACCCATATCACATCTTGTATCCAAGCTTAAGGAGGCCCAACAAGGTACTAGAGCCTCCTTTCAGGTGGTCAGTTTTCCACAAGAAATGATACTTATGCTCTGATATTGTAATCAATCACTTAGATCAATGTTACAATCACACATAGAAAGTTTTATTTGATTCCAACAACTACTTCTAGGTGCTTGATTTTTTGACAATTAGATTGATGAGATATTCGCAATGTGAACATTAAATGGGTTCATTCACATTTGTGATGTTTCCCTGCATGGCACTGTGTTGCGATGCGATTCCTTCAGCCCCGCAGGGATGAGAGGCAGTTTCCAAGTGAAAATTCCTTACATCCAGGGGTTTCCACATGGATTGCAGGGACGATATTGAGCCGTGATTCATGGCCCCATATTACCCTCGCCAGTGTGGAGGAGCCATGACTCTCCCTAGTGGCACTGTTGACTGAAGCACAACCGCGCTGTTAGACTTAATATAGGAACTTTGAACTTACCTGACCGGTCACTCAATGTATCAAACTCAAATTTTATGATTTTATGGCGGTGGGGAGAATGTCAGAAATCTAATGACATCCAAATCATCCCCCAAAGATCACGCAAAGGGTTCCTAATGTGGTGCAAGAAAAGGCCGGAAGCTTTTTCATATTAGATACAATGTTTTTTTTACTTAGGCCGGTTTCACACGGGCGACAAAATTGTGGAATTTTCTTGCGATGCAACAGCGCCACAAATCGCATGTATGTGAAGCCCATGCTTTCCAATGGGTTCCTTCACATTAGTGATGATTTGTAGGTTGCTACATTGTGAGTAAAAAAAATTGTGTGTTTCTAAATATTGCCACAATTCGCTATGTTTTGAAGCCCATGTTTCCCTTTGGAGCTTTCCTTTTTGTTGATCACATCACAGGAAAACATGTTTTTTTAAACTTGAGAACCAATCAGAGCCAGCGCTTCCCAGAGGTGGGGATTTTGAACCCCTGATCAGGAAGCGCTAGTTGAAAACTAAAAGCAAGTCTGCTGCAGCTGCCAAGGAGACATGCGTCAGAGACGGACAGCACCTCTTAGGTGATGTATTGTGTTTTTTTATTGCCGCCAGGGCTTATGTTCGGGGTGGGGCTTATATTTCAAGCCCCCCTGAAAATCCTCGCAAGAGTGCTACAAAATCGCGATATCCTCACGAGAAAATGCAGCGATATCGCACAGAACATAGATGCGATATTGCTGTGATTTTCTCGCAGCGATATCGCTATCGTTCGTGTGAAAGAGGCCTTAATATCATGAAACATGTTGTCAGTTTCATTATTTTCAAGTGTTGTTTGAGTATTTCCTACTGGATATTATGCAGTTCAGCTCCTCCAATCTGTCAGCCAATCGTTGTGATTGGACATCTCATACATCTCTGGGACTATTTAAGGGCAAGTATTGTTTTTTGTGTGTGAGGATTGGTTGTAGGTCATTTGGACCTTATTTATTCGTTTAGCTGTTATATGTACACTTAAATATATTATTCTTAAGGCCTCATGCCCACGGCCGGGTCGGATTCCGCCTGCGAAATATTGCAGCAGAATCAGACCCAGCGCCCCCCAGAGACCCTATACTCACCTCTCCGGATCCAATGTGAGTATCTCGCCCGGCAAGCTGGCGAGCATGAGTAGTGAAACGCATGACGCGCTGGTGCTGGGCTGTGACGTGGATTCCTGAAATACTTCCGCTGTGCCCACTGCATGGAATGTCGTGGGACCGATAGCTTCCATTGACTGCAATGGAAGCCGTTCGCACGATTTTTTGCACAGAATAGAGCATGTGGCGATTCTCCCCCACAAGCGGAAAATCGCTGTTGATTTCTGCTCATGAGCATGGGAGAATTGTATTACACAGCATTTCTATGAATGGACATTGCAGCGGGTGTTTGAATTCCGCAGCGATAATCCATCTGTGGGCATTCGGCCTTAGTGATATATGTTTTATCTTTTCAGAATTGTTAGTGTTTTTAAATCTTTGTGTCCTCAGTAAGGCCTAGTGCCCACGGCCGTGACGGGATCTGCAAGTGGAATTCCGCAGGGGAGCCCCTCACGGCGCCCGTTCAGAGACCCCATACTCACCTCCGGATCTGCTGTTCGATGTCCCGCATCCTGGTGCCAGCGCGCGATGCCCACAGCGTCACATGATGCGCTGGCTGGGTCATATGACGTGGGTGTCGGTGGGCGGGGAAGCGGTGATACTGTGGAAGATAACGTGAAAGACGGCTCCCATTGACTGCAATGGAAGCCGTCAGTGCGTACACCCGCGGGTGATTACAGGTGATTTCACAGGGTGGAATTCCGCACCGTGAGCAGTGCGCTATTAGGTTCAATAGAATCTAATAGCTGCGGGTCAACGCCGCGGATTTCCGACGCGTGACACGCGTCGGAAATCTGCCCGTGGGAATTAGTCCTAAAGCTTATATATACATATCACCGAGGCAGATAAGTTCCCTTGTATTGAAAATGTTTCACCGTAGGGAACCACAAAATATTAAAACATAACGTTTATTAGTTCGCAAAAAGAAAAGAAAAAAGAGGAAATTTTGTGCGTGATAAATGTGACAAAGTATTCTCTATGCTAGTCAAATAAAAAAGAGATGGGGTCTGTTCGTTTCTTTTCTGTCCTTGAGCTAATACAATATCTTCGTAGCAGGAGTATTGTATTATCCAATATACCTTACATGGAGTTTGTGTTTGTAAACGTTATGACAATGGTCTACAGATTTTAATCTTCGCAATTTACTGGAATTTGTTGCTTTATTAAAAGAGAAGATAGAGTATATCATTGACCATTGTACACAAGACACCAGAATAATACAGGGTATTGTCCCCACTTAACTGCTGTGTATTATTATAAACAATGGAGCTTTACTATCTGTCTTCCCAATTTTCTCGCGGCTTTTTTACCGTATTGAGATGAAGTGTCTTATTAGATATACCTCTTCATTGTCTAGGGATTTGTATTAGACTCAAGTAGTTTGCCAAAAACAAGAAAAATGGCAAAGACGGAAATATCTTTGGATACATATATATATATATATATATATATATATATATATATATATATATAGAGTCTATTATGAGAGTGGCATTTACTTCTGTCATACTTAGGGCGGATTCACACAGGCATATTTGCGTATTCAAAATTTGAGCATGCAATACGCAGAGAACAGAACCCATTGATTTCAATGGGTTCATTCTCACTTTTTTTTTTGCATGCGTGTTGCACACCAAAGGTCTCACTGAAGTCCAATGGGGCGTGCAAATATGCACGCAATGCACAATGGGATGCGCAATATCAACTTATCAACAAATTACAGACAATATTTTCACAGACATTGGAAAAACATATGGAATGATAAAGTGATAGCTGTTTCTATGTCAGCTACTCATAAGAGCTCATTACCAGCATTTACTATGAGCTGTAAAATGACGATAATTACAGTCATAATAAGCTGCTGGAGTACTAACAGCCTCACAGAAGAACAGATGCATCCATTTTTTTAATGAACACAGGTAAAAGTGCCCTATCTTTGCAGCCTGTCTGTCTGGGAATTTCTGGACAGTTGGCAACCTTGCCCAATATAAGATGGGCCACAAGAGGTCACTATAACTAACAAGGGCCACAGGGGGGAGTAAAACTAAGAAGGGCCACAGACTCAATATGTTTAAGGGGAGCTACAGAGGGTGATTATAACTAAGAAGTGTCATATGAGGTCAGCATAACTAAGAAAGGCCACAGAGAGGCACAATTTACCAACTGCATTGTAGTTGCTATCAGGCCACGGTCAGATGAGCGTGCTTTTTGTGCGCGTAAAATGAACATTTCTAAAAGAACCAATGGGTTCCTATAGACGTGTGCATATGCGCTGAATTAGGTGCGCAAAATGCCACGCACCTGAGAAAGATAGGGCATGCACTGTCTTCGGTATGCAATGGGTCAAGAGTTTTTATTGACTCCTATGAGAGCAGGAGTTAATGGAAACTCCTGTGCAGGGAATAGCTTCCCCGCTGCTTACAGCAGGGCATTTAATAGGTGCTTCTGGCCAGCTCAGTATTCCTCCTGCTCCCCTGCCGCGCAATTCCCCAGCAGCAGGGGACAGTAGGGGACTTTCCCCACCTCTCTCCACCAGGAATTTCCCTATTGCAGTGAGAGGGAGGGTGGGGTTACAGGGCTTCCCTGAAAGCATGGGAGGAGGGGGCGGGGCTAGACAGATCACCCTCTAGCCCTGTCCCCTACAGTTTTCTATAGGGATTCTCACTCCTGCCCTCCCATGAACTAGTGCCATTTAACGACAAGTGAACAAACCTACAATGATTTTTACTCCTGCTGAAACTGAACGGCAGGATTCTTCTTGTTAGTCATTCAGTCATTAGCTTGCATGAAGATATAATGATAATTGTTCACTTTTGTTCGTTTGAGCAAATTTTGAGCGCCGATTGTTATGTGTAAACGGGCCATTAGCTGTACTATTGACAAAGGTATTAGGATGCAGATGTGAAATTTCTAAAACTGTTTCTCTGTTAGGTGACAAATATAAAGATGTGTCAGTTAAAAAACAAAAACTGGTACAACATATCTTATCATTTATACAATGCAGACGAGTGTCCTGGTGTTATTGTGTGCCTCCTGACCTGAACCAGGGCACCATCGGAATCAGTAGACCCAGGACTGGGTCATAAATGCGCCCATAATATACTCTTGTAAAAATATTTACTTGACTACATTGAAAACACATTATATCATGGTGTCTGGTCCCTGCCTATCAGCTCAGATAAAAGTGAAGGTTATAGAAGGAGCCTGCAGAGGAAAAAAACAGGTGATAATTCCATATACAAGTCATATAATAGCCAGAAATGGTTATTCTTCATGTACACACACAACAGCTGATTCTGAAAAGTCACCTGAAAAGTTACATAAACTTTAAAGGGAGCACCTAGTGGATTTAGTCCAGGCTCGCCCCATCTGAAACATCTTGTGAATTCATTGCTGCGCTATACAAAACCATATGTCCAGGCTGAAACCACATGTCCAAGCGAGAATTAAACAAAATATGTTTCACGTATAACAATCTGGTTTTACTCTCTAGACAGTGAATGTCTGTATAACAGATGTGCACTTTGCCAATACAGAAATAAAATCTGCCAAATCAATATGCAAAGTTGATAATGTTGTCCCTTCAATTTATTTACCAGTCAGTTTCAAGCAAACATCTGGAAGCACAGTTATTAGATCTCATCATTAAGAAGAAAGTTGCCATGTTTCCAGTAAATAAGACATTTATGATGGGATGAGCTGAACGCGTCTTAGTAGCAGATGTTTATATGCTCATTAAAATCAGATGATGTTTTCTGCCGTCTCTAATTCTTGGAAGTGTGTTATCATCTGCAGCACTCCAGAGGAAGTCAGCGGTACTTGCTTCAGTACTCTCACACACATTCTAAAATACAACTCGGATAGTTAAGAAAAGTCTTACCCTATACTGCATCGTTCTCCAAATTGTCCTCTTTAAAAGCATACAATATATAAAAGAGAAGAAAATGAGAAGTTAATAATAGCAAACAATATGTCTATAAGGCTAAGCATGCTACATTTTATAACTGCAGGATCAAGGGAAAATGTTCTCTTCCCCACAGCGATCACTTATTAGATGTCATTAGTGTGACTACATAGGACAGCTAGCCGCAGATGTCTGTCTGGTTGCTATGAGTTACAGAGTTCCACTGTCATTTCCAATGCCGGCTTCTGTTTAATACATCTATAACACGAGCGGCTCCTGATTATAGCCTGTCACACACAGCGTTTTGTATCCCAAGCCCGGTGCTATCCATAGTCACAAGCCTCTGCATGGATTTAGTAATATGTATCAATTTTTATACTAAGCAGGATTTAGAGCTCTCATACTTGAGGTATGTTCCCACGCTGCAGATTGGTTACAAATTAGTAGATTCGGAACAGAAAAAAGTGCAGTTTAGGGCTTAAACACACGGGCGTGTTTTTGGCCCATTTTGCTGTCGTGATCTTCACAGGAAGCCATTGATTTCAATGGTTTAATTTTCACTATTGGGATTCCTGTGCGTTAATACTACGGGCGGGTTTGAATAGTCGAAAAAAAAATAGCACTGGTTCATGTGCTAACACGCCTGCCCGTCTGTTTAAAGACCCATTTACATGTAAAGATTATCGTTCAAAATTTGTTCCAACAACCGAAAATGAGCGATAATCGTTACATGTAAATGTGGGCATCTTGCAGTTTTCACTTGAACGATGATTTTAAGGTGAACTTAAAATCCATCCTGTAGCTAGTGAGAGATAAAGTATCTCTCAATAGACCGCAGGCTATGATCTCCACAGGAGGCGGCAGATAAAATTGCAATCTGCCAGCAGGCATGAAGAGAACAAAGCAGCTGTGTGCAAACTTGGGTGTGTGCTTATTCACACGCTGGGCTCTGCAAACAGCTCCAGGAGGCCCTTTTACATGCAAATGTAGATGATAAAGTGTTAATGGCCATTAATATACATTAACACTTTATGTAAATAGATCGCAAAATCTTTTTATCTTTCAGTCGTTTGAAAGATTATCTTTGCATGTAAATGAGCCTTAATCCTTTACGTACATTACAGTGCATGTGAATGAAGTTTAACAAATCACACAGCACACATGTTGTGAAATCAAATTACAAATATACAATGGGTGAAAAACATAACCAGACGGTTTTGTACTGGATTTCTGGCCACTAGGTAGTGGATTATGAGTTTAGTTAGGGGTGACTTCAGAAGACCGCACTTGCGTGCGCATTGCACAGTAAATAGAGCCAATTACTTTTAATGGGTTCTTTCTCACGTTTTTTTTTGGGGCATGCAAAAAAAACAAAACTCAACATGCTCTGTGCACTTGCACCACTTGCACACCTAAGGCACCATAGGGGTCTATGCGCACCCGATCTCCATAAAATTGCGCAATGAGCTGCACTATTTTGTGGGAATATCAATAACACTGGGTACTAATTAGGCTGCAAAGCCTTTTCAACCACAGCGTGCGACATGGTCTCTAGCAGTGCAAAAAGTACAGCAAAACACATGTGATAGCACAACCTTCACAGCGCAAAAAGCCGTGATCCCGCTTGCGTTTTTATGCTTATGCTAAACTGAAGCCGCTATAAAGGTCCTTTTATGCAAATGTGAGTGCAAAAAAAGGAGATGTGAACAAACCCATTGAAATCAAAGTGTTCTATTCTCTGCATATTGTGCGTGCATGTGAAGCTGCCCTAACTGGGCAATCTGTCAGATACCCAGTTACAGAAAATACAGTCCTCTCCTGGGACCCAAATCATGAAGAGGACATTAAACAGTCATATGACCAGTAGAGGCAGCGGCATTGCCACAGTCTCTGTTCTATACACAGTACCTGTAAGTATGGCTGTCTACTGTGTACAGAAATACTTTAGTGAATCATGTCAGGTAAAGAAGTAATGACACCTGAGAATATAACTAATTAAGTTTAGTCATATCCTATATTCTGCCTATATTGTGAATTTCATTCCTGCATAGCTGTTTACTTTGGCTGTAAATTCATGCAGAAGTCAATACACAGCAGCTCCCATTATTAATCAGCAGGTATATGCTGAAGATTTATTTTAAACATTATAGGAACTGCACTTGTTTGCAATGATTTATTTGCTGCAAACATCGGTTCATAAATAAACAGCAGCATTTCTAATGGCATAGCACCATGGTGATAATTAGTGCCTATTACTGCTAATATGCGCTATACATTTAAGGAAAGTCTAAGAAATACTATTTTCAATGAGAAATTAAACCTATAAGGTAAAAAAAAAGTTGATGTGAACTTAAAGCACTTCTTTACAAATGTTTTTGTATGTTATTAAAAACAGAAAACAAACTAAAATGAAAAGATGACACATATTAAACAGCCACCAATGTCACACAGCAGAAGATAGGGTCACTCGCAGATTGTGGTAATATCAGTCTCACTGTAACTCGTTAGTGACCTTGTGTTGCTGTGCAGCATTAGCCTAATATGTAAAACTACTGGTGAATTTATCTGTAAAAATGCCTCTATTTTCTGGTCGTTGAAATAAATGAATTATTGCTGTCAATATAAATAAAAACCTAACCCTTAACCCTTTCCAATCCAATTTTGAGTTCAAGGTTTCTAAGAGGCTTTCTCTTTTCGCTGTTATACAACGATGCCATCTGCTGGCTAAAACCAGTGTGTGTGCACCAGAGAGGCTCCAACAGCGGAGTGGCTGGCAATAGATGGTTAGAATACCCTGTCGGACGTCTTCTGACATTGGAGCTGTACAAGCTTCAATCAGAATCTAGGAAGGCGTCGGACATTGGATTGGAAAGGGTTAAGGCTTCGTTTATATATATTTTTGGGTGCATTAAAGATGCCATGAAACATTGCCCAAAAGCTACAATAATATAAACTGACAGTTACTGTTTTTAGGCAGTTTTGGTCTACATGTAAGTCTAAATAGAAAACATTCTAGAAAGAATCCAAAACTAGAGTATGATGAGTTCCTAAATAATGCAATAAATAACTATGAAATGGGAAAAATGTACTTAGCCACGTACTCTAGAATCCCTACTCAAATTGCACTGAAAAATTGCCATACATGCTATGTACTATAGTTCTATTTTGTATTTTGGAAACTTTTTACACTTCGCTTTGGAAAAGTATCTAGAAAATGTAATGTGGCTAAGATTAAATGTAAAATACGCCAGATTTATTAAGGACATTATTTTAGAGGAAAATATTCCTGTAGAGCAAGGTATATTGCTATATTGGTATGTTGCGGTGGTGTAGGGAGAGAAAAGAGCTAACGTAGCAAGCAGCAAATTTGTGCCAAATTTGCACACAGAGTGCGCCACTGTGAGATATTTTGTGCAGTGCCTGTCAGTATTGTCTAGTTTTAAGCTGTCTAATGTTAGGACAATAATAAAAAATCTGCTGATATATGTGATGAGGACTTCATGTTCTCCTCTTAACTACTGGCAAATTTCAAGACTCTGTGATTTTAACAAGCAAAAACAACTAAAATGCCTCTGAAATGTGACTAATACATAAATGCTGGGTCACATCAGCATAACGCTTCCTCCAAATATAGAGGGAAATTTAACAAATCCTGTAAGCCAGTATTCTGGTATAAAAAGTTGCAATGTTTTGCACAAATTCCACTTGCTCAAAAATGTGAGAATTTTAGGCCCTTTTGCGCCCCATTCGCCATGTTTCTAAAAGTTGGCGTTTAAAAAAAAAGGAGGTGTAGCCTCATTGTCCCATAAGATTTACTATAATTTATGCCACAAGCTGGTGTATGTCCACTGGTGAAGATCCATTAGACGTCCCTCAGAAATGCGGCTAGTTGAATATGGGGCATATGGAGAGTAGCAGCAACCACTGCTGGTGTAGATAGATGAAGGGCAATACATAGCTGTTTTTGTGAAAAAAATTTCTGGCTTGTAAAAAATGCCATGAATTTCATATTTCATATTGTGTACAAGTATTTTTGTCTGTATTTATTTTTTTGATACAGACATTTCTGTTCCGTATTTTCGTTATACATTTTTCCAGTCCTATACAGAAGCCTATGGGAAAATACCTCAAATAAACGCCCCACCTAGAGTATGCTGCATTTTGATACAAATGAGCACAAAAAAAACCAACAAAAGTGAAGAAAAATGTCACACAAAAAAATGTCCCTTAGGCTGCATTCAGACGAACGTATATCGGCTCGGTTTTCACGCCGAGCCGATATACGTTGTCCTCGTGTGCAGGGGGGGAGGATAGAAGAGCCAGGAGCAGGAACTGAGCTCCCGCCCCCTCTCTGCCTCCTCTCCGCCCCTCTGCACTATTTGCAATGGGGAGAGGTGGGGCAGGGGCGGGGCTAAGTTTTGAGAATTAGCCCCACCCTCTGCTCGCCTCTCCCCATTGCAAATAGTGCAGAGGGGCGGAGAGGAGGCAGAGAGGGGGCGGGAGCTCAGTTCCTGCTCCTGGCTCTTCCATCCTCCCCCCCTGCACACGAGGACAACGTATATCGGCTCGGCGTGAAAACCGAGCCGATATATGTTCGTCTGAATGCAGCCTTAGGATTGAAGCGTGTCTACAACATTTACACTCTCTACATTTAGACCCCTGTATGCAAGTTAATAGATTCTATATGCAGCTATTTAAAATGTTAACAATGGCCCAAGTATCTCTTTCAGAGTAAGGGGTTAATGGGTTTGTCTGAACTACTGATGATCCATCTTCAAGATAGGCCATCAGTAGTTGATTGGAGAAGGTCCACTAATTGGATGCCTGTTATCCAGGAAGCTTACAGCTCTGGTCACATTGCAGCAGCCCAGGTTGTTAATGAATTCATTGAATTCAACAGGAGTTACCAACCGGGGTCTCTGAAATGTGCATGGCACTCTCAGCTTCCGGCTCTATACATACTGTCAACAGCCCAGAAAACAGCTGATCACCGGGGGTTTCAAGTGATGGATCCTCACCAATCAACTATTGATAACCTATCCAGAGGGTAGGTAATTAATAGTTCAGCCAAGGACAACCCTGTAAGAGAGATGTGTATAGACAGAATAAGTTTACAAATTAGTCATCAAATCCATGTATTGCCATTTTCTCATGAGAGGGATATTATTTACAGTACATAAAACAGGAAAAAACCTACAGGCATTGGCTTAAAATCCCTATTTCTGTCTAGATAGAATCAGACAGCATGGTTAGTGCATGTCTGAAGATATATAAACCTGTCAACCTGCTCAGTCAGTGAGTCTCCACATAATTAATTATAGGCAAACAATAAAACATTATGTCATTAATCATGTCAGAGCAAAAAACTACATTGACTCTGTTAAAGTGTATAAAGTAGCTATAGTGTGTAAGTGTATATCTATACAACAATGCACCAAAGAAAGCAAATGTACAAAGCAACTAAAATGGCTTAAAGGGGTTTGCTGTGGAAATACTATTGAGGACTTGTCCTCAGGATAGGTCATCAATAGCTATAGTTGATCGGCTGGGGTCCACCTCT
The DNA here is from genome assembly GCF_035609145.1 of Eleutherodactylus coqui. Classification (NCBI taxonomy): domain Eukaryota; kingdom Metazoa; phylum Chordata; class Amphibia; order Anura; family Eleutherodactylidae; genus Eleutherodactylus; species Eleutherodactylus coqui. Next base: position 404,488,192 of record NC_089837.1, read on the forward strand.
CGGGACCCCAACCAATCAGCTGTGCACCGACCTCCCATGTAGTGGCCGGAACTTGTAACTGCAGACACGTAGTTACAAGTGCTGGCCACTGCACGGAGGCTGGCTCGGAGGCTTCCGCTCAGATCTCTGTTTATCGAGGCACTGACAGCATGCACTCGCCCGATCAACTATTGATGACCTATCTTGATGATAGGTCATAAATAGTATTTCCACGGAAAACCCCTTTAATTTCTTTATTGGAGCAGTGCCTAAAGTATCCTTCAAACCATTAGGATCCATAATATTTTCATAGTGGCGAGCCCAGAAAGCTTAGTTTAAACTTTTTCATGGATCTATCCTTTATTTATACAAAAGGAAAACAGTTGGGTAAAAATGAGACTACTTTGTAGACTTTATTCTGTAAGCTCATTTGTATATGACTATTGAATGGATATTATGGGAAAAAACATACCAGTCTGTCCATACTAGTTCCAGCAGCAGTTGTAGGTTTTTCATGTAAACTGTAGGGTTTGAAATATAAGTTATGCCTTACGGAGAATGATCTCAATGTTCTTGTTGAATGAAGTGATTTAGGTTGGCCACATCCAAGAAATACCTGAACAGATGAAGACAAATGACAGAAATTACTTGCATTACATTAAGTTTCTTGACAATACTTTTTGAACAGGTCTTAAATAGAGATGAGCGAGCACCAAAATGCTCGGGTGCTCGTTACTCGAGACGAACTTTTCGCGATGCTCGAGGGTTCATTTCGAGTAACGAACCCCATTGAAGTCAATGGGCGACTCGAGCATTTTTGTATATCGCCGATGCTCGCTAAGGTTTTCATTTGTGAAAATCTGGGCAATTCAAGAAAGTGATGGGAACGACACAGCAACGGAAAGGGCAGGCGAGGGGCTACATGTTGGGCTGCATCTCAAGTTCCCAGGTCCCACTATTAAGCCACAATAGCGGCAAGAGTGCCCTCCCCCAATGGTTCCCCAGAGGAACCATTGCTGCCCATTCTGGGCAGGGGCCCGAGAACAGTTCCTGGGAGTCTGCCTGCTCCTCAGAATGTGTCATTGTAATGGAGTGAGGAGGCTGGGAGGAAGGAGGAGCAGCAGCCAGAGGATTCAGAGTTGCAGCAGTGGACGGCGTAGAACTCTGGGTGGTCGATAGATTGCTGGATGCACTTTCTGCCATCCACGACAGGACCTGCTCACACTGCTCATTTTCTAATAAAGGTCTACCGCGTGGACCCATTAATTGTGAGATTAATCTGGGGACACCAGAAACGTGCCTCTCTCCTAATCCCGCAGCAGTCGGCTGTGATACACCTGGATCAGGAGCTCGGCCTGTGCCCACACCCTGACTTGGGCCTCCGCGTCCTCGGCCGCGTCCACGTCCTCTAGGCCTACCCCTACCCCTCAGCATGGTGTATTACCAGTAGTGCAGAAACAGAACGCTGTAATTAAATGTGCCGCTTATTGGCCTGTGGTTGGAGGCTGACTTCGCTTACGGAACGCACAGCAGAGCCAGGAAAGAATTTTGCGCAAGCCTGTAGTGAGACCTAGGTGCGTATGACTGAGCTAGTGGAATTCACAGCGCAGAAGCAGTCAAGTGTCCAAAGGCCACTAGTAGGCCTTAAGTATTTTGCTTCTATTTTTTTAAAGGCTGAGCTGAGACAGCAGACAGATACTGTAGGCAGTGTATATATGTATACTGTTTCCCTCTGGACGGGATGACGGCGGTGATGTAACGGGCAACGCAGAGCCAGGAAAGAATTTTGCGTAATTAGCTGCATAATAATTAGGACTACTACCCCCAGCAGAGACGCAGTACACTCAAGACGATCACAGGCAGCCCAAAGATAGTATTTTTCCCAAATTTGTTTGAAAAAGCCCACTGCCTATATAGACAGTATATCTCTTTCCCTGCCTCACCAGTACTGGCCCTATACTATGTACAAGGACTGCAGACTGTTTCCCTCTGGACGGGATGACGGCGGTGATGTAACGGGCAACGCAGAGCCAGGAAAGAATTTTGCGCAAGCCTGCTGTAACACTTAGCTGCGTAATAATTAGGACTAGTATCCCCAGCAGAGACGCAGTACACTCAAGACGATCACAGGCAGCCCAAAGATAGTATTTTTCCCAAATTTGTTTAAAAAAGCCCACTGCCTATATAGACAGTATATCTCGTTCCCTGCCTCACCAGTACTGGCCCTATACTATGTACAAGGACTGCAGACTGAGGACGCACTGCTCTGCACGCCCGATATACAAAAAAAAAATGTGCAACACTGCAAAAAGCAGCCTCAACAGTACTGCACAGGGTCAGATGTGGCCCTAAGAAGGACCGTTGGGGTTCTTCAAGCCTAAAATAACTCCTAACGCTCTCCCTATAGCAGCTCCGGCACCAGCAGCACTGTCCCTGATCTATGTCAGAATGCATCTGTGGCGAGCCGCGGGCGGGGCAGATTTAAATACTCGGGTGACACCTGATCTCACCAGCCACTCACTGCAGGGGGGTGGTATAGGGCTTGAACGTCGCAGGGGGAAGTTGTAATGCCTTCCCTGTCTTTCTATTGGCCAGAAAAGCGTGCTAATGTCTCAGAGATGAAAGTGAAAGTAACTCGAACATCGCGTGGTGCTCGCCTCTAGTAACGAGCATCTCGAACACCCTAATACTCGAACGAGCATCAAGCTCGGACGAGTACGTTCGCTCATATCTAGTCTTAAACCTCATTCCTGTCACCTAACACTTGTAAGGCTGTGATACCTGTATGAAGGCAGAACACTGCTGAGGCCAGCGCCAATGTGGATAGACAGCTCTGGAATGGCAGGGGATTAAATGGGTGTGCAATGTTTATGTTCTTTTATTTTCAGCATTTCCTGCCTTTAAAAAAACATTGTTTTATCCCAGAGAACCCCTTTAACTTAATTGCCAGTTAAACTGTGAGGCTCCTGCTCTAAACTTTGCTGTAGAGTCCTTTGAATCCTAGTTAAAGTGAAACTCCTGGCTTCAGGGAAAGTTTTTAGAATTAGTAAAACGGACCTAATAAGTTCATTTAAAATGCTGTGTGTGTTAATCATTTCACTCTGGTTGTTCAGTTGTAAGTTTCTACTATACTTTGTTCTCTGTAAGTCCCTAATGCCACAAGAAATAGTGACTACTGCTACAACATGTGACCTAATAACTATGTCTAAATATATCAGGGGACAATACAGAGATGTCTCCCATCATCTATTTATACCCAGGAATGTGACTGCAATGTGACTGCAATCTACGACTAGATGGTAATGGTGATGGTGAATTCGCTAAAAGAGTTCAAGAGGGGTCTGGACGCCATTCTTTAAAGTAACAATATTACATATTATAGTCACTAGATTATTTGAGAGGGGTTGTTCATCCCGGTTGTTATTCTGACCGCTAGATTTGGAAGGTATTTTTTCCCTACAATGAAAATTGGTTTCTACCTAGAGATGAGCGAGTATACTCATAGTAACATAGTAACATAGTATGTAAGGCTGAATGAAGACAATGTCCATCTAGTCCAGCCTGTCTATCCTACTGTGTTGATCCAGAGGAAGGCAAAAAAAACCAAGGCCAGAAGCCAATTAGCCCTTTTGGGGGAAAAATTCCTTCCCCACTCCCTAATGGCAATCAGACTGTTCCCTGGATCAATCCCTAATAGTTCCTACCTGCCTGTAAACCAGGATTGACACCTAACCTAATATTTATATCCTGTAATATCCTTCTTTTCCAGAAAGACATCAAGTCCCCTTTTAAACTCCTCTATGGATTTTGCCATCACCACTTCCTCCGGTAGAGAGTTCCACAGTCTAACTGCTCTTACAGTAAAGAATCCCCTTCTATGTTGGTGATGAAACCTACTTTCCTCTAATCGTAGCGGATGTCCTCTTGTTACCGTCGTGGTCCTGGGTGTAAACAGATCGTGGGAGAGATCCATGTGTTGTCCCCTCATGTACTTATACATGGTTATTTGGTCGCCTCTTAACCTTCTTTTTTCTAGAGTAAATAGTCCCAATTTGGATAGCCTCTCTGGGTATTCCAGTCTCGTCATTCCATGTATTAGTTTAGTTGCCCTTCTTTGAACCCCCTCAAGCACTGTGACATCTTTCCTGAGCACCGGTGTCCAGAATTGTACGCAGTATTCCATGTGAGGCCTGACAAGTGCCTTATATAATGGAAGGATAATGTTCTCGTCCTTCGCCCCTATACCTCTTTTAATGCACCCCAAGATTTTATTTGCCTTTGCAGCAGCTGACTGGCATTGGTTACTCCAGTTTAGTCTATTATCCACTAATACCCCCAGATCCTTTTCCATATCACTTTTCCCTAGTGGTACCCCATTAAGTGAATATTAGTGACATCCGTTTCTCCTGCCCATGTGCATAGTCTTACATTTTTCAACATTGAACTTCATTTGCCATTTTTCTGCCCAAGCCCCCAGCTTATCCAGGTCCGTTTGTAGCCGCACATTGTCCTCCGTTGCATTAATTATATTGTATAATTTTGTGTCATCTGCAAATATTGATATTTTGCTGTGCAGCCCCTCTATCAGGTCATTGATAAATATGTTGAACAGAGTGGGGCCTAATACTGAACCCTGTGGCACCCCGCTAGCGACTGTGGTCCAATCAGAGTATGAGCCATTTATTACCACCCTCTGCTTTCTATCATTGAGCCAATTTTTTACCCACTTACACACGTTTTCGCCCAGTCCGAGCTGCCTCATTTTGTATATTAGCCTATTATGTGGCACGGTGTCAAAGGCTTTAGAGAAGTCCAGATATACGAGATCAATAGATTCTCCCTGGTCCAGCTTAGAGCTTACTTCATCGTAGAAACTGATCAGATTTGTCTGACATGAGCGACCCTTCATGAATCCATGCTGGTGAGGAGTTATTCCCTTAATCTCCTTGAGGTACTCATCGATGGCGTCTCTCAGAATCCCCTCGAAAATTTTTCCCGTTACTGAAGTGAGACTTACTGGCCTGTAGTTACCAGGCTCACTTTTGCTCCCTTTTTTGTAAATTGGAACCACGTTGGCAATGTGCCAATCCAATGGTACTACACCGGTTTTGATAGTGTCTAGAAATATTAGGTATAGCGGCCTAGCTATCTCGTCACTTAGTTCCCTTAGTATCCTTGGGTGTAATCCATCTGGGCCCGGCGATTTATCAATTTTAGTTTTCTTTAGACGCTTCCGCACCTCCTCCTGCGTTAGGTATGAGATATTTTGTGAGGGGTTCGTTTTATTCCCCTGCATCTCGTGTGGCATTTCCTTTTCTTTGGTGAATACACTTGAGAAGAAACTGTTTAGTAGATTTACTTTCCCTTCGTCATCATCAATGATTTCTCCTGCATTGTTTTTTAAAGGGCCAGCGCTCTCCCTGCATATCCTTTTGCTGTTAATGTAGTTGAAAAATAGTTTCGGGTTGTTTTTGCTCTCTTTGGCGATCCGTCTTTCTGCTTCCTCCTTGGCAGTTTTGATCGTATCTTTGCATATTTAGTTTTTTTCCCTGTATGATTTTAGCGCTTCTTCGCTGCCTTGTTGCTTTAGTAGTTTGAACGCTTTCTTTTTTTCGTTTATTGCCCCTCTTACCGTCTTGTCGAGCCACATTGGTTTCCTTTTAGCTGAGTTTCTTTTATTTTTAAAGGGAATGAACTGCTCACATGAGGCGATTAGGATCCTTTTGAACTTTTCCCATTTGTCCTCCGTACTGATATTTTTGAGGATGTTGTCCCAATTAATGTTACCGATAGTAGTTCTAAGCTCATCAAATTTTGCTTTACTAAAGTTTAGTTTCTTTGTCACTCACTGATAAGGCTTCCTATTGATTGACAGCTGGAAGTTGATTATATTGTGGTCACTGTTCCCCAAGTGCCCCTCAACCTGCACCCCCGTTATTCGGTCCGGTTTGTTGGTTAGTACTAGGTCCAGAATGCCCCTCCCTCTTGTTGGTCCCTGCACAAGTTGGTTCAGGTAATTGTCTTTAATTACTCTCAAGAATTTGTCACCCCTGTGAGATTTGCAGGTTTCCTTCTCCCATGTTATATCTGGGTAATTAAAGTCCCACATGATAATTACTTCGTTTCGCTTTGACACCTCTTCTATCTGCCTTAGTAGTAAGTTTTCAGTTTCTTCTGTTGCTTTTGGTGGTCGATAGAAGACCCCTATCAGGATTTTGTTATTTTTTCCTCCCTGTATTTCTACCCACAGAGATTCCACCTGTTCGTCTCCTATCCCTATATCCTCCCGTAGCCTCGGCTTCAAGTTGGATTTGACGTACAGACATACCCCTCCCCCTTTCTGGTTCCTTCGGTCTCTTCTGAAGAGATTGTACCCCTGCAAATTCACCGCCCAATCGCACTTATCATCAAGCCATGTTTCCGTAATTCCGACTATATCATAGTTTTCATCAGTCATTCTCGCTTCAAGCTCACCCACTTTACCAATCAGACTTCTTGCATTCGTGGTCATACAATTTATATCATTTTTTTTGTTTTTTAAATTTGTTTTGTTGCTATTCGTACTTATGGCTAATCTATCAGTTCTAACTGTACTAACCCCAACCCCTGCTCGACCCCTATTCCCTTTGCTTGGACCCGGATCGCTAGTTACACTGGCTACCCCACTATTTCTCATTTTACCCTCCCCTCCAGTCCCTAGTTTAAACACTCCTCCAGCCTTCTAGCCATCTTTTCCCCCAGCACAGCTGCACCCTCCCCATTAAGATGCAGCCCGTCCCTACGTTAGAGCCTGTAGCCGACAGCAAAGTCAGCCCAATTCTCCAGGAACCCAAATCCCTCCTTCTTACACCAACTCCGGAGCCACTTGTTTACCTCCCTAGAATCCTGCTGCCTTTCTAGTGTGGCTTTAGGTACAGGTAGTATTTCCGAGAAAACTACCCTGGAGGTCCTCGCCCTAAGCTTGGACCCTAAGTCCCTGAAATCATTTTTGAGGGCCCTCCATTGACCTCTAACTTGTTCATTGGTGCCAACGTGCACCATGACCGCTGGATCCTCACCAGCCCCTCCCAGTAATCTGTCAATCCGATCCGCAATGTGTCGAACTCGAGCGCCAGGAAGACAACACGCCGTTCGACGATCCCGGTCTTTATGGCAGATTGCCCTCTCTGTCCCCCTAATAATTGAGTCCCTCACCACTAGAACCTGTCTAGCCTGCCCTGCGCTCCCCGTCTCACTGGAGCAGTCATCCCCCTGGCGTTCAGAGGGCATGTCGTGCTGCAGCGGTGCTGGCTCTGTAATGGCATCGCCCTCATCTGCCAACGTTGCAGACATGTTGGGTTGTGCCAGTTCAGGACCAGCCTCCCTGGATCTATTCCCTCTACGCCTCCTTCTATCTGACACCCAGCTGACTGCCTGCTCCCCCTGCACTTCCGTACTACCATCCGCCATCGCCTCTACCCCAGCGAGTGCCTGCTCAGTGAGCACCAAACTCCTTTCCATGATGTCAATCGCTCTCAGTGTTGCCAGTTGCCCATTTAGATCCAGAATTTGGGCTTCTAAATGTGCGACATGCACGCATCTTGCGCAACAGTATGCACCCTCGATCGGCTGATCAAGGACCGCATACATTGCACAAGTAGCACACTGGATGACATTGCCAGACATGGAGCTCATCCTAATGGGGATCTACAATTTACTTGTGGAAGTAGTGAAGATAGACTTGTTCACACTCCGCTCACACGCTGCTATAATCGCTCACACGCTGCTGCAACCGCTGACCCGCTGCTGCAACCGCTGACCTGCTGCTGCAACCCCTCATCCGCTGCTGCAACCCCTCACCCGCTGCTGCAACCCCTCAACTGCTCACACGCTGCTGCAACCGCTCACACGCTGCTGCAACCGCTTACACGCTGCCGCTCTCGCGCAACCTCTTACCCGCTGACACTTATGCGCAACCAGTCACAAAAATTTTTTTTTTAATTTATTTATTTATTTATTTTTTTACCCCCCTCACAAACACTTAGACCCCCAGACACAGACACACACAGAAGACACAACTAACCAGATACACAGAAGACACACACTTAGCTCACAAACACACACAGAATATACTTATCAGCTCCTCCACTCCTCCACTCCTCCTGGTGACGTCACCCACTGTCCCGGCGGCCGCTCACTCTGCCCTCCTGTCTCAGCTGCTCCGTTCTGGTCCCCTCCGCTGCTGCTGGTGCTAGACTCCTGGTGGCCTCTTGGCGCTGGCTGCTGCGCTCCGGTCTCTCCGGTCTTCTCCTTGCTGCCCCCGCACCTGCTTCGGCTGCTGCCCCCGCACCTGCTTCGGCTGCTGAGCTGCTCCGCTGTCCCCTTCAGCCCCCCGCTCGTGCCTCCATCTCGTGCCGCTGCTCCTGGCGTCTGACGTCACTTCCGGTTAGAAAACCTTACTCAAGCGAGTAGTGCCTTAGCCGAGTATCTCCCCGCTGGTCTCTAAAAATTCGGGGTCCAGCGGGGGTCGGGGAGTGGCGGGGGAGAGTGGGGAGGAACAGAGGGGAGATCTCTCTCTCCCTCTCTCTTCCCCGCTCCCCCCTGCTCCCCGCCGCAACTCACCTGTCCCCGGCGTCGGCCCCCGAATAATGTGCCTTAGCGAGTATACTCACTCATCTCTATTTCTGCCCCATGTTTTATTTGCCTTCCTCTGGATTAACTTTGCACAATGGGCAGAATAGGATGGACGTGTCTTTTTTCAGGCCCAAAACCTATCTATGTTACTGGCCTGTATAGGAGAAGTTGTCAAAATTACGCCCGCTTCTCTGACATCGCTCAGTGCTGCATCTTACAGATTTACAGCTGTACATTACACTATTAGACTGAGAACTATATGCTTCTTTAAGGCAATTCTCCGAGTTTTGTGGTCCAAGTGCAGGAGGAAAAAATCAAAATGAAGAAGAGAGATCTCGTTATTAAGTTGTTTTCAGAGCGTATTTTCACTAATACAGTAGTTCACTCTTTTTATCTGCCCATAATGCAGAGCTAATGTAAGGGCCCTTTTACACTGAAGATTATTGTTCAGATCTTCATGGGATCGCGGGAATCTGAACGCTGATCGTTCAATGTAAATGCCTGCACGATCTGAACAATAATTTCATGCAGACATAAAAATCAAATGATGATCTGTGTTTGTAAACAGGCAGTTGTTGATCTATGAATAACTGCCTATTGACTTTAAATGGAGGCGGGCGGACTAGAATGATCTCTGGCCCGCTCCGCCTCCATTCACTGAGCGATCCTCACTCCTGTGTGAAAGCACAGGAGCAATTATTGCTGGGATGACTGTTGGATGCTTCAATGCCCGAAAGTTGTCCCGTGTAAGATGAACCCCGGTCTATGAGTCTGTTGACATGAATGTATTAAATACACACATACATTAAAACTGCAGCAGGCACTACTTTCATCTGTTTTGCAGATAGAAAATTCCCATTGAAGACTATGGAGAGAGCTTAAAGTATAGCAGGTTCCAAACTGTGTCTGTATTGCATCACTATTCCATTGATTGGTATTATATTTGTCATTAATATAGATCCTCAATACAGACAAAGTGACATTAGTATTGCATTTGTAGTTGCATTGTTTGGTATTAATCTCTACTGGGGAAAAGTAGATTATTTTTGCTCAATAGTAATTATACTAGAGATGAGTGAGCATACTCGTTAAGGACAGATACTCCAGTATCGTCTCTTTCGAGTACCTGCCTGCTCGCCCGCAAAGATTAGGGTGCCGGCTGGGGGCGGCAGGGGAGAGCGGGGGGGGGGGGGGGAACAAGGGGTAGATCTCTCTCTCCCCACCGCTCCCTCCTGCTCACTCCCGCAACACAGCGCTCACCCCCACCGGCACCTGAATCTTTGCAGGCAAGCAGGCAGGTACTCGGTAAGGACGATACTCACTGGAGTATCTGTCCTTACCGAGTACGCTCGCTCATCTCTAATTAATACCAATCATACCAGATCCAAAGTGGACTTCACTTTGGCATCTTCACCTACACAACTCAGTAACATGCAGCAGTATCTGTTGCTGCTTATGGTTTAAAGGCCCTATACTGTACAGAGCAACATGGCAACTTGCATTTCAGGGACCAGAATGAAATAATTAATTGCCCTGGTAAGTTCACTAATCCAAATTGTTTCATTTTAGTAATTAAGAACATTTGAAGATAGTACTACTATAGTACTATGTGAAAGGAATGATTTCTGTAACTTGCTAATATAATATAATACAGTAGCTCTAGACTGGAGCTTTACTTTAAATGCTGCGATTGATTGTATCCTTACTATGGTATAGTTTGTGGGTTATCTGACTGCATCGAAAATGTTTTCTAGTTTAAAACGTTATCTTCAGTATTTAGCAGAATTGACCCTGGCTGTAAGGGTAATGATTGGTAATATATGGAAGTGGTATGTACCCATTCCAGGTAAGAGAACAGCATACTATTTTGATTTGAAATTGAAGTGTACATTTGTTGAATCTTAGATAGAAGGAAAATAAATTGGTTCTCCAAGACATACTGCCTGTAGAGTGACAATCTGTGCTAGTATAACTGCTAAATTTCTGAAGAACAATCCAAGTCGATTAAGAGTTTAATATTAACTAGCAAACAGCTGTAGGCATGCTGCAGAATACCAATAAATTGTATCCCTCTGATCAAATAAAGAGCTTAAATTGGAAGGCGAGAAATAACTATCATTGTAGATGTTTATTGTCATGTCAAAGGCTCTCTAAAATGGAGCAAATTGAACAAGTAAAAGACCAGAGAACTTAATAATATTTGTCCTAAGTGAATGCAAGACACACCACTTTGAATGTGAAATATATAAGCCATAGTTTTCTCTCATCTAAACTGATCAATAAACAAGCTCAAGCATCGCTTTTATTGCAGGAATAATAAAAAGGCGAACACTGATGGCTTCCTGTGAAGCTTATCTCAACAGATATCCAGGGACAAAACATAAAACATATGAGCCTATACGTATTGCAATAAATAGTGAAATTATATTTATTCTAAAATTGTAACATATCCAAGACTATTGTTTTCACTATCTCTATACTCTTAAGGGTACTTTTATACAAGCCAACAATCGCCCAAGTAATCACTCAATAGAGCAATAATGGGCAACTGACGGCCCTTGTAAGCATGGGACAAACAGTGCAAGTGAGCAAGAATTGCTCGTTTGTCAACTCACTTAAAAACCAAGCAACGATCGATTCGTTTACACAAGTAGTCATTCATCCATAGACGACTGCCTGTTTACTCCCAATAGGCAAGAGTGGCCAGAAGAGATCTCATGTGAGCTTAGCCTTCATTCAGTAAGAGATGATCGCTCGGATGACTGTCACTTAAGCACCATGACAGTCATCCCATGTAAAAGTACCTTTACCCCTTAGTGACCAGCGCATTGCCTTTTTATGTCCTAGCTTGCTGGGCCTTATTCCCTGAGGACGTAGAAACATGTTTACTGCAGGGATTAAAGGGGTTGTCCCGCGGCAGCAAGTGGGGTTATACACTTCTGTATGGCCATATTAATGCACTTTGTAATGTACATTGTGCATTAATTATGAGCCATACAGAAGTTATAAAAAGTTTATACTTACCTGCTCCGTTGCTAGCGTCCTCGTTCCCATGGAGCCGACTAATTTTCGGCCTCCGATGGCCAAATTAGCCGCGCTTGCGCAGTCCAGGTCTTCTCCTGTTCTCTATGGGGCTCCGTGTAGCTCCGTGTAGCTCCGCCCCGTCACGTGCCGATTCCAGCCAATCAGGAGGCTGGAATCGGCAATGGACCGCACAGAAGCCCTGCGGTCCACGGAGACAGAGGATCCCGGCGGCCATCTTCAGCAGGTGAGTATGAAGACGCCGGACCGCCGGGATTCAGGTAAGCGCTGTGCGGGTTGTTTTTTTAACCCCTGCATCGGGGTTGTCTCGCGCCGAACGGGGGGGGGGGGTTAAAAAAAAAAAAAAAAAACCCGTTTCGGCGCGGGACAACCCCTTTAAGGCCTTGCAAGCTGAGGATGTGACAGCTCCATGTTGCCAGCTCCAGGAGGTAGCCAGCAACCTGGAGCTGCCATTCCGGGCCACAGGTCCCCTCTCCCGGTCACATGATCTCCGGCATTTACCGAATGCCGGAGATCATATAAAAGTTAATAAGTTTTAAAAAGTAAAATATTCAGCTGCCTCGATGGATCCGATCCATCAGGGCAGCTAAAAGTACTCACCCGCATTCTCTGTGATGACCCGCGGTGTCCTGGCCTCCCGGGTCCCATCGGCGCCTTCTGCGCATGCGCATCAGACGTCGGGCACGCGCATAGAAGGCACGCGCGACCTGGGATATTTTAAAATTCTCCTGCTCCCGGCTCCCATGTGTAGACGAGAGAAGAGAGATGTCACTGGGAGCCGCTGTATGCAGTTCCCAGTCACATGATGGCTGCTATCCAATGGATAACAGCGATCATGTAAAGTAAAAAAAAGTTTTAAAAAAGTTAAAAAAAAAGAAAAAAAGTTTAGGTGTCATCTCCCCTCATGGATCATATCCGTGAGGGGAGATGAAATAACGTACCTAAGGCCCCGCATTTATCCGTGGACTCCACCACGGCTTCTGCCAAGATGGCGGACACATGTGCAAAAGTCGCAGATTGCCAGGGTAATTTAAAATCTCCCTGCTCCTGGTTACCAAATGTAGCCAAGAGCCTGGAGATTTCACATGGGCCTGCAAAACGTGGTTCCTGGTCACGTGATCGCCGTTTTCCAATTGAAAACGGCGATCGAGTAAAAGTAAAAAAAGTTAAAGTTTCACCTCCAATCACGGATCAGATTCATGAGGGGAGGTGAAATTACTTACGTAAGGCCTCTAGCGATGTCTCACGATCGGATCTTTATTTGCAGACCTTTCCCCAACTTTGGCGCATGTGCCCATTAGCAAAATGCCGGATGCAAGCGCAAAAGCTGTGGAGGGCCTGGGAAATTCAAAGTCTCCTTGCTCCTGGCTACTAAAGGTAGCCAAGAGCCTGGAGCAGTGACCGAGGGCTGCAGTGAGCAGTCCCCAGTCACGTGATCACCATTATCCAATAGATAATGGCGATTACGTAAAAGTTAAGACTGTTGAATTTTGATGCGCCTTTCGTTTTGAGCCCCATTGTGCAGACAGACATAATATTAGGGCCACAATGGGTATGTCTCTGAAAACAGGACAAACGGGGGTATCCATTTTGGGGTGAATGTCTTCATTCTTATGTACGCTATACAAAAAAATTGTTTTTAAAATGACACAATTGCCAAAAAAATTAAAATCGTAATTTTTTCCATCTGCTTTGCTCAGATTCATTCAAAAACTGTGGGGTAAAAATATACAGTACACCCCTAGATGAATTTGTTAGGGGTCATTTGTGGGGGTCCTCTGTCGTTTTGGCCGCTCATGGGCTATACCAGTGGGCAATGGGGCCTAAAACGCCTTCAAGATATCTGTTCTAAAAGCCACCGGCTGCTCCTTTCATTTTGGGCCCCATTGTAAATACAGACATAATTTTAGGGCCACAATGGGTATGCTTCTGAACACGGGACAAACAGGGGGATCCATTTTGTGGTACAAGTCTTCATTGATATGTATGCTGTACAAAAAAACGGTTTTAAAAGTGACATAATTGCGAAAAAAATGAAAATCTTAATTTTTTTCCTCCTGCTTTGCTTGGATTCATTCAAAAACTGTGGTTTCAAAATGCGCAGCACACCCATAGATAAATTCATTAAGGGGTCAAAATGGGGTTATTAGTGGGGGTTCTCTATCATTTTGGTCCATCAAGGGCTCTACAATTGGGCAATGGGGCCAAAATCACCTTTAAACAAAATGACTGTTCTGAAAGTCACCATCTGCTCTTTTCGGTGTGGGCCCTGTTGTGCATACCAACACAAGATTAGGGCCACAATGGGTATGTTTCTGAACACAGGACAAACAGGGGTATGCATTTTGGGTGCAAATGTGTATTTTCATGTGCATTATAGAAAAAAAATCCCGTCTTTTAAATGGCATATTTGCAAAAATATGAAATTTTATTTTTTCTCCTCTAAATTGCATTAATTCCTGAAAAAAAACTGTGTGGTAAAAATACTCACAACTCCCCTCAGTGAATAAATTAAGGGGTGTAGTTTTTAAAATTGGGTCATTTGTGGGGGTATTTATCATTCGGATACCTATGAGCCTTTGTAATCTTGGCTTGGTGTAGAAAAGGAAAATGTTCCTCAAAATGTTAAAACTCAATGTTAAATTTGCACGTCTCTTAAATGGTTAAAAAAAAAGGGAACTTTTTCCAATATGTGTCCAGAATAAAGTAAACAGATAGAAATATATATCTTATCAAGAATTTGTACAGTATGTTCGCACATATTTGAGATATCGCAGTTGAAAATGTGAAAAAATGAAATTTTTTTCAAAATTTTCCCAATTTTGATGCTTTTAATAAATATACACAAATTCTATCGGACTATTTTTAGTGCCTAAATGAAGTACAATATGTGGTGAAAAAACAATGTCAGAATCACTTGGATAAGCAAAAACTTTACGGAGTTATTCAATGTCAAAGTGATACATGTCAGATTTCCAAAATTTGGTCTGGTCATTAAGGCACAAACAGGCTTGGTCACTAAGGGGTTAAGGGTGCTCTATCTTTGGCTAAAACCTTAATTCCACTGCTATGGCTACAAAAAACACCTCTGACTCTGATCCAGTGGAGAGAGAAAGTAGACCTTATATATAATTTGGAGGAACTCTCCAGCTGGTCAAAGGGCTCACACAACAAATTTCTCCCGATCAGTTTTGGAGACGAAATTTAGTTTTTCAGGCTTTTGGGCTTCTGGGGGTTGAACGAGGTGAGAACGTGATTCAGACCCCACATCAGTATTTTTGTTTTCGAGACCCTAGGCGAGAAGTCGGAAGTGTCCATGATCCCATGACTGGGATTCTCACTAAATGGAACGCATAGTGCGTTTCATTTAAAACTATCTGCAGTTAAACCATACTTGACATATAAAACATATACGGTGAAAATCCACCTATAAAATACATTCCATCCATATAAAAACTCTCCCATTAAACTTTAAAGTTATCAAAAGAATAAATATATATACATATATACGTAGAAAAATCTTTTTCCAAATTCATACCTATTAATGTCTCCTAAAATAGGATTATATAAAATAAACATTATTATTATTATTTTTTTTGACTAGGGCACATGATCGGATCTCCGCCCTAGGGAGGATGAGCTTTCTGATGGCGTCCACTGCAATTAACACATGTGTGAGTCTTTTCCTGTGTGTATATAAGATGGATTTTTTTAATGTATTTGTATATGTTGCTTGAAAAAGGCAGTATTTGAAGGCCGAAACGCGTAGCAAAATAAATATTTTTGACAATTTACGGACCTGTGGTCTGTATCTGATGGTTAACCCTTGGAGCGCGGTGAAGAATTTTTGTCTTTTCTTTGCTGATTTGTGAAAGCCCTGGTTATCCTATGTGCTTTTCTTCCCGAGCGGCTTCTCATATTCAGTGAGACCAAGGATTTAAGAGGTGAAAAGGCAATCAAGGATACTAGGTGCCGGCGGATATGCCTTTGGGGGAATCTGCTGAGCACCAGGTGAGTGCTGTTTACTATTTTGGAGACATGTATTGGAGGATTTTGTTTTCTATGATCAGGCGCTGATTTGTGTTCCTTTCTATTACTTTTATGGAAATCATTATAAACACTAAATTGCTAACAAGGTTTCTATATTATATATTCCAAAACATATAACACAACATTATATTCATCTAGTAAGAAAACAGTATTTACTCCGGTTTAGCTTGAAGGTCTTCAGGTGCTCAGGCTGACTGTGAGTCAAATGACTTAAATAGCAACAACAAATAAAATAAGCTGGCTCCTTAAAAAAAACTTCTTTTATTTCAAAACATCCATAAAATTACAAATGGTAGATTCAGTGTTCTTGATCACAACTAACCAGCTGTGATCAAGAAAGTAGTCTCGTTCGAAACCCACCTGGAGCATAGACATAGCCTTCTATGGTACCTACCATTTGTAATTTTATTTTTTTTTTTTATAAAAGAAGTGTTTTTAAGCAGATAGCTTTTCTTCCTTTCTTGGTACATAATATATAGTCAACTGTTTACATGGTGTCATGTCTTCAAAGCCATTACAGCTCTAATGGATCTACCTTCAAATGGATCCCAATAAATTTTGATGGACCCCATTGACTGATCACAAGGTCCATCATGTTTCTTTTGGGGTTACGGTATTGTTGACAGAAAGAATAAATCTGCAGATGATTATCCTAGTCATCAAAAAGCAGCACTATCACTTATGAAACGAGAAAAAACAAAAATGTTGCTACAGCCTAAACAGTTGTGATTAATTGCAAGATTGACTCATTTGTCATATTTTAATCAAAATATCAGTGCTCCTCAAAACTGAAATTTTTGAAATGGGCCTGTCCTGTATCAAACTGGCATTTACTGTAGTTTGTATTAAAAAAGTAAGAAATCTCCCAAGTTCTTGCTTGATATCAAAGCCCCATGTGTGATGTTCTAATGAGATTCGATACTTTATCTTTGTTCATGCCACCCCAGCTGGCTGAGTCATCACTATTCCTCCACTATGAAAGTATCCTTTGGTCAAAGTCAATAACAGTATATCAGGAGATTTGCAGGAGTATTTGTTGTCTGAAGCGATCCCCACAGGAATTCTCCACAAAACTTCAGATCCAGAACTACAACGTCTATGGAGAAAGAAACTGTTCCTAAAGAAGAATCTCATTTTAAGGAACTCCACTGATTCTAACTCTAGCAATCGCATCCACCAAATACTAATTCCACGTTGGGATGCAAGTCAAGTCCTGGTGGCGTATCATGATCAGTCTGGACACTTTGGTGTGCACAAAACTGAAGCTACTATTTGACACCGATTTTATTGGACAGGAATGCAAGATGATATCAAAAAGTAGTGCCAAGAATCTTCTATTTGTGAAATGAAACAATGAACCAAAAATGATCAGAAAGCTAATCTTCAACCCATCATTGCTCGCAAACCTCTATGACTGTTGGTTATAGATCATTTGAAAATTGAAACTAGCTAATCAGCGTATAGTTATGTTTTGACCATGATAGACTATTATACCAAGTTCACACTAGCTGTTCCTATCAAAGATTTAACAGCCGAGACCGCTGCTGCCATTGTGTGGAAACACTTCATCCTCTGCTACGGTTGACTGAAAAAGATTCTCTCTGACCGTGGATCCACTTTTGAGTCACAGTTATTTCATGAACTTTGTTATTTCTACAAGTGCCAAAAAGTTATAACCAATGCGTATCACCCACAAGGGAATGAATTTTGCGAGAAAGCTAACAAACCATCCTAGACTTGTTGTGAACTATTCCTTCTAATCAAAGAGCGTGTTGGCCTGACATCTTCCCAGAACTCATCTATACCTATAACATTACCACTCATTATTCCACTGGCTATACTCCTTACTACCTAATGTTTGAAAGACAAGGGAAATTGCCTGCAGACTTGGAATTTGGAAACCAAGTCCCAGATTTGACAACCACAGAATGGGTCCAAGATCACCAATAGCACCTCAAAGAAGTCCAGCTCATTGTGGATACCTGTCTAGAAGATGTATGGAAGAAACATTAGAAAGACTTTAACAAAAATGCTTATGTTACCATATTATAAGTTGGACATAGAGTTTGGCTCCATTAAGAACATTGTACAGGGAAACTTGACTCTCGTTGGGAACTACAACCCTACAACATCACAACTGTACCTTTTGAAGAGAAAGGACTGTATTGTATTGAACAGCCTAACAAGAGATCCCAAATGGTACATCGCAATCAGCTCAAGATATACCTTGCCATTTAGAGACTCTGAGATAACAGACACTGAATCTGATGCTGAGACAGGGAAGCAAGACACTCTGTGTACATCTGCTTTTGAGCTGAAGCAAGACACTTCATGTCCATCCTCTTTTGAGCTAAAAAATCTGATTCAACAAGACTACCAGGAATTCCAGTACTTGCGACGGGAAGATCTACTAGAATTACCCAAGGATAACGACCACTACATTATCAAGAATAATTCTTTTCTTTATTTTTTTGTGTGTGTGAAATGGTTTTCCATTTTTACTTTTCTGTCTGGTGTTTTGTGGTCAATGTGGTATTTTTCCATTATGCCCTGGGATTGTAAATACCCCCTAATTTATAGAATACAAATACTGCAGTTTGTGCCCTGAGAAACTACTTGGAGAAGTTGGTAATGCTTGCGAATGCACCTCAAGAGACTACTTGAAGACTTATGTTGTTTTTTTTTTCTTGTTCTTCTTTTCTTCACCTTTGCCTGTTGTTTTCCATTGACACTGGACTAGGATACCGCAAGGTGCATCCTGGACTGTTGGTTTGTATGCTTCTCTGCTCCGCTGAACTTGTTCTTGTCTTCTTTCAGCAAAGCGGTCACCCAGAAGGTTTGCAAGCTTGGACTCAATAATGTCATGTTGCATGCTTCCTTTTCATGTTGTTTTCATGCATATGGACTTTTTAAAGAACTTAACAGTCATGATTTTTGTCTACCATTTAACCCTTGAATTCTTTCCCTTGCAGGTTTCCGACTGTACAGTACATATTTGAAATGTTGTTTCATGCATTAACCCTTTGCAATTCAATTTTGGATTCAGGGTTTCCTAGGGGGCTTTCTCTTTTTGCCATTATACAATGGCGCCATCTGCTGGCTAGAGACAGTACTGCGGTATGTGACATGCCGGAGAGGCCCCCGACAACAGAGCGGCCAGTAATCTACAGTAAGAATACCCTGCCGGACGTCTTCCGATATTGGAGCTGTACAGCCTTCAAATCAGAATGTCTTTAGACGTCAGACAGTGGATTGGAAAGGGTTAATGTAATTTATGCAATTTGTTTGACTGTAGGGAAAAGAATAATGTAGGGGCCCCATATCTAGCAGGGACTTAAGACTCCATCTTAGCCCAACGTGTTCCCTTAAAAATGGCATTCTTGCAAGTACTCTAGTTTCCTTAATATAAATGTGCTGTCATGAATTCCAGTAGGTCAACTGCTTCGTCCTACGGACCTTATTTCATGCTGAGGATGGCTGTGTTTTAAATAGGGGTAACGGTAGAGACCCGGAGGGTACTACAGGGTAGTCAATTAGTCTGAAAGTCCTTAATACCTGGCTATGAGCTCCTGTGGAGACATAGAAGGTATCTTTCAAAAGAGAGACTCTGTCTTTCCCCTTAAACTGTGGACTACAACTGTTCTGCTTGGCAACAGCTAGCTTTGGATTGGCTGCTTGCTAGCAATATTCTGATTGGTAGAGGGGGAGGTGTTGAGGCAAGCCTGGGAAAGTGAGCAGGGGAAGGCAGGAAATGAAGGAGGAGTTGAGGAGTTATTGTTTGGAAGTGATTGGGAGTGGAGTTAGACTGTGGAGCTGCAGTAGAAAACTAAAACTAACAGAGGTTGGGAGAGAGAGAGAAAAGCACCAGAAGCAAGCTGCAGTGATTGGAAAGGGACAAAGCAAAGTCTTCACAACAGTGAGTGTAACTTACACCTGGAATAATCCAGAGCCAGAGGAAGTTCAGTTAAGTCGGCCTGGTTTCCCCACCCCATACATCTACAAATAACTTCTTTGAGAAAACCCCCAGATAATTGAGTTTGGTGGGCTTATCTTGGCTAACAGAGTTAGAGTTAAGGAAATCTTGTGTGTTATTCTTACTCTCGGAACAACTGTTAAAGTTAATGCTTAACCGAAGTCTGCAAAGTGTGAACTCTTGAATGAAATGCAATTCTGTTACAAGCATAAACTGTGAACCTTCGGTTTACCACCAAGGCTAATTAGACTTTTCTCATTATTCCGTCTGCACTCACACGAGTCTTTTCCAAAGCTACTGGCATTACGTGACACTTCACCTACATACTTTATCATTGTTATTTTGCCATTACCACTATGTGCGGCCAAGCTAGGCCCTGCTCCGCCATTGTAGAGAGAGGGACCGTGGAGCCACCATTAACACCCATGTTGTCCCACACGGTCTTCCCTACAATGGCTGGTGCCCTCGGCACTGCACTGGCATAGATACCAACTTTGGCAAATGTATTGAGACTTAATACATTTGGTGCACTTCCACCTTTACTTAGAACTGACTAGATATATATAGTTAGCTGCACTTAGGTTTCTCATGAGGATGTGCTTATAAAGGGTGGTTTAGTCTCATGAACGGCAGTGATAGAAATCATAGCACTCTCTAAAAAGCTACTATATGATATGAAGGGGATAACTGTCTGATGAGCTGCTGTCCAAGCTCTGGGACCCCCATTGATCCTGAGAATAGAGGTCCTGAAGGTTCTTTCATGAATGGACCTCACTATTCTTTTCAATGGGACAGCTGGAGATAGACATGTTCAAGCTCTTTGGTATCTCCAGTAGTCCCAATGAAATGAATGGAGTGGTAGTGTACATGCTGACCATCTGCTCCATTCATGCAGAGACTTTTTGAACGCCAGTACTAATTCTTTACTTTCAGTCCTGGCACAACTGCTTTAAATACAGATTCCTCTCTGCTCCTTACCTTATTTTTGTCTACTGTCCACACCCTTTTACCTACAAAACTTATAAAACGTTACCTACAAAACTATATAATTTTTACACATGCCATTATTGATCCAGAATGCAGCTTTCCTAACCTACACTTTCTGCATTTATTTCCTCAATCTTTTTAGAATGTAGCTTTTAGGGTGCCTTCACATGGGATGAAATATTCTGCTGTCAAAATCCGCACCAAAATCTACAGGTCTAAATGTAGATTTTGATGTGGAATTGCCTGCAGAATTTTCAATTCTGCATCAAAATCCACATCCCAGACATACGTATTTTAGTGTGGATTTTTCCTGAGAAATATATTTGTCCCATGTAAAATACCCTTAGTAGTCAAAACTATATATCTTTAGTGTTAGATTTTATTTTGATGACTGTACTTGATTTTTCCCCCCAGTTTTGCTCTTCATTATACAGAAGATGATTACAGCACTTAATGAATAATTGTTTGAGCAACTTTCCAGTGAATAATATCTTCCTGTCTCACCGCTTCTAGAAAGTTTATGACCTGATAAGTCATAATGGGCATTGATTTATCACATTAATTATGATGAGTGATGTTGATTACCTTTCCTGACACTTGCACACTGTTTTCTTGCAGGTTCGTAATGGCTTCAGAAATTTTCACATCGATAGGATCCATAACTGACTCAATATTGAATGGCCCATCCAACCTGTCAGCAACTAGAAGCATAGCATCTGTCAAAACAACAACAAAAAAACAATCACAAGTTAAAGAAAGGTCAGCAACAAAATCTAACCGCCAACACTAAAAGGTCATATTACACACAGAACCCGTTTCCGAGCCAGGAGTTAATTGCTTCTTGACAATAAATAGATGTGTACACAGAATTGCAAACGCACCTCACATATCATCATAGACTACCTATAGAGAACTGCAGATTGATTGTTATAATAACAATGTTGAATACTTTAAAGAAAGTAATTGCTAACATTCATTTTCAATGCAAATATTTCTAAGCCAATAAAATACTTTTTTCAGTCTGGGACCATTCATAAAGTGGCTTACATATACTGTATGTATATGTGTGCGAGTAGATAAAAATTATATATACATTGTTACATCTAGGAGATTAGTCACTTCTTGGAACCAACACAACACATATACCTTGATGGACTTCATATCTGTATATACTCAAATACTGGCTAATGACCGGCTCATACAGCTTTATATACACTGACATGCCAAAAATCATGGAGAAAAACATCAAAGCAAACCCCTTTAGGCATCACAGAGTACCATAATAAATGTTGACAAATTGTTAACTCCAAGGATTAAATCAAGACCCATTGGGTGTGTGGCACACCAAGATCCACGTAGAGCCTTATACCAATAGGTGTATCACTTAGACAGACCAATCAGAAAACAATCCTTAAACCTCTGGTTGGAAGTGGGCAGCCCTTATGCTCACACCATTTTGTTATAGTATGTGCCAGGTAGTCCAGCAAAATGTGTTTTGACATTTGATGCCAGCTGGGTAGATTGGGGAATTAAAATCCTATTTAAATGTGATTACATCTGCTTTGTCTAATTTATTGTCCTGAGGAAGGGGATGCTTGTTGAAGCGTGTTGAGCTTTTTGTTATATTTTGTACAAACATTACTCGTTAAATAAAATCTGGTTGGATAAAAATTTATGAGGCTTCCAATTCACTGGATGAATCTTACTGCATTCTGGATCACTAATATGCCAACCTGGATTACAGGGGGTGAGCCATGACAGTCCTGATTTAGCTCCACCTGCTGTGTGACTATACTCTCAGTGATTGCTAAGCTATACACTATATCCATTTAGCATCATTATCCGGAGCATTGAATGCTTATCCTTTATATTTATTTTCTACACCATGCCAAAAGTCATGGACTAGCAGTATGTAAATTGATTATAAAAGTGGTGTTACCTCAAGTGAAGGCTTGGGAATGCTCACACCTGTATAAGTTTTGAGGTGGTATATTGTGAGTGAGGCTGAACACTGGCCAGTGTGCTCATGGTGTGGTGATGTGAATTGTTAAAGTTCGAATGAGGTGTGATATTGGGTGCCAGACAGATGGGACATTCCATTTCCAAAGTTGTGTGGGCATTTAATATTCCTTCATCCACAGTATCATGTGTGTACTGGGAATACGTCATTAAAGGCATTACCACCCACAGTGGACAGCACAATGACCCTCATGGGTGCTTAATGATCTAACTGGTAGAATCTGACTACAATTGTCCAAGAGGACAAGCGACTTTGGTAGAAAGTACATCCACAATCAATGCAGAAGGGCCCCACATGGAAATCCCACAGATCACTGCAATATTCTTTAGCTTATATAGAATATTGGAGCAGAAAACCCACTAAAGTGCCCCTGTTAACACCATGACAACAGACACAGCTTCTCACCTGGGCTTGTGAAGCTGCTAACTGGAGCCTAGACAACTGGCAACATATGGTATGGTCTGATGAGTCATGGTGAGGTTTTGGGCTGATGGCAGGTTCATATGTGGCGCAGACCCATATGAAGCCATGGATTCTAGTTCTCAACAAAGCATTATAAAGGCTGGTAGTGGTTGCATACTGGTGTCGGGTGTGTTTTCAAGGCATGAGTTGGGTCCACTGGTCCACCTTAACACATCAATTAATTATGCTGCTTGGTGACCAATTTCAGGCCTTAATAGATTTCATGTATATATATCATGAATAATTAATACAATTTGAAATTTATCTTGTTAAATAGAGGCTTTGCTTATGAAGGGGGGTTTTCCAAGAAGGGCAACACATGCAGTGCATGTGTGGTGTGCACTGGGATGTGAGCAGTCGGTGGTAATGGCGATGGTGGCTCCGCTGTCCTGCCAACCCACAAGCGGTGGCAACCAACAGAATAAAAATATAAAGTCTCTAGTCTAGTGTTTCTTTCTATGATGCTACCCATGAGTCGGGCAGGGTATGGTGGTAAATTGTGTTGTTCGTGATGCCAGCTCATATACAGGCCCAAACCTGTTCCGGGCAAAAATAAATTAAAAGGAAAAAATAAAATAAAATATGGGGGATGGAGTCCCTTCCCCTGGAAGGTGGTGTAGTACGCTTCAGTGCTGATGGTAAAGTGGTGAGAAGGAAAACTCCAGGAGTCAGGTTGAACAATAAAACATTAAAACAATTTCTGAGAGAGGTCATTTGATTCATAGAGTGGACACTTCTTGAACTATCTTGCAGAAAGTAACATAGACATGCTCTACTTCTGCATTTCATCCTAAGGTGAGTAATTACAGGTATCACATCTGTCCTCTTTACTTTACATTTATATTTTTCTCTTTGTATGTGTAAATCTCATTCTACTGCTATCCCTTTCTTTATCAATTTATCTTTCTCTATCCTTCTGCTTGTAATCTTCAGTCTCTAACCTTCTTCCAATATATAATCCTTGTCTTTATACCATGTTTCCCCAAATAGAAGCCCTACCCTGATTTTCAGGGGAGGCTTGAAATATAAGCCCTCCCCTAAAAATAAGCCCCAGCTAAACTACAGGCGGTGACACAGCACTCTCTTTCTGGGGCTTCGAATACCCCGCCTCCAGCAAGCGAGTGCTATGATCGGATCACGAGCTCCAATCTGAGTCGCGATCGATCATTCACAGCCATTCAGTTGGGCTGAGCTAGTGGCGCTTCTGATCCGATCACAGCGCTCACTTCCTGGAGGCGGGGTATTCGAAGCCCCGTCCCCAGAAAGAGAGTGCTGTGTCAACACTGAGAACACGGAAGTCTGCCACAGCGCCTGAGACCAGCTAGAGGTACTCAGATGCAGCCCACCAGGTGAGCAATAATTAATATAAGACAGTGTCTTATTTTCAGGGAAACACGGTAATTTTCTTTTTTTAATGCAATCCTTCTTTCTATATTCTTCTTCGTAATGCTGCCTTTCTATATGCTTTCAGTCCAATCTTTTCTGTTACTAACTACACCTTCTCCTTCCCATTGCACTGTATACCTTTCTCTCCTGCTCTGGTCTTTGCTTTTTCTCTCTTCTCCGGTCTATCTTTAACTCCAAACTAACACTGCTCTGACAGGAATTAACCGGCCATCCCATGCGGAGAACTGCTCCACCAATCCCGGGCTCTCTCACCCCAACTGTCCGGTCCTCTAATTAGTAAGCTGTTGCTGGGGATTACGCAAGCCAATGGAAATCAGGGAATTGGCAGCCAATCAGGAACGCTGCAGGTTGTCAGGAGGATTATGTAGTGAGTAACAAACATGCACTGAACATTTTAAAGGCATATACACACATTTAAATAAAAGTAACCACAAAAGTAACCAAATTTCAGGCCTTCATGCTTCATGGCTCTGGGCCACTACAAATGTAATTTTTTTAATATCAAGCCACATTTCTAACCCCATATCTAACTTTTCTTTGTGCCCCGACACAGCATCTCCGCCTGCTGTTATCGTAAATACACTATAGAACCAAACTCATAACCTAAATATGGCACTAGGATCAAACTCAGTATATAAATTCAGCACTCAAATAGAGCTCAATATATAAATTCAGCACCAGAACTAAGGTTAGAGCATAAATACAGTAGCAGAATCAAGTTTAGCAGATAAATACAGCACCAGAACTATGCTCAAGACAGGGATAAATTGCAAAGTGAGGTTATACCTTGCTATATTTGTATCGTGTGAAATTATGGTATGTCCTGAAAAATGTTAAATAAATGCAGAGAGTTGTTAGTTCACAAATAAGAATGCTACCACTCATTATCACACTGTAGACCATACCATAACTACAGGACTAATCAGAGACAGTCAGTGGTAGAATAAACAATGGCATTTAGTGACTAACAAGTGGTCTGATTTCCCTTTCTTGTCCATCCAGCCCTAAGGCTGCATTCAGACGAACGTATATCGGCTCGGTTTTCACGCCGAGCCGATATACGTTGTCCTCGTGTGCAGGGGGTGGGAGGATGAAAGAGCCAGGAGCAGGAACTGAGCCCCCCCCTCTCTGCCTCCTCTCCGCCCCTCTGCACTATTTGCTATGGGGAGAGGCGGGGCAGGGGCGGGGCTAAGTGGGGAGAATTAGCCCCGCCCCGGCCCGCCTCTCCCCATAGCAAATAGTGCAGAGGGGCGGAGAGGAGGCAGAGAGGGGACGGGAGCTCAGTTGCTGCTCCTGGGCTCTTCCATCCTCCCCCCCTGCACACGAGGACAACGTATATCGGCTCGGCGTGAAAACCGAGCCGATATACGTTCGTCTGAATTCAGCCTAACTGTCATGAGGACTTCTTCCAGTGATAACTAGTCACCGCAGTGTTTGCCACACAGATGTATTTTGCTGTTCATTTGTTGAAATCCTTAAAGAGCATTAACGTACTTCATGTGAGGCCAAAGATCATATTAAAAAATATTTCCATTTAATCAACTTATATGTGATCAGCAGTAAAATAAAAAAGCACATATTCCATTATGACACACGGAAGTATTTCATTTTTCTTGCAGTTAATGTAAAATGAGCTCATAATTTCAAATGAACATCTGGAATAGATTGCTGAAATGGATGCTATGCAGCAAAGGGCACATTATGAAATGAAAAAATGCATTCATAAATCAGAGTCAATCCCTGTTACAGAGAAACGGAGAAAAAATTTATGTGTATCTTTTGGTGCAGGAAACAGCTTTATAAATGCAAATCTGTTTTAACTTCCTTAATAACTGCAATGTTTTAGCTAGTTATACAAAAAGTAACATTTCTGGTGCACCTTATCTTGTGTAAATATAGAGATGAGCTAAATGTTTTGCTGCATTTAAGAATTAACAGCAAAATTAGATTGTGCCCAAGGTTTGTGAAAAGATTTTAGAATTGTAAACCAAAACAATCAATTAGGAGTGTTGCATGAAATGGTGACACAACCATCTATCATGAGGAGGTGCAGTGCAGGGCTATTTTCACAGAAGATTGGGACAGAAGGAGAGTGCTGCTCATCCAGTTATTGACAGTGCACCATTATAGGTATTAAATTGCTACCTTGTTTTTTGTGTTTTGCTGGTTTGGACTTTCATTCTTCTACCTAGGAAACACAACAAGGCAGCCATATACCTCATTTATCTAAACAGTCTAACGAAAGACTGTTGTTATTGACAGTAGCAATCAACCAGAGCTCAGTTTAAAAATTTTTAAACTGCTTTAGAAAAATGAAAACTGAGCTCTGATTCATTGCTATGAGCAATATGGACAGTTTTTTTTCTATTTGATAGTTTTAATAAATGAGGCCCAATGTGTTCTGCAGCAGTTTACAATTAGTTTTTCTTAATCTTTAACATGGTGTACTGTCATGGAGTCAAGAACTTTACTAGTTCAAATGGGCCTCCGGGTCCACTGATAAGAAGAAATATTCCAAAGAGTTGTAACATATGGAGTTTCCTTATTAACTGCTTCCTGACCAGAAGTTTTATCACCTTCCTTAAAGAAACCCTATGGGCTTCACCAAATAAAGAGCTTTTCTTTTCCTTTTCTCACTGTGGATACACTAAAAACACTCACTGTTGCCCTCATCCACTCTCGGCTCGATTACTGCAACTCGCTGCTGATCGGCCTCCCCTCCCCAGACTCTCCCCTCTCCAATTCATCCTAAATGCGTCAGCACATCTTCCTGTCCAGCCTCTACTCGGACGCTTCTGTCCTGAGCCAGTCACTACACTGGCTGCCCATCGAATACAGAATTCAATTTAAGCTCATTACCCTCATCCACAAAGCTCTCCATAGTACCGCGCTGCGCTACATTGCCTCCCTCATCTCAATCCACCACCCAGCCTGAGCCCTCTGCTCCACTAACGAAATCAGACTGAGTGCTCCTTTACTTTGAATCTCTCATTCCGGCCTCCAAGACTTCTCCAGAGCAGCACCAGTCCTCTGGAATGCGCTACCCAAAACTATCCAGGAAATCCCTGACACACAAAACTTCAGGCATTCTCTAAAAATGCCCCTCTTCAGGGTGGCATACCATATTCCCTAAACCAAACCCCTCTGTACTCCACCTGATAATATGCTCCTTGTCCCACACACTGCAATCCCTGCTAGCTTCCATCAACCGCCCCCTGCAGTCATACAAATTCAGCCACTATAAGGCTTATATCTGTCCATTGTCTATGTATATAGCATCCCATACTCTCTGTCTTGCCATACCTTGTACATCTCCAGCCCCTTTTATCTTCTGTATCCCTCTAGTATTTGTAGTATGTAAGCTCGTTGGAGCAGGACCCTTACCCCTACTGTTCCCATCAATTGATTACTACATGTAACCGTGGTTTTTGTATATTTGTACTTTTGTCATTCTGTATCTCCCTGTTTTTGTAAGCGCTGCGGAATATGTTGACGCTATATAAATAAAGATTATTATTATTATAACGATGGCCGCACCAGATTCTCTGATTACTTGATTCACACTGTGGATTATTATGTATCAGTAGTTTAGACACTACATCTGCTTTGAAAACCAGTGCTGTCCACATGAGTAGTGCTGACTAATCAGACCAGCGTGTAGTATCTTACACTACTGATGCATACTATGTACAGTAGGCATCAGGTAGTCAGAGCAGTGGTCCAGCTATCTTTGTTTCCCCATTTTTATTTCTAACAAGCATAGGCTACCTGGATGGTTATAGTCTACAGTAAATTAGAAACTTGTTAGAGAGTAAACAAAGTGTTTTAATCCTGGAAAAGAGTCTACGTTAAGTACTCACACTTTTTGAGAGGTCTATTTAAAAATTAAAGCAGCAATCTGGGGGCAACACCTCAACCTTTTCTTTGTACTAGGGATATATCTCTCCAGATATCATTACCAGTTTTAACTGAGTGGATAAAAAAAATGCTGGAAATTTTTAGCTAAGTATGTGATACTTTACTATTTACAGACCTCATTTACATATGAAGAGCACTAATTTTAAATTTCAATTCACGCAAATATTTCCCCACCTGTTAGATCATATTAACAAAGTTTATAAAGTTTATGTTAAAAATGATTCCATAGGTAATATCACCAGTCATGGCTCTTCTTTAATAATAAATATAGACGAAATTAAAATAGATACCTTTTATTGATAACTTGTTTAAAATTAGGGCCACATAAATCATATAACAAACACTAACATACGTGGACTAACAACATGAATCGTGCTGTGTGACTCAGTGACCGGATGGAGTAAGGGTCTAAGTTCCCCCCTAGGTATCCAGTCAGGTTAACCCCTATTAACAGAATTAGGGGACTGGGTCACTGGTTTATAGCGGTATGTCACAATAAGAAGGTTCCCAATCTAGCGTGGCTGGTTCCCAGCCGGAAACCCCTTGACCGTTATTATCGCTATTTTCAATAAGGATCATATGGTTGATCAAAAGATCTATGTTACACCATACTAGATACGTCGTCACTTGTGGTACGTATATTTTGACGTTAATAATGGGGGAATTAAACCCCTCAGTGGATGATCGCTCAGATATTAATATAGGTGTTCCAACGTCAATAGCTGGGTAGTCACTCAGTGCTCACTCAAGCATTCTTTTCATGTCTTGAGATAATTCCTCAGCAGGTAGGTGACTACTCAGATGGCTTGCAATGTTTCGGCACTTATAAACGTACTACTTCAAAGTTGTGTATTGATTTCACACAGCGAGTGACTGCTCAAGTATTTAGTGTACGTATTACGAATGGTCACTATAGTGGTCACTTAGACGTACATCAGTTTGGAGCAACGGAATAATTACTCCAAGAGTGCGTGATCACTTCCGTGGCCATTCGTTTGTTTTGTTACAGAATTGATTTACTTAAGGGATAGGACATTAGCTCAACGCGTTTCTCCGTCCCTGTCTGGGGCGGTTCTTCAGGAGCAGGGCCGAAAATTGCCCTAAATTCTATGTGATAATCCCTATGAATCCTATTTTAGTGAATAAGACCCTTGTTGGTAGTCCTTGTCTTTGTAGAAGGAAATAAGACAAAGGTTCTCCTCCTAATAGTTCCCTAGGCTCAAAAATTAAATATGAAGGGTCGCTTTGCTTGATGAAGATAGCAAGCGGACCGATGAAAGCCTACAGGTATATTAATAGCGACTTTACTAATTGCAGTGAGACCGGTTGTATTATATGATTCTCACGGCAAGTAGAGAAAAGTCGCAAAACTCGACTCCCCGTTCTCAGAAGGAATCTCAAGGGACGATTCCCTCAAAGACACGATTTGAGTCGTGCCTCAAAAAAAATAATAAAGGGCTAGTCCCATAGACCTGTAGTTTCAAGTCTATAGGTACTGGATCGGTGCCCAATTACAGCCTGTGGCCTGTAAAAAGTAGTCTAATAGGGTTGGATCAATCATCCAATACGCCAAAAAATAAATAAGTAGTGCTGCCCCAAATGCCGGACAGGGCTGCGTAGCCCTACTAGTAAGGGGAGTCAAGCTGCAAGAGGAAGAGAGGAGAGATATAGTGCCTGCGGCTCTGATGGTGAGCGGCTGGCAATGAAGTCCCAGAGCTCACAGCAGGGATTAAAAAGGGATATAGCTCCTCCTAGTTCCGGGGGCTTGTCAATGGTTAACCAATCTGTTCCCTAGTGGGGCGGGTCTGAACTTAACCAGGTAATTGGCAATGCATTCAACCCGATAACCCACTACCTATGTTATCTGTTGTGGTACCAATTCTAGTCCGGATCGTAGCGCTGTTGGCCCAGTATCTGCCATGACCTAGCGATTCTTTAATAGAGGGCTGCGATCGGCGGCATAGGTACGGATGCGGCACTTCCGCGTCCCATGCTGGAACGCATGCACCGTCGCCTAGTGACGTCATCACGCATAGTGCGCTCCCATTGGACGGGAGGGCGGCACTGCAATGACGCCAATTGGGTACTGTGTCCGTGGGCGGAGAGAATGTTATAACAAGGACATCCCTTAGGCAGCCTATGAGTGGTCAAAGCCGCTTTGTCGCTGCCTCCTCGAACGGTATACAAACGCTTCCGCGTTCCAAGCTGGAACGCATCCTACGTTGCGGAGTGACGTCATCGCGCACGCAAATCACCGCTTCCCCAAGGGGGCGGCGGCGCGATATCGTCACTGGCCGACTGAGCCCGTAGGTGGAGTATACAGGTAAGAGGTATACCACAGACACAGACAGTATGGGCGTGGTTGCACTTCTGTTTCTCCGCCCCTAGATGATCGGTGTGTCAAAACTGGTAGCAGATGGAGTACAACTCAACAGATAATAAAGATCGCAATGTCCGGAATTAGCCTCCTTAAAGGGGCAATGATGGTTTAAATC
This sequence comes from Eleutherodactylus coqui, assembly GCF_035609145.1. Taxonomy (NCBI): domain Eukaryota; kingdom Metazoa; phylum Chordata; class Amphibia; order Anura; family Eleutherodactylidae; genus Eleutherodactylus; species Eleutherodactylus coqui. Next base: position 404,519,138 of record NC_089837.1, read on the forward strand.
TGCATTATGTTGTAGTGGGGAACGGACTACTCATGGTAGGGAGCTCAAGGTTTATATATATCCCATGTAGTGATAATTTCTGGGATGTTAGTTATGTAAAGTATGTGGACCCCAAATATAATAATTTTTAATAGTCAGGGTTGTAATTTAAGCATACAGGCAGGGGAACAATGTACAACGGCACAATGTATCGCTACCAGCATGCTAAAATATAAGTCATGCGGGGAGGCTGTCATGGCCCAGAACAACATGCGAGAAATTTATCGCCAGTTTGTCTGGAAAATACTGGACATATATGAAGATAATCCCCTGTTTAACCCACAATAGGGCAGGGAGTAGATCCGACATGGGTCAGGAGTACCGGAAAACAGCGGAAGAGGCAATCAATTTTTTAGGGGGCTGAGAATTTTTTCACATCAGCGATAATCAGTCTAAAGGAAACAGTTGAAATTTAGGGTTGCATTAAGACCTGCGGGGGTTACCGTATTTAGCCTAAAGATCCAGGCCGCTTCTTTTCTAAGGAGCATCTTGTCAATGTTGCCCCGTCTGGCGTTCGTTCGTAGGTTGGCTGTCTGATGCGGGTGCAGTGTTCTCTGAAGGAGAATTTAGCCGACAATCTCAGGAGAACTCCATTAATTCATGTTTTAAGGAGTTGACGGCCCTATACCGGGAGTTCACCAGAAACTGGTGGGAGGTGCAAGGACTTGAGCGATACGAAGAGCATAAAATTATACCTAGAGGACTCAGAAATCCAATTATCCCCCCTAAACGTATCAAAAACCCAGAATTCAATAAGAAATGGGAGAATGAATCCACTGCATTCTCCCTTCAGCTAATCAAGCTATTATTGGAAGAGGAAAAAACTACATTAGCGGTTAATCAGAAAAAACTGGATGACTTGATAGCTAAAACTAAAACATTCTCCTCAGACCCAGATTTTCCAGCTAAGGAAAGAACTCTTCAGACCAATATTGAGAAATTTACTCTGCAAATCAAAGAACGTAAACACATACAGTTCAATAGAGACCTACAGGATTTTCGTGAAAACCGGGTTTATACAGATAGGGGTAGATTTCCTGAGACAGACATTAGCTCCTCAGAGCCTGAGCAATCAGATAGTGAGAGAAACAGCAACAGAAGACCCACACGACCACAAAGACGAGGCTCATTTGCACAACAATCAAGGAGACGTGGGAGACCAACACAACCTGCCGGTTTTTTAGAACAACCGATCTCTCAATACTTCCTGAGAGGGAGGAGAGATCTGTGATTAGAAAAGTAACGAATAAATCTAGAACCGGTAGGAGACTACCACAATACCGACCCAACCCCTCCTCGGGCTCTAATACAGTGGGGATCACACCTACAAACAAACTACAGGTGGTAAATCTATCTGACCACCACCTCACCCTGGACGAGAAACGAGTGTTGGAGAGGGGGCTGTCCTTCGTCCCCACGACGCAATATAATCCGTTCGTGTGGGCGAAGGACATCTCCCTCTTCACCCGTAAGTTGCGGTGGCATAAATACTTTGGCACTAAAAACCGTGAGCGTGCTAAAGAATTGGGGCTCGCTGTCGCAGACCTCCCTGGCCTGGACACACTTCAAGCCCTGGAGGACGAAAATATGAGAGAAATGGGAACCGGTCCCTTTACGGACCTTAAGGCACCTAACACCTCAAATCCTCCAGCATGTCCATGTCCAGAGATTGATATCTTTGAGCGCCTAGTCACGGCGGACCTGAAGATCATCAAGCCCCATAAAAAACGCCCCAACTTATCGCAAGGGGAGAGTATAGCATTACAAAGACTCAAAGCAAATGAAGATCTAATAATTAAATCAGCGGACAAGGGGGGGAATGTCGTTGTTATGAATAGGGATGATTATAAGCAGATGTGTCATCATCTGCTTGATGATCCTGCCACATACAAAGTCCTCACCACGGACCCAACATCACACTTCCAGAGGGAACTAAGGGAACTCCTCTATAAGGCCCGAGAGACAGAATGCATCGATAGGAATGAATTCATATATATGAATCCAACACATCCAACTGTGGCCACGTTCTACGCCTTACCTAAGGTCCACAAAGGGACAAATCCCCTGCGTGGTAGGCCCATTGTGTCTGGCATTGGGAACCTTACACAGAATATGAGTATTTACGTGGACGAGATACTACGCCCCTTTGTGACATCCTTGCGTTCCCATGTCAGAGATACCATGGATGTTCTCAGAATCATTGATGGGATTTCTGTCGACTCCGATACTCTCCTCGCCACATTGGATGTGGAATCTTTGTACAGTTCCATCCCCCATGAGGGAGGTCTAATGGCCACACGGTTCTTTCTGGAACAAAGAGGGACACAGTTTCTGCAACATAACCAGTGCGTTCTGAATTTTCTATCATTTATTTTGACCCACAATTTTTTTCTGTTCGATACCCAGTACTTCCACCAGCTCAGGGGGACTGCGATGGGGACATCTTGTGCCCCATCGTATGCCAATCTCTACCTGGGCTGGTGGGAGGAAAAGTACATATACCCAAATGAAGAATGGGCTGAAAACATCACCCTCTGGTTGCGTTTTATTGACGATATTTTGGTCTTCTGGAGAGGTTCTGAGGTATCCTTCCATAGATTCGTAGAAACACTCAATACCAATAACTTAAATCTTAAACTCACCTCGGAAATCAATTGCGAATCAATCACCTTTCTTGATTTATCGATTCAGAAAAATATCGATGGATCAATTACATCGACACTGCATCGTAAAGCAACGGCGACAAATAGTCTCCTTAAATGGGATAGTTACCACCCCTTTACCTTAAAGAAAGGAATCCCAAAAGGGCAGTTCCTTAGAGTCAAACGGAACTGCTCGAGGGAACAAGATTTCCAGAGAGAGAGCGAAAGTTTGAAGCAACGTTTCTTGGAAAGAGATTACCCATGCGATATAATTGAAGACGCACTGAAATATGCAGAACTACAGCCGAGATGCGATCTCTTAGTCCCTAGACAACGTAACAACTTGAGATCCTCAAGGATCATCGGGACCTTCGATACAGGAACGAGAGAGGTTCGCCATATCCTGGAACACTACTGGACCATTCTCTCCAATGACCCTGACCTAAGAGACATTATACCAACATACCCGATGATTACATTCCGGAGGGGTCATAACCTTAGGGATCACCTTGTCAAGAGCCATCTAACCCCTTGTTCAAAGGAAAACTGGTTGGGTAGCCTAAAACCATGTGGGACATTTCCCTGCCATGATTGCGAGGCGTGCACCTTTATATTGAAAAGCAAGACGTTTACAAGCGCCAGTACCAACAGAATCTATTCCAACAGAAGTTTTATTAACTGTAAAACACGAAATATCGTTTACATGGCGTCTTGCCCGTGCCCCAGGAACTACGTCGGTAAGACTATTCAGGAATTCCGGCGTCGTATCCTGGGGCATGTGGGGAATATTCGACGCCGGGAAAAAACACCACTGGCGGACCATTTCCTAACGGTGCACAATGGCAATCTGGATGACTTGAAATTCCAGGGAATTGAAAACCTACGAACGAACGCCAGACGGGGCAACATTGACAAGATGCTCCTTAGAAAAGAAGCGGCCTGGATCTTTAGGCTAAATACGGTAACCCCCGCAGGTCTTAATGCAACCCTAAATTTCAACTGTTTCCTTTAGACTGATTATCGCTGATGTGAAAAAATTCTCAGCCCCCTAAAAAATTGATTGCCTCTTCCGCTGTTTTCCGGTACTCCTGACCCATGTCGGATCTACTCCCTGCCCTATTGTGGGTTAAACAGGGGATTATCTTCATATATGTCCAGTATTTTCCAGACAAACTGGCGATAAATTTCTCGCATGTTGTTCTGGGCCATGACAGCCTCCCCGCATGACTTATATTTTAGCATGCTGGTAGCGATACATTGTGCCGTTGTACATTGTTCCCCTGCCTGTATGCTTAAATTACAACCCTGACTATTAAAAATTATTATATTTGGGGTCCACATACTTTACATAACTAACATCCCAGAAATTATCACTACATGGGATATATATAAACCTTGAGCTCCCTACCATGAGTAGTCCGTTCCCCACTACAACATAATGCAGATTTAAACCATCATTGCCCCTTTAAGGAGGCTAATTCCGGACATTGCGATCTTTATTATCTGTTGAGTTGTACTCCATCTGCTACCAGTTTTGACACACCGATCATCTAGGGGCGGAGAAACAGAAGTGCAACCACGCCCATACTGTCTGTGTCTGTGGTATACCTCTTACCTGTATACTCCACCTACGGGCTCAGTCGGCCAGTGACGATATCGCGCCGCCGCCCCCTTGGGGAAGCGGTGATTTGCGTGCGCGATGACGTCACTCCGCAACGTAGGATGCGTTCCAGCTTGGAACGCGGAAGCGTTTGTATACCGTTCGAGGAGGCAGCGACAAAGCGGCTTTGACCACTCATAGGCTGCCTAAGGGATGTCCTTGTTATAACATTCTCTCCGCCCACGGACACAGTACCCAATTGGCGTCATTGCAGTGCCGCCCTCCCGTCCAATGGGAGCGCACTATGCGTGATGACGTCACTAGGCGACGGTGCATGCGTTCCAGCATGGGACGCGGAAGTGCCGCATCCGTACCTATGCCGCCGATCGCAGCCCTCTATTAAAGAATCGCTAGGTCATGGCAGATACTGGGCCAACAGCGCTACGATCCGGACTAGAATTGGTACCACAACAGATAACATAGGTAGTGGGTTATCGGGTTGAATGCATTGCCAATTACCTGGTTAAGTTCAGACCCGCCCCACTAGGGAACAGATTGGTTAACCATTGACAAGCCCCCGGAACTAGGAGGAGCTATATCCCTTTTTAATCCCTGCTGTGAGCTCTGGGACTTCATTGCCAGCCGCTCACCATCAGAGCCGCAGGCACTATATCTCTCCTCTCTTCCTCTTGCAGCTTGACTCCCCTTACTAGTAGGGCTACGCAGCCCTGTCCGGCATTTGGGGCAGCACTACTTATTTATTTTTTGGCGTATTGGATGATTGATCCAACCCTATTAGACTACTTTTTACAGGCCACAGGCTGTAATTGGGCACCGATCCAGTACCTATAGACTTGAAACTACAGGTCTATGGGACTAGCCCTTTATTATTTTTTTTGAGGCACGACTCAAATCGTGTCTTTGAGGGAATCGTCCCTTGAGATTCCTTCTGAGAACGGGGAGTCGAGTTTTGCGACTTTTCTCTACTTGCCGTGAGAATCATATAATACAACCGGTCTCACTGCAATTAGTAAAGTCGCTATTAATATACCTGTAGGCTTTCATCGGTCCGCTTGCTATCTTCATCAAGCAAAGCGACCCTTCATATTTAATTTTTGAGCCTAGGGAACTATTAGGAGGAGAACCTTTGTCTTATTTCCTTCTACAAAGACAAGGACTACCAACAAGGGTCTTATTCACTAAAATAGGATTCATAGGGATTATCACATAGAATTTAGGGCAATTTTCGGCCCTGCTCCTGAAGAACCGCCCCAGACAGGGACGGAGAAACGCGTTGAGCTAATGTCCTATCCCTTAAGTAAATCAATTCTGTAACAAAACAAACGAATGGCCACGGAAGTGATCACGCACTCTTGGAGTAATTATTCCGTTGCTCCAAACTGATGTACGTCTAAGTGACCACTATAGTGACCATTCGTAATACGTACACTAAATACTTGAGCAGTCACTCGCTGTGTGAAATCAATACACAACTTTGAAGTAGTACGTTTATAAGTGCCGAAACATTGCAAGCCATCTGAGTAGTCACCTACCTGCTGAGGAATTATCTCAAGACATGAAAAGAATGCTTGAGTGAGCACTGAGTGACTACCCAGCTATTGACGTTGGAACACCTATATTAATATCTGAGCGATCATCCACTGAGGGGTTTAATTCCCCCATTATTAACGTCAAAATATACGTACCACAAGTGACGACGTATCTAGTATGGTGTAACATAGATCTTTTGATCAACCATATGATCCTTATTGAAAATAGCGATAATAACGGTCAAGGGGTTTCCGGCTGGGAACCAGCCACGCTAGATTGGGAACCTTCTTATTGTGACATACCGCTATAAACCAGTGACCCAGTCCCCTAATTCTGTTAATAGGGGTTAACCTGACTGGATACCTAGGGGGGAACTTAGACCCTTACTCCATCCGGTCACTGAGTCACACAGCACGATTCATGTTGTTAGTCCACGTATGTTAGTGTTTGTTATATGATTTATGTGGCCCTAATTTTAAACAAGTTATCAATAAAAGGTATCTATTTTAATTTCGTCTATATCTGTGAAGGGCATTTCTAAGGCTATATAGATTCGGAATACCACTGTGATTTTTCTTTAATAATAAACAAGTACCAGAAATATGGAGTTATTTATATTTTTAATGAAGGAAACAGATGTCTTGTTTACAAACCCAATGATAACTACTTAGAGCTTTTGCATATTTAATAATCTTAAATACCGTTATATTACAAGATGGAAGGCAGAAACATTACACACAACTGTACTCCAGTAATCTGATGCAGATGTGTGTCATAAACACTCAGCCACACCAATCAACGGTAATGTTAAAATAGGAAAAATAATCAAACAATATGTTACATTGAATCAATTCATTAATGACTATGTTAGCACACCAGATGTTCACCCGAGCTTCTGATTAGTGTGCATATTTCACTAAGGAGATGACAATTAACAACTTTGACAAAGATTGCAGAGCCTGCCTGAATATTCCCTCGGGTAGAAATTTTCCACTTGACAGAAATCTTTAAAATAATTGCATGATAAACAAGGTGTTTTTTTATTTTATGTTTCTTCAACTTTATATCAAATATTAATAGCCAAATAGCCATCAAATTCATAACGCATTAACAATGATATGATATCCCCATACCATTAAATATCCAGTCTGTGATTGTTGCACAAATAGTGGTTCCAAAGATGTGCAGTGGGGACACTACCTAGAAAGAACATGAGCCAGATCACCTGTGCAGTGTTTTGGAGGGGCCAACCCCCTTCTAGTGAAATTGATGATGGCTTTTACCATTTGGTGTAATCATGTTATTGCTTATGCATTCTAAATTTGTAGGAAGATTAATATATGATATAAAGTTGAAGAAGCATAAAGAAAACACATATATAACATGTTATTTTTATGTAGATACACAACTACGTGGGCTAGGAAAGGCCCTGGATTATGTACAGATTAAGTGGTTGACTGCTGTTTGGTTAGTTTCTCTTGACATAGGACACTTAAAGAAATGCCATATATCTGAATAAAGAAATAAAGGTACAGCACACTGGACATGCCAAATGTTTTGCTAGTTTAAAATAGAAATGAATTTGTTAACTGTCAAACATTTATATGTACTTTAAATTCTAATGTTATTAGTAGCAATCAAGGATTTCTATATACTACTACCAGTGTTTCTGGTGGCGCAATGTGCCACTTACTAATATAAAATGGTAAAAGGGATTGGGGTTGGTCAAAATATTTCTGTGCGCTACACGTGATTTATGAACTTCAGCAGCTCACTGAGAAGACATGTTGGCTCATTGCTTTCGCATATCAGCTGCATGTGATTTATGAACTTTAGCAGCTCGCTGAGAAGACATGTTGGCTTGTTGCTTTCGCATATCAGCTGCATGTGATTTATGGACTTCAGCAGCTCACTGAGAAGACATGTTCGCTTGTTGCTTTCGCATATAAGTTGTATGTGATTTACGAAATTCAGCAGCTCGCTGAGGAGACGTTTGCTCATATCTTTCACATATCAGCTGCACAAGATTTACAAACTTTAGCTGCTCGCTGAGGTGAAATTGTGGCTTGTCGCTGTGTCATGTAAGCTGCATTAGCCACACGGCGGCGTTCAACACTTTGTGGTGACATGTTTGCACAACAGCGATGGCTTGTTTCAACACTGGACAACGGTTGATGACTAGATGAAGGCTGGACTGGTGTTGGCAGCATTAGCACTTGAGATGACATGATATCACATTCAGGAGATGTGAAGATAGTGGTGAAAGACTATGCTTCAATGTTGTTGGTTAATATACGCCGTGAGCTATGCAGGTGTACATTTGTGAGGTGTCTTTTAATGGAGTCTCCATACAGGTGTCCAGCTGTCTCACAACCAGCTGCAAACTGCCAGACTGAGTACCGTTGTATCCATAGCAACTGAGGCCACGGAGGTTTGTTGGGGATGTAGTCCGCCTAAATCCCTTAATCAGTGCACAGGGATGAAGGACTTGTGATGACATCACTGTCATGTGATATGGGGCAGAGCTCAGAGCCCAGGTGACTGATTACATAATCATGACATCATCACGTGATTCACACAGTCACTCAGTCACTCATCACTCACAGACAGGTGGTTGTTAGTATTTTGATAAAGATAAGTGCCCATAAATAAAAGTAGGGATTCTTCCTGGGAAGATACGTCTTATAAAAATACAGTGAAACCGGAGGCCAGAAGAAACTACAGAGTAGGCCCAACTATTCACCTCATGCATCGCCTTTAGGCCTTAGTCAGACGGGCGTTTTTTCACGCGATTTGCGCATGCGTCCGGCGATTTTTTAAAACACATGAGCGCTTTTTATGCGCTCGTCCGATAAATTATAGAACAGAAATCGCAGATCGCACCTATCTGCGATCTGCGATTCCTGTTCTCTTCTCTATATGCGCTCAATGGGGTCGGCGGCAGCAGCGCCGACCCCATTGAGAACATATAGAAGACAAATCATTCTTCTCTGCCACAGCTGTATCAGCTGTGGCAGAGAAGAACGATGTTTGCCCATTGAATTCAATGGAGCCGGCAATACAGCCGGTTCCACTGAAAGCAATGGGCTGCCGGCGATCGCGGGATGAATTGTCGGGAAGGGCTTAAATATATGTATATTTTTTTTATTTTAACACTTTTCTGGATAAATTGCAGGGAAGGGCTTATATATTTAAGCCCTTCCCGACAATTCATCCCACAATCGCCCGCAGCGCATTGCTTTCAATGGAGCCGGCTGTATTGCCGGCTCCATTGAATACAATGCGCTGGACAGCTCCGGCCCGTTTCTAATGAAACGCGACTAGGAGCAGATTTTCGGGCACCGGTCACGCGATTTGCGGATGCGCATCCGTCATGCGATCCGCAAATCGCGCGAACAAACGCCCGTCTGACTAAGGCCTTAGTTAGAAATATAGTAATTGAGATGCTGGTTGTTCAGAAGAAGGGAAATGCTTATATTGGTATAAAAAAGTTACCATAAATGGTAAAAATCTATATTCTAAAATCATAATTTAACTTGCAAAACATCTTTTATACAGTTTTTATTAAACTTAAAGGCTTATTCCTATCTCAGACTTTTATAGTATATCTACAGCATGTGTCATAAAAGTAAAATAGGTGCATGAACCACCTCTCTCATCTCCTGTTCTGGCCCCTACTGCCTTTGGCCTGGCTACAATGTAGCTGAGGGTGGTCAGGATTATGAAAACAATCAAATGAGCTTCGCTACAATGTTTCAGTAACTCTCATAACAGTCAATAGGAGTTATGCAAGCAGAGTAGTGAAGCGAGCTACTTTGTTTCAATAACTCCCAAGTTACATGCGCTTGCTTTACTGATACCATAAAACCCATTGTGATCACATTTATGGGAATTAATGAAGTGACAGACGGAAACTTCCCGCTGTCGTACAAACATGAAATTTGGCACAACCATTCTTTAGGTCCTGAATAGGAAAAGTAAAGGGCGGTCACAACTTGAATATTCTATGCTAATTGCAAAAGTAAGTGCACCCCTATGTAATGTAACTTCCCAGTATCTTACAAGCGTGAAATTTGGCACAAGCATTCTTTAGGTCCTAAATAGGAAAAGTAAAGGGGTCACAATTTGATTATTCAATGCTAATTGCAAAAGGATTGTCCCTCCTTTGTAATGTTCCTAATCTAATTCTCTAACTTCCTGGTGCCAAACAAAAATGAAATTTGGCACGACCATTCTTTAGGTCCTATATAGGAAAAGTAAAGGAGTCACAACTCGACTATTCAATGCCAATTGCAAAAGTAAGTGCACCTCTATGTAATGTAACTTGCCGGTGTCATACAAGTGTGAAATTTGGCACAAGCATTCTTTAGGTCCTAAATAGGAAAAAATAAAGGGGTCACAACTTGATTATTCAATGCTGATTGCAAAAGTGCACCCTTACATAATGTAACTTCCTGGTGTCCTAAAAGTGTGAAATTTGGCACAAGCATTCTTTAGGTCCTAAATAGGAAAAGTAAAGGCATCACAACATGATTACTCAATGCTAAGTGCAAAAGTAAGTACACCCCTATGTAATGTGACTTCCTGCTGTTGTACAAGTGTGAAATTTAGCACAACAATCTAACTGGCTTCTGTGTGCATATACTGAGGAGAATCTACCTCACACCTATGTGTATGTTCTGAGAACAATCCAACTGACTTCTATGTGCACATACTGAAAGGCTGTAAAGTACATTAGCCTTTAAGGCTAAAAAAGGGCTGCAATCTCCAGTCTGGGGTTAAATTTGGATTAAAGGGTTGTTACCGTAAAGGGTAAAAAGTGAGCAGAGTGGGAAGGGGTGGCAGATTCTGTAGAGGGACATCAGTACATGCAGTCTAAGGAGAATCTAATGCTCCTCTATGTGTACACATATTTAATTCCTCAGTTTCTCTGAAGTAACAATGACTTCATGAAAATTTTTCATGTGAACAACAGGTAAAGAAACACCGGTACCAAATAACTCGGGCGAAGCGAGTATATCAGCTAGTTTTATATATGTGGGTATTATTGCTTTTTGGCCATGTATACTGCTTTGCTCTTGTTTTCTGTTTAGACTTTATTAATGTGTGGCCATTATTGAGTGATTGTACTCACAGAGTGGTCATAAATGGCTGCACATCCAAGTGGAAGAATGTATCAAGTGGGGTACCACAAGGCTCTGTCCGAGGCCCAGTGTTGTTCAACATTTTTATAAATGATCTGGAGGAGGGAATTAATGGGAAACTGATCAAATTAGCTGATGACACAAAGCTAGGAGGGATAGCTAACACTAGGGAAGAGAGAGTATTCAAAAAGACCTATAAACGCTTTAACAGTGGGCAGATAATAACAGAATGGTATTTAATAAGGAGAAATGCAAAGTCCTATATGTGGGCAAGAAAAAGGAAAAAAGCACATACAGAATGGGAGGAATTGGGCTAAGCAGCAGCACATGTGAAAAAGACTTGGTTATACTAATAGATCATAGACTGAACATGAGTCAACAATGTGATGCAGCAGCCAAAAAAGGCAAACACAATTCTGGGATGTATTAAGAGAAGCATATAGTCTAGGTCACATGAGGTAATTATTCCCCTCTACTTTTCCTTAGTCAGACCTCATCTGGAATACTGTGTCCAGTTCTGGGCACCCCACTTTAAAAAAGACATAGACAAACTGGAGCAAGTTCAGAGAAGAGTTACCAAGATGGTGAGCGGTCTGCAAACCATGTCCTGTGAACAGCTAAAGGATCTGGGAATGTTTAGCTTGCAAAAAAGAAGGCTTAGAGGAGACTTAATAGCTGTCTACAAATATCTGAAGGGCTGCCGTGGTGCAGAGGGATCAGTCCTATTCTCATTTTCACAAGGAAAGACTAGAAGCAATGGGATGAAACTGAAAGAGAGGATACACAAATTAGATATTAGAAAAGACTTTCTGACAGTGAGGGTGGTCAATGAGTGGAACAGGTTTCCACGGGAGGTGGTGAGTTCTCCTTTAATGGAAGTGTTCAAACCAAGGCTGGACAAATATCTGTCTGGGATGATTTAGTGACTCCTGCAATAAGCAGGGGGTTGGATGAGATGACCCCGGAGGTCACTTCCAACTACTATTCTATGATTCTATGATTATATATATTCATGTGTGGTGCCAGCCATCTTGCTTTAGTTTTCTTCTTTTGCAGCACTGCTGTACAAAGGCAGTTCTTCAGAACTAGTCCCTTAAACAGGTACTGGGAAAAAAATATACAGCAGTCATTAAAGGGTTCATCTAGCTGAGCTGAATGCTAGACACAACCATGGACAGGTGTTTTTCAAAGAAAATCCCTTTAAGTGCAGAAGATGAGAAAAATTTCAATATAGTTTATTTAAGTTAAGGCTGATTTACACGCCATGATTATCGCTCAAAATTCGTCCAAACAAAGGCTTTTGAGCGATAACCGTTGTGTGTAAATGTGTGCCCATCATGCATTTACCGTGCACTCTTAGTCCGTTCAGCTTAGCATAAAAGCCGTCATCCCTGATAAGAGGGACGGCATGCTGTGTTCTCCGCAGGCAGCACTGATAGAATTGTATGCATCCTTCTGCCCTCAGCAGAACAAAAGCGATGTATTTAGAGAACTAGCTACCTGCTTTTCTCTTAGTACATGCAAATGAAGCTAGTTAGCTACTAATAGGCTGATTAGCCCATTAGTATCTCATGCAAAATGATCGCTCAAACCTGTCAGTTCCAGAGGAATTTTGAGCGATCACCTTTGCTTGTAAATGGACCTTTCCTTATTGGTGAGTGCAGAAAATCTTTTTATTTGAAATCTTGTTATTGCCCTAGTGGTCATACTGTATTTATACATTCTGTGGTATAAAGTTACTGCCTAAAAATACAGGGTTTGTACTTCTCTAAAACAGCCATCCTACAGTCATATGTGGTTAGACCTAGTGTCCATACCTCATTACCATTCTACTGCATGGTTGGATGAGACACTGACTGTCACAGCAAGCCTACTGAATAACTGAACGGGGTAGCTTAGAAGTTCCCAGCAGTATGTGTATTATCAGTGCATTTACCAATGGCAGTAACAATACAGAATACTGATATTATACTGTGATGCATACAATATACAGTTACATTCATGTAATATATTTATTGCTTGGATAGACATAAGAAGAAGCCATACTACCCACATCTTTTATCCCTGTGGTTGTTAAGCCGATTATATCAGCAACTCTTTGGCATTTGACATTTTAATAATGTAACGTTATAATTCACATGGTTACTATGTCAAGAAATAGTGACTCTTAGAGCTTGTTCATTGATACAATGTTTCATTAGGATTTTAATAAAATAAAAGTTATATTTTAATCTAGTAGCCACACACCTTTCCCTCGTCTCCTTGTAACAAATTTATTATTAGGTGGTGTACAAATTTGTGACATTTTTTCATCAATTGTCCCTGTGATGTATGAAGGTTGAATACCTGCAAATCTATTTTAATTCAGCTATGAGAATACCCCTCTAGAAAGCAATTTTAACTGCAAATTTTGGGCTGTAATCTCAAAGACTTTTTAGGATTTTTTTTTCAATGTACTTAGGCGACAAAGGTAATTTATGCTGACATGCCCTACCACCACTGGCATAACTATAGGGGATGCAGGGGATGCTGATGCACCCGGGCCCATGAACCTTAGGGGGCCCATAAGGCCTCTCTTCTCCATATAGGGAGCCCAGTACTATGAATAAAGCATTATAGTTGGGGGCCCTGTTACAGGTTTTGCATCGGGGCCCGGAAGCTTCAAGTTACGCCTCTGCCTACCACTATTTGATTGATTTCTCTCTTTGGTGTTTTTATGGATAAGTAAAATAGCAAAAGTAAAATACCATATAAACATACAATAATAATAAGTTATCGCTTTATTTCATTTAGCTAACTCAAATAATTCCACAATGGGTCAATTTCGCATTTTAATGTATGTCTTTTTCTTAAACCATAATGTAATATGAAAGTCTCTGTAATATCCTGAAGATGTTTTTAATGCCTCTCCAAATCAATGAATGACAACATAACAAAAAAAGAAAAAAACAAGCCAGAATGTTCATCACCTCTTACAAATATATTCTGCTAAAGTATGTCTCTGCGTGTCTGGTGATATTATTTGGCTCTCTTATGAATAAAAAGCATAAAGATTCATGCAACTGTCCAGCGCACAAGTGAAGATAGCTCCAGTAACACTATACAAAAAGTACTTCCAAACAAAATAGCTATTCTGCCTTCAGCAACATGCACATAACAATTTGATGCTCCCCCTTATGTATTCTAGATACAGTAGAAATTTCCTTATTTCACACCTCTCCAATATTACAAACCCATGCATTTTAAAGTACAGATACACAACAAAAACTGAAGCACAGACCACAATACTATATCGGATCTCTATATATTCACAAATATATAGACTGCTTATTCCTCTTTGCTGTAGGAAAGAAAACATTTAAAGTGGTATTCCTATCTCAGTGTTTCATGGCTGAGAAAAGAAACCTCTTTCAGGTTGCAGCCCTACGCTATTTCCATAACTTCCATTGAAGTAAATGGATGTTATTGAAATTGGGAAATAGCTATGGGTTTCTTATCTGAGCCATAAAACTCTGAGATGGGAATACTCCTTTAAGGAAAATTAACGAGCCAATTTGTTTACTGCTATTATTGCAAATGTGCATGCTCAACCAGCCCTCCATCCATGCACTTGGCAATATCACAAGAGTAATAAACATATTTGATGTGTGGATTTAACTATGTGTCATTTATGATATATAAAAGGCCACTAAGAACAGAGTAATTCTTACAATGTATCAAAAGTCAAGTCTTTGGTTAATATCCGTTTTTACTCAAGCTGAATGATGAACCAACAAAGTTCAACCAAGCTTCTGATCCTATTATGTAAGTATATAACCACTGGGTGACTTCCATTCTTTATTCATGATGTCAAACATGTTTTATTTACAGCTTGAATAATTGTTGAACCACTTATGTGTTTGACTTAACAAAGACAGTAGATTTTAAGCTGTTTGGACATGTTAGGATATTCTATTAATAACTAATGACAAAATTAATTAAAATAATAATATAAAGAAATAAACTAAAAATAAGTGACTAGCAGGGCTTCGTAATTTATTTTTAATGACATACAGATGATGGGTTCTATAACCACTAGTATATATTAAGGAATCACCACATTTATGGGATATTGACCAAGCTTTTTTAGGCTTCGGTCAGACAAGCGCTGCCTCTGATTGGCTGAGCGCTGTGACCAATCACAGGCAGCGCTCAGTTGTCAATCAATGAATGGCTAAGCACTGCCTCTGATTGGTCACAGCACTCTGCCAATCAGAATAGGACTAAAACTGGCAGTGGAGAAGGCGCAACACTCCAGGTTAAAGCAAGTAGGAAGTGACCAAAAGTATGTGATCAGCTATAAAAACGCATTTTGGGCAGAACCCTTTCATCAGTTAAGCTGGTGTTTAAAATATACAAATAGTCCTACAAATGACCACATTTTGAAAACAAGACCGAATGGATCCATGAGGGCAGCTGAAACTTTAACTTTTTTAGACTTTTCTTTCACTTTTCCGTGATTGCCATTATCCATTGGATAACAGCGATCATGGGCCTGAGGACCAGTCACCGTGGTCCCCGGTAGCCAGGAGATTTCAAATTTCCCGGGCCTCCCAGCCTTCTGTGCATGCTGCTGATGTAATGACGTCTGGCGCACATGCGAAGAAGATCAGCATCAGATCCTGAAGCACCAGATCGCTGCAGGATAGCACCGATCGTGGGACCGGAGGGGGGGTTCTTCCCGCTGCCCCTCATGACAGCTCCAGGATGTCGACTACCTCTAGGAACTGACAACATGGAGCTGTCACATCCAAAGCTCATGTGGCTTTAATCCCCAGAGGAAGCATGTTTTTACACCCCTGGGAATTAAAGCCCACTAAAGCAGGATGTAAAAAGGCAATGGGGTGGTCACTAAGGGCTTAATAAAGCATTACTAATTTTCAATATGAGCGAACCTAGGTGACAATTAATATTGCTGCACTTCCTACTGCCACTTTAGTATGACTGCCACAGCTGAATAAAACAATGTTAAAACAAGTAAAATTATTAAATTTTGCCAGCTTATCTAACTTCTGAATTACTATTTTATTGTGTGACCATTTTTTAGGTTTTGAGTGGAAATACTCTTTAAAAAGCTATCTAGAGCATGGTGCGAAATATGTTCCAAGTTTTCTTGATTTGTTTTTATTAAATTGTAAAGGTTTTTATTTTGCTTGCTTAGTCAGAGCTCTAGTCTAAACAAGAAAAAGCATTCTGAAAAGCCATAAATCATGACAATAATACAAGTACTGTAGCAAATCACAGCAACAAACAACAAACACATAAAGCATTTTGTTGTATGATGTCGTATCATTTTTCAATTCAAAAATGGCAACAAGGTGCAAACAAAATGCAAGTGTTCAGAAATGATACGCACAGTAAACCCATGCCTTATAATTAACCTGGAGGCAGATTTATAATCATTACGATGCATCAGCAGGACTTGTCGACAAAATTAATCCATTATTCTAAACAGATTCTTTGCCTCACGAAAACTATTTATTAATTTAATAGTTTAAATCTGCTTTTTTAAAACTACATAAAAGTTAAAAATCCCTAAAATATTATTTGTTGTCAAAATAATTGTCTGTCCTATCAATGTCCTGACCCTTACTTGTTTTCCTTCTAATCCCAGGATGCTGTCATTTCCATTAATTATTCATAGGCAGTAATGAGAATCCCCTCTTTGAGTTAAATGGTGATAGCAAGAACCTTCATGAGAGAATTTGATTCCAAGATCTAATATACAATAATTGTATTTCAAATGATCCTTTATTCCCAGGTATGCATAATGAATGTGTAGCAATTGGAATAAGTATTTGTTAATTGACTAGAATGCATGAAGAAGAATGCATCCTCTATTACATTTATTTTATTATTTTATTGACTGCCAACGCTTGGCTAGATAACATTACATTTCAAGTAATGCCTTTTAGTAGACATCTAGAGCAGGGTTTAAATGATTAATTGCATCAGTGCTACACACAGTTGCAATATCTACAACGTCTTGATTTGTTCAAAATAATAATGAGGTACTCATAGATACTGATAAGCAATTTGTGGAATAATCGATTTGTTTCAGTATCGGGCCAATTTCACAAATATCATCGGGGATCAGGACAGTCGATTTCAATTCCCATAAAAGTCAATGGGAGGAAGATTCAGATTAAATAATTTGCCCTCCAGAAGATCACCAATGCAGCCAAAGCATCCCAAGTTGCATGTACAATTACATGTCACACATCTGGAGAACTATGTGCTGCTCACAAAAATTGGTCAAAATAGTCATTGAGGGGGTCACTTGTAGTACAGAGGAGCTACTGAAAACAAAAGAATGCCCATATAGGGTCTCCCAGATCACCAATTGCACCAAGGAAGACAGAAATTACATACATCTTACCATGAGAAATTGAACACAACACTCAAGCACAGGCCTACTCCAAGAACAGTTGTAGTGCTACCAAAAAATTTTATTACACAAGACAGCAGGTGTAGTGCTTGTTTTTAAAGCAATGTCATAAAGTTTGCAAATAACAAGTTCTAGCAGGTGAACAGAACAACCAAGCACGGGTCTACTCCAAGGAAAAGCTGTAGAGCTACAGCTGTTTCTTGTGCTTTCGAAAATTTTCATTTTGGGAGAAGGAAGAGGAGAAGAAAACATGGTGCAAGAAGGAAGAGCAAACATGAAGGAAGCAGGAGAAGAAGAGAGGCAGCAGTTCCAGCAGCAGCAATAGCACCTTGAGTGCAGAGTTTTCTCCTCATGGAAACATGACAGCTGTAGCTCCGTATTGCCATATTGCCATATTTTTCATCTGGGCGGGAAGTAGTAGGAGGAAACAAAGTGGAAGCAACAGAAGGAGAGCAGCAGCACCACCATCACCAACAGCAACATCACCTTGAGGGCACAGTGTGGTCTTTGATATTATTACATGTGAGTAAAAATTGCCAGCGTGCTAACTAATCAGTGGAATCTGCCATGGGGGTGTAGTTGTCAGGTGAAATTCATGCCTGGCTCATTTTTATGAACCTCAAGCGATCCACGTTTTCTGTCAACAGGAGGCTACGTGTTTAGTTATCACACTTCCAGTGCTGCTGAACACCCTTTCTGATATTACACTGGCAGTAGGGCAGGTAAGTACCTCAAAAGCATGTTGTGCAAGCATTGGTCCCTTGTCCAACTTAAATACCCAGAGATCAAATGGGCCACTGCCATGTCTGAGTAAATTAACACGGTTGATTTACTCTTGGCTGACATACTCTTGGATCATCATGCATAAGTGCTGCCTGTGACTGTGAATCAGACCTTGTGCTTTTGCTGCAGCCTTTAACGGGCTGAAAAAACTATACCACACCTCTGTTAGACTTTCCCTGCCACCACCGGTGTTGCTGCTGCGACTTCCTGCTTGTCCACCATGAGCGACAGAGCTGTGATCCATTGCGGATGCATCCCCGTGGCCATGGGAAAATGCTCTGTTCAAACTGCTTAACAGTCTATCCTAATAGTGCTGCATTTTGAGATCCTTCTCCAGTGCCAGAATATAGATTTGTCATTTTGGCCTTATAGCCGGGATCAAGGAGGGTGGCCACCCAGTAATGATCTGATGTTTCGATGTTGGATATATGATATTCCTGCTGCAGCATAAAAACACTCATATGCCTCAAAGTGTATTAGGGTGATGGCACACATTCCTCAGAGTCAAGGCCTAACTGTGTCCTCTGACTGGTCCGCAAATCACATAGAATAGCTGGGGTTAGGGATGGATGGAGGAACATTGCATAGCCCCCTCCCCTGCCTCTGGTCCTATATTATCCACTTCCTCTTCTTTCTCTTCTATACTTCTCCATGGGTGGAGAAATATGTAGGAGAAGATGACTCCCTTTTTTCCCCAAAGCCACCCTCCTTATGATGTTGAGCACTGGTGGACTGGCCAGACAGTTGGGAGATTGGTATCCCTTCCTCCTTCTCCTGTGACACATCATTGTCCCCGATGCCCTGTAGCATCTCTTCCAGCAGGCAGACAACAGGGATGGTCATACTGATCAGTGCAAGATCATGATTGACCATTTTGGTCGCTTCCTCAAAGCAGGCTAAAACGACACACACATCTTTGATCTGCAGCCACTCCACAGGCATTAAGTGACCAATCTCCGTACAGCATCTGCTAATGGCATACATCATCTGATACTCTGTGATCACTCTTTGCTGCTGGCTTAGCCTCTGTAACATGTGCAACGTGGAATTCCACTATGTAGGCATTTCACAGATGAGACGGTTTGGTGATAGCCCGAACTGTCACTGAAACTATGCCAGATGGCAAGCGGTGTTATTGCCGAAAGTGTGAGCACAGTTTCCTGACATTTTCAAGCACTCAATGTAATCTGGGTAATTGTTTAGGAAGTACTGCACTACCAGGTTCTGCACTACCAGATCCCCATCAGTCCCAGTTAGCTGCGGATGGTGCTCGATAGATTACTATGAGGTCTGTGTCTGTAATGGAGGCTAGGGTAAAGCTATGCTTTCTCTGTTTTTTCAGCATAACAGGGCCTCGTAACATTCACTGTTGCTGTAGTAGGATTCCAACCTATTTTTCTCCACACTGCACTGGTATAGAGACGTATCACGTGCACCACTGTATGAAGGTCAGATTTTATTATATACGGATATCTGTGCCGATGCAGAGGGTGTTGAAAGGTGGTATGAAGAGATGGAGAAGAGAAGGAGGAGAGGGCTGAGAAGAGAACAGACAAGAATGAATATCCCACAACTCTTGGGGGGTACCATGAAACATAGATCAACCCCTTTCAGTTTCAGGCCACACCTGCAGGACATTGACCCAATGTGCTGTTAAGGATATGTAATGCCCCTGGACCTGTCACTAACAGCGTTGTTTAATTCCAGGTACACGTTACCACTCACAAGGTGATGCAGGGCAGGGATGGCTTCTCAGGCAAAGAAATGGCAGCTGGGCATCTGGGTAATGTCAGAGTTCGAAAAATCTGAAAGTTAGGTAGATTAGGTTGTAGAGTATGGTGGTGGCCGCACTTTATTTAAAGAAATCAGGTAGCAGCAAGTTTTAATTTCAATAAGCGAATGATACCAATGATCCTTTCCCTGTGTATATTTATACTCAAAGCTTTTTAAAGATATAACATCTATATATATAAAAATGAATGTATGTCTGTGTGCGTGCGTGTCTGTTTGTCCTTTATGCGCTACTACACCATTCATCCGATCGCCATGAAACTTTGGGAAGTTGTTGAGTACACTCCTGGGAAGATTATAGGCATAGTAGATTTATCCTACGTTAAATGGCGCGCGTGCGAGCGTCGTCGACAGTTACGCCCCCCCCCCCACGTAGATCGTTCGATTTCCATCACTGCCACTAATTCTCTCACTTCCCAATGTCGTACAAGCATGAAATTTGGCACGAGTATTGATTATGTCATAAATAGGAAAAGCTAATGGGTCCCAACTCTATTATTCAATTGTAAGCGCCAAAGAATTAGCGTCCAAATTTTACGTACGGAATCTAATTTTCTCGCTTCCCAATGTCATAGAAACGTGAAATTTGTCACGGGCATTGAATATGTCATAAATAGGAAACGCTAATCGGTCCCAACTCGATTATTCAATTCTATGCGCCAAAGAATTAGCGTCCAAATTTTACGTACGGAATCGAATTTTCTCGCTTCCCAATGTAATAGAAACGTGAAATTTGGCAGGAGCATTGATTATGTCATAAATAGGAAATGCTAATGGGTCCCAACTCCATTATTCAATTCTATGCGCAAAAGAATTAGCATCCAAATTTTACGTACGGAATCTAATTTTCTCGCTTCCCAATGTCATAGAAACTTAAAATTTGGCACGAGCATTGATTATGTCATAAATAGGAAAAGCTAATGGGTCCCAACTCCATTATTTAATTCTATGCGCAAAAAAATTGGCGTCCAAATTTTACGTACGGAATGTAATTTTCTCACTTTCCGGTGTCATAGAAACGTGAAATTTGGCACGAGCATTGATTATGTCATAAATAGGAAAAGTTAATGGGTCCCAACTCGATTATTCAATTCTACGCGCAAAAGAATTAGCGTCCAAATTTTGCGTACGGAATGTAATCTTCTCACATAGAAACTTGAAATTTGGCACGGGCATTGAATATGTCACAAATACGAAAAGCTAATGGGTCCCAACTCGATTATTCAATTCTATGCGCAAAAGAATTAGCGTCCAAATTTTACGTACGGAATCTAATTTTCTCGCTTCCGAATGTCATAGAAACTCGAAATTTGGCACGAGCATTGAATATGTCATAAATAGGAAAAGCTAATCGGTCCCAACTCGATTATTCAATTCTATGCGCAAAACAATTAGCGTCCAAATTTTACGTACGGAATCGAGTTCTCTCGCTTCCCAATGTAATAGAAACTCGAAATTTGGCACGGGCATTGATTATGTCATAAATAGGAAAGGTTAATGGGTCCCAACTCGATTATTCAATTCTATGCGCTAAAGAATTAGCGTCCAAATTTTACGTAGGGAATCTAATTTTCTCGCTTCCCAATGTCATAGAAACTTGAAATTTGGCAGGAGCATTGATTATGTCAAAAATAGGAAACGTTAATGGGTCTCAACTCGATTATTCAATTTTAAGCGCAAAACAATTGGCGTCCAAATTTTACGTACGGAATTGAGTTTTCTCGCTTCCCGATGTAATAGAAACTTGAAATTTGGCACGAGCATTGATTATGTCATAAATAGGAAAAGTTAATGGGAAGTTGTTGAGTACACTCCTGGGAAGATTACTGGCATAGTACATCTATCCTACGATAGGTGGGCTGCGTGCGAGCGTCGTCGACAGTTATGCCCCCCCAGACAAAGATCGTTTGATTTCCATCTCAAGCACAAAAGCAAAAGGCATTACGAGCAACGGGATGCGTGTTCAACTACAAAATGATGCATCCGCCGAACGTATCACAAGACAATTCCTGGATATTGAGAATGCTGAGGTAAAATAAAAGCTGTGCTGTGATTGGTTGCTATATATTATACCGCTGAGGTAAAATGAATGCTGCGCTGTGATTCGTTGCTATTTTTTATATTGCTGAGGCAGAATGAAAGTTGCGCTGTGATTGGTTGTTATTTGTCTTACTGCTGACGTAACATGAAAGCTGCACTATGATTGGTTGTTATATTTTATACTGCTAAGGTAACATATAAGCTGCGCTGTGATTGGGTGTTATATATTATAAAGCTGAGGTAACATGAAAGCTGCGCTGTGATTGGTTGTTATATATTATACCACTGAGGTAACCTAAAAAAGCTGCGCTGTGATTGGTTGTTATCTAGATATATAAAGACGAATGTATGTCTGTCTGTCTTCGCAGCAACGCGCGATGGGTAAGCTAGTACTAAATAAAACGTATTATCTTAAAGACTTCACAAAAATCTTGGCATTAATGTAAAATTTTCAGGTATACTTTTTAAAGACCCACAAACTTGGCATGTTATAACACCATCTGCTCAATGTCAAATATTGTTAATTTGATCAGTGACACTCACTCCTACATTTACTTCCCGCATGCTTATGAGATAATAACCCATAAATATCAGCTTCCTCTTACTTCTTAGAATTTCATAATTATAGCTTCAAATTTCAGTCATATTGTACTTGACCAGCAGTCTAGAGTAAAGGTCACCATTAGGGCTTAGTCAGACGGGCGTTTTTAGCCGCGATTTGCGCATGCGCATGCATCCGGCGATTTTATAAAACCATTGCTTTGCAATGGTATCGGACACATGAGCGCTTTTTATGCGCTCGTCCGATAAATTATAGAACAGAAATCGCAGATCGCACCTATGTGCGATCTGCGATTCCTGTTCTCTTCTCTATATGCGCTCAATGGGGCCGGCGGCAGCAGCGCCGACCCCATTGAGAACATATAGAATACAAATCATTCTTCTCTGCCACAGCTGTAACAGCTGTAGCAGAGAAGAACGATGTTTGCCCATTGAATTCAATGGAGCCGGCAATACAACCGTCTCCATTGAAAGCAATGGGCTGCCGGCGAGCGCTGGATGAATTGTCGGGAAGGGCTTAAATATATAAGCCCTTCCCTGCAATTCGTCCTAAAATGTGTTAAAATAAAAAAAATTGTATACTCACCTTTCCGCTGCAGCCGGAGTTCTGCCGCGGCCGAACTCATGAATGGGTGAGTGACTGCTGCCTCTCATTGGCTCAGCGGGAGCTGCCCCTGATTGGTCCCGCTGAGCCAATGAGAGGCAGCAGTCACTCACCCATTCATGAATTCATGAATGGGTGTGTGAGTGAAACCTGCCTCTGATTGGTCAGGCTGTGACCAATCAGAGGCAACTCATTCAGCAGGCGGGGATTTTAAAGCCCCGCCGGCTGAATAGTGCCGAGAAGCAGTTCAGGAGAACTGACAGCGGCCGCGGCAGAACTCCGGCTGCAGCGGAAAGGTGAGTATACAATTTTTTTTTATTTTAACACATTTTAGGAAGAATTGCAGGGAAGGGCTTATATATTTAAGCCCTTCCCAAAATTCATCCCGGGCTCGCCCGCAGCGCATTGCTTTCAATGGAGCCGGCTGTATTGCCGGCTCCATTGAATGCAATGCGCTGGACAGCTCCGGCCAGTTTCTAATGAAACGCGGCTAGGAGCAGATTTTCGGGCGTTTTTTCGGCCGATTTTTCGGCGCTGGTCACGCGATTTGCGCATGCGCATCCGTCATGCGATGCGCAAATCGCGCGAAAAACGCCCGTGTGACTAAGGCCTTAAACTGAAGCCACAGTGTCTTAAAGACATCAGTATTCTTAAACGCTACCAAATTTCTCTATCATGGGATAGCATGGTGAATCATGTTGCAGAAGGCATCTGTCTCCACTAGCCTGAAGGACAGCATTTCTATTGCCAGCAGCTGTGCAATACTTGTGTCCAGGCTCTGTGCTTGTGGATGATTGGGATGGTATTTTTTTTTTACATTCTCATAGCTGGTAGATGGAGGACCAGCTGACCTGAAACATGTTGGAATATGGGGTAGATGTCAATGTTAGTGAAGGTGGTGTTGATGATGACAGCTCAACTTCTGCTCTCCATTTCCCACTTCTGGTTATGAAGTCTGTAGCCCAATTGTCGATTGCAAAGGAGAAGTCTGCAGTAGGCGTGCTACTGCCCCTACACAAAACTGCCCGTCTGTGCTCAGAGGCTACTCCATGAACAGGGAGGTAGATGAAGGAAGAGACAGCAACAGCAATGGAAGAGGGAGCAGGATGAGGCTGACTCTTTGCCCTCTGGCCCAGGTGGACTATCCAAGAAAGGTGGTGGGAATATCCAAGATATGTATGCGACTGTTCATACATGTGGTGTTGAGGTTGTTTACATTCCTGTCACATTTTAAAAGCTTACTGTATATCTTACAGATGGCCACTCTTTGGTCATTACGTGCGGTTTCAACGAATTCCCATGTAGATGGGAAGGGCTCAAAGTTGCACCGAAATGTTCATGACCAGATAAAAATGTTGTAAAGTTTAATAATTAATGATGATGATAGGTGTAGATCATGCATAATATGGTTTATTGCCATCTATGGCTAAAGTGCTGCTAATGTACATTGTGATGTTCTGTTGAAGAGATTGGTGGTCGAGAACATGTGATGGATGTGCCAGGATCTGGAAGGGGTTGGAGGCAGGGTCAGAGTGTGTAACCGCAGAAGCAAGTGGACGTGCTTTATATAAGGCATAGACATGAAAGCCTCATAATACATTTATCTCACCTGGCAGCACCTTTATGCGTTAGATGGAAACCTACACCAGCTATGAGCTGTAGTACGCTAGTATGATGTACACTAATTTCTGGTATTCATTATACTAAATGGGACTGGCTGTGCATGCTCATGCACTCTAATGCTAGGCCAAAATGTGACTTTTGTATGCCAGAAAATTGGTATATAGGGTATAATATATACTCTCCACTGAGTTTTGATTACATATGCACACTTACAGTATACTCTCTATGAGCATGCATAAAATGTTACAGTTACTTAGAGTTTGCTCCCTGCTCTCCACTGCCCCTCTCCATTCACTGTAAGCATTGGCCGTTCAGTACTGAACGGTTGCTGTTTACACTGAAAGATAGTCGTTCAGGATTTTAAGCTGTTTAAACTGAACGACTTTACGACTCTCTTCCAATCATTCAGTTTCTGCATGCCTTTACATGGGATGATTATCGTTCAAAACCCTGCAGGAGCGTAAACGACCAGAGCGATAATCATCCCGTGTAAGGGCCTTAAGTTGTGAGGTTTTATTTTATGAGTGAGGCTGAACACTGACCAGCATACTCATGGCAAGGCAACATGAATTACTCTATGTAACAAATTTTAACTTTTTTTCTGTTCTTGGGCATTAATTGTGTTTTCCTGTTTCCTTGTATCTAGAAAGTACAGAAAATGGCAATTATGTTGTAAAATGTTTGCTTTTGTGGACAGGACATTCATATGTGGAATTTGCATATTTTTACTTTCCATGTATGTGATTATGTTATACATTTGCATGCTGTGATACATATATACTTTGCCTAGGAAGAAATGATAAGTTGGAGCCACAAAATAGGGTGCCCAAATACCTTAATGTATAGAGTTAAAAGAATTCTATCTTTATTGAAGCCACCTAGGGAAATAGAATGGCGTCAAGAAGCTGCAAACATCCAGCAGACTCGTTTTGCTATGTCTGTGGTGAATTTCTCAAGACAAAAGCAAAAAAGTACTCTGTACAAGCATCACAGAGAGCGTGTAAGGCCTACAAAGCATATTTTGGAATGCTAGTTGGCGATCAGGATAAAACATGGGCACCTCATTTCACCTGCGAGAACCACAAAAGAACTCTAAAAGGTAAAGTAAAATTAAGGTAGTTGTTACTCACCAGATGTCTTAGTTTTACATTGATTTCTTTTTGTTCTTCTGCAGGATGGTACAGAGGAGAGAAAAGGGCCACAAGGTTTACAATTCTACAAATTTGGAAGGAACCTACTGACCACACAAGCAACTGTTACTTCTGCTTGGTGGACCCTTGAAAATGCCGATCAGGTAAAAATGCACAACCAGTGGTGTATCCAGACAGTCCTTTATCAATCGCCCAAGTGCCACACAGCTTAGAGTGCTCAGTGCCCACTCCACCAGCAGCCAAAAACAGGTAAGATCCTTTGAAAGTAGCGAATCAGACAGCGAAGGAGATGAAGATGCTGATCACCGACACTGCCACGGACAAAGTGCCATATTTCCCAAATCAACATGACCTGAATGATTTGATTAGAGATCTTGGATTCACAAAATCTAATGCTGAGCTGTTGAACTCTGAGCTCAAGCAGTGGAACCTTTTGGATGAAAGTGTAATGTAACAGACCAGAGGAAGCACCACCACGTTTTTACAAGTTTCTTCACCAGTCAAGATGGACTATGTTTCTGCCATGATATGAGACGTCTTTTTGATGCAATCGGCATCACATACAGTGAGAATGAGTGGCGCCTTTTCATTGATAGTGAATGCAAGAGCCTCAAGGTTGTCCCGTTACCTTCTCTTCTTCTGGCGCACTCAGTGCATCTCAAAGAGGACTATGAAAATGTGAAGATTTTACTGCACTGACTGAGGTATGATGAGCACCGGTGGGAGGTCATAGGAGATTTTAAAATAGTGGCATTTTTTGATGAGTCTCCAAGGTGGTTTTATGAGGTTCCCTGCTATCTTTGCCTTTGGATAGTAGGGACACTTATTCACACTACCATAAACAGGACTGGCCACTGCGAATGGAGTTTTTAGTTGGACAGAAAAATGACAATGTTAATAATAATAATATTTTATTATTACACTAGTCAACACAATTTTTATAGCACAAGGTGTGTTTTAGCTAACCTTGGGGTGCTGAATCCAAATATGTCATCAAATTTTGTCCATTTCATCAGGTTTTTGAAATATGAGTAAGTGCATTTTCACTAGAAATCGTAATTTTATGTTCGGCGTAAAAGAAGTAAAAATAAAGAGATACAACAAGTTTATTAATTTTGGTCATGCTATGGCTGCATAAACTTCCTCTTCTTTGACCTTATGTGATGCACAGTGTTTGGAACATCTCTCATAATGCTGAAGCAGTAATCTGCTATCAAATTGGAGTCCCATCGGCTTTGGTAGTGTTCTTCCATTAGATTAATATCTTGATGAAAGCATTCACCTTGCACTTCACCAACATCACACAGGTTATCTGGAAAGTCACCCAAGTGGCGATGTAAGTAGTGCACCTCGATACTCATTTTACATCCAAGTAATTGAAAACTCAAGAGCAGCTCCTCTACAATCTCTTGGTAGTTGTCAGCTTTCCTGTTCCCAAGGAACTTTTGCACCACATTAGAGAGAACATTCCAAGCTCCAGCTTCTGCTGCATCCATTGTTGTAACAAACTGGGCATTCCTGAGAAGAGTTCTTATCTGAGGTCCTTCAAATATTCCTGCCTTTTTCTTCTCGTCACTCATGCTTGAACAGGTTAAACATATGTGGTGGAAGCATGTCTCAGATGTGATCAAGGGCTACATATTGCTTAATCAAACCATGTTTTATGTGCAGTGGGTGAAATATTTTTTTCCTATGAACCAGAGGATCATTAATGACATTTTTGTCACCAGGCATTTAACTGATTCTTAGTGGCCAATCCTTTTTCACCCAGTGGTCTGTTGTAGCCCTACTGTCCTAATAGCACAAGAAACAGGGTCATTTTGTGTAACCTGCATGCCGGCCCAGCAGTAAGTTCACCATTTTCAAATTCACATAAATTACCCATCCATGTACATGATATTTCATATTCTCCAAAACAATTTTGATGCCGGCATATTCTAACTATAAAACAATCCATGCCTATCCGCAGTCATTAACCGTCCACAATGCACACCAATCTTTAACTGCCTAATATTTTATTTGGCTGCTGTAAAGAAAATGCGCGATGCCAGATGTCACCGGAAAAATAGCTCTGCATATGTTTCAGAATAGCTAGTAATAAAAAAAATCCTATAAACTGAGCTATGTAGTAACAACCTGCAATCATGACTAATGAAAAGGTAACATTACTGGTAAAATCCATGAAAATGGGGTATAATGAAAGCGCAAAAACGTGATGTGATAGAGCAAATTCGAGATTAGATTTGGATTCAGCACCACAATATTGGTCTATAACAGCTCTAACTTTCCTTTCCAGAAAAAAAAATGCTTTTAGTTTACCAGTGTTATAAATCTATATATCCTTAGAAAAAAAAATCACACCATATTCAAAAGATTACATTTTCACTTCTTAAAGAAAATATATATCCTGAGAACAGACGTATTAAAAAGGATCATCGAACAGGGGGTTAAATTTCCTTTTTTTGTAATGTAACAAAATAACACTGCTGTTTGATATGTAAAGAACATTGGATTTGCTTTTGGCCATTTTAATATATGACCTTCTACTTTGCTGCATCAGCTTATGGAAAATACAAAAGGTCTTTTGAATGTTATTAAGAGCTTTGTCAAAAGGTCATTTTTTTAAATAATGGAAAATGCAGATTTCTGTGGGTACTGCCTATAGTCAAAGGAACCAGAATTTTGATCCCTACAAATAAAAGTGCTAAGAAACACATTACATCACTGTGTGGCATCCCCCACCAGAACAATGTGGGCAGAGAAACAGCGTGCCGCCTGCTGTTATATTACATATTAAAACATGCAATGAGGTCCTTTCCATTGTCTAAAGTATGCCAGTGAGCATTAATATCAATTCGCATGTTATCTTTAATGGCACCCTGGGCAAATTCTTATACTGGTAGTGAACCATAAAATACATTTGCAGACTAAGTGGTTTCTTCAAAACTTACATGAATTTTACTTTTATAAACTATCAATGTGAGTGCTACTATTTAGGAAATCTATAAAACAACCAGTCTAATTGCACTTTTCATGTATTTATTTTTTATTTATCTGCATGCCTATTGTACAATGATTGCTTGATCAATGGGACCACTCTTTTGGCACCCGCTGACCTCAGCAGACAGTCCCAATAGTTGTCTATAGTCTATACTTCATGCATTGCTTAGAATAAAAAAATAACATGATAGATTAGTTCCAGCATTCCTATAAGATAAATCACTGTAGGGTTCGAGAGAGAAAAACTAAAATATAACTTTTATTAAATATTGCTTTAAAAGGGAACTTGGAATACAAGTTTCCGAGGGACACACAAAAAACATAAAAAAAATAAAAAAATTGCTCCCCAGCGGGTGATCCCGACAGTGCTCTAGTGAGGGATGCCGTATTTCATAGAGAGCAATAAGCTCCAATATAGTACGAATATATGTTACAGCTTTGACGATAGTTAAAGGCTACCCTGTACTGCAAATGGTGTAGCTATAGCCGTTTGATTAAAGGGTCAACCAGACTAGTATATTCAGAGTTTACTCAGAAATTTCCTTGGTCTACTGATAGATAATTCCTTGGTCTGGTTTGTGCCTGGGATATGTATAGTTTCCCTTTTATAGCACCCTTTCTAGTTATGACCAGACGGAAATTTCTACTGAAAGGAATCTTACCCTATCAGGAGATGGTGCACGGGATATAGATAAATCCCTGTTTTATGCACAATCTAACTGAGTCACAAGGACTAAGGGTAGACTCCTTTCACGAAAGAGGACGATATCGATGGACCGTACTTAACAGAAAACAGCCATAGGCTGCATATAGAGGATAAAGACGTCGCTTTCAAATGAAATCCGCGGTTCAACGCGTTTCTGCTGCAATCATCGCAGCGTCATCAGGAACCTATTTCTTAGCAGTACGTCAGACAGAAAGGTAGAAATATCCTCAAATGCTAAACAGTAGCGCAAGCCAAACTGTAGCTAGAGAGCTACCACAAGGGCTGGTGCTGGTACCACTCTGGTCTTTTTTATTTTTGAGGGGGAATCTCTACTCCTTCCTAGTGATAGTATTATCTATCTCTCCTCTCTATATCTCTAGCTACAGTTTGTCTTGCGCTACTGTTTAGCATTTGAGGATATGCTTTTAGCATATGAGTTTAGCAACCGCGGATTTCATTTGAAAGCGACGTCTTTATCCTCTATATGCAGCCTATGGCTGTTTTCTGTTAAGTACGGTCCATCGATATCGTCCTCTTTCGTGAAAGGAGTCTACCCTTAGTCCTTGTGACTCAGTTAGATTGTGCATAAAACAGGGATTTATCTATATCCCGTGCACCATCTCCTGATAGGGTAAGATTCCTTTCAGTAGAAATTTCCGTCTGGTCATAACTAGAAAGAGTACTATAAAAGGGAAACTATACATATCCCAGGCACAAACCAGACCAAGGAATTATCTATCAGTAGACCAAGGAAATTTCTGAGTAAACTCTGAATATACTAGTCTGGTTGACCCTTTAATCAAACGGCTATAGCTACACCATTTGCAGTACAGGGTAGCCTTTAACTATCGTCAAAGCTGTAACATATATTCGTACTATATTGGAGCTTATTGCTCTCTATGAAATACGGCATCCCTCACTAGAGCACTGTCGGGATCACCCGCTGGGGAGCAATTTTTTTATTTTTTTTATGTTTTTTGTGTGTCCCTCGGAAACTTGTATTCCAAGTTCCCTTTTAATGCAATATCTAATAAAAGTTATATTTTAGTTTTTCTCTCTCGAACCCTACAGTGATTTATCTAAATTGGCCATCTGGTGTTCGTCCTGCTTCAGTGATTTTTTCAGCATTCCTATAAGGTACACAAATTAAGCTGAAATTGTGTAAAAGAGGGGTTCATTATATTGTGATATAAGGCTCTGTATTGTACCATAGCAGTTGTGTGCTTTGTATTTTCTTTGCTCACACTTTTCACTATGAGTTTGACATGACTTTTAGTACTTTACGTTAGCTTTCTGTGTCACAGTTGATTTACTCTTTTAATTGCTTTACATAAGAGAACAATAGTTTTTTAATGGGTTAAGATTAGAGGTGAGCGAGCATGCTCGGTTTAGAAAATGACTCGAGTGAGCATCGGCATTTTCGAGTAACTGCCTGCTCGTCCGAAAAGATTCAGGGGGCGGCGGAGAAGAGCGGGGAGGAACGGGAGGGGGGGGGGGAAATCTCTGTCTCTCTCCCCTGCTCCCCCCCCCCCCCCCCGCAACCCTCCGCTCACCCTCACCACCCCACAAATCTTTTCGTACGAGCAGGCAGTTACTCGAAAATGCCGATGCTTGCTCGAGTAATTTCATTAACCGAGCATGCTCGCTCATCTCCAGTTAAGATAACTTAAACAAAAAGTTATCACAATCAAGTTAAACATTGTTGCATGTGTAGTGTGTGTTTAGTAAAAGAACTTTTGGTAAGTCTAGTGAAACTCATTATTTCATCCTGACAGGATGAACAGAAAGTGTTTCGGCTTTACTTTAACATGACTTCTGGGCATTTTAGAAGCAGATTGATATGACAAACCGCCTCTCGGGAACATTGCGTTTTGAATGTTCATGAAACCATTTTAGCTTTTGTTAATCCTAAATTACAGTATAATCTTTTGATACTACATAAATGTAAATGACGACCACTTTTCAAATCACACCTGTACACCTAAATTGCAGAAAAAGAGAGAAAAGCAACATTGTTTAGTAAAAGATCTGCAAAAGATATATTTCATACCAAAGATCCAGCGGTACTAATGGTAGAAGCAATTTCTTGTGACTCATATTGATTCAGGTATAAGTTTTGGTTCATCTGGATTTCTAACAGATTCACTGCATTACATTTCCAAGAATATCAGTCTATGACTGCAGTCCAATATCAGTAAAGACTGATATAATTAGGTTCTCCACTGCAATGTATTATTTTTACTTAAAAAGTAACTGTCCTATTTCGGGGAAGGGGAAAGGGGTTGACTTGAATATATAATTGTAATATACACACAGCTTCTGTACTGACAGTTGCTGCAGAGTGCTGTTTCTATGTATAATCATACATCACTTCTTAGGAAGTGGTATAGGGACTGAAGATTCTGTGTACGGGGGAGCGGTATTTTCTGCTGTTCCACGCTCCAGAAACAGAGGCTGTTTCAGCAAAACCTGTCTTCTGAGTATTGCCTCTTTAGGTTTTGCAGTCGGGATACATTTCCATTCTTGGTAGCAAACCCCCCCAAAAAAGTATCTGACTAGAGAAGTACTGAGCAGTGTGGATGTGATTCTGGTAGTTGTAACTCACTTACCAGTTAGCTGCTGTAGCATCTATGGTCTATGTGACTCTTTACTTTTGTCTCCTGTGTCCTATTCCCTCCATAAACCTCCATGGGCTACATGAGGCAACATCCCCCACTTACTATGTTCCATCTTGTTATCTCTGTTACTAGAGATGGACTTCAATTCAAAACAGGCAGCAGACAGCAACATAGAATGCAGTAAGACCCCTGATGGCCAACACTTTAGATTGCTTTCAGCACAAAAATGTAATTTTAGGAACATAATGTGATTTTCATTTTTGCTGGTGATCATACTGGCTATCACATAAGCACAAGTTTGTTGAAAAGTTAGTGACTATCTTGAGACTAAACCTGGTTTTGCCTCGTACAATTCTGCATATTTGACATTAATAAAAAAATCTATTTAATAAGCAAATAAATCACAATTTCATGACTTGTTCTATTTTCTGGGCAGAGTTCTTAACGGTAATCTATAGGGGGAGACGTCAGAATTTTCTGCTGCATTATGCCTATTACGTGACAGTCTTGTAAAATGAAGATTTATTTAGCTTGACGGAGTAACATATAGAATATATATACCAGAGGTTCCAACCTAGATGTGAAACAAGCCTTAAGCAGTGTTTGTAACTAAGCAAGCTACATGTCTGTGCCTCTTCTCTGTTTATTTATATTAGTTGTATGTCAATTAATGTTGTCATATTTAATATTAAAATCTAAACAGAGTATCTTTACTCTTGATTACTGGATTAAGTTAATTCATTCATTATACTGTATATTAGTAATGCAGCCAACTGAAGTCTGTATTAGATTGTACCTGATGTGGGCCTGTGTTTCTATGGCAACCTATTAATATCCATCTAGGTTAATAATTGTAATATGACTTGCATGGATGTGACAGATAAACAGCAGTACTTGAATGTCCATTTACTTTGTTACATTGATATTAAGCAGAGTTGTATAACTGAGCAGGCTACAGTACACGTGTGCCTCTCCTGAGGCAGACATCATTCTGCTTCCACACACCCATAGCAAAAGCACATGGGAAAGAGTCGTTCCTGCTGCTCCTTCTTCTGCTCTCTTCTTCCAAGTGATTCTCCTCTTGTGTGGCGATCCTCCACTTCCTTTGGCCGTTCCTCACTACCCTGTTAACCCCCTCCTATCCACTCCCCTTTAATTCAGGTGGCCTCTGCCCATGGCCATGCAGGCCCAATATGGCCTTTCTAGACCATCCTGGTGTTGGGAGATTTATTAAGACTGGCATTTCATATGCCAGTCCCAGTATTATCCATGTGAGGGCGAGAAGCACCTAATATATCAAGAGACGCATCTCGGCTACTTCAAATGCCCACACAGGAATCTACAGCAGATAGATTTCTAGTATAATTAGCACAAGTTTCTGACATAAATTATATATACATATGTCAATCTGGGGTGGCCATGTCCCCTCTAAAAAGCTACACCCCTTTCGGGAAAGTGGCATAGAACAGCGTAACTGTAAAAAAAATCACTAACTTTTTGTGACTCTTTTACACCACAAAACCTATAATGAATCTGCCTCTATATATTAAGTAAGATTTAACTAAATTCTACCATATAAATGTCCTGAAACAATCATTTTCAATTGAAAAAACAATATTACCATCTCAGATGGCAGCAAACAACAGTATTTGGATGATGTTGACATGTACTATAAACGGAGTGTTGTCATAGTCATAATAAGGCTCCTTTTACACCTGCCTAGGTCTGCAGTTGTCGAGCACTGATTTCAGTGCTTGTTTACCTGGCCTTTCACACAGGCCAAGTCAAACTCTATGTGGGACGAAAGATCATTAAACCTCCATTCATTTCCATCATGGTTGGCAGCACATACCCTGTTGACCCAGGAAGATGTGCTGCAAAAAATAATGGATTTTTCTGGTTGCACAAAAAATGCAATTTGCTAAAGAATGAGCAATTGCTGGTATGTTTGTTGATCACTACCATGTTCGAATGAATGCTCGTTCATAATCATTGGCCCATGTAAAATGGTCTTAAGATGGTAAATTAGAAAGCAAGATACAAGCACATCTAATTTAACCCCTTGATTCTGCAGTATTGATCCAGAAGCAAGAAGACAAAAAGAAACAGTCCATATGAGGCCGAAACCAATTGTCCACATTTTAGGAAAAAACATGTATTCTAGACACCAAATCAGAATAAATCCCTGGATCAATGATGCATCTATAGCAACCTAGTACATATGACCTGCAATGTTATTTCATTCAAAGACAGCATTCAGGCTGCAGTGAAAGTAATCTTTTATGGATTTCATTTTCAAAAATATTTTTGGAATCGTAATAATCCTACAGTGGTGACAGGGTGATAAATATGTTATCCCGCTTACGAATACGGCACTGATTCTATTTTATCTCCCAAACTGCGTCATGATAAACAATTCTCTAGAAATATTTGTGTAATACAATTAACATGTGGCTATGTTAGCAATATGAATGACCCTATACTAATTATACAAGTATAGCTGGTGGTTGGATATGTTTTTATTATAAAAATGTTTTCAAAGGTCCCCGTTAGGATATTTCTCGATATACATACGAGAACTTTGGTATGCATTTCCAAAGCTTTCACGTAACAGGTATCTTAATATTTTTGGATATAATGATATTGGTTCATGAGTGATGATTAAATTGGTCATCTATAATATCTGATCATGTATAATATCTAATATATTAAAAGGTGACTGTTGTAATAGCTGTTTCTGTATTGGAGTAGCATAACATTACAACTAGAGATGAGCGAACGTACTCGTAATGAGTACTTACGCACCCGAGTACCGCCATTTTCGAGTACTTCAGTACTCGCGCGTAAAGATTCGGGGGGCGCCGGGGGGCGGGGAGAGGCGCGGCGGTGCAGGGGGTAGCAGCGGGGAACAGGGGGGAGCCCTCTCTCTCTCCCTCTCCCCCACACTCCCCACTGCAACCCCCCGCGCCGCCACGGCGCCCCCCGAATTTTTTCGCCCGAGTACGGAAGTACTCGAAAATCACGGTATTCGGGCGAAAAAGGGGCGGGGCCGAGCACGTTCGCTCATCTCTAATTACAACATTTTTCATAATTGCTGTTTAAAAAGCATAGGTGGTAGAGATGAGCGAGTATACTCGCTAAGGCACATTACTTGAGCAAGTAGTGCCTTAGCCGAGTATCTCCCCGCTCGTCTCTAAAGATTCGGGGGCCAGTGGGGGGCGGAGAGCGGCGGGGGAGAGCAGGGAGGAACAGAGGGGAGATCTCTCTCTCCCTCTCTCCCCCCTGCTCCCCCCCTGCTCCCCGCCGCAACTCACCTGTCACCGGCGCCAGCCCCTGAATCTTTAGAGACGAGCGGGGAGACACTCAGCTAAGGCACTACTCGCTCGAGTAGCTTGCATCTCTAATAGGTGGCATTGGGCATAAATAATAAAATGCCCTCTCTATGGGTAGACCTGGGAAGGCAAGAATTGACCTTTCAACCCACCCTAGTGCCAACTCCCAAGTTGGGACTTGTCCATTGTGAACTAGTGTAAACTACAGGAGCGGAGTGAGTGCATTGTATGGGGCGTTAGGACTTATCCTATGTATCTGATAAGCGGTGGCAACATTAGTGACCCTGCATGTATTTGCGGGTTTTGTTATGCTCACTTTGTAGCCTGTGTGAGGGGTATCTGTGAGTTTGAGCTGCCAAATAATGTTTTCCATTATAGTTCCATCCACAAAATTAGTCCCAAAATTCTCTAAATGAGAGAGTCTTTACTAGAGGTGGTAGACATCATCTGATATTCATAACAAAATCTATTTAAAGTTTGAGATTCAGAAAGAATTAGAGTGATTAACAAATAATCAGCGCAAAATAAAACTTCTAAATATCCATTCACTATTGGTCACTGCAGTATTGATTAGTCTCTTGACTCTTTAAGGATGCAGACTATTTTGGAGTTAAGGATGTGGTGATGTCTTTCCAGCCTTGCCTTCTGAGAACCATATTTTCTATTAGTATTACATCTATATAACCATTTGAGGTCTTGATTTTTGGGAGACAAGTTGTACTTTTTAATAGCATTATCTGTGGATACCTATAACATGACTACCCACTGACATCCCTCATCCTCACATTGTACTCTATTATTGATTTGCATTGTACATTATTTCTAGCAGAGTTTTTGTTATGTTTCATTTTTATTAGTACTACGCACTAAATGCTCTTTTTTTCACAAATGTTACTTCAAATAGTAGAAAACCATTAACTATTGTGGTAAAATTCTTAAATCTATACGATCCTAAAAGCAGTTTCTTTTCAAAACATTGCTTTGTAAGGGCCCAGTCAGACAAGCATTCTTTTTAAATTTTCACATCTATGTGCGCAAAAAAAACCCGCTCCATGCATGTTAAAAATGCATGTGACTGAAGCTCGATGCCTATTGCTTTCAATGGGGCCGGTGTTACTGCAGCAGTGGGATGCAGGCAACCCCCCGCCGTGATTTTCCCCTTCACTGAAAATCATCCCTAGCTGGTGTAAAAAATTAAAAACAATACATACATGGCCTGAATTCAATGAATGCCTCTGATGCATCTGATTGGCTGAGCACTCTGAACAATCACAGGCAGTGCTCAGCTGTCATTTAATGAATGGCTGAGTGCTGCCTGTGAGTGGCTGAGTGCTCAGCTAATCAGACTAGCACTTTCTGGAGGCAGGGATTTTTAAATCTCTGGCCAGCAGAAAGTGCTTCTGTGCAGTGTCGGGGACCAAGCAACAAGACCCGACAGCAGTGGAAGGTGATGTATACTTTTATTTTATTTTTTACACCAGCT
The DNA here is from genome assembly GCF_035609145.1 of Eleutherodactylus coqui. Taxonomy (NCBI): domain Eukaryota; kingdom Metazoa; phylum Chordata; class Amphibia; order Anura; family Eleutherodactylidae; genus Eleutherodactylus; species Eleutherodactylus coqui. The sequence goes on from NC_089837.1 coordinate 404,556,233, forward strand.
ATGGATGATTTTCAAGGAAGGAAACAATATTTAGTACTATGACACATTGCTCATTCTGTACAAATTTAAGAATATGATTAAGATGAAAAAAATAATTTGGGAATGTGGTCAAGCATGCTCGGGAGTAAAGACACAGATAATGAAAACTGAACTACTGTATTCTACAGCAAACTGATGTTTTGCGAAAAGCATGACAGTCAAGAATAAAAGTGGGAAAATTACTTGCTTAATACTGAAGTTGCCCTTTAAAATAAGTAACACAAACCTATGGTCTACATGACTGTAAAGTCTTTATTGACAGGAACTACAATCCCACATGAAAGTACAGTGTTCACTAGGTTGGAAATGGATGGCTCACGTAGAGATCTTTCACTTCCTCATACAAAGGAGAGAGTGCTCATTTAAACATAAGCCATACACCCATAGTTTCTAGTCACACTACACAAGCTTAGCATTCTGTTGGTGAAAACTCAAGAGAAACAGGACTAGATTTTAGAAAACATATTACTGCATACAAGTCTGTTACCTGACATATAGCTGAGTAAAACTCAATGAGTAAAACTATGGCTGATTGACCATTGAAATTGTTCACGCTACGAAACATATGTTGTTTGCAGCTCTGAATGCTTGTGAGATTGCTTGTCCTTTCTCTCTTCTTCTCTGCTGTTTCGATTACGAAGAACTACAAACGCCTGTTTCCACAAGTGGATGTTCTGCCATCAAATGCTAATTTTTAAGTCATCATAAAAGTTACAATACACAACAAACCTGTAAATTATTGCAGATTGTTCACTGGCTGTGCATGTTCACACTATACAATTATTGGGAACTTTCACTCACTCTAATGATTATTTAAATGATAACCTCCCAGTATAAGGTATTGTAAGGCCTCCTTCCCACGAACGGATTTCCGCCGCGTAATTCGCGGCGAAAATCCGCTGCATTGCACGCAGCTATTAGGTTCTATTGAACCTAATAGCTCCATGCTCACGATGCGTAATTCCACCGCGGAATTACGCACCGCGATTTCTCCCGTCCTCACCCGCAGCATGCTCTATTTTCTGCGGGTGAGGACGGGCTGTACGCACTGACGGCTTCCATTGCAGTCAATGGAAGCCGTCCATTCACGCTATCTCCCGCTGTAACCAGCGGGAGATAGCGTGAAAAAACGCTTTCCCGCCCACCGCCGAGCGTCATATGACGCCAAATGACGCGGTCCGGCCGCATCACGTGACACGGCTGGTGACGCGAGAGCGGTGGGCGGTGACGAGCGGTGACGAGCGGTGACGCGGCGGTGGTGGGCGGGGAAGCGATTTCACGCTATCTCCCGCAGGTAAGTATAGGGGCTCTGGGGGGCGCCGTGACGGGCTTCACAGCGGAATATTACGCTGCGGAGCCCGTCACGCTCGTGGGAAGGAGGCCTAATACACATTTTTAGCTTTCTTCCAGGACGTTCGTCAGTTTGGCTGTCCTATCACTTGAAGGGGTTTTCTGGGACTTAAGAAAAGGTTAAACGGCCTAAAAATAAAGACAAATTGAATACTTACTTGTCCCCACTGAGTGAGTGGCTAAGCGGTCACGTGCACAGTGAATGCAGCGTGACCACTTGCTGCTTCTTTTGGGTTATGTGCGGCAAGCAATGAGACTGAAGTGCTGAACAGGGACTGTGAACACAGGTAACTATTACATTTTTCTTTATTTTAAGGCCCTTTAACCTTTTTTTAAGTCTTTTTAAACCCACTTTGTAAACACAACTTAGGTTGTGCACAGGCACATTATATGTACTGCAGGCTTTCTGCAGCAGAAAACCAACAGCTAATACATCACAAATCTGCAATGGCCAAATCCATACTCAAATGTTGCGAATTTTACTGCAGACTTTGATGTGGATTTGCCACGGGTGATGATAACACTTGTATTTTATGATTTGAAAACTGCAGCAAAAATCCACAGCATATTGTGAACATAGCATCTGCAGAGTATTTCAAATATGCTGCTGATTCTGTGTGTAAATTTTCTGCTCCATGTGGAAGAGATTTTTGAAATCTTGCGCACATGGTTTGTACTGTAAATGCTGCAGAATTTCTGCAGAGAAATCCACTGCAGAAAATCCTCAGCATTTATACCATACGTGAAGGCACCCTAATAAAGACATTCAATCAAACGTACACTCTGGATCCTTTTGGTGAAGTAGTCTTCACTAATTGTCAGTTGCTGAACTAGATTCATTGGAGAAGTTAACTCAGGCAAATAAAATCAAAAGGGTGGCGGTGCCTCTGGAACGCACTCCAGGAATCAGTGGTTCCAAATTAATATAAGTGTACTGCATTAATCTCTTTGTTATGTGTTTCAGAGTTCAATTGCCCCTTCTTCAGGTTTAAGATATGTCATAAAAAGCAATCTCAGGACTTATAAAACAAAAGTCAGTGGGATCATAATTCTTTGTTTAATGTATTTTAGCTCTTGATCTTGTGATCCTATGCACTTTGATGTGGTCTTAGCACCACTTTTTGTTTTAAAAGTCATGAGATTGCTTTATGTAATACATCTAACTGCCTAAAAAAGGGGCAATTAAAAGCCCTTTTACACGAGTGAATGATTATATACAAGAATTCATTAGAACAATTCTTCATTCGACCTTTGATCATGTAAAGAGGGCAGTGATCAGACAGCAAACAACCAAACACTTGTTTGTCATAGAATAATAGTATCATAGAGGTGGAAGGGACCTCCGGGGTTTTCGAGTCAAATGACCTGCTCAATACAGGATTTGCTAAATCATTCCAGACAGATGTCTGTCCAGCCTCTGTTTGAAGACTTCAGTTGAAGGAGAACTCACCACCTCCTGTGGCAACCTGTTCCACTCATTATCATCCTCACTGTCAAAGTTTTTCCTAATATCTAACATGTGCCTTCCCCTTTTCAGATTCATCCCATTGCTTCTAGTCTTTCCTTGTGCAAATGAGAATAGGGCTCATCCCTCTGCAGTGTGATAGACCTTCAGATATTTGTAGACAGCTATTAAGTCTCCTCTCAACCTTTTTTTTTTGCAAGCTAAATAGTCCAAGATCCTTTAACCATTCCTCATAGGACATGATTCGCAGACCGCTCACCATCTTGGTAACTCTTCTCTGAATTAGCTCCAGTTTGTCTATGTCTTTTTTAAAGTGGGGTGCCCAGAACTGGACACGGTATTCCAGATGAGGTCTGACTAAGGAAGAGTAGAGGAGGATAATTACCTCACGTGTTCTAGACTTTGTTTGTTCAGCCTCTGTTTGAAGACGTCCATTGAAGGAGAACTCACCACCTCCTGTGGTAACCTGTTCCACTCATTATCACCCTCCCTGTCATAAAGTTTTTTCGTAATATCTAATATGTGCCTTCTCCTTTTCAGATTAATTCCATTGCTTCTAGTCTTTCCTTATGAAAATGAGAATAGGGCTGATCCCTCTGCACTGTGACAGCCCTTTAGATATTTGCTATTAAGTCTTCTCTCAGCCTTTTTTATTTGAAAGCCAGATCCTTAAACCTTTCCTAATAGGACATGGTTTGCAGACCACTCAGCATCCTGGTGGCTCTTCTCTGAACTTGTTCAAATTGTTGATGTCTTTTTTAAATTGGGGTGCCAAAAGCTGGATACAGTACTGCAGATGAGGTCTGACCAAGGGAGAGTACAGGAGGATAATTACTTCACATGATCTAGACTTCTCTTAATACATCCAAGAATTTTGTTTGCCATCTTTGCTACCGCATCACACTGGTGACTCATGTTTATTCTGTGATCTATTAGTATAACCAAGTCTTTCCACATGTGCTGCTGCCTAGCCCAATTCCTCTGATTCTGTATATTCTTTTTTGATGCCCAGATGTAGGACTTCGCATTTCTTCCTGTTAAATACCATTCTGTTAGTTGCAGCTCGCTGTGCAATTCTATCTAGATCTTTTTGAATCATCTTTCTCTTTTCTCTACTGTTTACAATCCCTCCTAGCTCTGTATCATCAGCAAATTTGATTAGTTTCCACTTAATTCCATCATCTAGATCATTTATAAAAATGTTGAACAACACTGGGTCCCAGACAGAACCTTGTGGTATACAACTTGAGACATTTTTCCAACTGGATGTGCAGCTATTTATGACCACCCTTTGAGTAAATCAATATGCCAGTTGTGAATCCACCTAACAATTGCCTTGTCAATTAAATATTTAGTCCATTTTTAAATAAGTATGGTATGAGATACTTTGTCAAATGCTTTGCTGGAGTCAAGATATACTATATCTACCACATTTTCCTGATCAATCCAGTCAGTGATTCTGTCATAGAAAGAAATTAGATTAGTCTTGCATAACTTGTTTGTTACAAGCCCATGCTTGTTCTGGTTAATTACTCCATTATCATCCAAGTACTTGCATACATGCTGTTTAATAATTTGTTCAAAGATCGTTTTCAGTATAGAAGCCAGGCTCACAGGCCTGTAGTTTCTTGGGCCCACTTTCTTCCCCTTTTTAAAGATAGGGACAACATTTTCTCTTCTCCAATCTTCTGGGACTTCTCATCTCCAAGAATTTTCAAAGATTATGGCAAGCTTTTCAGCAATTACCTCTGTTATCTCCATCAGTAGCCTAGAATGTAATTCATCTGGACGTGGAGACTTGAATTTATATAGGTTAGCTAAGTGTTCCCTCACCAATTCTCTGCTAATAGATAGCCAGGATTCTTTTATTCCTTCAGTATCATGGTGAAGATCAGTTGATGTTACATTTACATTATGAGAACCAACAGATACAAAATAGCTATTTTAAATTTTTACTTTCTCAACATAATTTTTGACCAATTCGCCATTTTCATCCTGTAAAAATCCTACAGCATCTTTGACTTTTCTTTTGCATTTGACAACCTTTAAAGTCCTATTTTCATTGCTTATGGTCTCTTTTGCAAGCCTCAATTCCTTATTGGCCTCAGCTATTCTGACATTTGCCCTGTAGTTTCTGCAGACTGCATTATATTCTTCTTTAGATATGCCCCCTCTGTTCATTTGATAAACATTTCTTTTTTCCTTTTTAGCATGTGTTTAAGTTCTGTGTTCATCCATCCTGGTCTCCTTAACTGCTTCCCATTCTTCATTCTTTTAGGGATTTTTAAGGACTGTGCTTTGCAAATCTAATTTCACAAAATTTTCCATCCTTCTTGAACTTTTTTGTCTTTAAGAACACTCATCCATGTCATCCAAAAATCAAGGATAGCATAATCACTGCCTCCTAGGTCCGAGACACCCATACTTCCTCAACCATTTCGTAAAAATTGGGTCCAACATAGCAGATCCCCGTATTTTCTCTTCTACCTTTTGGAAGATAAAATTGCTATCAAGAGAGGATAATATTTTATTGGACCCATTAATTTTGCCTAAGAGATCCCTAACAAATGTCTGGATAATCAAAATCTCCCATGATCCCTATGTCATACTTATTTGAGAACTTGGCCATCTGATGTAGAAAGAGTTCATTAATATCTTCTGCTTGTCTAGGCGGTCTATAGTAAATGCCTGTAATGATGTCTTTTCTGTTGTTTTCTCTTTGTATTCTTACCCAGTTTCTACAAAATTACCATTCTCAGAAGCTTGAATCTCTGTGGAGATACATGCTTTCCTAACATACAATGCAAAAGTTTGTTTCTTAAAAATATATAGTAGCCTTCAAGCCTTGTATTCTAATCTTATGTCAGCTGATCTCACCTTTTGTACAGCCAAAAAGATGATTGCTCTCATTAGCACATTTCACTGTGTGAACTGAGTATGTGCTGCCAAGAGAGATGAAAGTGAATGAGGGATGATCAATCATACATAAGGCCATCCCGCAATAGAGACTGATTGGCCTGTGTAAAAGGCGGTTAAACATGTCCTGATCTTGATGATCGGCGCTCATTTAATGCTGATATCGACGCGTTTAAAAGAGCCCTGAGCTCAGAAACTTGTGACAAATAGATTAAAGTCTGCATTATACCTCTATACCTGTATTAATTCAAAACCATTGATTCTTAGAGTGTGATCCTAAGGTATCTCCATCCTTTTTTTATCTGCTTAATGCCAAAAATGTATGGGAGGCAGTCCTCATCCTATAAAATGTGCCAGTCCTTAAATAGTGAGCAAGTTTAGATACTTCTGAACTCTCACATGCTATCATGGCAATTTATTTTTGTACCAGTTCTAGGTATATTTTTCTCCTTACCCTCAATTAAAGATATAGTTATTTCTTCTTCCTATAAATATTCAGCAGGCTTACTTTTGCTTCAGGAGGTTTAGAATTTCTTATCAAGTGTTCTGTCTACACATCACTAAGCCTGTTCTTGTTAGAAAGCAAATGAGAATGTTTGAGCAAACTCATTCACTACTTTTAACACAACACAGCAAGTAACAGATACCAAACTTTCATGTCTCCTGGAGCTGACAGCCTGATTCTGATAATATTAGATCTATCCTATTTCATTATAGCAATACACGTACTAGTATTACATTTATTTATAAAGATGTACCGCCATTATAATTCAGATGGTACATGCACTAAGAAGATCAGACACTACAGAGTAACAAACTAATTAAGAATTCAGACCAGAGGGGTGAGAGCCAGCCATCTTTTATAAAACTGCACCCAGCCAATATCTATGTATATAGAGTTATGAAGTGTATTAATGAAGTGCATTAAAGGGGTTGTCCCGCGAAAGCAAGTGGGGTTATACACTTCTGTATGGCCATATTAATGCACTTTGTAATATACATCGTGCATTAATTATGAGCCATACAGAAGTTATTCACTCACCTGTTCCGTTGCTAGCGTCCCCGTCGCCATGGTGCCGTCTAATTTCAGCGTCTAATCGCCCGATTAGACGCGCTTGCGCAGTCCGGTCTTCTCCCTGGTGAATGGGGCCGCTCGTGCCAGAGAGCTGGTCCTCGTAGCTCCGCCCCGTCACGTGTGCCGATTCCAACCAATCAGGAGGCTGGAATCGGCAATGGACAGCACAGAGTCCACGGTGCACCATGGGAGAAGACCCGCGGTGCATCGTGGGTGAAGATCCCGGCGGCCATCTTACTAAGGTAAGGAAGAAGTCGTCGCAGCGCGGGGATTCGGGTAAGTACTAAACGTTTTTTTTTTTTAACACATGCATTGGGTTTGTCTCGCGCCAAACGGGGGGCCTATTGAATAAAAAAAAAACCTGTTTCAGCGCGGGACAACCCCTTTAAGCTGCCAATAGACATTCAAAAACTGTCGGATGAATGATCGTTCATCTGATAGCAATTCCCCTGAAAGCCCCATAGAACATGAAAGTTCAGCTCGGACGAACATTCATGTGCCTAGAAAGGTAAGCCACAGCCAGACATCTCTGATGCTGGCTTATTCCCTGATGGATAAAAGGGTGAGGGTTTGAGATTTAATGTCCCTAACCCTTCTTTCCACCAACATCATCTGCCGTCCCTGTACACAACACAGATTCATCAGGCCACACTGTAATTCGAAGGTCTGGATAACTTAAGTCTATGTATGGGGATCCTACATATGCAAAGAGTGTAAGAGTGCATAATATCAAAAGAAAGGATCAGGTTCTTAGGAATAATGTAGAAGGTGGTTAAAAGGAAAGGAGACAGATTAGAGAATGTGATAGGTCTACCAAATAGTGGTTTTAAATAGTTTTATATAGTTTTTGAGTTGAAACCAGAAGTGGATTTGAAAGATATGGGAAATATAAGGGCTTATGTCCACGGACGGAGCGGGATTTACACAGCAGGAGTACCACGGTGGTAAACAAAAAGTCCCTGCTGGTGATTGCGGAAAAACGCAAGTTTTTCTGCGGTCTGCATTAATACTATGTTAATAGAGACCTTCACTGCGGAAAAACACGATGAAATAGAACATGCCGCAATTTTTTTCCTGCAGAGGAAATCTGCGGCAGAATCACGCATGTTCAATAGAACCTCATAGCTGCATTCTTCCGCTGCGGGGAATGCACCAGAAATCCGTCCATGGGCATTAGCCCTTAAGGAAAAACTGAAACTTCTCCTTCCTGCTGAATCCAGTTCTACATATGGCACAAAAACTACAAGAAAAGCTGCCACAAAACTGCAACTTTAAAATAAAAATAAAATAACAAAACTAAACTATGTGTGAAGCCATCCTACATAATTGAGATGAATAATGATTATGATAAAGTTCTCAAACACCAATGAAATGTACCTTCATAAATAACAGTGTTTCTTCAAAGAATGACAGCATATCATGCTGTGACTTCCTGTCAGGTAAAAAGAAAAATGAAAACCTGACTGCATGGAGGGATTACTAATCATAACAGATCATAACAGATCTATCATCTGTTATGGATCTTGTATAAGGAAAAGCAATGTCATCAGTGGGAAATAAGAATTGAGAATACACATTTTGAAAAGACAAGTTTGTTTTACATTAGGATTTTTATATTTTCTAATGCTTGAAATGAGTCACACATGGGTCATAAATCATAAGGTGCATTGGACATGTCTCCATAGTGGCAGAATGCATAAAAACATCTTTACTAAAATTATTTAATGGATTCAGGCCCAGGTTATTTTTGCTTTTCGGAAACAGACATAGTTTAGCTGTCTTTAGCGTGTGTTAGTTTAACCCCCCTACAGTTTAGGACAAATTATCTTAATTCTGCAAGAAAAGGATATTATACCATAATTTTGGGTGAACAGAGCTTGACCTACTTCAAAGGGTTGCAGCTCTAGTTTTATCAGCACTATCGACATACTTTTGGTGGGACAGGGAAAGCGAAAGGAGAATTCCAAATCTTCTATGCAGCCAGCGTGTCCCCCTTCCCTCTCCCTCTCTGCTTTGTATACTGAGAAGTGACAGCTGTAAAGTTAATATTCACCACCCTACTTCAATTGGGTATAGCTCTGGCTCTTTAGATTCTATTGACACACTGTTGGTGTTATTTTAAAGCCAAGAATCTTGCAGGTGCAGCTCACATTGAGTTTAATGAGAGCTACACCTGCAATTACAAGTGCTGACCAATACGCAGAGGTCGGAGCCTTCTGCTTCCATTTCGACACCTGTGCATTATGATGCTGACAGCGAGCGCACAATCATCTGATCAGCCAGGATGATAAGTGGCTGACCCTAGCCAATCAACTACTGATAACTTATGCTGAGGATAAAACCCTTTAAAGGCTAGCCTATTATTAGGCGTAATGGTCAGTGGAAAAACTGCAGGATTGTAGCATTTTTAAAACATAGTTTGTGACATTGGAACCTAAAAAAGATAAAAATTCTTTAAAAATGTTTAACATAAAACTTTAGCTGTTTATTCTTATCTCATTATCTAACTTTAGAACTTATATGTCCCATAACTTGGGCTGCTTACTATCAGAAAATCGATCATTTCACCTTTCATTGTTAGATATGTGAACTGATTGAAATGTAGAAGCGCGTGCATTAATCTACGGCTGATGTCTTGGTATATGAAATATAAAAAAGAAATATAAACATATTTAAGATATTCCAGTAGACACAGGGAGAAGGCCATAAAATAGTTCACAAATAATATTGAATTAGTGCTACTATAGTCTGAGGTTTATCCAGACAATTACATTATAGCTTGTGGTTCAATAGGATAATAACTGCTGCAATCCCTCAGACAATCAGGAGGAGAGGGAGGGACCACATATCAGGACATGTATATAAACAAGGCTGGTTTCACTCCTGCCTCAGGGATTCCACTTTCCGACACCGTTTGGGGAACAGGAAAGTGGAATCCCTGTGGCCAAATGGCTCCATTGTAGGATGGAGCTTAACAGACCCTCTTGGCTATAATGGGATATGTTTCGCTTTCTGCTCAGCTGTCTGGCTTTTAACCAGAAGGAAAAGTGCTGCATGCAGTGCCTTTTCTTCCAGTATTTTTTTGTCCGATTTGCGACAGAACCTCAGACCGGAGTTTCCAATGCAGATGTGAAACCATTCTTATTTACCCATATAGTGCTCTGTATCCTTGACAAATTAGAACGGACTTCTCAGCCAAGTAGAAAGAAAGAGGGACTACACATGTGAACCCAATTTAATTAAGCTGTGAGGTGGGTATGAAACACACAGCATGCCTAATGTCTACTTCTCACTTTTTCATCCAGTCAGAAGAAGGGAGGGACACATTGGGACCCAGTATAAGAAACTCTGGCTTTATTATTCAGCCAGCCTAAATGGCTAAATGGCCACTCCAGCAAATCCACATGTTACCATCCCTGCACCCCTCACCTGATTGCCTAAAACATTCTGGACATTTCCTATGTATATTGTATAACTTCCATGCAGTGCAGGCTCCTGCCTGATACTTATGAGGCACCATCTTGATACTGTGATTTCTCACTGCTTTCACTTTTACTAATCTGTACTAGCAATCCCATGATGCATCAGCATAGCATCACATGAGCAGGTAGAGCCTGTACCATCTCTGCCTGCTGGGAGGATACTGTAATTATCATTGCTCTCTATATTCACCTAAATAAGCCACAGAACATAAGTATACAGTCAGGAGACTGATCTGTCAGCTCCTTCATTTTAACTGTGTGATATTAGCCTCTAATCTTTAGCAGTAACTGTGATAGGAGTTTCAGTGTTCTCTTCTAAAAAGCTTGTGAGGTAGGGTCCATCACACCGGATTTATGCTGACTGAAAAACTGACTTTTTGAAAAAACATAAAGGCAAGTAAAAATCAGCTTGGTGACTTTGACAATAGGCAAAGTAACTTTGACCATAGGCAGATTTTTGGTGTCCAGATGTGTGGTGCTAGTGTTCCTGAAACAGTCATACTTGTTTGCTTTTCCTAAAGCATGATATCAAGAGTCTAAAAAGACTTATCACTGTCTTGATGTTTAGATTTCTCCTGGCTTTCTCTTCCCCTATGCAGTGCTATCAATCCCATTTTGCATCAGCACAGCAACACATGAGGCAGTACCATCTCTGCCTTTTGGGAGGAAACTGTAATTATCACCACCTCTTGTTTTCTCCTAAAAATCTAAGTAGCATAAGTATACAGTCAGGGAGGATCAGCTACCATCTTCTTCATTATTGCTATAATAGGAGTTTCTTTTCATCATCAATAACTGTGATAGGATTTTCTTTCTCCACCTTTAAGAAGCCTTTGTGGTACAGTTCATGTAATATCAAACAAGAATTATGGTATCTAAAAAAGTAACTTCTTAAGAAAACAAAGCCAAGTAAATGTCAGATGGCCACAATGAGATCATATGACCACCTGAGGAGAAGGTCTCCAGGGATTTTCACATAAAAAGGAATAACTAAACAAGGTAATACTAGCTGACATATATACTGGGGGACTAGTTACATAAGGAATGAAAAAAAAAATCACAGAGATGGCTGTTTAACTGCTGTAATGGTCATTACTGACCCACAAATTAAGGGTACTGCAACATTACCATATAGAACCATATGCAGGATAGAAAAGCAACATATATCTTAAACATATTTAACAACTGATGTATAAGATGAAATCCAACGATCTAATAAAACAGATTTTTCAGGTAAGGAAGGTCACTGTGTGTCAACTGTTTTCTGTATGAGTAGTCTGGGAATAAAAATCCCAAATCAATTAATACATTTCACTTTTTAGAAATCCCTGTTAAAATGGAAGAAAAGTGATTTCTTTTCCTCCCACTGGAGTAATGTTTACTTTATTGTTTTATGTCTAGTGATGTTTTAGCTCCATATAACTGTATACTTATACAATTTATATAAAATTTGTATATTTGATGTTCAAGTTCTGATTTTTTATTGGACATTGTGTTATTCCTAATATCTGTCACAATTTATATTTCAGTAGGGTGCTACCCATTTAAAAGTCCTACATTGTATATTGGCGTATTATCTTATATAGCTGAAAATACATTCATGTTCTAAAGAAGAAGGCACCTACTTCTCAGGGTCAGATCTAGTTATAGTTTGCCCTCATTCAATATTTATAAACACACTATACTGTAGTTCTATGGTCAAGTACTGATGGAGAAATTGTCCTCAGCTATATCTGGAAAAAGTCAAGCCGGGACCTTGGCTGTTTCTTTTTCTGCAATTCTTCTTGCTTTTTGGAAGTTCAAATGCTGTTTTCCAAGAAACAACATTGTAATATTTTTCTTTAAAACTATACATTTGTATCAAGTTAAACAGTCAATCTGGTGAATTTCATTTTCATGCATTGTGCAACTAGCCCCCCAGTATATACTAAATACTCACTAGTACTACACAATAACAGGTTGGTCTACCGTTTTGGATGATCATGACTTTCAGATGTCAGGAAATAGATTCCACAAGATGGCAAACACCTTCCATACTCAAATTGACCCATGCCATAGTGGCAGAATGCATAAAAACATCTTTACTAAAATTATTTAATGGATTCAGGCCCAGGTTATTTTTGCTTTTCGGAAACAGACATAGTTTAGCTGTCTTTAGCGTGTGTTAGTTTAACCCCCCTACAGTTTAGGACAAATTATCTTAATTCTGCAAGAAAAGGATATTATACCATAATTTTGGGTGAACAGAGCTTGACCTACTTCAAAGGGTTGCAGCTCTAGTTTTATCAGCACTATCGACATACTTTTGGTGGGACAGGGAAAGCGAAAGGAGAATTCCAAATCTTCTATGCAGCCAGCGTGTCCCCCTTCCCTCTCCCTCTCTGCTTTGTATACTGAGAAGTGACAGCTGTAAAGTTAATATTCACCACCCTACTTCAATTGGGTATAGCTCTGGCTCTTTAGATTCTATTGACACACTGTTGGTGTTATTTTAAAGCCAAGAATCTTGCAGGTGCAGCTCACATTGAGTTTAATGAGAGCTACACCTGCAATTACAAGTGCTGACCAATACGCAGAGGTCGGAGCCTTCTGCTTCCATTTCGACACCTGTGCATTATGATGCTGACAGCGAGCGCACAATCATCTGATCAGCCAGGATGATAAGTGGCTGACCCTAGCCAATCAACTACTGATAACTTATGCTGAGGATAAAACCCTTTAAAGGCTAGCCTATTATTAGGCGTAATGGTCAGTGGAAAAACTGCAGGATTGTAGCATTTTTAAAACATAGTTTGTGACATTGGAACCTAAAAAAGATAAAAATTCTTTAAAAATGTTTAACATAAAACTTTAGCTGTTTATTCTTATCTCATTATCTAACTTTAGAACTTATATGTCCCATAACTTGGGCTGCTTACTATCAGAAAATCGATCATTTCACCTTTCATTGTTAGATATGTGAACTGATTGAAATGTAGAAGCGCGTGCATTAATCTACGGCTGATGTCTTGGTATATGAAATATAAAAAAGAAATATAAACATATTTAAGATATTCCAGTAGACACAGGGAGAAGGCCATAAAATAGTTCACAAATAATATTGAATTAGTGCTACTATAGTCTGAGGTTTATCCAGACAATTACATTATAGCTTGTGGTTCAATAGGATAATAACTGCTGCAATCCCTCAGACAATCAGGAGGAGAGGGAGGGACCACATATCAGGACATGTATATAAACAAGGCTGGTTTCACTCCTGCCTCAGGGATTCCACTTTCCGACACCGTTTGGGGAACAGGAAAGTGGAATCCCTGTGGCCAAATGGCTCCATTGTAGGATGGAGCTTAACAGACCCTCTTGGCTATAATGGGATATGTTTCGCTTTCTGCTCAGCTGTCTGGCTTTTAACCAGAAGGAAAAGTGCTGCATGCAGTGCCTTTTCTTCCAGTATTTTTTTGTCCGATTTGCGACAGAACCTCAGACCGGAGTTTCCAATGCAGATGTGAAACCATTCTTATTTACCCATATAGTGCTCTGTATCCTTGACAAATTAGAACGGACTTCTCAGCCAAGTAGAAAGAAAGAGGGACTACACATGTGAACCCAATTTAATTAAGCTGTGAGGTGGGTATGAAACACACAGCATGCCTAATGTCTACTTCTCACTTTTTCATCCAGTCAGAAGAAGGGAGGGACACATTGGGACCCAGTATAAGAAACTCTGGCTTTATTATTCAGCCAGCCTAAATGGCTAAATGGCCACTCCAGCAAATCCACATGTTACCATCCCTGCACCCCTCACCTGATTGCCTAAAACATTCTGGACATTTCCTATGTATATTGTATAACTTCCATGCAGTGCAGGCTCCTGCCTGATACTTATGAGGCACCATCTTGATACTGTGATTTCTCACTGCTTTCACTTTTACTAATCTGTACTAGCAATCCCATGATGCATCAGCATAGCATCACATGAGCAGGTAGAGCCTGTACCATCTCTGCCTGCTGGGAGGATACTGTAATTATCATTGCTCTCTATATTCACCTAAATAAGCCACAGAACATAAGTATACAGTCAGGAGACTGATCTGTCAGCTCCTTCATTTTAACTGTGTGATATTAGCCTCTAATCTTTAGCAGTAACTGTGATAGGAGTTTCAGTGTTCTCTTCTAAAAAGCTTGTGAGGTAGGGTCCATCACACCGGATTTATGCTGACTGAAAAACTGACTTTTTGAAAAAACATAAAGGCAAGTAAAAATCAGCTTGGTGACTTTGACAATAGGCAAAGTAACTTTGACCATAGGCAGATTTTTGGTGTCCAGATGTGTGGTGCTAGTGTTCCTGAAACAGTCATACTTGTTTGCTTTTCCTAAAGCATGATATCAAGAGTCTAAAAAGACTTATCACTGTCTTGATGTTTAGATTTCTCCTGGCTTTCTCTTCCCCTATGCAGTGCTATCAATCCCATTTTGCATCAGCACAGCAACACATGAGGCAGTACCATCTCTGCCTTTTGGGAGGAAACTGTAATTATCACCACCTCTTGTTTTCTCCTAAAAATCTAAGTAGCATAAGTATACAGTCAGGGAGGATCAGCTACCATCTTCTTCATTATTGCTATAATAGGAGTTTCTTTTCATCATCAATAACTGTGATAGGATTTTCTTTCTCCACCTTTAAGAAGCCTTTGTGGTACAGTTCATGTAATATCAAACAAGAATTATGGTATCTAAAAAAGTAACTTCTTAAGAAAACAAAGCCAAGTAAATGTCAGATGGCCACAATGAGATCATATGACCACCTGAGGAGAAGGTCTCCAGGGATTTTCACATAAAAAGGAATAACTAAACAAGGTAATACTAGCTGACATATATACTGGGGGACTAGTTACATAAGGAATGAAAAAAAAAATCACAGAGATGGCTGTTTAACTGCTGTAATGGTCATTACTGACCCACAAATTAAGGGTACTGCAACATTACCATATAGAACCATATGCAGGATAGAAAAGCAACATATATCTTAAACATATTTAACAACTGATGTATAAGATGAAATCCAACGATCTAATAAAACAGATTTTTCAGGTAAGGAAGGTCACTGTGTGTCAACTGTTTTCTGTATGAGTAGTCTGGGAATAAAAATCCCAAATCAATTAATACATTTCACTTTTTAGAAATCCCTGTTAAAATGGAAGAAAAGTGATTTCTTTTCCTCCCACTGGAGTAATGTTTACTTTATTGTTTTATGTCTAGTGATGTTTTAGCTCCATATAACTGTATACTTATACAATTTATATAAAATTTGTATATTTGATGTTCAAGTTCTGATTTTTTATTGGACATTGTGTTATTCCTAATATCTGTCACAATTTATATTTCAGTAGGGTGCTACCCATTTAAAAGTCCTACATTGTATATTGGCGTATTATCTTATATAGCTGAAAATACATTCATGTTCTAAAGAAGAAGGCACCTACTTCTCAGGGTCAGATCTAGTTATAGTTTGCCCTCATTCAATATTTATAAACACACTATACTGTAGTTCTATGGTCAAGTACTGATGGAGAAATTGTCCTCAGCTATATCTGGAAAAAGTCAAGCCGGGACCTTGGCTGTTTCTTTTTCTGCAATTCTTCTTGCTTTTTGGAAGTTCAAATGCTGTTTTCCAAGAAACAACATTGTAATATTTTTCTTTAAAACTATACATTTGTATCAAGTTAAACAGTCAATCTGGTGAATTTCATTTTCATGCATTGTGCAACTAGCCCCCCAGTATATACTAAATACTCACTAGTACTACACAATAACAGGTTGGTCTACCGTTTTGGATGATCATGACTTTCAGATGTCAGGAAATAGATTCCACAAGATGGCAAACACCTTCCATACTCAAATTGACCCATGCCAACTGCAGCAGCTGTTGCACATTTTACGAAAAAACACGAGTAGATTTCTCACAGCCCTTTCCGGCATAACTTAAAAATGTTAAATGGGGATTATAGTCCGATGAGTTTTGGGGCCAAAGCAGTGTAGAAAATTCATTGTTGTGTTCCTCTACCCACTCCCTTGTGATCTCAGCTCAATGATACAGAGTGTTGTCCTGTTGAAAGATGGCAATGTGGTCAGGGAAGTTTTCCTGAAAATATAGGTGCAGATTGTCAGCTAACAGGTCCCTGTAGCATTCACCATTCAAGGATTGTGGTATCATGACCAATAGCCTTAAGCCATGCTAGGAAAATGCTTTCTGACCATGACACCCTCACCACCAGCCCATTGAACTCCAATGGTGCACTCATGAGATACGGCTTCCTGCTGTTTACACCAGATTCAGCAGAAAATGAACCATATGATTTTGCAGAAAATGGGACTCATGACTCCAAACAATCTTCTGTTATGTATCCAAAGTCCATTGACATCTTTTATGCATTGTTGGCAATGACATGGGGTCATCAACGGCACCACTATCAGTCTTTGGCTATTGAACCCTGTCAATGCAAGGTACACTACATGCTCTTTGTGGAAATTTGTCTAACTTTACCGCTTTTGTACTGTTGGGTCAGTTGGACCACTGTGGAATGACATTGCTGAGATACCAGATGTGCTACCTGAAGCTTGCCTCTAGCATCAAGCACATATGACCTGCTGCAGTGTAATCTTCTTTCAGATGTCTGTCCATGGTGCAACCAGTCTTGTTACACTCTTAATACCATGTTTCAGTAGAAGTCAACAAGTACGACTGTTTCAGAAATACTAGCACCAAATATCCAGGCACCAACAATCTGCCCATGGTCGAAGTCACTTAAATCATCATGTTTACTCGTGACTGCCAAATATTGCCTTTTGCTGTGCCGAGGAGAGGTCAGTACATTATTTAAGAACAGATCATGATGCTACCATAATGTGGTATAGCTTTACTGATAACAAGATGTCACATGCTAGCTGCTCCTAATGGAGTGATCATTTAATGTATATAAGTTGGCTAGTATTACCTTGTTTTGTTATTTGTTTCTTTATGAAACTTCATGGAGTCCTTTTTCTCAGGCGGGTCATGTAATATCATTCTGACCAGCTGATATTTACTTGGCTTTATGTTTTTTCAAAAAGTCAGTTTTCAGTCAGCATAATTCCTGTGTGATGGACCCTACCTCAAAAGCTGTTTAGAGGGGAACACATACACTCCTATCACAGTTACTGATGAATATTGGAAGCTCCCGTCACACACTTATAATGAAGGAGACGATAGATCAGCCTCCTGACTGTATACTTATGGTTTGTAGCTTATTTAGGTGAATATAGAGGGTAATAATAATTACAGTATTCTCCCAGCAGGCAGAGATGGTTTTGGCTTGAGCTGTTGATGTGATGACAGGCAATCAGGTGAGTGGGGGAGAAATGGAAAAATGTTCTTTCACCAGAGTGACCCTTTAGAATTTTATTTTTATTTACATATTTGGTATATCATTTGGTGTGAGGTTATCAATAGCAATGTTATGCCTGAATAGATCAACTTTAATTTAAATTAGGTCTTAAAGCCCTTTTACAATAGCTGCACCACTTAACAAACTGATGACATTTTTGCATAAAAATACATGCGCAGATGTCTTTTAATACGCTCCATTTCTCTAATTAGCTTAAATAAATTTAGTAGCAGATGTTTGCTCAGGCAGGCATGTGTTTATGCGAGGGATTATTTGAGTGGCAGATTTCATTGTCTTCTCCTGGCATGAGTAAACAATGTACTCATTATGTATGCAAGGCAAATACAATGAGTACATTCAAGTCTGCAGGCTGCTCAAAAGACTGCATGAATTCCATTCAAATGGAACAAATTTTGAGCTGCTTGACAATGTTTTTTATGTGAGTAAAAAAAACAGCGGCCAATGACATATAAATGAATAGTGCATGACTGCACTCATTTACACGTAATGATTTTCGCTCACTTTTGGTCGTTTGAAAGAATTTTGAGTGATAATCGTTGCATGTAAAAGGGCTTTTAGTAAGTTTGTGATAAATTGAAAATTGCTTAGGAAAATTGAAACGCAAACAGACCTTTAGATAGTGAGCCTCCTGCCTAAGTTCGATAATGCGAGGTAGGAATAGCTTAAATATTGGATTGGTTTCTTACACAGGCGAAGACAGAGGGACTGAAGCTGTAGCATTTTATCTATCTGTCTATGCATTCGTTTATCTGGACCATTTAGAATCTAAATTTTAGAATATGAGCATGATTCAGTTACAGGACAGATTAAAAAGTTATGCTATGTCAGTACTGTCACAAATAAATGATACAATTTGCTTGAAGTGGGGATAGATTCTACTTGTTGAGTGAACAAATATTGGGTTCTTTTTCTGTTTACTGAAAACGTATCTAGGTTTGATTAGTATATAACAGGATGTAACATGAGCAATGAGCCTATTTTAGACAATTAAGTACAGCTTTGCTTTCTTCACCTTGTGAAACATATCACCATTTATTTATTGATTTTCTTCAGTGCCCTTCTGATAGCTTATCTCCTTTACTAGATTTCCTTGCAGACTTTTACCCTGCAAGCAATTGTTTATTTTTGTAATTTAAATGTATGTGATCAGTGGCTAGACAAGTGTCAGAATATCGTTTTCTGATGTCTACATAGCCTAGTTTATTGTTTTCTGTGAATAATAATAACAATCTTTAGTTGTAACCCCAACATATCCTGTAGCATTGTACAATTCAGAGGGCATGTACAGACAAAATCAGGCATTAGATGGTCCAATCATCGGTCCATCTGAATATGCCTGTAATCAGCTGATTGGATCTTTTATGTGGGAATAAAAAATAATTATTTATGGAGGTGCAGCCTGAGAGGCAGCAGGGTGTAGGAGCTCCCTCACTAGCTCTATAAAAAAGCAGCACAAAGCAAAATATCGGGTGATAACTCTTACATAAAATGAAAGAAGCACTTGGAGAGCTGCTCTGAGTCTAAGAGGAGAAAACCAGTGAGTAAGGCTGCCTGTCCATGAGTGGGTTTTAATTGCGTTCCCCGCAGCGATAATCCAGCTGCGGGGAAAGCAGTGATAGCTCTATACAGCGTTGCTATGGAGAGCGCTTCCCCCCTGTCCATGAGCGAAAAATCATTGCGATTTTCCGCTCGCGGTCAGCAATTGGCAGCAAGCTGTGAATTTACAACTATTCTCTGCAGTCAGCCTATCTGTCAGATACGCTGACAGCGGAGATCAGTCTGCTGGCTCTGGCTCCTGGGCGGCGGTATCCCATGGCGGATCTCCGCCGTAGGATACTGCAACGACCATGGACAGGCAGCCTTAGGTGCAGCAGATTGCCTTTCAGGTGTGGCCTAAGGCCCCCTGTCCACGGCAGTTTATTCGCCGGTGGTTTCCATTGCTATGGAAAGCGCCGGCACCTGTCCACGAGCGAAGAATCATTGCGATTCTCCGCTTGCGGCGGGCAATTTGCAGCATGCTGCAAATTGCCCTGATTCTCCGCGGTCAGCCTATCTATTAGATAGGGCTGACCAGCGGAGATTCGCCGGCGGCTCCCGCGACGGAGCTTCGCCGCTGGATACCGCATCGCCCGTGGACAGCCGGCCTAAGAAGGGAGAAGAATCCACAGATTCCAGCATCCATAGAGCAAACCGGAAGTGACCTCTGGAGAGGAGGTGACAGATAAACTTAACTGAAGGCTGCTCCGTGGGAGAGGAGAGGGAGGAGTGCCTTCATATCACTGCACAAACCTCCAGAAGAGGGACTGAGCACTGAGGCTGGAGGTTCTTCTACAACACAGGGCACTCAGAGCAGAGAGCTGCTATGCATGCTCAGCACAGGACTGTAAGCTGCTTCTCTGGAGAGGGGGGAGAGGAGTGCCTCTGTCCCCCTGTATGAGTCTCCATAGGAGCCATACTCTGCCCTGAAGCTTGGAGCTTATCTGTCACACTGAGTGTTATATGCATTGCATCTACAAATCAGATGCTGTTCTGAAGAAAGGTTGTGAGATATCTATAACACCTTGCACAAATAAGTAAAGGGATCAAGTTGGACATTGGAGCTGAGGGCTCAATAACTAAATGCTGCACTCAGATATAAGAGCAGTGTCTGTTTTATTCACACAACACAGACCGAAACCTGCACAAATTATCACAGAGAAACCACAACATACTAGTGCTCAGCTCACATTTGTATTATATAGCCCCCAGACGGAGAAGATGTATGCTATATCAACATCAACAGCATACTAGGGTGAAAACAAAACACAGACAACACCATCTACACTTTTCAACCAGTCATTGTACCCATCAGGCTCAGTAAAATATACTTGGGCTTGATGTATTGTTAGCATTTTATACATCCAGCCATGCCAAA
Source organism: Eleutherodactylus coqui (assembly GCF_035609145.1). Taxonomy (NCBI): domain Eukaryota; kingdom Metazoa; phylum Chordata; class Amphibia; order Anura; family Eleutherodactylidae; genus Eleutherodactylus; species Eleutherodactylus coqui. The sequence continues at coordinate 404,576,916 of NC_089837.1, forward strand.
AAGCAACTTGAAGAAATCTGAATCTATGAAACTAACCCTTTTCTACCCTAATCATCGATTGATTCCACAGAATTCCTAAAAGATCTCATATATCACAATCTACATAAAGAGATACGCTGGCAAAAATTATTCCAAGCAGATTCTCTTCAATCAACATGTTTGCAGACCTCAAAACTCAAACGCAGAAAGGACTTTGCCCCTTATACAAAAATTCTTTGTGAAAAGGAAATACCATACAGATGGGGCTTCTTAGTAAAACTGATTGTGCAAACAAATGGTACAGCCCATGTCCTTCCCTCTCCATCTGCAACAGAGTCCTTACTTGAAGAATGGTTTCCTGGCTTAAACCCGAAAAATAAAAACTCCCCAACAGGCCGCAGGCTGTCTGATCTTTCTCCAGAGTGGAAAAACATAAGCTCTCCCAAAAAATAACCATGAACATCAAGCTTTATTACGTTTTCTATAAGTGGTAATTTATGCCATAAATACTAATCAGCCCGATATGTTAATGTTAAATTTCATTAAGCTACATTAACGAGAGGGACAGATCCTCATTTCTTTATTATATGATGCAACATTTTCTCTTGCCTTCCTTATATCTGAAGAACAAATGTTGTTCTCAGCTAATTCATTTTGAACACATAATTTTACAAATATTGGTTAAATTGTTCTTGCTTATAATTTTATTACTAAGCCTTAAACATGACTACTTTGAGACAATTATGTCTTGCATACTTAAACTATCACATACTACCTGGATCATGCACCTGTCACTCTCTATGCATAGGTACTATATGACCCAACATATCCTACAATCATCTTACTACTCAGAGATATCACTTTTTGGATATGGTGTTTAAAATCTCTTACCTCAATGTTAAAGGGTTGAATAGCCCTTTTATAGATCTTTTTTGGGGGGCGAGAAAGCAAATCATTAAATTGTGATGTCCTGTGTCTTCAAGAAACCCATCTCCTAGCTACTGAAACCCATAGAATAAAACACAAAAACTTTCCCTATATTTATTTCACCCCAAATATTAACAAAAAAACGTGGATAGCTGTAAAAAATACTACAGCTTTTCAACATGTGAAACCCATTTTAGATAATCAGAATAGATATATTCTTTTGAACTGTGTCATAAACAAAAAATTTTGTATACTCCCCATATATGCACCAAACAAAAACAGGGCAGATTTTTAAAACATGTGCTTGGGATCCTGGACAGAGAGAAGTTCGGTTCTGTGATAATCTGTGATGACTTTAATAAAGTTCTTGATCCTCATTTAGATAAAAGCCATAGCACAACCAAAGAAAATAACTGATATATTTGATATCCTTTATAGGGAGGATCGTCTTGGAGAACTACACATACATCAGACATAGACTATACTTTTTTCTCTGATCCACATAAGATCTACTCAAGAATTGATTTCATAATAGTAGACAAGTGGCTCCTTCAACATGTCAGTAAAGCTTCCATTGGTATGATAACATGGTCTCACCATGCTCCTGTATCTATTTCTGTTAAGGAACAATTTGATACAATTCCAATGTCGCCATGGTGTCTTAATACTTCCCTCTTATCTTCTGACCCCAAAACCCAACAGATTGAAACAGAATTTAAAGAATAGTTTTTAAACAACAACCCAAACGATACATCCAGACATAATTGGTGTGCACATAAGGCCTACATAAGAGGTTGTTTTAGCAAGTTATCTTCCTCAATTAAGAAAGACTGACATAAACCACAAAACCTCTGAAATAAAATCAAATAATTAGAAGATTCCAATAAACAAGCTTTCTTGCACAGCACAAATACTGAAAAAACTAAGATACCAGTTATATCAAATTTTGTATTATAAGCACGAACTTGCCCTTGCTAGAACCAAAATGCTTTACTATTGTCAAGGCAACAAAACAGGGAAACTATTAGCCAATAAATTTAAAAATAAATCTACTACAACTAGAATTTCATTTATGTTTGACAAACACAAAACAAAAATTACTAACCCTCAGAAAATTGCGGACACGTTGGCTGATTATTATGTTAATTTATACAACCTTAAAGGATGTAGTTCTATAAACCATCCAACGGAGTCAGACTTTGCAAGGTTCCTTGTCAACCTCAACCTCCCAACATTAGAAGAAAATGATCTTGACTTACTCAATAGAGATGAGCGAGCACCAAAATGCTCGGGTGCTCGTTACTCCAGTCGAACTTTCAGTGATGCTCGACAGTTCGTTTCGAGTAACGAACCCCATTGAAGTCAATGGGCGACCAGAGCATTTTTGTATATCGCCGATGCTCGCTAAGCTTTTCATTTGTGAAAATCTGGGCAATTCAAGAAAGTGATGGGAACGACACAGAAACGGATAGGGCAGGCGAGGGGCTACATGTTGGGCTGCATCTCAAGTTCCCAGGTCCCACTATTAAGCCACAATAGTGGCAAGAGTGAGACCCCCTCCCCCCCGCACTGTCAGCATAAAAATCGTTCTCCTCTTCCACAGCTGTAACAGCTGTGGCAGAGAAGAACGATGTTAGCCCATTGAATTCAATGGAGCCGGCAATACAGCCGGCTCCATTGAAAGCAATGGGCTGCCGGCGATCGCGGGATGAATTGTCGGGAAGGGGTTAAATATATAAGCCCTTCCCTGCAATTCATCCACAAATGTGTAAAAATAAAAAAATATATATACTCACCTTGTCCCGGCAGACGGAGTTCAGCGCGGCCAGCGGCAGTTCTCCTGAACTGCTCTGAACAGCTGTGAGTAGTATTCAGCAGCCGGGGATTTAAAATCCCCGCCTGCTGAATGAGCTGCCTCTAATTGGTCACAACCTGACCAATCAGAGGCAGATCTCACTCACACACCCATTCATGAATTTATGAATGGGTGAGTGACTGCTGCCTCTCATTGGCTCAGCGGGACCAATCAGATGAGAGGCAGCAGTCACTCACCCATTCATGAATTCATGAATGGGTGTGTGAGTGAGATCTGCCTCTGATTGGTCAGGCTGTGACCAATTAGAGGCAGCTCATTCAGCAGGTGGGGATTTTAAATCCCGGCTGCTGAATACAACTCACAGCTGTTCAGAGCAGTTCAGGAGGACTGCCGCTGGCCGCGCTGAACTCCGTCTGCCGGGACCAGGTGAGTGTATATATTTTTTTTATTTTTACACATTTCTGGATGAATTGCAGGGAAGGGTTTATATATTTAACCCCTTCCCGACAATTCATCCCACGCTCGCCGGCAGCCCATTGCTTTCAATGGTCAGTGCTCGTTTAATCGAGACGAGTACCGCGTGGTGCTCGTCTCGAGTAACGAGCATCTCGAGCACCCTAATACTCGAACGAGCATCAAGCTCGGACGAGTATGCTCGCTCATCTCTATTACTCAACTCTTCTGTTTACATATCCGAATTAAATACAGCAAACCAATAACTAAAATCTTACAAATCTCCTGGTCCAGATGGACTGACCAATGAGTACTATAAAAATGTTTGCACATCCTGTCGCCTCATCTTCTGCAACTTTTATGATGACATTTTAAAAGGTGACAGCTTGCCTTCTGAGATGCTCAGTGCTACAATAATAACCTTGCTGAAGCCAGGCAAGACTCCAGACAGACCAGAAAATTTCAGGCGATCTCTCTTTTAAACAGCGATTTGAAAATCTATTTAAAAATTATTGTAAATAGAATAATTGACTTCCTAACTCAGTCGGTTAAAAACTATCAAGTTGGCTTTGTAAAATAGACAGACGGGAGACGCTACCAGAAGACTAACAAACATTATCCACTATGTGTCAGAATGTCGGATGCCTTCTCTTCTCCTATCTTTGGATGCAGAGAAGGCATTTGACCGAACACAATGGTGATACCTGGAATCGGTCCTGTGTAAATTTGGATTTGGCTGTCCTATACTCACAGCTATTTCAGCCCTTTACTCATCTCCATCAGCCAGGGTCTTTATATCTGGTTTCCTCTCTCAGTCATTTCCTATCACAAATGGCACTCAACAAGGGTGTCTACTCTCTCCTCTAATTTTTGCGCTAAACATGGAACCTCTGGCCGAAAAAATAAGAATCTCTACAAACATAAGAGGGTTCAGGTGAACTTGCATAAACCTTTTTGTAGGTGACATTATCTTGATTTGCTCCTCTCCAGAGGTCTCCAATATTATCTAAGCTTTTAGTGACACCTCCTACTATAAAGTCAATAATTCTAAATCTTTGATGCTAAACATGGGCCTACCAAAGACAGTAGAGTCCCACCTCCAGAATCATTTTCCTTACAAGTGGGTAAATAAGTCCCTTCCTTATTTGGGAATAAATGTCACCTATCCACTGAGTGATCTTAATGAAGCAAATTATTTACCTCTACTAAAAAATCTTAGACAATATCTTGCTAAACTAAATGTTCAGGGATTTTCATGTTTGGGTAGAATTGCGGCAATCAAGATGTTGTTTCCCCCCCAAATTCTCTATCTATTTAGAAATATCCCAACATATCACCCAATATCTTATTTACAACAATTTCAAACAATAATTATGCAGTTTATTTGGAAAAAATCTAAACCAAGAGATAAAGCTGCAATACTATTCAGACTAGTAAAGGATGGAGGTTTGAGTTGTCCTTCTGTATTGCAAAACTATTATGCCTCTCTATTAGATCAAGCAAAATACATATGGCAGGGTGACACTTCCAAGATTTGGGTCCAATTGGAATTATTTTTACCCTGTCAGATCTTTTGTATGCAACACGGTGTTTAAAAAGACGACTCAAACAAATCACTCCACCATAAAGGCTATATTAAATATGTGGTGCAATAAGATTAATAAAAGTAACCTATTCATATGTAATCAGCTACATTGGGATGTGACAATTTTGGAGGCACCCATACCATTTCTAAATTTGGAAATGTGGAAAGCCAGTGGTTTATTAACAATCTCTGACTTATGGTCAGAAGATAATATGGTGGATTTTATTACTCTATCTAAACAGTTTCTCTTCAACAAACAAGATTCCACTTTGCAAACTATTTCTCAACTCCAAATTTGGCTTACATCTACTGTGTTGCGAAAAGGAGGTATATCTTACTGTTATAAAATGCTTCTGAACTCTTATCCAGATGATATATCATCATACAAATCCCAATGAGAAAATGACGTAGATGAGCAATTTCTACCTTTGTAGTGGTCTATGTCTTTTTCGATAATAAGCTCCATATCCAAATGTACTTCCCACTTAGAACTAAATAGAAAAATTCTATATCACTGGTATTATACTCCTATACTCCTCTAACAAATGTTGAAGATGCTCATCGGTGGGCACTATGATTCATATATGGTGGGACTGTCTCCCAGTATTAAGATTATGGAAAAAAATAGGAAAACCATTTGCAGCTTCCCAATAATAATAAAGGCCCCTCTGGCTCTATTAGCTTTAAACATAGAAAATTATCCAAGAAACAGCCAAACCGTGATTCTACATTTTACTCTGGTAACCAAAAATAAGATAGCTAAATACTGAAAAACTGATAAAGTCGTCACCCCCAAACAAATGATAGCATAAATCTAAATTGCTGATATGAATCTATGATTGCATCCTCCTGTGATGAAAAAGCAATCCTTTTATAATAAATGGGATTTATGGTTATCAAGCAGACATAATACATTAATGTATTAAAAATCGCCAAGTAGTGACTATATATTCCATTGGAATAAAGAATCTGGATCATATATATGTTGGAGCACTATAGGCATGTATTTTTTTCATATATATATATATATATATATATATATATATATATATATATATATATATTTTAGTTATAAGTTGATATGCAATATCTTAATATGTTGAATATAAACCTGTGGTGAACTATTTTGAGCAAATTGATTGTATAGAACATGAAGCTATTACCTTAATATCATAGTTCAGTATAAAACTATACGTACCAGGAGGTGCTGATATGTCTTTTGCTTTTTTTTTTTGTTTGTTTCTATGGTAACGAATATTACATCAGATGAAAGCCTTATGTGTCTAATATATGTTTTCAAAATTATGTGCTTGTAGCTTATGGCAGCAGTGATCTAGGCACTGGTGGAGTCTAAGGCGATATTCACAGCAAGTGAGAGCAGAGGAGTGATAACATTCTTGTTTCTGCAAGGAAAGTCCGTGAAGGATATTCATGGTGATATGTCGCAGACATTGGGTGATCAATGCCCTTCATATTCTACAGTTAAGAGCTGGGTTGCCAAATTTAAAACGGGCCACTTCAGCACCAATGATGAGGGACATCCTGGATGACCGAGAGAGGTTGTTGTTCTGGAGATCGTCGATGCTGTGCACAACCTCATACTGGAGAATTGGACAATTTCAGCTAAAGGAATAGCAGACATCATGGGGATTTCTCGTGAAGGTGTTTGTGTCATTATCCATGAACATTTGCACATGAAGAAGCTATCTGCAAAGTGGGTCCTCAAATGTTTGACAACAGATCAGAAAAGCATGCGAGTGAAAACTTCCCAGTCCATTTGTCAGCGTTTCCTGACTGATAAGAACTTCCTGGATCGACTGGTCACTATGGATGAGACCTGGATTTATTTGTATGACTCTGAAGCCAAAAAGCAGTCAAAAGAGTGGAGGCACAGTGGTTCTCCTCGCCTAAAGAAGTTCAGGGTGCGAAAATCAGCCACTAAGGTGATGGTGTCTGTGTTCTGGGATAAGAATGGCGTGCTGCTGGTGGACTACCTTCAAAATGGTTCCACCATTAATGCAAGGTATTGCATTGAACTTTAGGACCAATTGAAGGCAGCTCTGAAGGCCAAAAGGCGCCGTAAGCCGTCCAAAGCAACGCCTCCGTTCACACTGCACAAGCGACCACTGGTGGAGATAGGCTTCCAGCTGGTTGACCACCCACCTTATTCACCAGATCTAGCTCCCTCCAACTTTGATCTGTTTCCAAACCTGAAGAAACACCTCAATGATACCAAATTCCATACCATTTTTGATGCCAAGGTTGCTACGGATGACTGGTTTGAGGCACAACCGAAATCCTTCTTTTTGCAAGGCTTACAGAACTTGGAATACTGAATACTGATGTAAGAAGTGTGTTGACATCAGTGGAGAGTAAGTAAATCAATGACGGTCCAGTCACTGGTACTACTATGATTGTTATAACTGATAATTCCAGTCCCTTTTTCCTCATTGTCTGCGTATTTCCACTGAAAAGGAGTTGCATGGGAGGGTGGATATTTGAATGTCTAGATAATAGTCTTATTACTTTAGAAGAAGCTCTTCAGGAACTGGTTAGTCTGTGCACTTTGAAGTGGAAGTTCATAAAACAGCTTATGACTACATGTTGAATACTGATATACTAATATGATTGATGGTCATGCGCTATACCTTGTAGAAATGCATATGTGATCACGCTTCGGAATCTAGTGGATAGGCTTTATACTTATTTAACTTACAGTCCCCTTAAACCAGCTCTAGTTGCCTGCATTGGCATAGGTTCTGTGACTCTGCATTGTGTTATAATTTACTGTATCCTTTTGCATAACTTAAAGGAGATGTCCCGAGGCAGCAAGTGGGTCTATACACTTCTGTATGGCCATAATAATGCACTTTGTAATGTACATTGTGCATTAATTATGAGCCATACAGAAGTTATAAAAAGTTTTATACTTACCTGCTCCGTTGCTGGCGTCCTCGTCTCCATGGTGCCGACTAATTTTCGCCCTCCGATGGCCAAATTAGCCGCGCTTGCGCAGTCCGGGTCTTCTCCTCTTCTCTATGGGGCTCCGTGTAGCTCCGTGTAGCTCCGCCCCGTCACGTGCCGATTCCAGCCAATCAGGAGGCTGGAATCGGCAATGGACCGCACAGAAGCCCTGCGGTCCATGAAGACAGAGGATCCCGGCGGCCATCTTCAGCAGGTAAGTATGAAGACGCCGGACCGCCGGGATTCAGGTAAGCGCTGTGCGGGTGGTTTTTTTAACCCCTGCATCGGGGTTGTCTCGCGCCGAACGGGGGGGGGGGGGTTTAAAAAAAAAAAAACCCGTTTCGGCGCGGGACATCTCCTTTAAATAAATCTACATATTGCATACATCCAATTCAATTACTACACTTGTTTCTGGAAACTTATGAGCAATTTGCCTAATTATGCAGCAAAGATTTTTTCTCTGCTGTAAAACATTCTCCCTTGGTGTAAGTGGGTTCAATAGTGAAACACCTGAAAATAGCATCAACATAAAAAGTTCTAAGGTCTCATTCACACCCGGCATATGCAATTTTGGTGCATGAAAATTGCACCGTTTTTACTGCAGATGTGTGTATTTACTACTTTTTTGTGCACATGCAGGATTTTCATGCACTTGCAAAAAGAAACAAACAAAAAAACTGTGATTGATGTCACTTTTATTACCCACTGTCTCCTGGCAACATGCATGGAAATGCAGTGAACACACATGCAACTGATCACATAGACTTTAATGGGCGATTTTGGTCTGTGATACAAATTTTTTTAATGTGTATAAAATGTGTAAAAAACGCAAGTCCGAATAACTAAATGCAAATCTATGGAGTTTATGCTGTTATGCTGTATAATGCACATAAAAAAATACATGTAATATGGAATGAAAATATAACCTAAGCCATGTTAGTGGTCTGCTTCCACTGAAATGTACAGATTTGTAGACAACCTCTTCTCTGAAAAGATTTACCAGCAATCAGCTGTTATTGTCAGGGAAAATGTAACTTTAAAGGGGTTGTCCCGCGCCGAAACGGTTTTTTTTTTCTTTTGCATAGGCCCCCCATTCAGCGCAGGACAAACCCAAGGGATGTGTTGAAATGAAAAAAAAATTTACTTACCCGAATCCCCTCTCTGCAACTTCTTCCTTCTTTTCCTCCAAGATGGCCGCCGGGATCTTCACCCACGATGCACCGTGGGTCTTCTCCCATGGTGCACCATGGGCTCTGTGCGGTCCATTGCCAATTCCAGCCTCCTGATTGGCTGGAATCGGCACACGTGATGGGGCGGAGCTATGTGATGATGCGTAGAATGGCGCGGAGCCAGAACGCTGCTCGCGCCCGGACCGACCAGAAGGGAGAAGACCCTTCTGCGCAAGCGCGTCTAATCGGGCAATTAGACGCTGAAATTAGATGGCACTATGGAGACGGGGACGCCAGCGCAGGGAAGGTGAGTATATAACTTCTGTATGGCACATATTTCATGCACGACGTATATTACAAAGTGCATGTATATGGCCATACAGAAGTGTTTAACTTAACTTGTGATCGTGGGACAACCCCTTTAAATGCCTGTCATTTATGTAAATGGTCAATCAGGGTAGGAGTTGCTCTTGTTTAGTGGCTCCTCTTGGACAGAGGATGTCTTAGTAAGAAAACCCCTTAGGACTCTTTCACACAAGCAACATACGCCCACAGTGTAGCAGCATGCATAGCTGGCGGCTACACTGCTCTAAAGATTGGGCTAATTCTAACTACGTCAAAATAGCCCATTCACACGATATGAGGTGTGTGGAGCATGCTTTCCAGCTCCCATAGAAGTGTATGGAAAGCACGTAGCAAAGATCGGACAGATCCTATCTTTGCGTGCACCTTGGAGTTGACATGCGACTTTGCACTCGCATGCTCTATCTTTGTTAGATGCACGGATTCCTCGCGTCTAACAATTGATCATGTGTATGAGGCCTTAAGTGGTATATACTATAGCTGTTACATGATAGATATGATGATAGTTCCTGTATGATATTCAGAAATGTATCAAGATATCACTTACTTTAACTCTGGTGCTCCTAATGTATTTTTAATAGGGTCACTATAGAGACCTTGTCTTAATTTCAGAAGGATATGATATACCGTATATACCGGCGTATAAGGCGACGGGGCGTATAAGACGACCCCCCAACTGTCACCTTATACGCCGGTATTCAGTGGAGAAAAAAAAAAAATTTATTACTCACCTCCCACGGCGTTCTGTCGCGCTCCGGCAGGATGTCGCTCGCTCCGGCAGGCTGTCGCTGGCTCCTCGTCCCCGCCGCAGCATAGCTTTCTGAATGCGGGGCTTGAAATCCCCGCTTCCAGAAAGCTAATACACACGCCGGCAGCCATGACATCATTGAATGGCTGTGATTGGCTAAAGCACACGTGGCTTCAGCCAATCACACTATTCCATGACATCATTGAATGGGTGTGATTGCTAACACGTGCGCCTTCAGCCAATCACAGCCATTCAATGATGTCATTGAATAGTGTGATTGGCTGAAGCCACGTGTGCTTTAGCCAATCACAGCCATTCAATGCTGGCATGGCTGCCGGCGTGTGTATTAGCTTTCTGGAAGCGGGGATTTCAAGCCCCGCATTCAGAAAGCTATGCTGCGGCGGGGACGAGGAGCCAGCGACAGCCTGCCGGAGCGAGCGACATCCTGCCGGAGCGCGACAGAACGCCGTGGGAGGTGAGTAATAAAATTTTTTTTTTTTACACTTTTTTTTTTTTTGTATTACCGGCGCATAAGACGACCCCCGACTGCAGAGCAGATTTTTCGGGGTTCAAAAGTCGTCTTATACGCCGGTATATACGGTACTTAATTAATTTAAATAATATTGCTTTTATTTTTTCTTATTGCAAATTATTTTTAAACAAATTAAGTTACAGTAATAATAATAACTCTGGTGGCTCTACCTTGATCGTTGCCAGCTTAGCACTTACTTCTGTTATTATTAACCAAGTTAAACATTTAACACATCATAATAGTATAATATTTGCCACATCAAGTTGTTTCTACAAAAAGTTTTGTCATCAAAATATTTTTTACTTTTTATGACTTTCTTTGGATTTATTGCAGCTATAACCTAATATAATCGTACACTGAACTCGCCTATCACACAAAGATTCTGGGATATCTTTTCCATCCACCTGCAGGCTGGTGTCTGTAATCCATTGCTTGAACAGTAAATCCTGTACAATTTAGGAGTGCTTTACAGAATAGACAATGCAATTATAGATTGAATTGTTGGAACAGACATAATAATATCTCACTGTAAGTTAAGAATATCTGAAGTGACTTTAGCTATATTAAGACACATGAAGGAATGGTAACAATTACTACTTATCCCATTTCAATGACTTTGCTGTTGGAAATACCCAAGGGCCATTGCTAATTGTGAAGGTGGAAACTGAGGCAAAAAATGACTTAATGAAAAGTAGAGGCAGCCTTGTTGTCTGCGTTATATCCATCACTTGGGTTATTCTTCTGATTCAAGCTACTGATAGGATTGCTGTCTGCTGCCTGTGCTTTATCATCTGTCTACTTTTTCACTATAGCTTCTGTATTCTAATACTAGGGTGATCTCAGCCACCTTGTGAAATGTTTCAAGGACTCACATGTACTTTATTTTTTAGAGAACTTTATAACAAAGAAGACAAATACTTTAGTAGCGCTAATTATGCTAATAAGAAGGACTATGTCTCAGATGTTATAATATAATGATCAGAAGTCCTTGGAACCTATCTACACTTTTCAGTTAGAGAAGACTGAGCCTTTTATTGCTGCTTTGTTTAACGGGAATCTTATTAATTATTAATGCAAATTATGATCTGTGATGACTATAATTAATAGAAATAGTATATACATATATATTTGCAACAAAAACTAAATCAGAAAACAAAGAAAACAGTGTAAAAATCAGAGTTGTGGTATGTAGTGTCTCAGCCATTGAATTCCACCCAAACCCATTCTGTTTTAATGATGGTGTACAGTGATGAAAACGAAATGTACTCTTCAATGGATTCTTCACTGATTTCTATTGCAAAAACAGCCATTTTTGAACCAGCAAACATTTCCCCAAGGCTGCTTTTACACTTCAGCACTTTATATATTTTTTTACAACCATAAGAAGATCCTAAACATCAAAAAAATTCTAATGGAAACATTTATAATTTTCAATCCTGAATCCACTCCTGATTTTGGCCTAAAAATGGATGAAAACTATTAATCAAATATTGAGGTTTGAATTTGGCCTAAAGGTGAGGGTCCCAGAAGGGAAACCTCAACTATTAAACATTTATGGCATACACCTTAAACCTATTGCTACTAGTTTAAAGGGAATGTGTCATTAGAAAATTACCTATGGTTCAAATCAAGTTTTTATGTTAATATTATGGTTTAAATATTGATGATTTTTGTTTTAATTTTCTATGTCATGTGTATTAAAAGAATCCAAATATCTTAAAGTTTTGACAGTGGCCACTAAAGGTGCATTTAGACACAAATATGATTGCTCAAATGATGGCTTTTGAGTGATCATTTTGCATAAAACTACTACTTGGTACTAATGCCTATTAAAACAATAGGTCATTTTCTAATAATACATGTCCTTTAGGCTCATAATGCATATGAAAACAGTATTAAAAAGAGAAGCATGTCCAGTTTGTCCACTAAAATATGAATGACCCAGATTCTGTTTACAGAGAAGTCCTGTCGTGGCTCTTTTTTTAAGTACCCAAAAATAATTAACAAGTACCATTATTACCTGAACATTAGGTAGCCCTCATGAATACTGACTATGTCTATGTGTTAATTTACTTTCTTTAATTTAGAGTGGTCAGTAGAGTTGAGCGAGCGTACTCTGTGGAGCTTGATGCTCATTCGAGTATTAGCGTACTCGATGGTTGTTCGACCCCACCCCAGTTTTTGGCTCCTCCCCGCTGTGACATGCCTTTTTTTTGGGCCCCGCCGCGACGCAGCGCGCGTCATTGGCAAATTGATCAAAAATGATCAAATTTTTTTACTAATCTTGCCAGCTGCATTGATGTCTCTATTTTGTTGTATTTTTTATATTTCTACTTTATGTAAAAAAATAGTTATTTTCCAAAAGATGTGGAATTGCTATTCCTATTCTGTAAATTTAAAATGACACATTTTATAGCAATGGTCACCTCCAAACAGGGACACCTAGAAGACTGTATATAAAAATGTTTTGTGACCTTTATCAAACAGTTTCAAAAGATCAACGCAAAGAATGATTATTCCACTTTTTTCAGGCCCTTATACATGCAAACAGAAAAGGCTTACCAGTCAGTGTTAAAAACAGAATGCAAGGCTCAAACTAAACATGACTTATGAAAGAACCATTTTCTCAGAATGAATAGAGCAGTCATTTCAAACAGGTTTGGAATTAAAGCAGTCAGATTTATGTGCACTATGGAAAGGTAACTTAGATTTAGTTTTTACCTTCTGAGACTTTTATGCATTCTTTCAGTGATATAAGCATGATATAAGGCCAGCCTCATTGCTTCAAACACACTCCTAAGATATTTGCATGTAAATAGTGTTGACATTTTTCCTTTCGAACAGTTAGATATATCCTTTCATTAAACCATGACAGTGGAGCATGAAAAATAGATAAAGCTCTTCAAACCACATTGTTTGTACAGATTGTGCTCCTGAAAGTAAATCGTGCTTCCCTTGCATTTTGAGTTACACATTGTTAATCTTGACAAGAAATTGCAGCTAGAAGTGGAGAAAGCTTAAAATGCCTTTGACCTTTTTAAGATTGTGGTAATTTTTGACGAGAGTATATCAGGTCTCAAAGGCATATGAGTCAAAAACTACGAACGGTTATTAATCAGTATCTATGTTGTATGTAGGCTACAGCATAAAATGTAGCATTTATATATCTGGATGATACAGACAGGGAAAAAATGTATGAGTATTTAATGATATCACTAATTACTAATCAGAATTTATTCCTTGGCAGCATTATTTGACAAAGGAGGTGAGCTTGAACTTTTTATGTCATTTCTATGATGGACTACAAACATTTTATGAAAATTAAAATGTTTGAACTATTTGGCTTCTGCGGTTTACATGTATTACAATACACAGCAAGATGCTTGATGTGATTAGCTATCAGGGCTCTTTTACATGAGCGTATATCGGCAGCCGTTTTCATGGCCGCCCGATACATGCTACGATCTGAGGAGTAAAAACTCATGAACGGGCGCACAAATCTAATGTTTGTGCGCCCATTCAGACATCATGGGCCCGGCACATATACGCTGAGGCCACCATGCCCCTTCCCTCCCCCTCGCCAGCTCACCTTCTCTCTCCTCCCCTCTGGCTGTTTGCAATGGGAGAAAGCGGGTTGGGGGCAGAGCTAAGCTCCTGCCCCTTGTCCACAGCGAGCAATGGGAAGAGGTGGGTCGGTGCCTAGCTCCACCCCATCCCTCCCCTCCCATTGCAATCAGCCAGTGGGGAGGAGACTAGGGGGAAGGAGTTTAGCAGTCACACTGCTAAACTCCCTCCCATCTCCCTTCTCTGGCCGCTGTCATTGGCTCCCATAGGAGTCAATGCAGCGGCCGACGTATTACGGACTGAAAGATAGTTCCAGGACTATCTTTTGGGCCTGACGTAAAAGCGCACGGTGCTGTATTGGCCGGCTGGGTGCTTTTACGTCGCTGGAATATAGCCATGTGATCTGATGCATTGAAATCCAATGCATCAGATCGTAGCGTATATCAGCTGGCCGTGAAAATGGCGGTCCGATATACACTTGTGTGAAAGAGCCCTCAGACTGTCTAACAGGCTGGCTTCCAGTCCCTCCTTTCTCTTCCTTAATACTCATCTGAGCTGAATTCTAAAAAAATTCAAATAAAATCAACTTTGATTTGATCACACTTCAGCTTAGTATTCAGTTTACAAATCCCGCAGTACTAATACGTGCTGTGTTAGAGCACTAATCTGTTAATGAGCCACGCCGCGCCTTGGCACAACTGTGCTAATTGTGTAGCACTGGTACCATTCACTATGAATGGCAGCAGCCATGCCACGCAATTACCATAGTGCGTCCAAAAGGCGCACAGCGGTCTGCATGATGAACACCCTGTTTGGCATTGCTACGTCTTTGGTTGAGTTTGAAACTTATGAATACCTTTTGGGTCTAATTTTTTACTGAATTGCCCTTTATGGGCTAAAAACATTTTTGTAATATTTTTACTTACAAATTTTGAACCATTTCGTTTTTACAGATTGCAAGTATTACAATTCATAGCAAGGTCCTCGATCAATTTCGATTTGATGAGAATTCAGCTCAGATGAGTGTTCAAGAGAAGAAAGGAGGGGCTGGAGACCAAACTGTCAGACAGTCTATTTGATTTGAATTGATAATTAACGGCATGGAGCAGCTTGCAATGTATCATTATATATTCAAGATATAAAAGCCAAGTGGTTTAAATTTTTTAATAAAAAGACCAAATGCTACATATGTTTTAATCCATAATACAGGCAATGCAGAAAAATAACCCAAAGCTGCCTGTAGACTTTAATTTATTAAGATGCTTAGTTAACTATTCCTTGTATTTTTATGATCATGATAACTAAAAGTAGTTCTTCCCAAATTTGTACCTTCTCTGCTATTTACTATATTGTATGTGTAAATTCAGGACTGAATTTAAAGGCATACCAATGCCAAATGACAAAAACACTTTTAGTGTCATAATGATAGAACAATACTTTATACGTTAAAATTAAGGTATCAGAAAAATTATTTTCTGCCACAATCATTCATGGCAACGATGATGTAAAATATAGTACTATAATGGACAGACACAGACAGGAGAGGGTCCCCGTACAAGAACAGTATATGAGCCCCTTGGTTATAATAGAGCACCCCCTCTTTAAAGGTGGCTTCACACGAGCGTGTTTTTGTGCGTACATAGGTGCGTACGTAAGTGCGCACCCATGTACGTGCAAAAACACGAGCGAATGCATTCCCTATGGTGTACGCATGTCCTATCTTTACAGGCACACACTTGTAAAACACGGACATGTGAACACACCATAGGGAATGCATTGTTTCTAATAGAAGGGTGTTTTTGTGTGTGCGTATGTACGCACAAAAGCACGCTCATGTGAAACCGCCCTAATGTCTTTGTATCAATCAAGAAGTAAATCTGAATCACAAAATTCATTAGCTCAGTCCTTTGCATGAAATTTAATAGATAGCAGAAGGTACTTTTAACCCCTTAGCCTGGGAGCCAAGTCTGCTTTATACACAGCTGGTCTTGGTTGTCTATGACAGCTGAGACCCAGCCACAACATTCGAAATCAGTGTTCAAGCGGATCATGGCTGCTAACCTTTCAAGTGTCACCGTGAATTCTGACAGAGGCATTTCAATGGCCTGATTGCCGATTGGAAGCCTCAAACAGCTTCCCTTGTGCTGTACAGGTGTCATGGTAGCCAGGGGCCTTCTGAAGGCCCTCAGAGCTGTCATGTATTTCGGCCTATTAGGACTGAAGTATTGCAGTTTAGGCCTCAGTCACACGGGCGTATTGGCATCCGTACACCGGCGCCGATACGCCCGTGTGACTGACACCAGCAGACGGACATACCTAAAGATGGCCGTCTCTCTGCAGCGCTGGAGGAAAGAACATGTGACTGGCTTCATTGCCAGTCATGTGTTCTTTCCTCCGTTGCTGCAGAGAGACGGCTGTCTGCAGGTACGTCCTTCTCCTTCCTGCAGTCACACAGGCGCATCGGCGCCGGTGTACGGTTGCCGATGCGCCCGTGTGACTGAGGCCTCATGGTGTAAGTTGTCAAATGATTGCAAATTCAAGACTCCATAGGGGACTAAGAAAAAAGTATGTGAAAAAGGTTTTAAAAAATAAAAAATGCTTAAAGTTTATTTTTAAATTTAAAAAATTTCTGGTATTTATAATAAAAACATAAAAAAAAAAAAAACATATTTGATATGCCCGTGTCTGTAAAAGTTCTATCTATCAAAATAATGCAAAATTTATTCTACAAGGTGAACATTGTTAGAAAACAATATATACAATTCCAGAAGTGCACTTTTTTT
Source organism: Eleutherodactylus coqui (assembly GCF_035609145.1). NCBI lineage: Eukaryota > Metazoa > Chordata > Amphibia > Anura > Eleutherodactylidae > Eleutherodactylus > Eleutherodactylus coqui. The sequence continues at coordinate 404,593,799 of NC_089837.1, forward strand.
GATCATCCTGTCTCCAAGAAAAAAATTAATAAAAAGCAATCAAGAAGCTGAATGTGCTCCAAAATGGTACTAACAGAAACTGCAGATTAGCCTGCAAAAACGAGCCCCACAAAACCTCATTGATGAAAAGATGAAAAAGTCATGGCGGTCAGAAGATGACTTGTTGAAAATGTTTTCTTTTTAAAGATACTGATTTTTTTTTAAAGTAGTACAGCAAAAAATAAACCCTATAAACTTGGTGTAATTGAAATCACACTGACTCATAGAATAAAGTCCTCATATCATTTTTGCCATAGTGTGTACAGCATAAAAACAGCCCCCTCCCAAGATGGCACAATTTTGATTTATTTTTCCATTTCACTGCACTTTTAGAAACTTTTTCAAAGTTTTTCAGTACACTATATGGTACATTAAATATGAAAGATACAACTCATCCCACAAAAAAACAAGTCCTGAAACAGTTATGATGAAGGAAAAGCAAGACTTGTGAATTTTGTAGGAAAAGGGGAAATGACTGAATGAAAGAAAAACAGGACCCCATCATTGGTGCAACCTTCTGCTCCTTGGCAAACAAATATGGACGAATTGCTTCTCTGACTATCTAATACATACTGTGCATTAATATGCATTGGTTGACTAAGACAGTGTTCCCCAACTCCAGTCCTCAGGGACCGCCAACAGGTCATGTTTTCAGGATTTCCTCAGTATTGCACGGGTGATGTAATTATTGTTGGTGCCTCAGACATTGCCACAGCTGTTCTTACAATAGGATATCCTTAAAACATGACCTGTTGGAGGTCCATGAGGACTGGAGATGAGAAGCACTGGTTTAAGACACAACATGCTGCTCTGACTGGACAGTGCTGCTCACATGGGCACCACTGGCCAATTACAGCAGCCTGTAATGTCTTAGAATAATAATGCACTACTAGTTTTCCCTTAAAGTAAGACCTACTCCAAAAGTAAGCCCTACGCTGGTTTCTGGGGGAGGCTTGAAATAAGGCCTAGCTAAAGTACATGAAAAGAAAAAAAAACATCAAAACTCACCTGGCCTGTGGCGTCTGAGTCCCTTACAATGGTCTACGGTGCTACGGCAAGCTACCATGTTCTCCACTCTGAGATATTGTCTTCTTTCTGGTGATGGGGTTTTGAATACCCCGCCTCCAGCAAAGCAAGCGCTGTGATTGGACCGAGCGCCAGCCAATCATAGCCCGCGCTCGATCATTCACAGCCATTCAGTGAATGTCATCACTGAATGGCTGTGATTGGTTCATCGTGCGCCAGCACTGATTGGCTGGCGCTCAACCCCATCACAGCACTTGCTTTGCTGGAGGTGGGGTATTCAAAGCCCCTTTACCAGAAAGAAGTGGTTATCTCAGTGCAGAGGACACTGCAGACTGCCGAATCATGCCAGAGACCAACAGCGTGAGGCACTGGGATGCTGCGGACTAGGTGAGTGTAAAACCTACCGAAAATAAGACACGGTGCCTCTTTTGGGTCAAAAATTAATATAAGACAGTGTCTTATTTTCGTGGGAAACATGGTAGCAATACACAGTGTGCATCAGGTGGTCCGAGAAGCAGTGTGGCCATCTTTGTCCAGAACAAGAGTGTCGCTTTAAGAGGTTACAGTAGCAATGTCCTCCTTACATAATGGGCCTTTTTTTAGCTGCACAGGTTGCACATATAGTGTATCTGCGCCTGAATACTGTACTCTTTCATGTTCATGAAATCCCCTAGGCACATACCTAAAGGAACACTAAAGAGAAACACAATATCCGCATATTTATTAGATATACTTAAATGCAGTCCTGGTTATATTGTTAAATAAAAATGCATTTATGAAAAAAATTGAATAAATCAGTAAAAATAACCGAATGTTGTCAGTGATACAAAATCAGTACCTTAAGGCGTATTGTACTGACATAGGTACAGAATTATGCATAGTACAAGTCGGTGGAATATTATTTTCCTGATTAGCATAGTAATGAGCGCATTGGTACCAGGAAGTTTTTGTGCAGCGCTGGGATTTTTGGATTTGCTAATACAATATAATGGCTTTAAGTGTCTATTTGTGTTCATCAAATACCTGTTTATGCTGCACACATCCTCCACCATATGTGCCGCATTCAAGTCCGTTTCTATATTCGCAGCTATTTTCAGACCAAACTCTATTATCTAAGACAATTTTGTTTAAACATTTTGGCTGGCAAACTCCTGATTGACATTCACAGTAATTTGCTATGAAAATACTGTACTTGGCTGTTTTACACTAATCTACAAGTCCGTGAGTAGCACCCACCCTTCCAGCTACGCGCCATTCAGCAAAAGGCATCACGTTTCTTAAAATGATATTCCTAAAATATGTCAATGTTTTCTTTTCAGAAGGAAGCAAGAGGCACGATGGAGGGAACATAACTATGACTTAGATAAGGTAAAGCTGGACAGGATATTCTTGCTACATCTCTTCTCCGGGAGGAGGAGAAAGATTGTCTACAAAATGTTACTATTGGGATCTGAAAAGACACATTTTGGAACACTTGCACCTATTTGTTTTGGGGAATAAAACCTGATATAAGTATACAATGCGGAGAATGTTCTGCAGAGAATCATATTTGCAATTACACAAAATCCATGCTAGTTCATATTGGCAGTATGTTAGAGTACACTTTCCTCAGTCCTTTAATCCTTTCCATTAAGGTTAATGTACAAATGGGAATTAGATTCAATATAAAGTCTGTACAAAGGGAAAATATCTGACTGTATACAGAGATTTCTCTGTAGGCTTTAACCCTTTCCAGCCCCATGTTGTAGTACGAGGTCACAGACACTTTATCGTTCCCACTAGCCGCTGGAGAATTACACTGCAGTGATAGTGCGGGCTCAGGTGCGGTGCCCACACCATCACTTGTGAGTGCCAGCGGTATCTTACAGCTTACTCCACACTCTAAAGGCTTAAACACATGGGCGCATGTGCTAATATGCTCACTGCTATAGAATGTATTAGCGCAAGAACCGCCTTTTTTTCCCTAAACTATTCAAACTCTGCACTATTGCACGCAAATTTGAAAAAAAAAAAAAACGAGAAAAATCGGTCCTGCCCTATCATTGGCGCATGTAGAAAAACTACACGTGAGAAGAATAGGGCAAGTCCTATCTTTTTTTCTTGCATATTATTATGGTTTTGTTTTGTCCCGTTTTGCAGTGGTGATTTTCACGATTGGAAAATAGGACAAAATCACAGTGGTGTGAAGAAGCCGTAAGGGTTCCTCCAGAGGAGCATATTTGCGTGCGCAAAATTTACTGATGCAATACGCAGGGGATAGATCCCATTGATTTCAATGGGTTTGTTCTCTCTTCTGTATTTTGCGCACTGAAAATATTAGGACCTGCTATATTTTCCTCCATATTTGTGCCCAAGAGCCCCATAAAAGTTCATGGGAGGTGCGCAGTTCCATGGAAAAAAGAACTTATCCAGACCTCATTAGGGTAAGTAGTCTTTTAAATCACAGCATGGGTGTGCTGCATGTGCGATGTGAACAGTACATCCACAAAAAGTACAGTACTATGTGCTGATACGCTCGCAAACGTACCGCATCAACCTCGTTTCCTATGTAAATGCATTGCACTGAAGTGTGTGTAATTGCACACACAGTCGCCTGAAGCTGCTCTTAGGGATCATTCACAGGGACATTCTGTGCTGTTTATAAGGGCAGATTCACAGTGCTGTAGGCACAACTATGCTCAGCCGCACAGAGCGTAGCTGCGCCAGAATGAGGGAAATTAAAAAAGAGTTGGGAAGATAGCGGCTGCCCGATTTTCACTGCACTAACTGTCTGGAAAAGATAGGGCAGGTCCTATCCAAGGTGGTGAAAAGGAAACCACTGAAATCCCATAGAGAATCAGTGGTTTTGCTTTGTCCCGTTATATGGCTCTATAAGGGGACAAAATACGCTCGTCTGTATCTGCCCTTACACTAATATTTTTTACGCGTGTTATACACAGTGCTGAATCCTCATTGATTTGCATTGGGGTATTCAGATGACTTTCAATTGTGTGAAAAATATGCCGAATGTCCTATTTTGGTGCATATTACGCACCAAAACAGTCCATTGCAGACAGCGGGGGTGCGCAGATACGCAGTGAATACACGTGATACATACATATTCACTGTGTATTTCTGCATAAAATCAATGAGCCCTACTTGCTTTTTTTGCATGCCTAAATTAGCGTGCAAAAAATGAAGGAGTAATGAAATACACAAGGAATAGGTGAGAGTCGGTCTGTGAATATGCTGCATATTCATGGACCGAAATGTGCATACATCTGAGTGAAGGAGCCCTTAGATGTTGCGGTCTGCATTGACAGGACGGTGGGATGCTGATGGTTTGCCATGGCAGCTAAAAGCCTAAAAATGGGTCGGGTAGTTTAACCATTAATCTTTAGTGTTTCACATAGGATTATATGTACATAATGGAGATTGGACAATACCTCTGCAGCGCCACATTGGATGACAGCATTCCTGCAAATCAATGCTTGACCCTTCATACAGGCCTGTAGAGCAATAATTGGTAATTGAAGACCAAGCCAGAATCCATACACATACAGCTGTCTCATGGTTCTTGCCCCTCATTAGTGTGCAGTGTATGCATTCTGGATTGGTTTTCAATTCCCAATCATTGCTCTACAGACCTTTAAAAAGATTCAAGCATTGATTTGCAGGAATGCTGCCATCCAATGGGTGGCGCTGCAGAGGTATTGTTTCATCTTTCTTATTTGCATATAATCCTATATCAAACACTAAAGATCAATGTTTAACCCTTTGCAATCCAATTTTGGATTCAGGATTTCCTATGGGCTTTCTCTTTCTGCCATTATACAATGGTACCACCTGCTGGCCAGAGACAGTACTGCGGTATGTGACATGCTGGAGAGGCCTCCGACAGAGTGGTCAGTAATATACAGTAAGAATACCCTGCTGGACGTCTTCCGACATCGGAGCTGTACAGCCTTCAATCAGAATGTCTTTAGATGTCAGACAGTGGATTGGAAAGGGTTAAACTGCCCGACGAGTGAATGAGCCAGTGTTGGTTTTTATGCTGGCTGAAACTGAACGACAAGCAAGAACCTAACGATTCTCGTTCGCCGTTCTGTCGTTGGTCATGTTGAAACTGGACGATTATAATTAAGTTTCGCCTGTTTGCATGATTTTCTGAACAACAATCATCCAGTATAAACGCAGCATAGGATATGATTAGAGAGGCAGAGCAGGAAGGTTCACCTAATTAGGTCTTTAGCTTTCTTTCCTGACGCATCCCATCCTCTTGCAGGAGTAGGACGGCTTCTGTGTTTATTTATTGACAGCGGCCAATTTCATTCCCCAGGGATTGCACATCAGCAAAATGAGAGGTTAGAAATGACTGAAGCTATTTAGGGACCTCTTTATAGTACTGTGTATACTGCATTATTTCTATCTTTTTTATTTCATGGATAATCCATTTAAATAGTAGCATGGCTTATTTTATATTAGTTATATACTTCCCATTGAGCTGCATTCATCAGTTCTCACGCGAAGATTGTTTTAGATGACTAAATCACACAAATACACATGCCCTCCTCTCATACAGCAGGATTACTCCTGGGATGATGGGATTGACTGCTATATATTCTTTTCACACACTTCTTCATGGCCAAGAAGGAAACAAAATCACTTCTGTTACTATATATATTAATAAAGTTATACAGTCAATTTTGTGTTACAATACAGAGCAACTGTAGAATACTGATGTGACTGGTGTGAGAGGAAAATGATGTATTGCTGCCAATTCAATAATTTGTTTAAGGATTTAAAAACAACTTTATACTTCCAATTTGTAATTCTATGTTACCAATGTATTGATTTACTGTTGCTTATATAGCAGCAACATATATATCCCCAATAGGGTTTACAATCCAATTCCCTAATCTCAAACACAAGGCCTGGACTGGCCACCTGGCAGGTCTGGCAAATGCCTGATGGGCCAGTGCACAGTGGGTTGGCTGACAGTAGTTTATATTGATTCTGAAGCTAGAAGCCTATTCACTCTAGATGTTTAATCAAGCTCATCTGTATGTGGCTGCTAATCAGAAACTGCAAGAGATTGAAGGGAGGAGAATGAATTATGGTTATCTGCTCAATCAAGCAAGGAGCAAGCAATAGAGAGGGCTGTGCTCACCGAACCAGCCCAGAAGTGGTTAAGAGTTAGTAACTTGTTTTAAAGTGTCGTCATGATATCTGTAGCTGCATCTTCACTTCAATAATGATATTTGGTATTGTACAACACATATGGTCAAGCAAAATTGGCAAATTTAATTGACATAGATCTGAGAAAGCGAGTGTGGCTGGATATACAGGGGGTGGACAAAAATATGAAAACATTATACGAAACACATGAGATTTTAACCAATTTGCAATGAGCTGCCCTTTTGACCTTTGCTTGGCTGAGAGCTTTACCACCAAATTTGTGTTTACTTCACCACTTGCCCTGCTCTGGGTGGTTTTGGGAGCCAGCTGGTAACAGCAGCTGATTGGCTCAAACCCCTGACCAATTGAGCCTTGTTGACTGGGCAGACATTCACTTCTGCCTGGCAGCATCTGTGTAATATTACCTCCACTTAAAATTGGTCTCTACATTTTTTATTGAAATAGGATTTATAATCCCATTGTTAGTGCAAAAATCAATATTTGCTATACCATATGCTTTTGGGGTCCAAATTCTTAGTTAGAGGTAAAATGAGCTCAGGGGATTAACTCTCACCACAACAACACTTAGCATTGATTGACAGGCAACAGTTTTTATAGGGGCACATGATTAAATTATCATAAGTCAAATCTATTATAATTCATTTATTACCATTGGTCAAAGAAACATAAACAAAATATGAATATGCAAGATAAGGAATTTAAAAGCTAAAATGCAAGGCAAACACAACACAGGCGCAGAGACAATCATATGTGATTAACTTCTTAGAATACAAAAATACAGTAAGTATAAACAATAAGCTATTTGGAGAGTAATGGAAGAACAGGGTGTAATGACCCGAGACGTTCAGTTTAGAGCCTTGGAATGTTCTAAACATTGAGGTCTGTTTTTACTAACAAGATTTAAGCAAATCTTGTTAAAGGAAAAGTACAAAACATTGACACACACTATATCATACAAAACAGAACGAGCATATTATAAGACAGTCAAGGGAAAATGAAGTCCTATTCATTTCACTAACACCATGCAACCTAAGGCATGCATTTCATACAGTGTTTCCATATTTTTGTCTACCCCCTGTACTATATGTATATATGTTGTATGAGGCCAAATATCACTGAAGTGGAGATGCAGCTTCATATATTATGGTAACAACACTTTAAAAGAGGTTACTAACACTTAGCCACTGCTGGGCTGGTTGGGTGAACGCAGCCCTCTCTATTGCTTGCTTCTTGCTCGATTGAGCATATAACCAACCTCATTCTCCCGCTATAATATCTATAGCATTTTAGATTCAAATTTTTATTCAGAACCGGTCTGCCATAATTAGATCTCTACAAATTTTTCTTTTCAGCTCACATTGAAGGGAACTCCCTTCTATGTAAGGAATTCATCTTTGTAATAGCTTCCATCACAACACATCCATAGCTTCTTGCAATTTATGCTTCTTTATATAGCAGCCTATTTGAAATCGAAGTCATTTGTGTCATTGGTAAGTATTAATGGAAATTTCAGAGCAGTGCAGATCAATTGCATTTATGTCACCCTTACTACATTCTTTCTGTGTTTTAGTGTTACTATAAAATTAAATCAGGGTTGGATGACATGAGAGAGTGCTAATATCAATCTACTTCCCTCAAAGTAAAGGCAATTTTGTACTAAATTATGCATTGTGAGAGTCACCATGAGTCAGTAATACACTTGTGGTATAATAAATCGCCATTCATACTTGTGGCAGGCCAATACCATGGATTTACAGGTGTTCTAGAAGTGACAAGGTATGATTACTTTTTAAACACTTGAAATGAAACTGCATAGTTTTGCGTTATGTGTTGCATCTTTGCACATACTGGATGACTGATCTGCTTTGTTGTCTCAATATTACAGATTTATGATGGCTGAACAGATGAAGAATGGTATCAATTATTGAAAGTTAGATTTCCAATTTATAAGGAACTCGGCAATAACCCTTAACTCAAATTCTTAAGCTCTTAAGTTCCACGTTTTGTAGCAAAGGCATATCAATGCGATTAGGTACATGGGCAAAAAAAAAAAAATCAGCCACAGTTGTTGAGAATATTTCCTTATGGTAGGTTTACAAAGATGGAGAAGATGTTGTCTTTTCATGAATAACAGTAAGTATTAAGTGATGATATAGGAATACAGGACAGAACTAGAAGTAAGAAAAAAAAGATAAAAATAATTCTGTTTCTCAAGCTCTGTTAACTGCTTCAGAGATGAATAGAGCTTGGATTCATACAACTGTGCACCCAATTCGTTATATTGTTCTATTAGCTAATATGGTACTGGCTAAATCCTGGAAGTCATCCAGTATTAAAGAGGTTGTCTACCACCCAATCTGACATTGACCGTGGAGAGACGCAACTGCATGTTGGATAGTTTAGTTGATGAGTATTATGCATAGGTCCTAAGCTAAAGCTTGGTTGAAAGCAGATGATACAACAGGACAATGATCCCAAGCACAGGAGCAAATCTACATCAGAATGGCTGCAAATCCCATTAATTAGAATAGGACGCCTACATGATACTTGTTGGGTGTAAAACAGTTTCCCTACCACTAAGCATGTAGTTACATCTCTTCACCGGATGTCAGATCAAGCGGAAATGTGACCGGCTAGTTGGACCCCGTTAATGAAGGGCATCTATAGAGGTGCTGCAATAGTATGTGGTACATCACTTTACTAGGATCATCTTATGAAGTTATGACAGATTCCATTTAGGCATAAAGTTGAGGATAATGATAAATAATAGAATTTATTACAAACTCCTTTGTTATTGGAAACTTTTCCATAGAAAAGTGTTCACCAACTATATGAGTTTACGAATACTACTTATCACAAATGTACCACACTTAGATTTGTCCATTGTTTCATGTTTTTCCTTGCTTCATATACAGCTACTATACTGTGTCCACGGCATTACATTCTTTCAGAGTGTAAGACACTAGGCTTCTATTGTCATTATGGAAATTGAAATCAGCACATTATTTGCTATTTATTTAAAGTCATACATAGAAAAGTTCCAAAAAGTTACATGTACTTGCAGACATCAACAGAGACCAAATGAGCTTCCAGCAATGGCCTAGCCAATGAAAAATAACTTATTTACAGGAACATTAAAAGGTATGCATCTAGAAGTTACTAAATGTGTTTTTATATGGAACAATTATTGTTCGTATTCCCGCAATCCAGCGAGAATCTGAACGATTATCATTGAGTCTACATGCATGCACAGACTGAACAACATACGAGAAGTTATTAACTTTTGCCATCTCGTCCAACAAACGAGAAGTCATCAACTCCACTTCCATTCACTAGCAATGTTCGTTGCTGTGTAGAAGCATATGAATTATTATCACTGGGATGACTTGTCGGGCATCTGTTGCCTGACAGATTTTCCTACGTAAAAGCACCCTTAGGCTTCCCTCACACCAGCATATACAGAAACGCAGCGTTTTTCAACGCTGCGTTTACTGTGGTTTCAGCAGCGTTGTCATGCATTTTTGATGACATTTGGCTGTGTTTTCAGCACAGCTGAAAATGCAGCAAAGGAAGCTGAGAAAGAAAATCAATCCTCACCTAGCAGGCACCATCCGGATCCCTGTTGGTGTTCTCCATGGCTCCAGGCAAGCTTCCGATGACTTGTCATCGGAGACAGAGAATCTTTTCTTAGTGACTGGGTTTGAAGACCATGCCTCCAGCAAGAGATTGCTCTAATTAGCTGAGCTCTGAGGCTGAGCCAATTACAGACTGCATTGAATGGCTGTGATTGGTTCATCAAGAGCTGGCTCTGATTGGCTGAGCCCGCTGGCTCAACCAATCAGAGCAATCTCTTGCTAGAGGCGGGGTCATCAAACCCAGTCACTAGCAAAAGATGCACTGTTTAGGTAGTGTAGCTAGTGCTTGCATTTAGCACTGTTAAAAAATGTACTAAGTTTCAATGGGCAATGCACAGCTGAAAATGGCCAAAAATACAACATGCATCACTATCAAAGCGCAGCGTTGATGACCCTGTGTTTAGACATTTGTGTGAGCAGCCCCATTAAAATGAATAGGAGCATTGTACAGTGCTTAGTGCAGTTCTGAAAAAGCAGCAGTAAACGCTGTACAAAAACGCCTGTGTGAGGGAGGCCTTAGGTTTAACCAGAAATCACAGAGGAAGATGGCCACCTACCCACCATCAGGGCAGGAGGCCACACAACTCTCTATCTAAACTTAGCCTAATAGAAAGATGCTCTCTACTCAGCGCTCCTATTTTTAGTCTAGACAGTTATCTAATGCGGTCACGACTATCTGACCAAGGCTTGAGCTAGTTTAGCAAGCCGGTCGATTGATTACTTTTGCAGGTCTAGACTTAGGCTGGTTTCTCATGGGGCATATTCCGGCCGGAAATCCTGCGGTTTGGCCGCAGCAAAAACCGCAAGATTTCCGCCGGGAGAAGCGCCATGGAAAAAGCCACGGTGGCTTTGAAGCGGCCCGGCCGCTCGCTTTTCCGTTGCGGCCGGCGCTCCCATAGAGGAGAGTGCAGCCACGACGGAAGTAAACAATAAACAGACATGCTGCATCTTTTGAAACCGCGGCTGCCGCAGCCACGGTTTCAGCCAGACTTACCGCAGCGGATTGGCCGTCCCGTGTGGACGAGATTTCTGAGAAATCTCGTCCACATGGCTGGCTAATCCCGAGATTAGCGGCCACGGGCAGATTTGCCGCGGCGAAATTCCGCACGGCAAATCCACCCTGTGTGAACCCAGCCTTAGGCTAAGGGGTATTGCCCCCTGTTTTATGCTGAGCTTTGAAAGTTTTGGCTTTGATATCAGGGCAATGGGGTCATGGTAAACGGACCTTGCCTTAGCTAGCGATATTATCAAATCGCTTTGACCAATCTCTAGATATTAGGAGACGGGTCATATATTTTGATTGATATCTGCCAAATCAAGGGAGCTGTGATTAGTACCATCTAGTATGGAATAACTATCCTGAGGTCTCAAATCTTCTATCCATTGAGATCAGGATATATTGGTAACTACCTTTGCTCCTTCACAAAGGAATCAATTATCTAGATAAATCTATCCTGATGTCATTAGTCATATGTCTGTCAAGCTTGTACATGGACAGACCTATGAATACATTTTAGACCATTGACCACCTGGTTCTTGAAAAGTCGAGGGTCCAACTGAAATGCATTGAACCTTGAATTCTTAACCTCGAACTCTGAACTGATTACATTAACCTATGAAGGTCTGGAACTATCTGTTCATTTAGGCTAATTTTATATGAACAGTAAAAAATGTTTGGTCAGTCCATTAAATTGAATCAATAAAGGAAAGTGCTCAACCAAACCAACAATAAACTGGGACAATATATTGTGCGGAGGTGTGACCCCAAAACGATCACACTACAACACCCCAGATCTATATGAGATACGATTTGAAACATTGGTTTTTCTAATGGGAAGTTTTCTTAGCATGAGATTTACGTAGCTACATCCCAGACATATGAATTTAGTCTCATTCTGAAACTTCCCTTGTGTGGCAACACCGTGATATCTATGAGCACGTGTGTCTTGTTTGTTGTTGTTGTCTTGTCTCTGTCCTTTATTTCATCAGTTGATGATCGAGCCCAATGTGTTTTTTAAGATATTTGAAATAAAATATTATAGTTTTAAGGGATCTTCTGTGATTCGGCCTTAGGTTTAACCCTTTCCAATCCACTGTCTGACATCTAAAGACATTCTATTTGAAGGTTGTACAGCTCCAATGTTGGAAGACGTCCAGCAGGGTATTCTTACTGTATATTACTGGCCGCTCTGTTGTCGGGGGCCTCTCCAGCATGTCCCATACCACAGTACTGGCTCTAGCCAGCCGATGGCACCATTGTATAATGGCAGAAAGAGAAAGCCCCCTAGGAAACCCTGAATCCAAAATTGGATTGCAAAGGGTTAATGCCACTGGTAATGAGTAGTGATCAATAATGAGCATTTTAGTCTTCGCTCCTGAATAATATGTACATGGCAGATTATCTCTAGCATGGGGACAAATCATAGTTACTATGACAGTTCATCCTCATAAAAAATCTACTCAGTGGTAGCGCATCTGCCTTTTTACACGTGGAGATGCGTTGCCGACGAATTAACATTTTTAATGCATGCATAAAAAACATAATCAGCCAACAAATGAGAGAAGCGCTGACAGCCATTGGATGAGTACCCATGTGCATACATACAATCCTCAGACCTTCCAGATATGGCAGATATATGTATATATATATGTGTGCGTGTGAGCACAGGCAGATAAATATATAGTATATTTATATACTATATTTTTTCAGATATATCTAATTATAAGCGTGATGAAGGGACCAAGAAGTCTCAAAAGCTCACTGAAACATCATTTCCTTATGTTAATCATTAAAAGGTATCATATCTCCAAGATTTTATAGCTATTATAATGCATAATGTTAGCAGAGCAGTGTAGCAGCTCAGGCAACATGTGCCTATATCCATGTAAAGGCAACTATAAAAACTCACTATGCGAAAATAAAACAAATTACGGAATAATGTTTGTCAGCATCTGGTTTGGTAAGCAAAAAAATAAATAAATAAACGTTTTGCATTTCCTTTAAGATCATCTATCCAGGGTCAAGCTCAGGAGGAATGTGAGATCCTGGAGTAGAGTTATAGACAGAAATGGGCCTTAAGGTTTTTGGAATTACTTTCATCTTTTACTGCACTGAGCAACAAAGATCAGGTTTTTGGGTTTTTTTCATTTAACCATTTGAATGAACGCAAGTGAACAAGAAAAAAATATCAAAAGTGATATAAGTGTGACTAATCTATCTGTTTTACAAAGATACATGTTAGGGCGGCGTCACACGTTTGCACAAATATACTCACTGCAGCGCAACATATTTGCACATGAAGGTTTGAAGAGGACCACAATCAGGGTGTTGTGCACGTGTCTGCACAAATTACTGTAATGTTTGCGCGCACCCTTTCCGTAGAATTTGATGGCTATTTAAGCCTAATAAAGCCCAACTATCTTCTTTTTGATGAGATTTGCGCAGTGTCTCACCCTTGCCCTTGTGTATTATCGAAACTTCCATAGATCAGGTTCTTTTTTTTGGGCTCGCACAGGAATGTTTTGGCTCACAGACTAATTTTTTTGGCATGCGCTAAAAATGCGCTTATGAGAACGACTCCATTGAAATCACTGGATTTTATTCTGTGTCTATAGCGCATGCAAATTTTGTGGGTGCAAAAACGTTCGTTTGACTAACGGACATTTTACTAAGGTTAATAATTAATGGTGTTTTTTTTAATCATTTGAATAAAAAAGATTTTTTTTAATTTATTATTTGGATGATTACTGTAACCTGTGCTATGACAGTTTGGAAATGACAGGTTCCCTTAAAAAAGGTTAAGAAAGTCCATACATCCCTTAGGTGTTGAGTTCAGCCCAGTTTTACCACTATAACGTTTCTTGATATATCTCAAACCTGGAGAACACCATGCAAAACCTAACTTTATCCTTCATGGGTAGGGCCAACATCATAAAAATGATTGAATTCCCTAGATTGTTATATATATTTTCCAATATATTTATGCCCGAAGCATGAGAAACACATTAACTTTATCTACAGAACATACATCTGGGACGGAGTGAAAGCCAAGATTCCCTTTCACATTCTTCAACAGTCAAAGTTAAATGGAGACTTCAATTTCCCTAATGTCCATATATTTATAACCTAGCAGCACTGATGAGGCATAACGTATTGGATCAGTTCACCTCTTTTCATACTAATGTGCCACTAGATCAGACATTTTCTCCTGGCGTGTGGCTTGGCTGCTGGACTGAATAGCTGACTAGTGCTGACCTCCTGAACCTCCAGGGCCCAAAAGCGGCATTGCAGCGGCAGAACAAACAGCTAAATGGGCCTAATCTGTTGCTTGTACACCCTGGATGCTATGGAGGGGAAAGCGTCCAGCCGTTATTCCAGGCTAGCCTACTAATTTGTTGTTTTCACGGTTCCTGGAGTGAGACCAAGATGGTGCGCCCTGAAGCTCATGGGGTACCACTCCTTCATCAGAAGACCTTGTGCGAGCGCATGGATTCCATAGAGCAGCAGCAAGGTAACAGCTCCAAATCTTCACACATTAAGGCTTTTCTTCCTAGTCACACAGTTCTGATCGCTCCGGTGCCTGACAATTTTGGAGGGTAGTCTTGCAGAAACCAGGCAGGGCTCCTCTCAGATGCGCCTCTTCTCCCTTTGCTATCCCAGAAAAGCACAGGCATAAACTGGACACTCCAGAAGGGCCATCAGATGCAGAGGTGAGTGATTCATCACATACTACTGCTATATCCTCATCTTTAGCAGGCATTTTGGATGACATTCTGGTGACTGATAGATCAGTCATAGATACCACCATGAAAGCCTTGTTGAATGCTCTGCAAATTTTTATACAATCTAAATTTGTTCAACTTATACAACCCATAAACTTCACTATCACTGAGGCAGAATCAATCATGTGGAGACAAAGATGGCAGACTTTGTAACATCACATAACTCTTTGATGCAAGTTACAACTTGGAGTCAAAGCTAGATCAACTTAGAGCTAAGGTGGCTGACTTGAGAGACAGTTCACGCAACAACGTGACATTTTTAGGGATCCTAGAAAGTGTGTCTGGCTCTCAATTGATGTAATATCTACAGATTGCTGCTGGATTGTTCAGTATGGGACTTTCTAATTGACAGGGCACACAGACTTCCCTGCCCTAAACATCTGGAAGATCATATACTGAGAGATGCTTTAGCCTGGGTCTATTTCTTACACAAAGGAGAAACTATTGCAGGTTGCTGGGAAAACAAACCCTTTACCTGCGCTACACCAATCTGTGTTTTTGTACACAGACCTGCGGCAACCATGGCTCAAAGGCAACAATTATTCCCCATTATCATGACACTCTGGGATCACAAAATTCCATGCAAATGGGGATTTCCTATAGTCTTCTGATGACCAAAGACAACACCAATTTTGTTACAAGAACAATGAAACTTAAATGTTTCCTTACCCGCCAAAGATGCTACTTGATTTCCGCAACAACTGAAATCTCACAAGCAATCACAGCATTAACTGTATAGTATTCCCTGTTGGTGTGTTAAGACCCATTTAGATGGGACGAATGTCAGGCTTAACGATGCCCGACACTCATCCTCACATACACTCACTGCCGTGCTGTTGCACGAGAGCTAGTATCACTGGCTCGCTCACAGAGAGACTAGCAGGGGGACGGGACGGCTGCAGGAGATTTCACTCCTCACTCTCTCCCGCCCCTCTCCATTGCCTTAACATAGCGGCCGCTCGATACTAAACGGCTGCCATTTTCACTGAACGATAATTGTTCAGCTCATCATGAATCCTTTATACAGCATAAACAATGGAGGATGAACTGAACGATGATCATTCTGTTTAAATAGCAGCCGTTCAGTACTGAATGGCTGCTATGTTAAGGCAATGGAGAGGGGCGGGGGAGAGCGAGGAGTGAAATCTCCTCCACCTTCCCCACTGTGAGCCAGCGATACTGGCTCCCGTGCAGCAGATGATCGTTCAGTATAAATAGCAGACACTTTTTAAAGGCAATGGAGAGGGGCGGGGAAGCGCGAGGAGAGAAATCTCCTGCAGCCTCCCCGCCCTTGCTTGTTGCTCTGTGAGCGAGCCAATGATACTAGCTCCTGTGCAATAGCACAGGAGCGAGTGTACGCGGGGACGAGTGTCGTGCATCGTTTGCCCGACATTCGTCCTGTCTAAATGGGCCTTTACAAATGCTTACTTCGAAACCTTCCAAGCGATTTTATCTCCACACATGTGTAAAGCTTTTCAGATAGCAATCACAGAGGGTTCCTTTCCAGATGAAAATCAAGAATCTTAAACCCCGTAAGGACACGGCCTATTTTGGTCTTAAGGACGCAACGATTTTGATGGATTTTCATCTCCATTTTTCAAAAGCCATAACTTTTTTATCTTTCTGTCGATGCAGCCGTATAAGGGCTTGATTTTTGCGTGGTGAACTGTAGTATATATTGGTGCCAATTTTGGGTACATAGACTACATTGTGAAACTTTTATTATTTTTTTATGATAGCTGGGCGATAAGACACATAGATGTTTTTTTACAGCATTAATCATGCAGCATAAATGCCACAATAAATGTCTTCTGCGTGTCGGTACGATTACAATGATACCAAAATTTTTATTTTTTTAGGTTTTTCCACTTTTCTGTAATAATAACCCTTTTCTTGGAATTGTTTTTTCTAAATCGGTGCATTCAAAGTTCTGTAACTTTTTTATTTTTCCATGGACAAAGCTCTTTAAAGGCTTATTTTTTGCGAGATGAGCTGTAGTTTTTACTGTTACCATTTTGGGATACATAGGGCTTTTTTGATCACTTAAATAGCGTTTTTTTGGGAGGTAAAATGTTAAAAATTAGCATTTTTCTCAGTTTTTTTTTTACACATTTTTTCGTGCAGGAAAAAAATCATGTTGAACTTATTGTACGTGTCGTTATAGACACGACGATACCAAATATGTGGGATGTTATTTTTTTCATTTTTTATGCTAATATGAGAAAAAGCAAAAAAAAGGGGTTTTTTTTACATTTTTCTTTTTTGTACATTTTCTTTATCTTTTTTTTTTTTTTACACCATTTATGTCCCTGCGGGGGACTTGCATCATACCACCGATGATCGCTGTGATAAGGCATTGCAGGACTTCTCTCCTGCAATGCCTTATCACTTGTTATAGCGATCATAGGCAGTGGTAATACAGGACACCTGTAGGTGGCATCCTGTTACCATGGCAACCAATTGGGCTCTCTGCGATTACATCATGAGAGCCTGATGACGTCACAGAGGTAGCATGCTTCCTCTGTAAACCCTTCTACATAGATCACCAGCAGGGAAATGGTTAATAGCGGGCGGCGCATCTCTGATGCACCACCCCTTGTTGCAGCAGGAGGCCGGCTATCAGTGACTGCCAGATAGCACGAGATCTCTTCTAAAAAAGGTTAAGAAAGAGTAACTATCTTAGTTTGCCATTGAAAATAGTTCTTGAATTGTAATTCAAGCATATTGTTATGATTGATGACATAATTGTCAGATGAACTCAATAAGGGACTTTTCACACGGAACAGAACAAGCAGCAGAATTTGCCCCTGCAGATATCTGCACCAACATTTGCATGTCTGAATGTGGATTTTGGTGAGCAATTTGCTACATGATAGCAAAGGCAGCTGCTTGTTATGGACCATTCACTTTGTGTGAAAGGTCCCTAAAGCAGGTATGAAATGTGTTCTAGTTACACAGGTGACATTGATTATACAAAATTAAGTGAGTCTCATTTAGAAAAATAATATGTAGATAAAACAATCTTCTCTTCTATTGCTGCACGCGTCAAGATCCTCCTCCTGAATTGCTGGGTCGTTTTTCCCTCGTTATCAGGGGACAGGAGCATCTCGCTACATAAACGACAATAGTTGTACGTCAGTTTATGAATTCTCTGTTTCTGTATGTGGTCTTAGTTGATACACTGGTAAAGGAAGTACTTTTGTTAATAAATGTACAGGCAGCGCAATTAGAACAAGGGAGTGTGCCAACAAATCTGTTTCCCTAGCCACATTTGGTCTATTGTTGGTTGACTCAAATGGCTTTTAACCAATCTGTTGCAAATACTTAAGTTACGACGGAAGGTAAAAGCAGGAGAGTGAAACACTCACCGACAGTCCACCATCAGGGCTGTTGGTTATGCTACTGCTGTTATTTTCTATCTTCCTTAGCCATGCAGGCAGGGTTATTGCACCTCCTTTAGTACTGCTATTTTAAGGGCTGATCATTTGCCAGAGTTTCTAGCCTTAAAATGCATGGGTGAAACTATTTATTAGTCCTATTATGTTTCTGTATTTTATTTTAACACTTTACTGACGGGACCAGCGATAGTGCCTTCATAAATGCAGAGATATATGAGGTTCCTGATGAATTGCACCCTCCGGCCTTAGTCACACGGGCGTTTTTTCACGCGATTTGCGCATCGCATGACGGATGCGCATGCGCAAATCGCGTGACCGGCGCCGAAAAATCGGCCCAAAAATCGCCCGAAAATCTGCTCCTAGCCGCGTTTCATTAGAAACGGGCCGGAGCTGTCCAGCGCATTGCATTCAATGGAGCCGGCAATACAGCGGCTCCATTGAATGCAAGCGCTGCGGGCGTGCGCGGGGTTAATTGTCGGGAAGGGGTTAAATATATAACCCCTTACCTGCAATGCATCCTTAAATGTGAAAAAATAAAAAAAAAGGATGTTCTCACCTGCTCCCGACAGCTGGAGATCCCGGCGGTCGGCCTGCAGTGGGTGTGAAGGAGGTGTGACTCAGGCTTGCCCCTGATTGGCTCAGCGCTGAGCCAATCAGAAGCAAGTCTCAGTCACACCCATTCATGAATTCATGAATGGGTGTGACTGAGCTCAGCCTCTGATTGGCTCAGGCTGAGCCAATCAGGGGCAAGCCTGAGTCACACCTCCTTCACACCCACTGCAGGCCGACCGCCGGGATCTCCAGCTGCCGGGAGCAGGTGAGAACATCCTTTTTTTTTATTTTTTCACATTTAAGGATGCATTGCAGGTAAGGGGTTATATATTTAACCCCTTCCCGACAAATAACCCCGCGCACGCCGGCAGCCCATTGCTTTCAATGGAGCGGCTGTATTGCCGCTCCATTGAATTCAATGGGCAAACATCGTTCTTCTCTGCCACAGCTGTTCCAGCTGTGGCAGAGAAGAATGATTTGTCTTCTATATGTTCTCAATGGGGTCGGCGCTGCTGCCGCCGGCCCCGTTGAGCGCATATAGAGAAGAGAACAGGAATCGCAGATCGCAGATAGGTGCGATCTGCGATTTCTGTTCTCTAATTTATCGGACGAGCGCATAAAAAGCGCTCATGTGTCCGATACCATTGCAAAGCAATGGTTTTAAAAAGTCGCCGGACGCATGCGCATGCGCAAATCGCGGCAATAAACGCCCGTGTGACTAAGCCCTCCAGGGAAATGCGTTGAACCAGTGCATTAATGAATCTATCTAAACCTATTTATCGATTAGGAGTTTTGGCTTACTCTCTGCAATTTGAGACAGATTGAGTAGCAATCACCTTTTCTCCTTTATCCTAGAGAATGGACATTATCAATTACCAGGGACTATATTGAGGCCTGGGTCCTTCTGTATATATTTTGCCTTAGGAGACAAATTAGAATTTGTTTCTGCTCCTGATCTGTTACCGTCTCCTTAGTGCAGGAGTCTACCTATTAGATCCTCTTTCTTTTTGTTTTGTGTGTTTGTGTTTGTGTTATCCCTGAAAAACATCCATCATTTGTGTTTATACTATAGACTGGGGGGTACTGTGTCACTCATGTGTCTGCCTAAGGGCTCATTTACATGGGCATAATTATACACTGTATTGCGAGTGTATTTTTACGCTTCTTCATATAGGTTTGATTTTGTTCTGTTATGCGGTCGGGATAATCACAGCCGCATAACAGGATGAAACA
This sequence comes from Eleutherodactylus coqui, assembly GCF_035609145.1. Classification (NCBI taxonomy): domain Eukaryota; kingdom Metazoa; phylum Chordata; class Amphibia; order Anura; family Eleutherodactylidae; genus Eleutherodactylus; species Eleutherodactylus coqui. The sequence goes on from NC_089837.1 coordinate 404,613,642, forward strand.
AAACTATTGATTTCTTTCAGTAATTATTAGGACATTATAGTAGCAGTATTTCTGGTGGCCCATCACACACACAACAGATTGATTACCACACAAGACAAACACAGCTTGGATCCTCCCACAGCAGTGGCATCACCACAGGTCCTTTAGCCCACCGGATCTCTATGGTGGTGGTAGGTCAATGTATTCTGTCAGGACTGCTGAGTTGTAGGAAATAACAGTACTGGTGTTTCTGGTGGCACAATGTGCCACACAGCTATGGTTCATGCATTATGATCCCCACACATCACATACACAGCAGCTTGATTACCACACAAGACAAACACAGCTTGGCTCCTCCCACAGCAGTGGCATCACCACAGGTCCTTCAGCCCACCGGATCTCTGTGGTAGAGGTAGGTCAGTGTCTTCTATTAGGACTGCTGAGTTGTGTCTGAAATTATAATGGCTTAGTTGTATTGTCATTTTGTTATTTTTGTCTTTCCCTTTTCAAGAGCCCTAACTGTTTTGTTCTTCCGTCGGTCAGGCTCTGTGTTTTATACATGTTGTAGTACCTTCGATGATGTCACCAGGGGGCGGAGCATAAGGATCACTCACACACATACATACAGACAAGTGGTCATTAGTAGTTAGATACAGTTATCCTTCTGTGGATGCTGCGATCCAGCACTGGTGCCCGCTGTGGTTCATTAGTTTCTTCTGACAGATGATGTTACCGGAAATCATGTGACCGCTGCAGCCAATGAGAGGCTGCAGCATCATGTTCTTGAACTAATGGCATCATAGCATGCCAGGGGAATGACCAGTGAAACTGTAGATTCTTATTGGCTGCAACGGTCACCCAATTTCCTGTTACATCATCTGTCACAGGAATCATCTGGACTGCAGTGAGCTGCAGCACTGAATCCTGGTGCTAGGGAGGGTTAAGTATATTTCTGTTCATTATTTTCACACAAGGGGCCACATTGAAAAGAGGTGTCCAGTAACCGGACAACCTCTCTAATATTCCATTTCAAATTAAGATGCTAACAGCTTTACAGCCAAGAATTACTATTTAGCCAAAACATACTAATTACCACCTCCACCTAGACAAATTTTTAAAAAACATGCTCTTTACATATTGTGGCAAGGGGGTTTCTCGCTTGTGGATCGCCGACCTCTCGGAACAGAATGGGCACCACACATGTATACACAAATTCTCCAGGAGACTCTACTTTCTTTAACTCTGGTACCTGCCAGTTTTATTCTACAGCAAACACAATATATCACAGTCCATAAGCTAGGGTTTCACCAACCACGGGGTCCCAAACTGGTCTGCGCTGGACAACAGGCACTCCGTTTCCTCAAGAAAATTAGCATAAGCTTGCATGAGTGACTTTCCACTTTCCTTTACATTCTGGACCACAGTGTCCGAGCTGATTACATCTTTTGTCCCATTAGAAGTAGTCTGCTTTGCACGATTCCTCTGTATCACTAGAAGCATATTTGTGCTTACCACCACTTGGATGGTGGCTTAATTCTCTGTAGCACCCCGTTCAGACACTGGCTTCATTTGGGAAACATCTGTACACATTTTAGGTTTAGCATATATAACAAATATGCATTCCACAATCCCCGACACATTGTCAAGAATACAATTCTTAGACATATCTTCATTCAATATCCATGTACACTATGCAGCTTTTTCAAATCCATAAAACAGAACCTTTTTGATGGACTCTTCTCTGGACTTATATCATAGTTCCTTGGCAGGGACACCTCCAATTGTGCTCTTAAAGCCCCGCAGTCAGCTTCCAGCTGCATCGGGGTTTCCTCATTTTGCTCTTGGTGCTTGGCATTCATCTGCACCATCTCAGCATTCATCTGCACCACCTGCCTGAAGAGCTTCTCTATAGCTCACTCCCCAGCAGCAAAGTCATTCTTGCAGCAGAAGCAAAAAAACAAAGTCCACCAACTTGTCTCTCAGATGTACTCTGCATGACATTCATTGCACCTAAGGCAACTGCAATTTTTGGCCTCCTGGCCCTCTTAACCACTGCCTGCAGCTTGCAGCTTTGGTTGCTCATCGCAACAAACACAATTCAGCCTACTGACCCTTTAAATGCCACTTGCGGCTTTGCAGCAATGCTCAGAGCAGGCATCCACTTTTACCTCTGCAGTTATATGTGTGTCATTCCAGTTTGCCAACGCAACCTACCACCATATGAGGCAAGGGAGTTTCTTTCTTGCGGATCGTCGACTTCTTGGAATGGAATGGGCAAATGCTCCAGGGGCCTTTACTTTCTTTAAATTTGGTGCCTGACAATTTTATTCCACAGCAAACACAGCACATCACAGTCCATAAGCTAGGGTTTCACCAACTACAGGGTCCCAAACTGGTCAGCACCAAACCTCAGGCTCCAAGTCCATGACTCTCTGTCTCTCTCTGGTTCTCACTGCACCTTAGGCCTGCAGCCTGTCCAGCTTTGCTAAGCTGTCTCTTCTCCAGAGTGTGACAGAAATTCAGACTTTTATATTGCTTCCTGCCACACCCAGTTTCGGCTACAAAAAGCTGCTACAGTACTGTACTAAAACAAAAGTTGATAGTATATCTCTTTGCCAATGGAGAAATAGTTGTGTGGGAGGGTGAAACTTGTGAGCTGTAATACAGGTACAGCCACATCTGCTCTAACACAACAGAAACATTTAAACCATCTTAGAAAGGACATTTTTAAATCAGGGCTACTATCCTGCCTCAATTGATGACCAAATCACCAGAGCCACCAGGATACCCAGAAATCAACTACTCCAATACAAGGAGAAGGAAGGAAACAATTGTGTACCTATAGTAGTGACCTACAATTCACAGCTAGAGGTACTAAGGAAAACAGCAAACAAACTCCATCATACCCTACACATGGACCCTCCAAATTTGAGGAACTTTATAATCAGGATTACATTGCTCTCTGACACACAAACAGGAAATTATCCCTGCGATCTAAGGAGCTGCAAGACCTGCTCACATATACTGACCGCGGACAAATCCCCAACACACAGCAGGACTATAAGATCTCGGGAACATTCACATGTTCTACGGCCAATATTGTGTACCTATCCTGTGCAGTAAATGTCCTGTTGAGGGCCTTTATGTCAGAGAAACAAGAAAAAAACTGAGGTCTCAGTGCCACGCAATTAAAGAAAGAAAGACCGAGTTACCTGTGACTGAGCATGTTTCTAGCCACGGACACAGCATAGAACATATGAAAGTTACTATATTAAAAGGCAACTTCAAATCTTAACTTCATAGAAGAATTTAGGAGTAGAAGTTTACAACCATCTTTGACAGTCTCAAGAGAGGCACCAACATATCAAGGTATTTCATTCATCATTGGAGAATATGAGAAATCTGTAGCAGAGATAACATGCTGGCCTGGTGACACCCTAACACTAATTTAGAAACCATAAAACTTTTATATCCTCATCATTGGACTAATTAAGTACTTTGTCCTCTATTCGTCCAGTTCTGGTATTGTTTAAAATGAAAATTAATTACACTATGTCTGTGCCTTTTCATATGTATGTGTATATATATATATATATATATATATATATATATATATATATATATATATATATATTTCTTCAGATCTATTCCATTAAGCTTGAGGAAGAACCCTAAGTGGGTTTGAAAGCTTTATCATCATCATGTCTTTTTGTTAGCTATTAATCATTAATATGTATCATATCTACAAGATTACTTGGCTTCTCTTACTGAGAACAATCACATTTAAATGAGGAATAGCAATCTTTCTGCCAATTATATGACTAGTATCCTGTATTTTTCCCTGTGCGTGGTGTACATCTGTTTCCTTATACCCTCAGGACTGGTGGGACAAGCTGCTGCTGTGCTGGGTGGGCTGTACACTGTACACATTAAACTACTGAGATTCATGCTTTCTAAATGCTAATTGCACACACAGAGACATAATCTCATTAAGCAAGAGTGGGCATATAGACTTAATATGCTTTTAGATGGAATGATTATCATTCAAAAAAATCATTCAAATGAGCAAAAGCGAACGATAATTGTTTGGTCTAAAAGCAAGGTTACGACTAAATGACGACTGAGAATCAGGCATAAAAATCATTGTTAGCTCTTTCACTTCTCGTTCAGGTTAAACAGCGATCTTTAGTGTTTCACAAAGGAAATGTGTAACACCAAATGATACTGAACGATTTTCAATGAAAGAGTCAACATTGAATCTAAACAGGCTGCACAGGAACAAACAAGCTAGTGATGACGTCACTGGCTCGTTTGCTTGTGCAAACAAGAATCATTCAGTCAAAAAGCAGCCTTACCAATATGCATGTATATGAACAGCAGAAGCTTTCACCATTATCTCTACTTGTAGCTCTTTGTGCCTGAGTGTCTTTCTCTCCCCCTCTTCTCTGCATTGAGCTCAGTGAGCACTGATGAATCATCCCCTGCTTCATCCTAGCATCGCCACCTGTCAATGAAGAGCTAGCAGACAGTGAACAGCAAGCTAGCGGACAGCACTTCAGATGGATTTTTCAGAAAAATGTAAAGTACGTAGCAGTTTTGCTAATCATCACACTGACTATCATATAAACACAAGTTTCTCCCTGTCTAGGGTGTTTTGCTGGTCTTGCCGTTGCCGTGGGGGGGCCTCTATATTTTTTGGCAAGTCTCCAATACATAGCCCGAGAGTCTGTTCCAAACAAATAGGGGCAATGATAACAGTCTCTGAAAACATGTTTGCCTTACCAACATACATTAAACAAGAAAAGGAGATGATATACAACTCTGTGGTCATAGCGGGTCTGGATCTTTTTCTCTGTTTTCTTTTTTTCCCCTCTTTTTTCTCTTTTTCCTTTTTTTTCTTTTGTTTTATTACTTTTCTTTTTGGTTATATAATGTGAAAAATATGAATAGGGAGGATGTCCATACGTCTATCTGGTAATAGATAGCCACAGACTGTTATGCTATAACATTGTACATTTGGGTCCAGATTTTGGACAGTGAAAGCGTTAACAATGTCCGAGATATCACTGCAATGTTGGATTTGATTAATAAAAACTTTATTAAAAAACACACAAGTTGTTTGAAAGGTTAGTGCCCATTTAAACCTTACCACATGTCACACAGCATATCCCAAACATTCTACTATAGTAGATGATAGTAGATGTCAGATCAATAGGTGGATTTGATTTAGATTTCTCTATGTCCGTGTGATTTATGTGAAGTCAGTCTCTGGGCTGCTGTTCCCAGCTCAGACAAGGTGGATGAGACAAACAGACAGACAATCAGGAAATAAAGCATGCAGCAGGACAGATTTTGAATGATTTAAAGCCAAGTAAATCAATACACTCTCTTACAGGGTGAAGACCATCATGCAATATATAAGAAATTATCAGAATCAGTTACAATGACTTTGATTTTGTTATTTTTGGCAGTGAATAAATAAGAGAGAAAGTAGACTAAATAGAGTGCAGTGAGCATATGGCTAACAGTAATAGTTCCACAAAGCTGCTATAAATAATTGAAGCATTTGGAATGAGGCTGTTTAGTTTCAGACTATTGCAGCTATAACCAAAATACAAGCACAGCTAGCAAGGGAGCAGTTAAAAGTGGCACTGAAGTTATTCCACTGTAAAGTGCACACATATGTGACACTATAGTAATATGTAATAAGTCTGGAGGAGAAGTCGTACTGCATGGCTACATACTTTATATAAACTGCAGAGAATAATAACACATATACAGGATTTGACATTTTCTAGTGTTTCTGAACTCTATATTTATATTTTAAGTACTTGGGATAGAAGCGTCTGTTTATATTTTAATCATCTAATCTAAGCATAAAGGTATGCTTGAAAAAGGCACATACATGTGCCGAAACGCATAGCATTAGTCAATAAATACCCACGGATCAACCCTTTCCAATCCACTGTCTGACGTCTAAAGACATTCTGATTGAAGGCTGTACAGGTCCGATGTCAGAAGACATCAGGCAGGGTATTCTTACTGTATATTACTGGCCGCTCTGTTGTCGGGGACCTCTCTGGCATGTAACATTCTGCAGTACTGGCTCTAGCCAGCAGATGGTGCCATTGCATAATGGCAGAAAGACAAAGCCCCCTAGGAAACCCTGAATTTAAAATAGGATTGCAAAGGGTTAAACCTTATGGGAAGTTCTATGTAAAAAGTTTACTCTTTACCACTTCGAGCGCGGGGAATTTTTTCTTCAGTTGAATTAGCTTTACAACTGGCATCTGGTCATCCAGAAGGCTTGCATCCCGGTCGTCTCTCCTACCTCCAGTGGGATCGTGGATTGAGTGGATTTACTATACGCATACGCGGACACAAGGTGCCGATGGGGTTCCCTCTGTTAGGGTTAACCCATCGCGCACCAGGTAAGTAATATACCACCTACTACATTCACTTTTGTGAATAAGGTTTAATGCAAAATTTAAATTACAAGGCGCATTTTAATACAGAGTTTGTTTGAGTCCACTTCTATGTGAGTTATACAAACAGTGAAGGATACTTGAAATATTCCAGTTTTCACACTAGCAACTAGAGCACCCATACAAATAAAGTTCTATATGCATCTCTTCTATTACTATCTACATTGGGTGAGAGGCTTTTCTTCACCACTTCCTGAAAATGGTCTATAACATTTCTCTATCAATCAAATTCCATAAAGCCACACATTACTCGTGTTTCTTTAATATAACTGGCTTCAGGGAAGCTTTAAAAAAATAGCTACAACATAAAAAAAACTGGAACAAATAGTAGACTGGCCATATTTAAAGACTTTCCAGTCAATGTACTTTGACTGTCAAAATCATGTACTTATAAATTCTAGTAAAGACTGCCATGTAATTGTGCAAAGTGCACAAATGCACATATTTTACATTTATTTGATGTAATATTCAAGTGAAGGAGAAACAGACAAAATAGAAAAACAAAAATCAATTAAAATGCCATACACTTGTTTTGGAACATATTAAAAATTAAGCTTTGAGTAATGAATCTTCAAAAAACCCTGAAGCATGTTTTACCGTGGCATCTACTGGGGGTTTCAATTGATGCTATAGCGTTTTAATTACCTTTTCCTGTCTGGTTCATCTTTCTTGTTATGCTAGGCTTTGTTACGCTATTGATCTGCACTGTTAATAGCTTTTTGTCTTGTGTCAGGATCTTCTAAAAGTGATATAGCCTAAAAGCAAAAATCCACCCATGTCATATTTTAAATATATTAAAACTTGCAAACAACATTGTTTTAGAAAATTCAATAAAAGGAATCATATGATTTTAAAATTTCTTGAAAAGGGTTTAATTTAATCTTGGTCAAGCCATAAATATATAGTTGTGTAAATAAAACACATTATCATTTTATGCATACTATTATCTTCCATTATAACCCCTCTGTGTTTGGGATCTAGACCTGGATTTTGGCCTCATGTACACAGCCACCTTTCTGCTCTATTTTCTTTGATTAATAGGGCTCCCATAGAGGTCCTTTTGCCTATACTGTGTCTCCATATACTTCCCATTGCATACATAACCATGCAGAGTTTTGCTTTCTTATTCTGTGCAAAATTGTATTTACAGACGTAAAAAAAACTGTAAATTAAAGAGCAGCACCAATGCCTATTACATGGGCTAGTGTCACATTGTCTAGGTATTAAGGATGAGCGAGTATACTCGCTAAGGCACTACTGGTTCGAGTAATGTGCCTTAGACGAGTATCTCCCTGCTCGTCCATAAAGATTCGGGGACCGCCGCGGCTGACAGGTGAGTCCTGGCGGGGAGCAGGGGAGAGCGGGCGGGAGAGAGAGATCTCCCCTCCGTTCCTCCCCGCTCTCCCCCGCGAGTAGTGTGTTAGCGAGTATACTCGCTCATCCTTACTAGTTATGCTATTGCAAGTCCCATTCCATTGATATCTACTCTACTGACCTAGCACATACATCTGTATAAATTTAGTGTATACTTATTAGTCAGACAGCTTACACAGAGATGCTTTGACCTATAAGTGAAGTTAGGCCTAGCTTCAGATGAGTTTGACAACACCGACACACCAGAATCTTGCTGTGTAAGCTGACTAATAAGCATATACAGTAATACATTTATGCAGATGTGTGCTGTCTTTTTCCCATTGATTTCAATGGGTTTAGATGAAATGGGATACATTCAGTTTGATTCCGTTCCACTTTGGTTCAGTTTTTTTAACTTTACAAACAGGGTAGTGGGCAGTGCCATTCGTTCTGTTCAAACAAAACGGAACCATAACAGAATAAAATGAAACTAAATGCATTTTGTCTTTTGAAAGCCCATTGAAAACAATACAGAGAACAACAAAAACCTTTAATTCCATTTGAATTCTGGTTTTCAGCTCCAAAAATGAAAGAGACAGACTGAATTCTAATGGAAATCGCTAAAGCAGACATGAACAGGGGGTAGGAGGCATAAAAGGACACCTTTACCTTGTAATAATTCAATGTTAAAATGTTATCAACTATTTTTAGTTACAAGATAAACTTTCACTCAAAGTCAAAAGGTTTTTCACGTTTTTTAAACCATAATTTATTGTATGATTTATAGCTTATCCCAGTTATCTGCTTGTATGAGTGTCCTAGAATGCTTTTAATAAGATACTTGCTCCAAACACTTTCATTATTTCTAACTCTAAATATTTTATAGCAGCTTATATATATATATATATATATATATATATATATATATACTTCTAGCATGCAGCAGAAGAATTTTTTTTAAATATTTATTTTGCTTGTTTCATTAGTGTTAATAATTAATGTTATGACAAAAAAATGTGAAGGGAAATAGATATATCACATTACATCTGATTTAACCTCATTACTTTTTTTGTAATCTGAGGAAATGACAAAACGTTATAAAATGTGAGATTACCTAATTAAAAGTTGTGAATAGATGCAATATAATTTGTTGTTTTACAGGAATTCTATTTCCTTCAGGTGGCTGCTTTGGGTGTTATGATTTGATTACGTTGCTGGGCTTATTATTAGAGGAAAAATATTAACCCCTTGGAAAATACAATCTAAGGGAGCCTTCACACAAGCATGTGCGTACATAGGTGTGCACCCATGTAGGAGCAAAAACACGCGTGTTTGAAGGTCTGTCCATTGCCGTCCATGGAGTCGCGGCTGCTGCCGGCGGCTCCATGGAAGGCAATGATCTGCCAGCACCCCTGAAGTGATTTTTCAGGGAAGAGCTTTAAATTTAAGCTCTTCCCTTAAAATCATTCCTTTTAGTGTAAAAAACAAATAAATATAAAAATATATATATATATACTTACCTGCCGTGTCCCCCGCAGAGATGAAGAACTCATCTGCCACATGCGGTAGATGTTTTCTTCATCCCCACAGGGAATAAAGAATTCCCTGCTGCAACTGTCACAGATGTGACAGATGCGGCAAAGGAGTTCTTCATCCCTGCAGCGCCGACCCCATTGAGAACATATAGAAGAAAAATCAGCGCTGAGCCAATCAGGGGGCAGGTCTGACTCACACCCCCTTCACACCCACTGCAGGCCGGCCGCGCGGAACTCCGGCTGCCGGGAGCAGGTGAGTATATATATTTTTTTTATTTTAACACTTTTCTGGATGAATTGCAGGGAAGGGCTTATATATTTAAGCCCTTCCCGACAATTCATCCCACACTCGCCTGCAGCGCATTGCTTTCAATGGAGCCGGCTGTATTGCCGGCTCCATTGAATGCAATGCGCTGGACAGCTCCGGCCTGTTTCTAATGAAACGTGGCTAGGAGCAGATTTTCGGGCGATTTTCGGGCCCCGGTCACGTGATTTGCGGATGCGCATCCATCATGTGATTCGCAAATCGCGCGAAAAAACGCCCGTCTGACTAAGGCCTAACCCTTTCCCCCACCCTATTAAAATCGAAAAATTTAGAATATATATATTTTTTAAAAAGTGTTCATGCCACATAGGATGTCTAAAATTGGTGTACATGAGTTAGGAGAGGAGTTCACTTTTTTGAATGGAGGATGTTTTTTTTCATGTTATTTATTTGTGTTTATTCCTTTATTTTTTCGCGCTTCAATGTTTTTTTTACATGTTATACTATTTTCAGTTTCTACTTTAGGTCAGCATGTGTGCAGTTGAAGGCTGATTACTTAGCTCTTCACAGCAGGCAATGATCATTTCTGTCCTGAAGGAACCCAACATTCACAAGCTTCCCTCTTGTTCAAACCTTTTGCTACACCTGAACTGATCAGTTTCTGATGCATGCTTCTGGACCACAGGCCGTTAATTACAGCCAAAGCAGGAACTTTGAACCAGCAGGAAGCGTGCAGTTGCTGCTGGAAGGGGGATTATAAATATACAGCAGCTCGGCAAACTGGCAAACTACTGGCTGTTGTATATTTACCTGAGGTGGTTGGGAAGAGGTAATAAAAAAAATGCACTAGTAATCATCATACTGTATACATAGAAATAAGTTAAGAATATTTCTTACTAAAAAAGGAAAAGAAAGTAGAAACATTAGGAATTTAGGATACATTCACAGCAGTGAATTTTATCTTGATATGTTGAGGGATTGTATTACTGTTACATTTTTACATTTGTGGTCCAATACATCTTCCCATGACATCTTCGTGAAAAAAAGTCCAGAAAAGCATACATTTTTGAGATATGTGTTTTTCCAATGTGGTTTTTTTGTGTTGTGGTCAATGGAATATGGATTGGACAGCTGATGCTAAAATATATCAGTAGATTCACAGAGGAAGTAAATATATTAAATAAAATATAACTTTTATTTAAATACTTTAAAAAAAAACATGTCTTAGGCACTATACACATATGGACATATAACAAATAGTAATATGATCCCTTGGATATTTCCAACCCATATAGCAAAAATTTGAGTCGAGAGAGGGTACTCTATCCAGGTGGAGAAAACAGGCGCGGTAAAACGACCTTGGGCAAAAAAAAGCCCCACAGATAGATATCACTCTGTAAATATACACTGATTATAGATCCAATGCGTTTCAACTGTACCAAATCTCAACATGGGTCTATGTTCAGAAAAAAGAGAGTTAGGTATTTTCTGTATATTAAACACTTTATTTATGATCTTTATAGGAGGTAAGTATTCGTTTGTTTCTGAATGTTTCAAAGAGATTGCACTCTCCCTGTCGTTCTAAAATCCATTAGCATATTACAATATTTTTAATGTAAAGAGTGGATCAAGTGATCCCTTAAGTCTGGTAGTGCAGTAAACAGATTTCTAATGCCCCCCCTCCAGTTTTGGGGGAAAATAAAGCCCTTATACTATCTGTCACCTGCTACATAAATCACTACCTGTAATCACAAGTCAGTGGTCTATTTATCAAATAGGCTCCCATAATATGAAGGGAGCTGATAACCTTCAATAGCTTGTCACCATTTATCAATGTGATCCAACATCTCATCAGCACATCTCTCCCATTCATCTTTGTAGTAGCTTTCTACAGTGCAATCATTAGCATCGGTTAGCAGTAGAGTGAATATAGCACATCCTATCTACACTCCTAACTACAAAGATCAATTCACAAGTTCCTACCTTTCCAACTGCCTATAACAGCAGCACCAAATGCCTTTCTCAGCGTCTCAGGTGTAACTGGTAGCTGTGGTGAGTATAGCATTGGATTAAGGTTAACTAGGTATAACCCTGCCCTATTGGGGCATGTTTTATGACATCAATGACCAATCAGATACTGGTCATGTAACACAAAATCATTAGGTCACCAGACTGATGATCCAGCTCCTCCTCATTGTTTCCCAGGCAACAGAGACACAATCAAACTCTCTAATTACATAACTAGTATCTTCAGCAGCAATCTTGTTCTTTTTTTAAATACATGAATAGTTCAAACCCTTTCACACATAACAGTATATGGAATCAAAGTCATAATTTTAAAGCATCCTTACATGTAGTTGTTTAGCTATACATACAGTCAAACCTCTAAAGTCGTTGGTAATCTGTCTGAGAGTAATCTGCCAAACTCGAAATCAATGAAACTAGAGGCGTTTATTTCCATAGGAATCAATGTAAATCCAATTACTTTGTTCTAGACATTCCAATTTTCAGGAAGGGGGGTGGGTGGGGCTTAAAATATATGCCCTCCCCCTGAAAAAAGCCCCAACTACACGAAAAAAAAAATTACTCACCTCGCAGGCACTGTGCCCATTCCTCTTACTGCTCTCTAGGCACTCTGGCAAACTTCCGTGTTGGCTTCAGTGGTGAAACACCATTTTCTTCCTGACATTGGTTGAAAACCCCGCCTCCAGGAAAAGAATGCTGTGATTGGCTCAGAGTTGCAGCCTGAGTCAATCACAGCTGGCACTTGATGAGCCAATCAGAGCCATTCAATGATTGACCTAATTGAATGGCTGTGATTGGCTCATCAAGTGCCGACTGTAATTGGCTGAGCCACGGCGCTCCTGAGCCAATCACAGCATTCACTTCATGGAGGCAGGCTATTCAACCCACATTACCAGGAAGAGAATGGTGTTTCAACGCTGAAGCCGACACAGAAACCTGCCGGAGCGCCTGGAGAGCCGCGAGAGACAGAGATGCTGTCTGCGAGGTCAAGGGGGCCGACGGCCGCCAGCGTACACAGAAGCAGCCAGCAAAACTGGAGGTGAATTCCTGACTAAAATAAGTACTTATTCTGTTGCCGAACTCCAAAAGTGGGAACCAAACTAAGGTTCCTACAGTTTTCCCATGCTAGCAAATTTGCCAAGTAATACAGCAATATTAAGAGAGGAGATTAATACATTTCTATTCCCTTTTTGCTAGCCTTTGTTATGAGATGAATACTAGACATATGGACTAGATGTAAGGTAAGTTCAGTATCTGGGTAATTCCATTGTTCTGTTAGTCACTTGTTGTGTTAGTTACATTTTTTACTAAGTTATTTTTACTTTATTTTAATATTTATATTATTTTGTTTAAACCTTTTCATCTTTTTGTATATAACACAACCACCACAACTTGGAAAGTTTTTTTCACATGGAATTATCTACTTATTAGACTTCAGGTAAAGCTATGACCTAGTATTCTAAAAATGGGCCAGTGTAATAGCCAGTTTGTCTATTGCAATCAGATGTCTAATAAAACCAAACACAAACTACATCATGGATATCTATTTCTGTAAATATTTATAAGGCTCTGTTCAGATTAGGTTTGATCCTTTCATCAGATGTATATGCCAGGAGTATTACCGCCATCAAATGCCTTTGACATATGGCTTCGTATAGCATACCATTTGATTCCTATAGCTACTACTGTTAAAAATACAGCATAGTTTACATTTTTGGCAGCGGCCCACATTATAAAAAGGCACATTTTCTATACAGGTAAAAAATGTATGCTGATACATTCTTGGTGTACATTTCATGGATGGAGTCTTTGAATATGTTCGGCATATTGCGCTGGGAAGGTGTCCGGAAATATTCTATGCAAGCATAGCCAAACATTTCCATTAACAGAAGTGCTTAACTTCTAAGCATACTACACTAATATACCTTGGCATTTCTTTGATTGAAAGTGATGCTATATTATCTTTCCAGGAGATGTTAATCTTACTACACACAATATTGCTTCATGCTTCAACTCTGCATTCAAAATTCAATTTTTGTTAAGGAAGATAGCCAAGTCCAGCAGAAATTGATACAATTGCAATGGAAAGCATAGAACTATGTTCATTTTAAAGAACAAAACAGAAATTAGGGAATTAAGCTACAAAATGAAGCAAAGGGGTATAAGCTATTACCATGTGTAGAATTGACCCATACATTATTATTATTATTGTGTGTTAAATTTATTATTATTATGTGTTAAATGTTTAACTCAGTTAATACCGGTACCAAGTGCTAAGCCGATCAACGGTCAAGGTAGAGTGACCAAAGCAATGCAAAAATTGAACCAGTGTGTTGTTTGTGTGTCTTCAGGTCTACAAACTTCCAGACGATGTAACATCCATTTAGTCCGGCTGCTTTCTGCAGCAATATGAATATGTTTTTGTTTAGTTGTAAAGTTTGTAGACTTTTGTGTAGTTTATGTGGTACAACCACAGTGGTAGAAAGGATGACAGGCACAATGAGTATCCTATCCACTTTCTGCGGGCGTCAGGATAGGCTACAAGTTCAGTGCATATATTGATTTTCTCAGTATATGTATTTTGAACGTTGTGACTGTTTGGAATGGATATGATTATGATGGATGTGTGGTTTTGTTATGTTTGTCAATGAGTGTGAAGTCTGGTCTGTTGTGGTGGGTTGTTTTGTCTCTGTCGTAATGCAATTTGTGTGTGTTGTTTTCTAGGACTGCCTGTGGAGTGTATTAGTAGTATGGAATATGAGGGTCTGATAGTTGGTACTTGTATACAAGCTCTTGGTGGATTATATTTGCTGTTTGATTTTGTCTATAATCTGTCTGTGCCAAGAGCTTGCAACTGGAGGTGATGTGTTGTATTGTCTCTGCCACCATGTGGCATTTTCTGCACATGTCAACAGTAAATGTGGTGTCTTTTAGGATGTGTTTTCTGTAGTTTTTTGTGTTTCCGATTTGATCCTGTATGGCAATCATGAACCCTTTTGTTTCTCTAAAGAGCCAGCCAGCAGTTTGACGCAGTTTTGTCAACATGATTCCCGACTGAGGTCAAAGGCATGCCTACCATGGAGCTCCTTCTTAGTCTGTGATTGCTTAATGGTGTCGGCGGTTTTCATGTGTTGTGCAATGTCTAGATTACAGGAATGTAAGTTTAGAGGTGTGTTGTTTCTGTCAGCTAGAATTACTGCTCTATATAGCTGTGATTTCTTTTGTTTTATTATTATTATTATGTGTTAATTGTTTAATATTGGTACCAAGTGCTCAGCTGGACATTCGGAGAGTGCAAGTTTTGTATCATTTCAGATGTTATGCCTTGGCTGTTAACTTTTGTTTCATTGTGTCGATGTATTCAGCACTGTGTTTGTTATGTTACACTGCAGAATAAATTGGCGCTATACAAATAAAGATTATTATTATTATATTAAATTGAGTGTGTGTTTTCATTTTCCTAAAGAATTGTCTAACCTGTTTCATTAAATTAGGTTTTGTGTTGTTTCTAAAGTATTAGATGAGTCTGCCTAGTTATTGGTTAATGTAATTTATTTGTGTTCCTAGTATTCTGTGCCAGGCAAGCTTCTGAAAAGTGTCTTGCTTGGGTTTGTTTGTGGGTGTACCTTTAAACCATGTTGGGTTACCACAGTGACTGCACAGGTATAAGCTAATGTACACTAGCGTTCAAAAGTTTGGGGTCACATTGAAATGTCCTTATTTTTGAAGGAAAAGCACTGTACTTTTCAATGAAGATAACTTTAAACTAGTCCTAACTTTAAACAAATGCACTCTATACATTGCTAATGTGGTAAATGACTATTCTAACTGCAAATGCCTGGTTTTTTGTGCAATATCTACAAAGGTGAATAGAGGCCCATTTCCAGCAACTATCACTCCAGTGTTCTAATGGTACAATGTGTTTGCTCATTGGCTCAGAAGGCTAATTGATGATTAGAAAACCCTTGTGCAATCATGTTCACACATCTGAAAACAGTCTAGCTCGTTACAGAAGCTACAAAACTGACCTTCCTGTGAGCAGATTGAGTTTCTGGAGCATCACATTTGTGGGGTCAATTAAACGCTCAAAATGGCCAGAAAAAGAGAACTTTCATCTGAAACTCGACAGTCTATTCTTGTTCTTAGAAATGAAGGCTATTCCATGCGAGAAATTGCTAAGAAATTGAAGATTTCCTACAACGGTGTGTACTACTCCCTTCAGAGGACAGCACAAACAGGCTCTAACCAGAGTAGAAAAAGAAGTGGGAGGCCGCGTTGCACAACTAAGCAAGAAGATAAGCACATTAGAGTCTCTAGTTTGAGAAACAGACGCCTCACAGGTACCCAACTGGCATCTTCATTAAATAGTACCCGCAAAACACCAGTGTGAACATCTACAGTGAAGAGGCGGCTGCGGGATTTTGGGCTTCAGGGCAGAGTGGCAAAGAAAAAGCCATATCTGAGACTGGCCAATAAAAGAAAAAGATTAAGATGGGCAAAAGAACACAGACATTGGACAGAGGAAGACTGGAAAAAAGTGTTGTGGACGGATGAATCCAAGTTTGAGGTATTTGGATCACAAAGAAGAACGTTTGTGAGATGCAGAACAAATGAAAAGATGCTGGAAGAATGCCTGACGCCATCTGTTAAGCATGGTGGAGGTAATGTGATGGTCTGGGGTTGCTTTGGTGCTGGTAAGGTGGGAGATTTGTACAGGGTAAAAGGGATTCTGAATAAGAAAGGCTATCACTCCATTTTGCAACGCCATGCCATACCCAGTGGACAGCGCTTGATTGGAACCAATTTCATCCTACAACAGGACAATGACCCTAAACACACCTCCAAATTGTGCAAGAACTATTTACAGCAGAAGCAGGCAGCTGGTATTCTATCGGTAATGGAGTGGCCAGCGCAGTCACCAGATCTGAACCCCATTGAGCTGTTGTGGGAGCAGCTTGACCGTATGGTATGCCAGAAGTGCCCATCCAACCAATCCAACTTGTGGAAGATGCTTCTAGAAGCGTGGGGTGCAATTTCTCAAGCTTACCTCAACAAATTAACAGCTAGAATGTCAAAGGTGTGCAATGCTGTAATTGCTGCAAAAGGAGGATTCTTTGACGAAAGCAAAGTTTGATGTAAAAACAATGTTATTTCAAATACAAATCATTATTTCTAACCTTGTCAATGTCTTGACTCTATTTTCTATTCATTTCACAACGCATGGTGGTGAATAAGTGTGACTTTTCATGGAAAACACAAAATTGTTTGGGTGACCCCAAACTTTTGAATGGTAGTGTATGTCTGAGAGTGTTGAATCTGAATGAATGTGGTTTGGTAGAATGTGAGTGTTGACATAGTGAAGAGCTTCTCCAGCTTGTTTAGAGGTGTGTATTTTGGGTATTTGTGGTCTCCAACCCTATGTATTTAGTGAATGTTTCCTAGAATACAGATGACAGTTTTTTAAGTAAATCTGTATCTATATTATTATTAGTGGTTGCTGTTGTTACATCTACACTGTCATTGGTAAAAGATGTTGTATTATTGTGAATAAGTGCGCGATCCTCAGTGATGCCTGCAGGTTCAGCGTGTTGGTGTATATTTTTGTTGACTTGATGTTTAATATGTTCGAGTGTTGTTTATGGGATAAAGTTGTTATGTATAATGGTTCTTTTTTGGTCAACAACCCTCTGTTCAGTAACTGTGAGATGTGGGGATCTGTGTGTGAATTTGTCATGTAGCTATGTCTGTATGCTGTCATGCCTGTCTCGAGTTTTGTAATTATGTAGTATGTGGGGATGATAAATTCATTCATCTCATACATCAATTTCATCCATTGGCTTGGTTTTCCGGCCTTGGCAGTCTCTGGCTGTATTATTTCAGAGAAACACATTATTATTTTGACCTTTATCCAAGACCTTTGATAAAATATATTTTATTTTTTTAACTAATATCTAGAATATGGGTACATACTTTAAATAGTAGTTTAGGATTAGAGATGAGCGAGTATACTCGCTAAGGCACATTACTCGAGCAAGTAGTGCCTTAGCCAAGTATCTCCCCGCTCGTCTTCAAAGATTCGGGGGCCGGCGCCGGTGACAGGTAAATTGCGGCGGGGAGCGAGGGGGTGAGAGGGAGAGAGAGATCTCCCCTCCATTCCTCCCCGCTCTCCCCTGCCGCTCCCTGCTGAATCTTTAGAGACGAGCGGGGAGATACTCGGCTAAGGCACTACTCGCTCAAGTAATGTGCCTTAGCGAGTATACTCGCTGATCTCTATTTAGGATGCAGCACTTTTTTTTAAGTCATAGCAGTTTTTGATGCAGCTTTTTGAGCCAAAGCAAGTGGATCCAGCAGGAAGAAGTAGAAGTCCTTCCATTATACTTTCTTTTTTAGCTCAAATTTGTCTTTGTCTCAAAAAAACTGCAAAAACTATTTATGCTACCACTCTCAGGCTATGTTCACAAGCCTTTCTGAGGATTTTTGCAGCAGAATTAGCCACAGAAAAACAGCAGCATTTGCAGTATAGGCATTGTTGATGTGATTTTAAGAAATACCACTTACATACTGCAGAGAAAATCTGCAACACTGTGGATTTGAATCTGTAGCATGTCAATTTGTGGTGTGGATTTTCACAGCGGGTTCATTCAAGACGAACGTCTCTCTGCAGCGCTGAAGATAGAACACATGACTGGTAATGAAGCCGGTCACATGTTCTTTCTCCCGGCGCTGCAGAGAGACGTACGGCCGTCTCCTTCCTGCAGTAACACGGGCGCCGATGCTCCGGTGTGACTGAGCCCTAAAACTGAATCAAAATCCACAGAATCCTGCTGCAGAGAATCCTCAACATACCCTAACTGCTGCAAATATTGTTCATGTATGCTACTGCACATGTGTTATCTTGTCAACGGCAAACTTGCTTGAACTGATGGATCTATCAGTAAGAACTGATCATCTTACTGCCATTGAAAGAATGATTATCGTAGTCAACATTGCTTATTGTTTTATGGTTTCTAATTACTTCTGTCTATGTGAATTTTTAGTAAACACAAACCTACATCATCAACAGTCATTGGGCAACAGTTATTAAGCCTGTTGTTACATACATCTAAGGCCTCGGTCAGACGGGCGTTTTTGCCACGATTTGCGGATCGCTTGACGGATGCGCATCGGCAAATCGTGTGACCGGGGCCGAAAAATCGCCGGAAAAATCTGCGCCTAGCCGCATTTCCTTTGAAACGGGTCGGAGCACCGGAGCGCTGTCCAGCGCTGGGACCAATCAGGGGCAGCTCTCAGCTGTCATTCAATAGCTGAGAGCTGCCCCTGATTGGTCCCTGCGCTGAGCCAATCAGAGGCAGCACTCACTCACCCATTCATGAATTCATGAATGGGTAAGTGAGAGTTGCCTCTGATTGGTGAGGGCTGTGACCAATCAGAGGCAGCCCATTCAGCAGGCGGGGATTTTAAATCCAAGACAATCCAATTGCAGGAATACATCTTATTGTGGAAAAAACTTGCTTTTTATTTTCTTTTTGGTGCTTGAATAATACAGAGCACGCGTTTCGGTTATGAAACCTTGTTCACCTCTGACTAACAAAGCCATTGTGCAAACCTTAAAAAGGTTTAGTGAAAATAAGTGAATTAAAAACACATGTGCAATCAACCCATGGCAGTCTATTATTTCAATTACCAAAACCTGTCCCTCCTGCAGGAACTTGTCTTGGTTGTTATATATATGCATAATATATTAAATGATATATAGAAACAAACATTTATGTATTATATTATATGCTCCACTCAATAACAAAAATGTGAGATCTAAACATCATTATTACAGAAGCAAAAGTAAAAATAAAAGTAAGAATAAGAATAAACCTTCTGACAGCAACATAGAAATAAAACACAAATTATTGGTATATGGTAATGCAAGCAGTAACATATTATAATTAATAACAGTACATCATATATTATTGACAAAGTGGAATTATGTTGGAATTAATATCCATTTTTTGATGAACAATATTTACTGCAACTAATAAATGTATAAAAGGTCTGTTTTATAATTCATTCCTTTCGGGAATCTTGTGTTTAAGTTTAATATCCAAAATGCTTCCCTTTTAAACACTTTATCCGGGTTAATTGTTCCTTTCTTTTTGTTTATGACTTTTTCAATACCAAAAAATGAGAAAGTATTTAAATTTCCTTTGTGTTTCTCACAAAAGTGTTTTACCGCACCTGAACTATTCACATTATCCTTTTTAATATCGCGAATATGTTCATTGATTCGCGTCTTCAACTTTCGTGTAGTGCAACCTATGTAGTTCAAATTACACTCTCTGCAATGAATCGTATAAACTACATTAATAGTGTTGCAGTTAATAAAATTGTAAATTTTGTACTCTCTATTGCCATCGCTGTCAGAAAAGGTTTTTCTCTTATCCACTAAGTGACAAACAGTACATCTAGGATTACCGCAGCGGAAAAAACCCTGAAATTTCATCCACTGCGGTTTTTCCTTTTTGGAGGAAAAGGTACTAGGTGCTATTAGATCTCCCAAGTTTTTACTTCTTTTTGCAACACATTTAATTCCTTCCTTTAATATCTCATCAACAGTGTCATCCTGTCTTAAAACAGGCAAAAATTTGAAAAATATTTTTTTAATTTCATAAAAATTTCTGCTATATGCAGTAGAGAAAACCATTCCCTTATTGATATTCCCTTTTTTCTTTGTACATTTATCCTTAAGTAATACTTCCCTATTGATTGTTTCTATTTTGGTACATGCCTCATCTAATGATGACTGTTTATAACCTCTTTGATGCAGCCTATTTTTGATATCCATTTTAGCTGCATCAAAAAAGACATTGTCTGAACAGGATCTTTTTGCCCGTATTAGTTCCCCTACAGGGATAGCTTTAATAGTGTGTTTGGGATGACCACTATTTGCATGTAGTATGGTGTTACCTGCTGTCGTTTTTCTGTATAGTTTGGTCTCTATTCCTTTGGTGCAATTACCCCTCAGGGTTAAATCTAGAAATGGTACTTCTACATCGCTATGTGTCACAGTGAACTGTAAATTCACAGAATTATTATTGATATAATTTTCAAACTGACCAATTTGTTCATGTACACTATTTTGTTCCGGACCTTTGTTCCAAATGATTATTATATCATCAATGTATCTCGCATACCACACCATGCGGCCAGCAAAAGGATTATTATGATTGAATATAAAAGAATCCTCCCACCAACTCATAAAGAGGTTGGCTATAACCGGAGAAAATTTAGACCCCATCGGGGCTCCAGAAATTTGTAAGAAAAATTGTTGATCAAAGGAGAAAAAATTATGTGTTAATAAAAATTCCGTGGATAACAAAATAAACTCCTTTAATTCATTACTATAATTGCTGAAATTCTGTAAATGAAAACGTACTGCTTCTATGGCCGCATGGTGTGGTATGCAAGAATTAAATTCAAAGAATTAAATTTAAATACTTTCTCATTTTTTGGTATTGAAAAAGTCATAAACAAAAAGAAAGGAACAATTAACCCGGATAAAGTGTTTAAAAGGGAAGCATTTTGGATATTAAACTTAAACACAAGATTCCCGAAAGGAATGAATTATAAAACAGACCTTTTATACATTTATTAGTTGCAGTGAATATTGTTCATCAAAAAATGGATATTAATTCCAACATAATTCCACTTTGTCAATAATATATGATGTACTGTTATTAATTATAATATGTTACTGCTTGCATTACCATATACCAATAATTTGTGTTTTATTTCTATGTTGCTGTCAGAAGGTTTATTCTTATTCTTACTTTTATTTTTACTTTTGCTTCTGTAATAATGATGTTTAGATCTCACATTTTTGTTATTGAGTGGAGCATATAATATAATACATAAATGTTTGTTTCTATATATCATTTAATATATTATGCATATATATAACAACCAAGACAAGTTCCTGCAGGAGGGACAGGTTTTGGTAATTGAAATAATAGACTGCCATGGGTTGATTGCACATGTGTTTTTAATTCACTTATTTTCACTAAACCTTTTTAGGGCTCATGTCCACGGGCAAAATGACATTTAAAATCCGCAGCGGATCTCCCGCGCGCGGATCCGCACCCCATAGGGATGCATTGACCACCCGCGGGTACATAAATACCCGCGGATCGTCAATAAAAGTGATTTTAAAAAAAATGGAGCATGAAAAAATCTGGACCATGCTCCATTTTCATGCGGGTCTCCCGCGGGGACGGCTCCCGCGGGCTTCTATTGAAGCCTATGGAAGCCGTCCGGATCCGCGGGAGACCTAAAATAGGAATTTAAAGCATTTACTCACCCGCAGCGGGCCGCGAAGCTCTGCTCTTCCTCACGGCTGCATCTCCCTTGCTTCGGCTCGGCGGATGTGCCCGGCGCATGCGCGCGGCACGTCGACGACGTGCGGCCGATGTGCCGCCGGCGTCAGGAATTCATCCGCCGGCCGAAAATGAAGATCCGGCCGTGAGGAACAGCTGATCTTCGCCGTCCGCTACGGAAAGGTAAATGCTTTTAAATTGCTATTTTCAGCGCTCATGTCCGCGGGGCAGGAGGGACCTGCTGCAGATTCTACATGTAGAATCTGCAGCGGATCTGATTTTCCCCGTGGACATGAGGCCTTAAGGTTTGCACAATGGCTTTGTTAGTCAGAGGTGAACAAGGTTTCATAACCGAAACGCGTTCTCTGTATTATTCAAGCACCAAAAAGAAAATAAAAAGCAAGTTTTTTCCACAATAAGCTGTGTTCCTGCAATTGGATTGTCTTGCGTTTATTCAGAGCCAGAAGTAGCCGGATGGCAACAGCTTGTGAGTATACTTGCTTGCGGAACTGAGGCTTGCAGCACATGAAGATAAGGTGGGACTTTTGTTTTTTGTTTCCTGGGGATTTCAAATCCCCTGCTGCTGAATACTACTCAGAGCAGTTCAGGAGACCTGCCGGCCGGCTGCGACTGAACTCCGTCTGCGGGGACAAGGTGAGTATATATTTTTTTTTTACTTTTTACACATTTTTGGATGATTTTCAGGGAACGGCTTATATTTTTAAGCCCTTCCCGAAAATTCATCCTGCGCTCGCCGGCAGCCCATTGCTTTCAATGGAGCCGGCTATATTGCCGGCTTCATTGAATTCAATGGGCGAACATCATTCTTCTCATTGTTACAGCTGTGGCAGAGGAGAATGATCTTTGTAGTATATGTTCTCAATGGGGTCGGCGCTGCTGCTGCCGCCGGCCCCATTGAGTGCATATACAGAACACAAGGAATCGCAGATCGCAGATAGGCGCGATCTGCGATTTCTGTTCTATAATTTATCGGACAAGCGCATAAAAAGTGTCCGATACCATTGGAAAGCAATGGTTCTATAAAATCGCCAGACGCATGCGCAAATCGCGTGAAAAATCGCCCGTGTGACCGAGGCCTAAAACTGAAGTCTATTGGAGTAAAATGAGCCAGATTAATATGGAGGCTCTTACTATGAGCAGGCATAGATTTGTGCTTTTGTACCATTTCCTGGCTTAAAACAAAATCAAGTTATTAGACCACTCTTAACCACACCTTCTACTGATAAACCCCACCCTTTGCTTACCACTTTTTAATAGCGAAAAAAGAGAAAATAGTCACAAATTCTATTACAAAAAATGTTGTGCACCAAATATTGTGATTTTATGCCAAAATACTGGCACATAGCCTTGATAAAGTCCTCAAGTCTTTAAGAGAAAGGAAGATGGCAGAGAAGATATAAATAATGTCAATAATGAAGTTGGTCATACTTACTGGATTAAAATCAGCAAACCTTCTACTTTTGGTGGGATTGGCTGATGTTATAATGTATATAGGGCAATCTCATTAGTCCCCTATCACCTGCCATCAAGGAAAAAAAAATTCCTGCATGTTGGATCTTAACATGCCTGATCCCATTTCACTATGGCAGATAAATCTTTGCTGATTAAGACACTGCTATTAGCGGAAACATAAAAGCAATGTGTTTTTCTGTTATACAGCGTGTACACATATACACAGTATCCTTCAGCAGTTTAGAAACACCACTTAAAAATGTAATATTGGGAACAAATATTAAAAATAAATAGATAATTTGGGATGTTTATTAAGCTACAAAACAACAGCTCAATCTTCTAAATCACTCTGGGAGTCTAGAAATAACTTCATGTTGCGGACTCCTCAAAGTCCTCACCCTTTTCTGGTTTCACAACCCTGCATACTCTAAGAATGTGCACCATCAATTTTTAGTTTTTCTGGGGTTGGGATACCTTTCCATTTTTGGTGAAAAAGGATGTGAAAAGAACTGGTATGGAGGCGCAACCCTCTAAGCTACTAGAAGATGTCGATCAAAGTCCAATGTGTGATGGTGAAAGCACTTCTTTTTTATTATTTTTTCACAAATTAAAAACCAGCAATAGAATACGCGTTTCGGGGAAGAACCCCTTCGTCAGTTCGGCTGGATAGGACAACAGGATGCCTCGGGGTGACACGACTCCAAAGATGTATTGGATGTGTCGGAGGTCCAACAGGATGCCTGGGGGTGACACGACTCCAAAGATGTATTGGATGTGTCGGAGGTCCTGTGTGCAGGAGGGCAGGGGAGAAAAAAAGTGCTTTGCACCTCCATACCATTTCTTTTCACATCCTTTTTCGCTACACTCACACCCACACTGGTAGAGCGTCATCTGGTTGGCAGCACCTCCACCATTCAAAATACTCAATCATTGAAAGCTCTTTGTACTCCATAAATATTCCACCACCCTCACTGGGTCTTGCTCCACCCTCCTTTTTCATTTCTTTTACTTTCCATTTTTGGTGGAACCTCCCAGAAATGTTTCTAACTAGTGATTTGCTGTTTAAAGCATGGGATGTTTCTAAATTTGTAGAGAGCACTATATACATATTTTTTCTATTCTTTTATTTCTTTATTCTGCTGAACAATGGAAACACCATTTAATGTATTTGCACCACTATTAAATACATAGCACTGGCTTAAGGCAATATTCAGTATTTTAATGAATCTCAGATTAAACTGTTTCTAAAAGAGATGTTGCTGTAGCTGGATTAACATAGGAACATATCTGGCTCCTGGGATGCAGACTCCAATCCATACAAGTTATTCATGAACAATATCTTCTATTCAGATGACAGGAACAATAAAATACTCTAGACTCATTAAGATAATTTGCTTCAAGCACATATTGGGCAAAATCTATTTTTGTTCCCAGTCTTCTGATGTTAACATAGCCTAATGAAAATATAAAGGATTGTTCAAAAAGAAGCAGCCAGTTTGTGGATTTAATTATACACAAACTACAAAAGACAGTCCGCACATCATGGAAAAGAGGAAGGTTCAAAGTTTTTTAGAACATACCAGTGAGTTCTATTTTTTACCACACTGCAGCGCTGTTTCTTGTTGTTTAGAGTTTATAGGAAAATGGCGACACCGCAGGAGAAATCGTTTTGTGTGCTTGAGAGGGAATCCATTGTTCAAATGCATCTTGAATTCTGATGTTGATTCTAAAAACAGCTGCCTCGTCACACAGAAAATTATTGAACTTAGTTGCATACTCAAACAGAAAAGCACTGGTCGTCCATGCACGCCTCCTGAAAATGTGGAGCGTATAAAAGGCGTTCTTTAAATGAAAAATGAAACTTACTTGCACTCTTCTCAGTCATGTGCGGATTGTGTACCTGTCTCTTTTAGTTTGCAATAAAATCCTCAAATCTGCTCCCTCTTTTTGAGTAACACTATATATATTATAAAGAGAAAAGTTGTCTTAGGGCTCAGTCACAGCGGCGCATCGGCGCCTGTGTGACTCCCCCTCTCCCCTTATAGTCTTATTTTCCTTTAAAGCACTTAGGCCAGGCAGATCTTCAATCTCAAGGCCTAGTTCATTTGCTTTAGCCCTGTCTTTCACTCCATAAAATTTCTTCCATCTGATTTATACATTATTACTAGAGATGAGCGAACGTACTCGTCCGAGCTTGATATTCGTGCGAATATTAGGGTGTTCGGGATGCTCGTTACTCGTAACGAGTACCACGCGGTGTTCCGGTTACTTTCAGTTTCCTCTCTGAGACGTTAGCGCGCTTTTCTGGCCAATTGAAAGACAGGGAAGGCATTACAACTTCCCCCTGTGACGTTCAAGCCCTATACCACCCCCCTGCTGTGAGTGGCTAGGGAGATCTGATGTCACCCGAGTATAAAAATCGGACCCTCCCGCGGCTCGCCACACATGCCTTGTGACTTAGCTGAGGGAAAGTACTATCGTGCTGGAGCTGCTGTAGGGAGAGCGTTAGGAGTTAGTGTAGGCTTCAAGAACCCCAACGGCCCTTCTTAGGGCCACATCTACTAGTGTGCAGTACTGTGTTAGCACAGTATTTTTTTTTTTCTTTCCAAAATTGGATCTGCAGAGCATTGCGCCCTGCAATAGGGACAGAAGTGGGGGTTAGGCAGGGAGAGTGTTAGGAGTTAGTGTAGGCTTCAAGAACCCCAACGGTCCTTTCTAGGGCCACATCTATCCGTGTGCAGTACTGTCCAGGCTGCTGTTAGCAGTGTTGCATTTTTTTTTTTTTTTCTCAAAACCGGCTGTGCAGAGCATTGCACCCGGCATTAATACTACAGGGATAGAATTGTGTAGGCAGGGCCAGAAGACATACATTATTCATTGAATAGACGCAGTGTGGGTGTTCCTTGTAAAAAGCAGGGAAAAAATTCTATTTGCCCTGCCTGTGTCAGTCCTAAGGGCTCTGGGTACGTGTGTGCTGCGTGGAGAACGTAAAAAAATCAGACGCAACCAGCTACGGTTGAGTGCAGCCTTGCGTCAATTTCTTTCCTGCCTGGGAAATCAAATCACTGGTAATACAGCATGCTGAGGGGTAGGGGTAGGCCTAGAGGATGTGGACGCGGCCGAGGACGCGGAGGGCCAAGTGAGGGTGTGGGCACAGGCCCAGCCAGTGCGGTGGCCAGGGGTAGAGGCAGGGCCAGACCGAATAATCCACCAACTGTTTCCCAAAGCGCCCCCTCGCGCCATGCCACCCTGCACAGGTCAAGGTGCTCTACGGTGTGGCAGTTTTTCACAGAGACGCCTGACGACCGACGAACAGTGGTGTGCAACCTTTGTCGCGCCAAGATCAGCTGGGGAGGCACCACCAACAGCATGCGCAGGCATATGATGGCCAAGCACCCCACAAGGTG
This sequence comes from Eleutherodactylus coqui, assembly GCF_035609145.1. NCBI lineage: Eukaryota > Metazoa > Chordata > Amphibia > Anura > Eleutherodactylidae > Eleutherodactylus > Eleutherodactylus coqui. Next base: position 404,640,528 of record NC_089837.1, read on the forward strand.
GGACGATGCCCGTTCACCGCCTCCGGTTTGCACCACTGCCTCTCCCCCTGTGCCCCAACCTGCCACTGAGATCCAACCACCCTCTGAGGACACAGGCACTACCGTCTCCTGGCCTGCACCCACACCCTCACCTCCGCTGTCCACGGCCCCATCCAGCAATGTCTCTCAGCGCAGCATCCAGACGTCGCTAGTGCCACAGTTTGAGCGCAAGCGCAAGTACGACGCCACGCACCCGCACGCTCAAGCGTTAAACGTGCACATTGTAAAATTGATCAGCCTAGAGATGCTGCCGTATAGGCTTGTGGAAACGGAGGCTTTCAAAAGCATGATGGCGGCGGCTGCCCCGCGCTACTCGGTTCCCAGTCGCCACTACTTCTCCCGATGTGCTGTCCCAGCCCTGCACGACCACGTCTCCCGCAACATTGTACGCGCCCTCACCAACGCGGTTACTCCCAAGGTCCACTTAACAACGGACACGTGGACAAGCACAGGCGGGCAGGGCCACTATATCTCCCTGACGGCACATTGGGTGAATTTAGTGGAGGCTGGGACCGAGTCAGAGCCTGGGACCGCTCACGTCCTACCCACCCCCAGAATTGCGGGCCCCAGCTCGGTGGTGGTATCTGCGGTGGTGTATGCTTCCTCCACTAAAGCACCTTCCTCCTCCTCCTCCAACGCAACCTCTGTCTCGCAATCAAGATGTGTCAGCAGCACGTCGCCAGCAGTCGGTGTCACGCGGCGTGGCAGCACAGTGGTGGGCAAGCATTAGCAGGCCGTGCTGAAACTACTCAGCTTAGGAGAGAAGAGGCACACGGCCCACGAACTGCTGCAGGGTCTGACAGAGCAGACCGACCACTGGCTTGCGCCGCTGAGCCTCCAACCGGGCATGGTCGTGTGTGACAACGGCCGTAACCTGGTGGCGGCTCTGCAGCTCGGCAGCCTCACGCACGTGCCATGCCTGGCCCATGTCTTTAATTTGGTGGTTCAGCGCTTTCTGAAAAGCTACCCCCACTTGTCATACCTGCTCGGAAAGGTGCGCCAGCTCTGCGCACATTTCCGCAAATCCCACACGAACGCTGCCACCCTGCGGACACTGCAACATAGGATTAATCTGCCAGTGCACCGACTGCTGTGCGACGTGCCCACACAGTGGAACTCTACGCTCCACATGTTGGCCAGACTCTATGAGCAGCGTAGAGCTATAGTGGAATACCAACTCCAACTTGCGCGGCGCAGTGGGAGTCAGCCTCCTCAATTATTTACAGAAGAGTGGCCCTGGTTGGCAGCCATCTGCCAGGTCCTTGGAAAATTTGAGGAGTCTACCCAGGTAGTGAGCGGCGATGCTGCAATCATTAGCGTCACCATTCCTCTGCTATGCATCTTGAGAAGTTCCCTGCAAAGCATAAAGGCAGACGCTTTGCGCTCGGAAACAGAGCCGGGGGAAGACAGTATGTCGCTGGATAGTCAGAGCACCCGCCTGTCTATATCTCAGCGCGTTGAGGAGGAGGAGGAGGAGCATGAGGAGGATGAGGAGGAGGGGGAAGAGACAGCTTGGCCCACTGGTGAGGGTACACATGCTGCTGGGCTGTCATCCTTTCAGCGTGTATGGCCTGAGGAGGAGGAAGAGGAGGAGGAGGAGGATCCTGAAAGTGATCTTCCTAGTGAAGACAGCCATGTGTTGCGTACAGGTACCCTGGCACACATGGCTGACTTCATGTTAGGATGCCTTTCTCGTGACCCTCGCGTTACACGCATTCTGGCCACTACGGATTACTGGGTGTACACACTGCTCGATCCACGGTATAAGGAGAGCCTTTGCACTCTCATTCCCGAAGAGGAAAGGGGTTCGAGAATGATGCTATACCACAGGGCGCTGGTGGACAAACTGATGGTAAACTTCCCATCCGACAGCGCTAGTGGCAGAAGGCGCTGTTCCGAGGGCCAGGTAGCAGGGGAGGCGGAGAGATCAGGCAGCATGTACAGCGCAGGCAGGGGAACATTCTCCAAGGCCTTTGCCAGCTTTATGGCTCCCCAGCAAGACTGTGTCACCGCTCCCCAGTCAAGGCTGAGTTGGCGGGAGCACTGTAAAAGGATGGTGAGGGAGTACGTAGCCGATCGCACGACCGTCCTCCGTGACGCCTCTGCCCCCTACAACTACTGGGTGTCGAAGCTGGACACGTGGCCTGAACTCGCGCTGTATGCCCTGGAGGTGCTTGCTTGTCCTGCGGCTAGCGTGTTGTCAGAGAGTGTGTTTAGTGTGGCTGGGGGAATCATCACGGATAAGCGTACCCACCTGTCAACCGACAGTGCCGACAGGCTTACACTCATCAAGATGAACAAAGCCTGGATTTCCCCAGACTTCTCTTCTCCACTAGTGGACAGCAGCGATACGTAAGCAATATGTAGGCTGCACCCGCGGATGGAAGCTACGTTCTCTCTCACCATCCAAAACGGGGACATTTCTGCTTCATCAATCTGTGTCTAATATTCCTCCTCCTCCTGCTCCTCCTCCTGAAACCTCACGTAATCACGTTGAACGGGCAATTTTTCTTAGGGCCACAAGGCTCACTCATATAATTTTTCTAAACAATTTTTATATGTTTCAATGCTCCTAAAAGCGTTGAAACTTTAACTTGAACCAATTTTTCGTTAAACTGGGCTGCCTCCAGGCCTAGTTACCACTTAAGCCACATTAACCAAAGCGATTAATGGGTTTCACCTGCCCTCTTGGTTGGCCATGGCCAATTTTTTGGATGTACATTAGTACTGTTGATACAGCAATTTTTGTGGGCCCTCGCCTACAGTGTAATCAAATGAATTTTTAGCCTACCTGCATTACAGCTGACGTTACATCCGCTGTGTTGGGCAATGCAATGGGATATTTTTGTGTATCGCCGGTGGGTTCCAGGGAGCCACCCATGTTGTAGGTGCACACGGAGTTTAACCTACATCTGTCCACTTGTAAAGAACCCCAGTCTGACTGGGGCATGCAGTGTGGGCCGAAGCCCACCTGTATTAAGCACGACATTACTACCTCAGCTGTGTTGAGCAATGCAATGGGATATATTTATGTACCGCCGGTGGCTTCCTGGCACCCACCCATGCTGTGGGTCCACAGGGAATTATAAATGCATCTGTTTCCACTTGTAAAGAACCCCAGTCTGACTGGGGCATGCAGTGTGGGCCGAAGCCCACCTGCATTAAACATGACATTACTACCTCAGCTGTGATGGGCACTGCAATGGGATATTTTTATGTACCGCCGGTGGGTTCCAGGGAGCCACCCATGCTGTCGGTCCACAGGGACTTCACAATAGGGAGTTGTACCTGCCTGTGTCTATGAATTAAAAACCGCGGTCTGACTGGGGCATGCAGACACCTTGACAGAATGAATAGTGTGTGGCACATAGGTTCCCCATTGCTATGCCCACGTGTGCAGCTCCTGATGGCGGTGGCACAGGATTATATTTCTCATTGCTTCTGTACAGCATTGTGGGCTATCGCCCCGCCCCTTTTAAAGAGGGTCGCTGCCTAGCCGTGCCAACCCTCTGCAGTGTGTGCCTGCGGTTCCTCCTCATGGCAGACGCACTTCTAAATAGACATGAGTGTGGCGTGGCATGGGGGCAGCTGAAGGCTGCGCAGGGACACTTTGGTGTGCGCTGTGGGGGGGGAGGGGGGGGGGCGGTTGGGCAGCATGTAAGCCAGGAGAAGTGGCAGTGGAGTGTCATGCAGGCAGTGATTGTGCTTTGTTGGAGGTAGTGTGGTGCTTAGCTAAGGTATGCATTGCTAATGAGGGCTTTTCAGAAGTAAAAGTTTTTGGGAGGGGGGGGGGGGGCCCCACTCTTGCCGCTATTGTGGCTTAATAGTGGGACCTGTGAACTTGAGATGCAGCCCAACATGTAGCCCCTCGCCTGCCCTATCCGTTGCTGTGTCGTTCCCATCACTTTCTTGAATTGCCCAGATTTTCACACATGAAAACCTTAGCGAGCATCGGCGAAATACAAAAATGCTCGGGTCGCCCATTGACTTCAATGGGGTTCGTTACTCGAAACGAACCCTCGAGCATCGCGATAATTTCGTCCCGAGTAACGAGCACCCGAGCATTTTGGTGCTCGCTCATCTCTAATTATTACTTGATCTATTGTCATCTGTGATATCGCTACTCATATTATGACTCATTATAGGTGATCCAGCAAGCATATGTGTGGATATCCTCCTGGAATAGCCCTCTATACCAGCGTAATGGCAACTTGTTCCAACATTTGGGCCATAATGAGGGGGTAAAATAAACTATTTACGAATCAACACCTGGCTGCACAACATCCAGGATGTTTTATGTAGGCTCAAATAGTGGTGTTCTAAGATGGCGTAATGGAGGGTGTATGTGGTTTGGTGGGGTATCTGACATTGCTTGGCAACCATAATCTCCGCCCATTAGGTGGGGAATTTGTGTTCATTTCCTATGATGTTTTTTGGTTGGGATGCCTTCTCCCCGTCCGGAATGGACCAGGCATTAAATCAATTGATAATTATGATGTTTTGGGATTGGGATTCTATCTCCCTTCCTGAATGGACCAGGCATTAAACTAAGTGATAATTTTTATCAGATTTACGTCCATTGCTTACCATTTAATTCCGCTTAGGTGCAGTATACATTATTAGGTGGGGAATGTGTGTACACCGTGGGATGACGTAGGTGCGCCGCAGACGTGCTTACGTAATCACGCTACCCGGAAGAGTGAAACCGCAGTCCAACTGTGTAGGGAATAGGATGGAGTCAGGAAACGTCATGACGCTGGACACGTGACCTGACGCGTTGCCGTTGCCTGGCAACAGGAGCCGCGGCCTCCGAAACGAAGGGCCCCTGATGGTGCCCCAGAACAATCAGCTGCAGGCTAAACCAAGAGGTGCACTCAGGGCACTTGCCCAGATACCGGTGGGGCACCAGATTGGTCTGATATATTAAATTATGGCACTGTGTGGACTGGTCAGCCAGGTCCAGCCCCCATTTAAAGGAGGATCTATACTGCCCTAAATCAGATTGGGTGACTGAGTACTTACCCTCAGTAAGTGGGTGGGAGCCCTGACACTATAAATACCTGACTTAGACACCGAGCCAGTCATTAGCCGCCAGCCTACCATAAGGGCTGGTGCTGCTGCCATTTTTTTTTTGTTCCTGTTTGGGATTTGGGTGGGGTGTGAGTGCTGCATTACTCTAGCTTCAGCTTGATAGGATCCACTATCCCTCACCCCTTTCTAGTATAGACGTTAATACCATATTGATCTATACAACAATGGGGCTTTTTTCAGCAGCTTCTAACTACTGCTGTCTCTATTGGGTTCCTGATGAAACTATCTAATGATAGTAGAAACGCGTCGAACCTTGAATTAGAACCTTGTATTATGAGAGAACTCTTAATCCTGAGATAATCTCGACTTTTGAGAATAGGATCTGAACTTAAAAATTTGCTTGAGAATTTTAATGTTCTATACTGAGATATTGCATCCAGAATATAGATATTTATAATGACCTTGATCCGTTTACACATACTGGATCACAGGAACAATACGATATGAGATTGAGGACCTAGTGGCAATGTGTCAGTTTATAGTTAGCTGACACCCTATCTTATCAGAATCCAGAAGTCACATATCTGGATTGTGACATTATAAGGTCCCTTTGTTGCTTTAGGGGTTAGATGTTTAGTCCCCTCTACCCGCACTCCGTAGCATTCACGGAGTACTGGAAATGATTGTTTTTTTGGACTTTTTTCCGTGTGTATATGTCAGACTTCAATTAAAGTCTTTTTAGATTTAAATTAAATAAACGTTATGTTATCTTACCTTAACAACAAAATCCATTGCAAAGCAGTTAAAAGAGTAAACAAGTAGTGACACAGAAAGTTATCATAATAGTTAAATCTCAAGTTAAACTCTGTTAAAAATCTGTAGTCTTATATTTAAGAAGCAAAATCTCCATGTTGTTTGTTTGCATCATATACAAATCCACAGTTCTGGTCTGATTTAAGTGAAATTTTGCATGAGAGTTTCCATTACCAGGTGACAAATACTGGGGTAATTAAAAATCTAAACTTACTGACTTCCCCTGTAATGTTTGTTGCGGATAGCAATGAATCACAGCCTAGCTTTCATTTCTTACACAGCTGAGGTAAAATGAAAGCAGCGCTGTGATTGGTTGCTATTTGCTATACTGCTGAGATAAAATAAAAGCTGTGCTGTGATTGGTTGCTATTTCCTACATTATTGAGGTTATGAGTTTGGTACTGGGCTCATATTTGTGGCACACTTTGCATATTCCAGGACTACTTTTCATAAATTCGCCCTGACAACGTAAGAGTATATCACCTGGTCCATGATAAAACAAGCAGCAACCAAAGCAGGTGAGAAACAACCCACACTTCCCAGGATGAGGACAAAATATGTGAGGTGGACTGGTCCTAGAGTTGAGTCTAGGAGAAAAAAATAACTTCATAAGGGCTCAGTCACACGGGCGCATCGGCACCCATACACAGGCGCCGATGCGCCCGTGTGACTGAGCCCTTCCTGCAGGAAGAAGACGGCCATACCTCAAGAGTTCTGAACACTACATTTCTGGTCTTGTCATCTTTTGCTAGTCTGTTTGTGTCATACAGCTCAGCTTTCATTTGGTATACTGCTGAGGTAAAATGAAAGCTGCGCTGTAATTGGTAGCTTTTTGTTATACTGCTGAGCAGAGGTGTATTGAAGCTCCTGGGTCTTATTGCAAAACCTGTAACAGGGCCCCAACTATAATGCTTTATTCATAGTACTGGCCTCCCCATATGGAGAAGAGAGGCCTTATGGGCCCCTTAAGGCTCTTGGGCCCTGGTGCAACCGCATCCCCTGCTTCCCCTATAGTTACGCCAGTGCTGCTGAGGTAAAATAAAAGCTGCCCTGTGATTGGATGCTATGGGCAACACAGAATTTCTTTAAAATCTCAATCCATGTTAATGTGTCTTTAGTTCAAGTTGTAAGACAAAATCTGTCTCTGTGTCGTACAGCTCAGCTTTCATTTATTACACAGCTGAGGTAAAATAAAAGCTGCGCTGTGATTGGTTGGTATTTCTTACACAGCTGAGGTAAAATAAAAGCTGTGCTGTGATTTGTTGGTATTTGTTATATTGCTGAGGTAAAATAAAAGCTACACTGTGATTGGTTGCTATTGGCAATACAGATTTTCTTTAAAATCTCAATCCATGTAAATGTGTCTCTCAATCAAGTTTTAATCCCGGGCAATGCCGTAGCTTAATCGCATACGTGGGCCAATGATGTCTGCCCGTTTGTGTAGGCGTAGTTTATGATGTGCACCCCCTTCCCCTCTGCCTCGCCGCATGGTGCCGGAGCCGTGGTGCGCCTGTGCATCACCAAATAAATCTGTCTTGTTGTGCTCCCTAGAGAAGTCTATAAATTTTCGGGATAAAACGTAGCCTATGTCCTTCCTCAAGATGCCAAATATCATCAAAATCGCTTCAACGGTTCAGCCGTGAAAAGGTAACAAAAAGACAGACAGACAGAGCTACTTTCGCATTTAATATATTAGTATGGATATCTATCTATCTATCTATCTATGCATACATATATATCTATATAGATATTTGTATATTTTTATCTATATATAGAGATAGATATAAATATATATCCATATATAGCTATATATGCCCACATTTAGTAAGTTATTTAACTTAGAAAATATCTATAAAATACTTTTCATTGTAACACCCTGAAGGATCTTTGTCTTTTAATATAAGTTTAAGTCTCAACATAAAAGTATTTCAAAAGTGAATATTACCATGGTAAAATCCAGAGGGACTGCTAAACTTGAAAGTATTTTTTCTACTTAGACAGCATTTTGTGCAAATGTATCCGTACTGCAGTTTTGTAAGAGGAATATATTAATAGCATTTCATATTCTCTTGTTTTGTAATTATTTAAGTCATTTTCTGAAAATTATTTAATTATTTTAATTCGTTTGTAACATTTTACATCAATCTCAATTTTCAGTAGTTTTTTTTAGCATGACCAGTGCGACTTCATAAATCTTCCTCTCAGAGAACATTGTTAAAATGGCTTTAGATTCTTCTAGGGTTTGACTTGAAGGGACAATCTTGTTAATGGCTGGGAGTCATCCAATACATAAAGCAAATTTTGACAGTGATTAAGTCTCTCGGTCGACATACAAAGACGTTATATGTTTGCATCCTATGAAAAACAAAAATTTCATCTCTCTTTTCCCTCATTGTGTAACCTCTGCAACCCATAGAATGTTCAAATTTATGGCTTTCCTTCTTCTCAGTCATTAAAGGGGTTGTCCCGCGGCAGCAAGTGGGTCTATACACTTCTGTATGGCCATATTAATGCACTTTGTAATGTACATTGTGCATTAATTATGAGCCATACAGAAGTTATAAAAAGTTTTTTACTTACCTGCTCCGTTGCTAGCGTCCTCGTTCTCATGGAGCCGACTACTTTTCGCCCTCCGATGGCCAAATTAGCCGCACTTGCGCAGTCCGGGTCTTCTGCTCTCTTCAATGGAGCCGCTCGTGCAGAATGCCGGCTCCGTGTAGCTCCGCCCCGTCACGTGCCGATTCCAGCCAATCAGGAGGCTGGAATCGGCAATGGACCGCACAGAAGAGCTGCGGTCCACGGAGGAAGAGGATCCCGGCGGCCATCTTCACCGGTAAGTATAGAAGTCACCGGAGCGCGGGGATTAAGGTAAGCGCTCCGGTAAGCTTTCTTTAGGTCCCTGCATCGGGGTTGTCTCGCGCCGAACGGGGGGGGGGTTGAAAAAAAAAAAACCCGTTTCGGCGCGGGACAACCCCTTTAATGTAAAACAAAGTCACTTAATATACTTTCACCAATAAAAATGTTTGATTGGAATAATTTTATTCAGGCATGTGATATAATGCTTTGGCTTTGAGAATCCAGGATTTTTTTTGTTACGTTCTACTATGTTCTATTGAAATTGGATATTTAATACAAATTGATCTTTGAGTGCCATCAAATTTTACAGTCTTGTAAAGAGATTATCATAATTCCTTATCTCCAGTGGGACACACAATCTAATTTCCTAATCTTGAACACACTGGCCTATTTCATAGGAAGCCAATTAACCTACCAGTGTCACATTAGCAGAGATGGCCAACCATAGAGCAGCATGCAATGTCTTAAACTATATTTGCACTACTAATGCAAAGTGTACATTGGGTAGTCAGAGGAGTGCTGTTGTCATCTTGAAAGACAAAAAATGGCCCTGAGAACTGGCACACTCATAGCAGAATGGCTGAAGAGGATACCAGCAGGTATTATTACTCTACACCCAGGGTTATTTCAAATTGTGTCCTTGGACCGAATGAAGGTCATTAAGGTTTTTCTGTCGACTAACAAGGTACATTTCACATTGTGCTCTGCAACTGACAACAAAAGTCACATCTTTATGTCATCTTACCCAGAACTGTATACTGTATTGCTTTAATTGGAACTGAAAGATTCATAAATGTTTGAGCTCCAGAGTAGTATGAAACTATTATGAGGCATACTATATGATACATTTTGGTACCATGTGGTAACAAGATATTTATACAGTTTAAATTCTTTTGCAAAGGTCTAATTATCTTAAATAAGTTCTTCTTGGGAAATGAAATATAATGCACACACCAAAATCATTTTATATGCTAGATTAACCCCTTTATGTCCACAATCTGTTTATAGCAGTAATAGCTGTTAATTCACCATGCAGCTAGGATATACTATATATGTAAGTCCTCGACTTTGGTAGCACATGTCATTGTATAGAGCACTGCTAGAAATATAGAAATTGGACCCGCACTTTGTCAATTCAGCCCTAATGAAGTGACAGGGAGTTGTAATGATCAGCTCTCAGCAATGAAAAGTGATAAACATAGCAGTCAAAGTGAGCAAAATTACCAGCAAGTGACAGGAGATACCAAAAAATAAATATGTGGACGGTAGCTCCCCGGTATTTCAGTGATGATAAGTTAATCAGAGTACAGATATTTGGTATTGTTATAAACAGGAGTGTGAAATTGTTTTTAAAAATCAGACTGGATTTTTTTGAAATGTATTACACTGAATTAGAAAAAGAAAAAAATGAAGACAATTTGAATTTGATACTATTTCTGCCCATTTTTTTCTATATAAAACAAAATGAAAATCTATTTAAATAATAATAATACAAATAATAATAAAAAAATTATATTATTATATATTATCCCTTAGAAATTACTGTTTTGAAAATATGAAATATTGATGTAGGCATCAAAAGCCTTGGTAACGAATAGAGATGAGCGAGCATACTTGCTAAGGCAAACTACTCGAGCGAGTAGTGCCTTATGCAAGTATCTGCCTGCTCGTCTCTAAAGATATGGGTGCCGGCGGGGAGTGGGGAGCGGCGAGGGAGAGCAGCACAAAGGTGTAGATTGTCGGCACAAATGTCATTAGTACATGACAAATACCATTGTCAATACTTAATGTTTTGTTTTGCAAAAGCAAATTGTTATAATTAACGCTGAGCCAATCAGGGGGCAGGTCTGACTCACACCCCCTTCACACCCACTGCAGGCCGGCCGCGCGGAACTCCGGCTGCCGGGACAAGGTAAGTATATATATATATTTTTTATTTTAACACTTTTCTGGATGAATTGCAGGGAAGGGCTTATATATTTAAGCCCTTCCCGACAATTCATCCCACACTCACCCACAGCGCATTGCTTTCAATGGAGCGGGCTGTATTGCCGACTCCATTAAATGCAATGCGCTGGACAGCTCTGGCCCGTTTCTAATGAAACGCGACTAGGAGCAGATTTTCGGGCGATTTTCGGGCACCGGTCACGCGATTTGCGGATGCGCATCCGTCATGCGATCCGCAAATCGCGCGAAAAAACGCCCGTCTGACTAAGGCCTCATCGTGCTAATTAGGGATGAGTGAGTATACTCGCTAAGGCACTACTCGCTCGAGTAATGTGCCTTAGCCGAGTATCTCCCCGCTCGTCCATAAAGATTCGGGTGCCGCCGCAGCTGACAGGTGAGTTGCGGCGGGGAGCAGGGGAGAGCGGGCAGGAGAGAGGGAGAGAGATCTCCCCTCCGTTCCTCCCCGCTCTTCCCCGCAGCTCCCTGCCCCGCGGCGTCCCCGAATCTTCAGGGACGAGCAGGGAGATACTCGTCTAAGGCACATTACTCGAGCGAGTAATGCCTTAGCGAGTATACTCGCTCATCCCTAGTGCTAATAATTAACTAATATGATAGAATGGTCTATAAAAAAATCATTACTTCCTTTACAAAGCATTCATATAATACTATGGCTCTTCCTTTTTGTCAAGTCTATAATAGTAGTACAGTTTTACTACTTTTAAATTTCTTTTTCTACTTTTTCTGCGATGTTGTATTGTGGTTTCATCTTTTTCCCTTTTTTCTTCTCCTATTATTCTCAACTTTATTATTAATAAGATGACAGTTACAGCATTCAGTTTTCTAAGAATGTGATAAACAGAGGCAACAATTCTTTCTTGAAATGAATAATGAAAATACAAAGCAATGTCTAGAAAATGAAAAAATGCTGAACTGAACTTTTATGCGTGTTGTAAAACATGAGTTATAGTTATACATGAAACGTTAAGCTGTATAGAAGCTAAAGAAATCAGTAATGGATTCCAAGGTAGGTTAGGGTTATTGAAGACTGAGAGAAAATGTTTCATTTCATGCATGGAATATTAAATGTTCTGCACTTTCATAAGGGGCTCATAAAGAAACTAAGAATATGTGATGGGTTTGTACAGGAACCTTGTCATAGGTGAAGTACTTCACATTTAACCACATCATCTGGGCACTAGAGGAAAATGGAGTTATAGGAAGTAATTTATGAGGAAGCTGAACATGCCAGAATGACTTTTCTCTTCTCAGTTATGACATTATGCACCTGCCTGGTCATGAGGGTTGTAACTTTGTATATCAATTTGCCTTTTTTTTTTTTGCAAATGAACACAGATTGTTTTGTAGATGAAGAGGATTGGAGTTTCCCATTAGTATAATGACCGATGGGCTTTGGCGAACTATTCTCAGTGCAAGTATCCATAAAGTAAAATTTGTCTGGAAAAATTTAACAAATTGAAGACATTTCCTATATTTTACCCAGAGAAAAAAAATCGCAGGAGATAAAGTTAATTTCTAATGCACAACATAAACCTTCTGCTTCATGGCTGTGTGTAATATGTAAATAGATATGATTAACATGATGTATTTCACAATTACAAACTTAAAAAGCAAACACAACATTCAGTCATTTTCCTTGTAAATATTTGTGAACACTTAGGGCTTAGTCAGACGGGCGTTTTTAGCCGCGATTTGCGCATGCGCATGCGTCCGGCGATTTTATAAAACCATTGCTTTGCAATGGTATCGGACACATGAGCGCTTTTTATGCGCTCGTCCGATAAATTATAGAACAGAAATCGCAGATCGCACCTATGTGCGATCTGCGATTCCTGTTCTCTTCTCTATATGCGCTCAATGGGGCCGGCGGCAGCAGCGCCGACCCCATTGAGAACATATAGAATACAAATCATTCTTCTCTGCCACAGCTGTAACAGCTGTGGCAGAGAAGAACGATGTTTGCCCATTGAATTCAACGGAGCCGGCAATACAACCGTCTCCATTGAAAGCAATGGGCTGCCGGCGAGCGCTGGATGAATTGTCGGGAAGGGCTTAAATATATAAGCCCTTCCCTGCAATTCATCCTAAAATGTGTTAAAATAAAAAAAATTGTATACTCACCTTTCCGCTGCAGCCGGAGTTCTGCCGCAGCCGCTGTCAGTTCTCCTGAACTGCTTCTCGGCACTATTCAGCCGGCGGGGCTTTAAAATCCCCGCCTGCTGAATGATCTGCCTCTGATTGGTCACAGCCTGACCAATCAGAGGCAGGTTTCACTCACACACCCATTCATGAATTCATGAATGGGTGAGTGACTGCTGCCTCTCATTGGCTCAGCGGGAGCTGCCCCTGATTGGTCCCGCTGAGCCAATGAGAGGCAGCAGTCACTCACCCATTCATGAATTCATGAATGGGTGTGTGAGTGAAACCTGCCTCTGATTGGTCAGGCTGTGACCAATCAGAGGCAACTCATTCAGCAGGCGGGGATTTTAAAGCCCCGCCGGCTGAATAGTGCCGAAAAGCAGTTCAGGAGAACTGACAGCGGCCGCGGCAGAACTCCGGCTGCAGCGGAAAGGTGAGTATACAATTTTTTTTTATTTTAACACATTTTAGGATGAATTGCAGGGAAGGGCTTATATATTTAAGCCCTTCCCGACAATTCATCCCGGGCTCGCCCGCAGCGCATTGCTTTCAATGGAGCCGGCTGTATTGCCGGCTCCATTGAATGCAATGCGCTGGACAGCTCTGGCCCGTTTCTAATGAAACGCGGCTAGGAGCAGATTTTCGGGCGTTTTTTCGGCCGATTTTTCGGCGCCGGTCACGCGATTTGCGCATCTGTCATGCGATGCGCAAATCGCGTGAAAAAACGCCCGTGTGACTAAGGCCTTACTTGTAAATTCCTTTTACTTGTGAATACTCTAATTGTGTATAAGGAATTCAAAAAACTTTCAGAAATGGGGTGCTCCATTTGACATAATAGACTTTTTCTAGACGTTGCTCATAGACAAAGCCCAAAAACATGGTAGATGCGAGAGTTGCCAAAGGTTTTCTTTCTCATATCATAATTATACTTTTCTAAAGCTATTTATTTATTGTTACAATTCCATCCTTGTTTTTTGCATTTCTTCATGCCATGCTCAGTGAGCTTTAAATAATTTCTAATTTTTTCCCAAAAGTCATTACAGTTGCAGCAATAGCATATACAGATGTAGCATAGTTTAACTTATCACTTAATGCTTTAAGAAAAGTTCCATGCCACAGTTTACTTGCCCTTTCAGTAGGTTTTTCAATGTCTTTTTGGGTAACCCTTTAGTGACCAAGTACTGTAAATATACAGTACTTGGTGCTGAGCTTTAAACCGCTGCAGTAGAAGGAATAGGGGATGTTAATCCATCTATGGGGATCCTGCTCATTAATGCAGCCTCTTTGGAAGGAGGTGGCGGAATTGTATAAGTTGATCTGTAATAGCCTAATTAACCTTACTGTTGAAATCACTTTGTTGTTCATGATTCCAGGCTCACTGACCCAAATAAAGGGTTCTCTTCTGAGTTTTTTTCTGCTGGTCATGAGGCAGATTATCCCTAGGAAATGGAGGTTTCCCTCCCCTCCCTCAAGGTTGATGTGGCTGGAGTCATTGGATAACCTAAAATATGTGGAAGAGCTATGTGCAAAAGATGACATGAGATTTACCAAAATCTATGCTACGTGGGCAATATGGCCACAATTTTCCTCCTCACCAGGATTGAATGCACGACTTATTAATGGTTCCATCACACCTTGACAAGGCACTCATGGCCTACTACCTACTAAACTGAATCCATGACTGGTTCCCTTGCTTAGTTTAGATTTTTGACCAAGCTGGACAGGTGAATCCTAGTTCCGGTTCCACTAACTTTATCCCCCTGCCCACCTCACCAGGGCACTCTTCTTCTTCTCTTTCCTTCTTTTCTTTTTTCTGAGTCTATTTCCTGTCTTTCTCTATTTTCCCCAGACCACCAGATCTCTGGGAGATACAAGTACTAGGGTTATTGGTAAAATTACTGCATAAGGCGATGGGTAACCAACCATCAAGTAAAACAGAAATCGTTTATGTTATTGTTCTTTTATTAGGCTTTGTAGACCATTGTATGTGCATTGCTATGAATAATGCAGTTGAAAAAAATACTTTTGAACCATAAAGCCCTGCTGTAGTAAATGTACGGCACAGGTTTAAAGCTCCTGCTTCTGTAATCTAGCAGGAGCAAGTTTGGTGATGAGCTGTCTACTGACAACCAAGCACCTAATGTAAGAGCTGGGAGTGGAGAAATTTCTGATTGCGACTGTTTAACCCCTTTCATGTGACGATTATTAGTGATCGCAGAAGGCTCCCCCTGTTACCTATTGGCACCTTGCAATGTGATCGCAAGCTACCGATGGGTTACAATAGCAGCAGGAGACCTCTGTGTATGCCATGTATTTCGGCCTATTAGACCCTGCCTTCAGTAGAGTCTGATTGGTTGACAGAATATGCATAGTATACTGAATTACAGAAGTAATGAAGTGTACTATATTAGAGATCAAAAAATTGTGCCTTCCATTTCCCTTCAGAGACTAAACAATTGTGTCAAAATAAAGTTCAATAAAGTTTATTTATCGTGTGTTAATGCAAAATGCTAGCTTTTCTTTTAAAAAAATTACAAAGATCTCTAACATTTCTTTTGTTTTCACTCTGTCATTATGGGGTGTTAAGTGTAGGATGATGGGGAAAAACAGATTTTTTTTTTATTTGCACAAGGCCACAAATAACAAAATGTAAAAAAGTAGAAGGGTCTGAAGTGTTTCCAAATGCATTATATTTACAAGTAGAGATGAGCGAGCGTACTCGCTAAGGCAAATTACTCGAGCGAGTATTGCCTTTTGCGAGTACATGCCTGCTCGTCTCAAAAGATTTGGGTGCCGGCGGGGGAGAATGGTGAGTACTCGCAAAAGGCAATACTTGCTCAAGTTATTTGCCTTAGCGAGTACACTCGCTCATTTCTATTTACAAGTTTTACTTACAATGCTTTGCCTATCCATATTGTTTTCCATTATGGAATATCCCTCCATGAGTGACCCCAAGCTGATAACTGTTATTCAACCACACCAATTATAGTACTACAATATGCATGTCAGTCATCTATGGTTTCTGCAGATAAAAAATTATGAATTATGCGTTTCTTGAATGTATTGCAGGATATAACATTAATGATAAATAATAGTTTTAAATGGCAATCATATATGTTGCTTGCAAGATAGATAGATAGATAGATAGATTACATTCAGAGTAGTTAACTATATTTTTACATAAGACGTTTTTCCAGATGCTTTCAAAAGTAGATGAATTGTTCATTTTCTCAGTTTTCCATCAAGGTCAAATGATTGTAACATTCTCTAGAGAGAAGCACAATATACATAAAGTATCAAAGACTGATGAACAGTGCCTCTCAAACACTTCTCACTATGTATTTTAGAATAAATGTGTTAATCCATGCTAATCTGATTCAATACTCTTCAAACAATTACATTTATTTTTCATACCACCTGGCACCCTGTCTGCTATTACAAATAAACTGCACTGCATATGATTTCTTCAAAATTGCAGGCAGCTGAAAAGCAAATATAAAAAAGACAATTTCATTTAATTTTTCCATTTTCAGAACATTGAAATATGTTTGAACAATCCATTATGTTTTATGTTCAATTTCCATAATATCATACAAGTAGAGTATTACTACAGTATGCATATGACCTTATCTTCTTAAGTGATTCAGAGTTAAATTTTTCAAGTGAAGGGTAACACTTATAAAAATTTATTGTAAATGTAGAAAGGGTTTTGTAGAAAAAAAAAATCAATATTAAAAATGAAGAATAGAAGGCCTTGTTAAATGAATGCTAATACTTTTCGAAAGTTCAACGAGTGCCACTTGATAGCACAAAAAATAATAATTATGTACCTAATATACATTTAATGCCACTAATTCTTACATGCTCTTTCCTTCTACATATTGCACTTTTACTGAAGAAATAAAGACATGGATTGTAACAATCATTTTCAGTAATTTTTCAATGGTAAAAAAAATTGCTATTGGTAGAAGCCAAATTAAAGATGTACTACATACAATACTGCATGCTACGGACATAAAATCTGTGTAATGTCTACAATTAGTTCAGAAAAGGTGGAAAAGCTGCAGAATGTCCGCTTCGTAAAACTTCATAGAAAATTCTTCAGCATTTCCGCATAAAACCCACATTAAATTCCCCACCCTAGCTACAGATTTTGAGCAGGAATCAGCTGCATATCCACAACTGATGTTACCAGTTACATCACTTTCCATCACCTTGGAATACATGGCACTGTCAGTATACCCCGACACAGGCCCCAAGTAGCCACTAGTGAGTGTCAAGCTGCTGGTCAGATGATTCCACTTCTGCAGGTTCTTATGCGGAAATGCTGCAGAATGTGCAGACAATCCATAGCATTCCTTCCCCATGTAAATGTACCCTTAGTGTTAAGGTTTTATGCTTCATTTGAATTTTGATTACATCTACTAAGGGTTTGACAATGGCTACACAGTAAACTGGTTCACAAGTGCTGGCATTGTTAATTAGAGAAAATTTTGTATATTTCTAGAGAAAACTGGCTTGTCTTGAGGCTGTATTTGTGATTTCATTTTCCTTGTAGTTGTTGGTGTGACTTAATGAAACTTAACTGATCTTCAGTCTCTATACCAAACCATCAAAAACACTACTGCAAATTCACAATTTATTTAGATTTCAATGTTAAAGCTCGGCAATCCACTGTTATCACTTGTTATACTGTTAAATGCAGCAAAGTACAGTAATAACGATAATAATCCAAAAACATAGCCTCTCCACAGAGTTGGGGAACATTGGCCATCTCTTTTTCTCTGGCAAGAACACAATGGCAACTCTTCTCCCATCTACAATAATACATATCTAAATCCTGACTAGGTAGAACAATAACCAATATGTGAGTATACTTGTATGTGTGAAGATTTATTTGGATCTTGATATGAACTGCAGATATGCACGATAATACTGAAATATTACTTTAAGACTTTCCTAGTCTTACAGATTTTGACTTTTCTGCCTGTAACTTCTAGAAGTCATATCTTTCACGGCACCAACATTGCTGTGACTTCCGGGTATTGGGCTGGACTGCCCCAGGCCACATAATACAACAGTCAGTGTATTTGCAATTTGAATTAGTGGTGAATATGGAGGGAGTAACACCTTCTTTTGATTCCAACTCTGATTGGCTGCCTGGGTTGTCTTTCAACCCAGTCAGCCTATCAGTTCTTGTGTAATGGTATTTAAACTGACTCCTTTGTGTAAAGGACACAGGTTATATGTCCTCCTGTTTACTGATTATATGCTGTGCCAGTGAGTTCTGTGTTATTAGCGCTAAGTGGATCTGTGCTCAAAAGTTCTAGTCTAGTGTGCAGCTATGTACTTTGAACCCAAATACTTTTAATTGGCATTCATTGATCAGAGTCATTGGTCCAACTTGAACTTGATGGATCCTTGCTTCTCTCCCACAGTGGGGTCACTGATTTCAGGGTGGGTGCTCCGCTTGAAGGATCAGTCTGGTTAGTTCTGGGTGCTATTGCCATAGTTAGTTCTTGTAGTCCATTAAGCCTTCTATGTTTGACCGCATTTATCCTGTTTATCTGTCCACTGGATAGTCCATGTGTTCTGCTCCAGAATTTGTCACCTTTATTTTTACAGATTCGCAATATCAGACGTGACAATATTTCAAGACTGAAAGCAGGTATGAATTCATATTGTAATTTTCTAAACTTTGACTTATTTCTTCTAGAAGATGTCCTTTAATTATTTTAAGCTTTAACATTACACAAAGTATGTAATTATTCGAATGGCAGAATTATACTAATTCTAAAATCATTACCAAATAATTTAGAGGTTTAATAAGTTCTCATTACAAATAGAGTTTATTAGAGAAAATAATGGGCACTAAGGACTGCTGTATGTTTTTCTAGGCTGTTTTAAGATGCTGTAACAGTACATACATGAATATATTATGCATATTTAATTTGGTTTGATCAAAAAAAACCTTTCCCATTACTAGAAAAAAAAAGTTTTTTTCTATGCTATTTATTTTAAAACTTGTCTTACTTACCTGGTAAGCTAATTACTTTCCCCCTTTAATTAATAATTGACTTAGTCAAAGTCATTATAATGTTGTACTTTTGAAAGTTTTGTACTTGAAAGTAATTAACTTTTATCATGTTTCATTGAAATTACCTGTCTGGATGAAAGCAGACTAAACATTTTTTTAAGTATTTTAAAGGACTTAAAGAAAACTACAAGAAGGTGAATTTATGTTAAGTAAGAACAACTCACAGCAGGAGCTTGCTTAGTCATCAAAAGTTTCTTTCAGCAACTTTCTTTTAAGTCAAACAAATTGAGTCATTACTCTATTCATACCTGTTACGGTTTTGAACAATATGACCCTAACATACTTTACAATATATTGCTGGTGCTACCAATACCTTTTGCATAGCAAAATCTATTAATGCGGTAATACCAGCTGTGTATCAGGTCATAGGTGATTGCTTGTCAATCTGCATTGCTATATCTTACACAACAGTTTTCTTTATTTTCTTTTTACACTCTTTTAAAACTCAAACTAATAATCAATCCTAAGGCTACTTTCACTTTGTTCTTGGGAAAATATTCTGCAGACAAATTGCAGTTTATATACAGTTCAATTGACTAATTACTCTTTTCTACAGTTGAGGCAAAGACATGCCAATATATACTGGCCAAACATATGCCAAAAGGATACTTTTTTCACATGCATTTGGCTAATGATGACTTATGAGCATATTAGACATATGGCAGGAAATTTCAAACAACCAAAATGCAGTATGAACCTATACTTCATATTAATGAATTTACTTTGATGTATTATTTAGTGCACTTTGTAGTAACAACTTGAAACAATCATCTCTTTATGATATCAGTAAATATTTGTCATTAATGTTGGTGATCTTTTCTACTTGAGTTTAATATAAAAATTGCTTAATTATTAATTTATTTAATTATTTTACTTTAGTAGGTAATCAATAGTGATGTGCGAACTTTTGAAAAGTTCAGTTAGCCCGTTTGCCAAATTTTACAAATTAGTTCAGACCTAATAAGAATTCATCAAACCCTTAATACTGAGAATGTTATGAAGGGATTTTATGGCTTTCAATACCAGTGTTCAGGACTACTGTTGAGTGAACTGAATCAGCAAAACCCTGTTTCAGGGAGAACTTTGCTAAAAGCTCAGTTTGGGTTTGTGCTGAACAGACCGTTTAGGAAAGTTCGACCCAAAACAGGGTTCTACTGGTTTGGTTCGCTCAACACTAGTGATCAAAATACAAAAATACTATGAATATTATTTAACACATCCATATATTAATACCTAGATCTAGTCTCTGTACTATGAAATAGCAAATGGGGTCGAGTAATACTGCAGATAGAGTTTTGTGGTCATAATTCAGCCAAAACAGGCCTTAGTAGCATGTCCAGAAACATACTGGCTGGTTAATTGGCTTTTTACAGTTGTATATGCGGCCAAATGAATAGCTGTGATGTGCGGCCATTTATGCAGTGCAGAAATGTTATTTACATAGCCGTTCATATACTCAGTATTAGATTGAATACACTACATAAATAGCATAAAGTTACATGGCATTCTACATTAATAGCATAGAGTTCCGATTGTTCATTTGGTTACTACGTCTGTACTATATTGGCTCAGTGTGTATGGGAGATAGGAAAATTTGATTATGAACTACACTGAGGGCAACGACTGATGAGTATGATGACAATCCCTGTACAGTGCAGCAGACTACTAACTGCGGTTTGATTTGTTTCTCTACTATTGGTCATCTGATCTGGCAATAGCACAACACACGCCTAATTCCCACGTGTACAACTGTTCAATCTACATCTATCTGGCTGTATTCCTCTGAGCATCTGAACTCTCACTACCAGCTCCCTCTTGGTTTAGCTCCCAGATTCTGTTCTACTCCTTTAGGGCTTAGTCACACGGGCGCATACGGGCGCAGATACGCCCGTCTTCCTGCAGGATAGGTGCGGAGAAAGAACACTTCACGGGCTCATGTGTTCTTTCTTTCAGTGCTGCGGAGAGTTGTCCATACCTGCAGTGCCGCCGTCTTCTTCATGCAGGAAGACGAGCGCATCGGCGCCCGGATGCGCCCGTGTGACTAAGCCCTCAGCCACACACAGTAATTAAGTGGGGTCTTGGATGCGCCATTCTGACTGAGCCTTGATAAGTTTTCCCCTCAAAGGCTTCCTAAGTCTGTCCACAAAAGAGGAAGCAAGCAGACACTTGTCTAAAATATTATGCTCACTGAAACCCATATCTGACCAATGTACCAAGAACTTATGTGCTCTTTTAAGCATCTTTTCACATCTTTTGACTGCCTGCTTGCCCTCCTGTTTGTCTACCAAATGCCTAGCAGTCTTCTGGGCAACGCCCTGTTCAGCGCCATTAATTTACAGGTTCCCCATAATTTCACTTCCTGTTTACTGTTGTATCTCCATATTCAATTTACACAGAAATACTCAAAACAAAACAAAGTCCTGTGCTAGCACACAATATGCTACACACCGGGGTGGCATATTATATACTACTCTTCCTGGCAGCATACCTTTTGGGGAAAAGTGGCGCAGTGCGTTATATACTACTCTCTTGGGCAATATATCTAAGCAATAAGCAGCTGAACACTAATATTGTCCTGATCAATCTCAAATTAAATAGTCAAAAAGGAAGAACACACCCAGGAGGGCAAAAGCAAACCCTTTCTCAAACTTTGCTCAAATTCACTTGTACTACACATATTACAATTTATGCGTCACATTACAATATTCTCTGGCTATGGGAGCAGGAAGAAGATCTGGACAGCACACAACCATTGCAAAATTAGGAGCATATAATCATCTTATTTGAATGAAAGTCTGGCAATAGTCTGTGGCAAGGGTACAACATGTAAATTAGGAGTATAACACTGCCGTCTATTTCTTATAGTACCTCTAGTCTCTTCTAAATTTACTGGGTATCTGCTGACTCTTATTAAGTAAGCCGTACAGTTTCTGTATTCTATATCTATTCTACAAACACTCTGCGGGCAGCGGTTCGTTAGATGATGAGGAGAGGCAGCTCAAACACAGTCAATTGAACTGTCCCCAACTTTACTGTATGCTGGCCTCCTGTGACATAAGATTACAAAATTAATCAAGTGCTAATGTATATGTTTGCTTCTAATTAAAGTCGAATTTATACAATAAAGCAGTTTTATATATATATATATATATATATAAAGTCCTCAGTCTGAGCGTGGCTTCACATGAGCGTGTTTTTGTGCTTCTGTTTGCAACAATGCATTCCCTATGGCAGTGTTTTCCAACTCCTGTCCTCAAGGCACCCCAACAGGTCATGCTTTCAGGATACTCTATAGTAAGATAACCAGTGGCAATGTCTGAGGCACCGACACAAATTACATCACCTGTGCAATAGTGAGGAAATCCCGAAAACATGACCTGTTGGGGTGCCTTGAGGACCGGAGTTGGGAAACACTGCCCTATGGCGTGTGCCTGCAAAGATAGGACATGCGTGCACCATTGGGAATGCACGCATTGTTTTCAATGGAGCCGCAGCTGCTGCTAGCGGTTCCATTGAAAACAATGGTCTGCCGGCACCCCTGCATTCTTTTTCAGGGAAGGGCTTTATATATAAGCTATTCCCTGAAAAAGAGAAATTTTAGTGTAAAAAATAAATAAATAAAAATATACTTACCTGTCCGCTGCTGCCGTGACCCCCGCGGGGATGAAGAACACATCTGCTGTATGCGGCAAATGTTTCCTTTATCCCCACTAGTAAAAACAATTCCCTGCTGCTACATCTGCCACATCTGTGACAGATGCAGCAGAGGAATTCTTCAATTCTCTACCGCAGCTGTCACACATGTCAGCTGCAGTAGAGGATTCTGCTGCCAGCAATTGATTTCAGGGAAGGGCTTTAAATATTAGCCCTTCCCTGAAAATCAAGTAAAAGTGGTTTAAGAGAACAAAAAAAATAGATACTCACCTTGCTTCAGCTCCTGGGGCTCAGCCACATCTTCTCCTGCTGTCCCCTGCACTGTGGTGCTGATCTATCAGCAATCGGGGATTTAAAATCCCTGCCTACTGAAAGAGCTGAATGTGATTGGCTGAGGTGCTCTCAGGCAGCTCTCCCCGAATGAATGATGCGGCTGAGGCCTGGCAGCTAAAGCAAGGTGAGTATCTATTTTTTTTGCTTTGTAAACCACTTTTACTTGTTTTTTAGGGAAGGGCTTATATTTAAAGCCCTTCCCTGAAATCAATTACCGGCAGCAGAATCCTCTACCGCAGCTGACATGTGTGATAGCTGCGGTAGAGAAATGAAGAATTCCCCTGCTGCATCTGTCACCCTTCCCTGAAAAAGAATGCAGAGTTGCTGGCAGACCACTGTTTTCAATGAAGCTACCGGCAGCAGCCACGGCTCCATTGAAAATAATGCACGGACCTGCATTCACGCGGGTTTTTGCATGTACATGGGTGCGCACCTATATACGCACCTACGTACGCACAAAAACACGCTCGTGTGAAGCCACCCTAAGGACACACCAGACAACACTTTCACACAGACATTCAGAAATTCCACCACAAGACATACCTTCTGTCAAGTTCTTTGGAACGGAAGCTTAGTACAACAGTCAATGCCCCTCCACGAGCAGTGGGGAGACAACAGATACAGCCTCAAGTCAAGAACGGTTATATTTGATAAGAAACGTTTCTTAGCGTCAGCAAGGTGTCACTCTCATTGGACCCACTGACTGTCTGCTGAAGTTTTGCTTTCTCACCACGTTAGGATATCCAAAATGTTACAGCACAGAAGGAGTGTGCTAAGGTAAATCTTATAGCTTCATATTATTAAGTATATTATATATATGTATATAAAAGCAGCTCAGAGGAAGAAACCCATTACACTCAGTGGTAATGAGAAAGTTTATGTTTTTTTTATTACATGCACCCTGGTTTTATAGACATTTGGAAACGGGATACATTATGCTTCCAACATGCGCATTAATCATCTCTGGCATGTATAAAAATATACATTTGCATGGTTTTAAGAGCTAGCATGCACAGATAATAATATTGTTCATTTTCTCGGCAACTTGGTTTAGGGCCTCATACACACGGCCGGGTTTGATTCCAACTGCAAGATTCTCGCAATGGGATGCAACCCATGCCCCTGCAGTGACCTCTCACTCACCTGTCCGGCATCTTCTCCCTCTGCTCTGCGATGTGCCAGGTGGCGCACAGCTGCACATGTGCAGAGCAGAGCCGGCGCGTCAGCGGTGATGTTTCTGTGCGAGGCTCTATGAGTAGAGATGAGCGAACGTGTTTTTCCGAGCTTGATATTCGTGCGAATATTAGGGTGTTCGGGATGTTCGTTATTCGTAACGAACACCATGCGGTGTTCTGGTTACTTTCACTTCCTTCCCTGAGACGTTAGCGCGCTTTTTTTGGCCAATTAAAAGACAGGGAAGGCATTACAACTTCCCCCTGTGACGTTCAAGCCCTATACCACCCCCCTGCTGTGAGCGGCTGGGAAGATCAGGTGTCACCCGAACATAAAAGTCGGCCCCTCCCGCGGTTCGGCTCAGATGCCTGGTGAGTTAGCTGAGGGACAGTGCTGTTTGTACCGGAGCTGCTGTAGGGAAAGAATTGGTAGTTAGTAGAGATGAGCGAACACCAAAATGTTCGGGTGTTCGTTATCCGGAACGAACTTCCCGCGATGTCCGGGTGTTCGTTTCGAATAACGAACCCCATTGAAGTCAATGGGCGACCCGAACATTTTTGTATTTCGCCGATGCTCGCTAAGGTTTTCATGTGTGAAAATCTGGGCAATTCAAGAAAGTGATGGGAATGACACAGTGACGGATAGGGCAGGCGAGGGGCTACATGGTGGGCTGCATCTCAAGTTCACAGGTCCCACTATTAAGCCACAATAGCGGCAAGAGTGCCCCCCCCCCCCCACTGTCAGCATAAAGATCGTTCTCCTCTGCCACAGCTGTAACAGCTGTAGCAGAGAAGAACGATGTTTGCCCATTGAATTCAAAAGCATTACTTACGTTTTTAGATGATCTGCGGCGCTCCTGCAGGCTGTCACTCCCTCCTAATCCACGGCAGACAAGCTTTCTCTATGAAAGGCTTTAAATCCCTGCCTCCAGAAAGACACGTGCCTTCAGCCAATCACAGCCAATGACAATGATGTCATTGAATGGCTGTGATTGGCTGTGTTTCTGGAGGCGGGGATTTCAAGCCTTGAAATCCCCGCCTCCAGAAACACAGCCAATCACAGCCATTCAATGACATCATTGTCATTGGCTGTGATTGGCTGAAGGCACGTGTGCTTCTGGAGGCAGGGATTTAAAGCCTTTCGTGGAGAAAGGAATACTTTGCCGTGGATTAGGAGGGAGTGACAGCCTGCAGGAGCGCCGCAGATCATCTAAAAACGTAAGTAATGATTTTTATTCTTTGCTCCACTGTATTACCGGCGTATAAGGTGACAGTTGGGGGGTCGTCTTATACGCCCGGTCGCCTTATACGCCGGTATATATTTTTAGTGTAACACATTTCTGGATGAATTGCAGGAAAGGGGTTATATATTTAACCCCTTTCCGACCATTCATCCTGCGATCGCCGGCAGCCCATTGCATTCAGTGGAACATGCTGTATTGCCGCTCCATTGAATTCAATGGGCAAACATCGTTCTTCTCTGCTACAGCTGTTACAGCTGTGCCAGAGAAGAAGGATTTGTCTTCTATATGTTCTCAATGGGGTCAGCGCTGCTGCCGCTGGCCGCATTGAGCACATATAGAATGCATCCATAGCGAACCGCGGGAGGGGCAGACTTTTATATCAGGCGGACACCTTATCTCCCCAGCCACTCACAGCAGGGGGGTGGTATAGGGCTTAAACGTTGCAGGGGGAAGTTGTAATGCCTTCCCTGTCTTTATATTGGCCAAAAAAAAGCGCTAACGTCTCAGGGAAGAAAGTTAAAGTAACCCGGACACCGCATGGTGTTCGTTACGGATAACGAACATACCGAACACCCTAATATTCGCACGAATATCAAGCTCGGACGAACACGTTCGCTCATCTCTAGTAGTTAGTGTAGGCTTCAAGACCCCCCAAAGGTCCTTATTAGGGCCACTGATAGCTGTGTGTTGGCTGCTGTTAGCAGTGCCATTTTTTTTTTTCTCAAAATCGGCTCTGCAGAGCGTTGCACCTGGCATTAGGGACAGAAGTGCTGCATAGGCAGGGAGAGTGTTAGGAGTGAGTGTAGCCTTCAAGAACCTCAACGGTCCTTTCTAGGGCCATATTTATCCGTGTGCAGTACTGTCCAGGCTGCTGTTAGCTGTGCTGCATTTTTTTTTGCTTCTCAAAATCGCCTCTGCAGAGCATTCCACCCTCCATTGATACTGCAGGGAAAGAATTGTATAGGCAGGGCCACAACACAGTTATTATTCATAGAATATACGCAGTGCTGCCTTTTGCTTGTAAAACAAGTGAAAATAATTCTATTTGTCCTGCCTCTGTCCGTCCTAACGCCGGTGGACACGTGTCGGCTGCGTGTGCAACCTGTAAAAATCAGACGCACCCAGCTACGTTTTACTCCTGGCTTCGCCATTTGCTTTCCTTAATTGGGAAAAAAAAATTCCTGCTCTGCCACAGTTAATAACTCTGCTACCCTCACGTTCTGTGACACATTAGCAGGAAAACAGCACAGTTATTAAACTTCTCATGTTCATAGAATATACGCAGTGCTGCCTTTTGGTGCAAAAAAACGGAAAATAATTCTATTTGTCCTGCCTCTGTCCGTCCTAACGCCGGTGGACACGTGTCGGCTGCGTCTGCAACCTGTAAAAATCATACGCACCCAGCTACGTTTTACTCCTGGCTTCGCCATTTGCTTTCCTTAATTGGGAAAAAAAATACCTGCTCTGCCACAGTTAATAACTCTGCTACCCTCACGTTCTGTGACACATTAGCAGGAAAACAGCACAGTTATTAAACTTCTCATGTTCATAGAATATACGCAGTGCTGCCTTTTGGTGCAAAAAAACGGAAAATAATTCTATTTGTCCTGCCTCTGTCCGTCCTAACGCCGGTGGACACGTGTCGGCTGCGTCTGCAACCTGTAAAAATCAGACGCACCCAGCTACGTTTTACTCCTGGCTTCGCCATTTGCTTTCCTTAATTGGGAAAAAAAATACCTGCTCTGCCACAGTTAATAACTCTGCTACCCTCACGTTCTGTGACACATTAGCAGGAAAACAGCACAGTTATTAAACTTCTCATGTTCATAGAATATACGCAGTGCTGCCTTTTGGTGCAAAAAAAACGGAAAATAATTCTATTTGTCCTGCCTCTGTCCGTCCTAACGCTGATGGACACGTGTCGGCTGCGTCTGCAACCTGTAAAAATCAGACGCACCCAGCTACGTTTTACTCCTGGCTTCGCCATTTGCTTTCCTTAATTGGGAAAAAAAATTCCTGCTCTGCCACAGTTAATAACTCTGCTACCCTCACGTTCTGTGACACATTAGCAGGAAAACAGCACAGTTATTAAACTTCTCATGTTCATAGAATATACGCAGTGCTGCCTTTTGGTGCAAAAAAACGGAAAATAATTCTATTTGTCCTGCCTCTGTCCGTCCTAACGCCGGTGGACACGTGTCGGCTGCGTCTGCAACCTGTAAAAATCAGACGCACCCAGCTACGTTTTACTCCTGGCTTCGCCATTTGCTTTCCTTAATTGGGAAAAAAAATACCTGCTCTGCCACAGTTAATAACTCTGCTACCCTCACGTTCTGTGACACATTAGCAGGAAAACAGCACAGTTATTAAACTTAGATTATTCATTCACTAGAGGCAGTGGGGCCTTTCGTTTTCAAAAAAGGGAAAAAATTATATTTGGCCTGCAGTCTTGCGCCAATTTATTAGCTGCCTGTGAAATCTAATCACTGGTAATACAGCATGCTGAGAGGTAGGGGTAGGCCTAGAGGACGTGGACGCGGCCGAGGACGCGGAAGGCCAAGTCAGGGTGTGGGCACAGGCCAAGCTCCTGATCCAGGTGTGTCGCAGCCGACTGCTGCGCGATTAGGAGAGAGGCACGTTTCTGGTGTCCCCACATTCATCGCCCAATTAATGGGTCCACGCGGGAGACGGTTATTAGAAAATGAGCAGTGTGAGCAGGTCCTGTCCTGGATGGCAGAAAGTGCTTCGAGCAACCTATCGTCTACCCGCAGTTCTGCGCCGTCCACTGCTGCAAATCCGAATCCTCTGTCTGCTGCTCCTCCTTCCTCCCAGCCTCCTCACTCCACTACAATGACACCTGCTCAGGAGCGGGAACACTCCCAGGAACTGTTCTCGGGCCCCTGCTTAGATTGGGCAGCAGCGGTTCCTCTCCCACCAGAGGAGTTTATCGTCACTGATGCCCAACCATTCGAAAGTTCCCGGGGTCCGGGGGAAGAGGCTGGGGACTTCCGCCAACTGTCTCAACAACTTTCTGTGGGTGAGGAGGACGATGACGATCAGACACAGTTGTCTTGCAGTGAGGTAGTAGTAAGGGCAGTAAGTCCGAGGGAGCAGCGCACAGAGGATTCGGAGGAAGAGCAGCAGGACGATGAGGTGACTGACCCCACCTGGTGTGCAACGCTTACTCAGGAGGACAGGTCTTCAGAGGGGGAGTCAAGGGCATCAGCAGGGCAGGTTGCAAGAGGCAGTGCGGTGGCCAGGGGTAGAGGCAGGGCCAGACCGAATAATCCACCAAGTGTTTCCCAAAGCGCCCCCTCGCGCCATGCCACCCTGCAGAGGCCGAGGTGCTCTAAGGTCTGGCAGTTTTTCACAGAGACGCCTGACGACCGACGAACAGTGGTGTGCAACCTTTGTCGCGCAAAGCTCAGCCGGGGAGCCAACACCAACAGCCTCACCGCCACCACCATGCGCAGACATATGATGGCCAAGCACCCCGCAAGGTGGGACGAAGGCCGTTCAGCGCCTCCGGTTTGCACCCCTGCCTCTCCCCCTGTGCCCCAACCTGCCACTGAGATGCAACCCCCCTCTCAGGACACAGGCACTACCGTCTCCTGGCCTGCACCCACACCCTCACCTCCGCTGTCCTCGGCCCCATCCAGCAGTGTAGTTCAGCGCACCGTCCAGCCGTCGCTTGCGCAACTGTTGGAGCGCAAGCGCAAGTACGCCGCCACGCACCCGCACGCTCAAACGTTAACCGTCCGCATAGCAAAATTCATCAGCCTTGAGATGCTGCCGTATAGGGTTGTGGAAACGGAGTCCTTCAAAAGTATCATGGAGGCGGCGGCCCCGCGCTACTCAGTTCCCAGTCGCCACTACTTTTCCCGATGTGCCGTCCCAGCCCTGCACGACCACGTCTCCCGCAACATTGTACGCGCCCTCACCAACGCGGTTACTGCCACGGTCCACTTAACTACGGACACGTGGACAAGCACAAGCGGGCAGGGCCACTACATCTCCCTGACGGCACATTGGGTGAATTTAGTGGAGGCTGGGACAGAGTCAGAGCCTGGGACCGCTCATGTCCTACCCACCCCCAGAATTGCGGGCCCCAGCTCGGTGGTGGTATCTGCGGAGGTGTATGCTTCCTCCACTAAAGCACCCTCCTCCTCCTCCTCCTCCTCCTCTGTCACGCAATCAAGATGTGTTAGCAGCAGCATGTCGCCAGCAGTCGGTGTCGCGCGGTGTGGCAGCACAGCGGTGGGCAAGCGTCAGCAGGCCGTGCTGAAACTACTCAGCTTAGGCGATAAGAGGCACACGGCCCACGAACTGCTGCAGGGTCTGACACAGCAGACCGACCGCTGGCTTGCGCCGCTGAGCCTCCAACCGGGCATGGTCGTGTGTGACAACGGCCGTAACCTGGTGGCGGCTCTGCAGCTCGGCAGCCTCACGCACGTGCCATGCCTGGCCCACGTCTTTAATTTGGTGGTTCAGCGCTTTCTGAAAAGCTACCCACGCTTGTCAGACCTGCTCGTAAAGGCGCGCCGGCTCTGCGCACATTTCCGCAAGTCCCACACGGACGCTGCCACCCTGCGCACCCTGCAACATCACTTTAAGCTGCCAGTGCACCGACTGCTGTGCGACGTGCCCACACGGTGGAACTCTACGCTCCACATGTTGGCCAGGCTCTATGAACAACGTAGAGCTATAGTCGAATACCAACTCCAACATGGGCGGCGCAGTGGGAGTCAGCCTCCTCAATTCCTTTCAGAAGAGTGGGCCTGGTTGGCAGACATCTGCCATGTCCTTGGTAATTTTGAGGAGTCTACCCAGGTGGTGAGCGGCGATGCTACAATCATTAGCGTCACCATTCCTCTGCTATGCATCTTGAGAAATTCCCTGCAAACCATAAAGGCAGCTGCTTTGCGTTCGGAAACGGGGGCGGGGGAAGACAGTATGCCGCTGGATAGTCAGGGCACCCTCCTGTCTATTTCTCAGCACGTACAGGAGGAGGAGGAGGAGCATGAGGAGGATGAGGAGGAGGGGGAAGAGACAGCTTGGGCCGCTGCTGACGGTACACCGGCTGATTGCCTGTCATCCTTTCAGCGTGTATGGCCTGAGGAGGAGGAGGAGGAGGAGGAGGAGGATCCTGAAAGTGATCTTCCTAGTGAAGACAGCCATGTGTTGCGTACAGGTACCCTGGCACACATGGCTGACTTCATGTTAGGATGCCTTTCTCGTGACCCTCGCGTTGCACGCATTCTGGCCACGACGGATTACTGGGTGTACACACTGCTCGATCCACGGTATAAGGAGAACCTGCCCACTCTGATTCCCGAAGAGGAAAGGGGTTCGAGAGTGTTGCTATACCACAGGACACTTGCGGACAAGCTGATGGTAAAATTCCCAGCCGACAGCGCTAGTGGCAGAAGGCGCAGTACCGAGGGCAAGGTAGCAGGGGATGTGCGTAGATCGAGCAGCATGTACATCCCAGGCAGTGCAACAGTCTTTAAGGGCCTGGCCAGCTTTATGGCTCCCCACCAAGACTGTGTCACCGCTCCCCAGTCACGGCTGAGTCGGCGGGAGCACTGTAAAAGGATGGTGAGGGAGTACGTAGCGGATCGCATGACCATCCTTGGTGACGCCTCTGCCCCCTACAACTACTGGGTGTCGAAGCTGGACACGTGGCCTGAACTAGCGCTGTATGCCCTGGAGGTGCTTGCTTGTCCTGCGGCTAGCGTCTTGTCGGAGAGGGTGTTTAGTGCGGCTGGGGGAATCATCACAGATAAGCGTAGCCGCTTGTCAACCGACAGTGCCGACAGGCTAACACTCATCAAGATGAACAAAGGCTGGATTTCCCCAGACTTCTGTTCTCCACCAGCGGACAGCAGCGATACGTAAGCAATACGTAGGCTGCACCCGCGGATGGAAGCTACGTTCTCTCTCACCATCCAAAACGGGGACATTTCTGCTTCATCAATCTGTGTCTAATATTCCTCCTCCTCCTCCTCCTGCTCCTCCTCCTGAAACCTCACGTAATCACGCTGAACGGGCAATTTTTCTTAGGGCCACAAGGCTCACTCAAATAATTTTTCTGAACAATTTTTATAAGTTTCAATGCGCTTAAAAGCATTGGAACTTTAACTTGAACCAATTTTTCGTTACACTGGGCTGCCTCCAGGCCTGGTTACCACTTAAGCCACATTAACCAAAGCGATTAATGGGTTTCACCTGCCCTCTTGGCTGGCCATGGCCAATTTTTGGGATGTACATTAGTACTGTTGATACAGCAATTTTTGTGGGCCCTCGCCTACAGTGTAATCAAATTAATTTTTAGCCCACCTGCATTACAGCTGACGTTACCTCAGCTGTGTTGGGCAATGCAATGGGATATTTTTGTGTACCGCTGGTGGGTTCCAGGGAGCCACCCATGCTGTAGGTGCACACGGAGTTTTTAACACATCTGTACACTTGTAAAGAACCCCAGTCTGACTGGGGCATGCAGTGTGGGCCGAAGCCCACCTGTATTACACACAACATTACTACCTCAGCTGTGTTGGGCAATGCAATGGGATATTTCTATGTACCGCCAGTGGCTTCCTGGCACCCACCAAGGCAGTGGGTCCACAGGGAGTTTAACCTACATGTGTCCACTTCTAAAGAACCCCAGTCTGACTGGGGCATGCAGTGTGGGCCGAAGCCCACCTGTATTACACACAACATTACTACCTCAGCTGTGTTGGGCAATGCAATGGGATATTTCTATGTACCGCCGGTGGCTTCCTGGCACCCACCCAGGCAGTGGGTCCACAGGGAGTTTAACCTACATGTGTCCACTTCTAAAGAACCCCAGTCTGACTGGGGCATGCAGTGTGGGCCGAAGCCCACCTGTATTACACACGACATTACTACCTCAGCTGTGTGGGGCAATGCAATGGGATATTTTTGTGTACCGCCGGTGGGTTCCAGGGAGCCACCCATGCTGTAGGTGCACACGGAGTTTTTAACACATCTGTACACTTGTAAAGAACCCCAGTCTGACTGGGGCATGCAGTGTGGGCCGAAGCCCACCTGTATTACACACAACATTACTACCTCAGCTGTGTTGGGCAATGCAATGGGATATTTCTATGTACCGCCGGTGGCTTCCTGGCACCCACCCAGGCAGTGGGTCCACAGGGAGTTTAACCTACATGTGTCCACTTCTAAAGAACCCCAGTCTGACTGGGGCATGCAGTGTGGGCCGAAGCCCACCTGTATTACACACGACATTACTACCTCAGCTGTGTTGGGCAATGCAATGGGATATTTTTGTGTACCGCCGGTGGGTTCCAGGGAGCCACCCATGCTGTAGGTGCACACGGAGTTTTTAACACATCTGTACACTTGTAAAGAACCCCAGTCTGACTGGGGCATGCAGTGTGGGCCGAAGCCCACCTGTATTACACACAACATTACTACCTCAGCTGTGTTGGCCAATGCAATGGGATATTTCTATGTACCGCCGGTGGCTTCCTGGCACCCACCCAGGCAGTGGGTCCACAGGGAGTTTAACCTACATGTGTCCACTTCTAAAGAACCCCAGTCTGACTGGGGCATGCAGTGTGGGCCGAAGCCCACCTGCATTATGCACGACATTACTACCTCAGCTGTGTTGGGCAATGCAATGGGATATTTCTATGTACCGCCGGTGGCTTCCTGGCACCCACCCATGCTGTCGGTCCACAGGGACTTCACAATAGGGAGTTGTACCTGCCTGTGTCTATGAATTAAAAAGCCCGGTCTAACTGGGGCATGCAGACACCTTGACAGAATGAATAGTGTGTGGCACATAGGTTCCCCATTGCTATGCCTACGTGTGCAGCTCCTGATGGCGGTGGCACAGGATTCTATTTCTCATTGCTTCTGTACAGCATTGTGGGCTATCGACCCGCCCCTTTTAAAGAGGGTCGCTGCCTAGCCGTGCCAACCCTCTGCAGTGTGTGCCTGCGGTTCCTCCTCATGGCAGACGCACTTCTAAATAGACATGAGCGTGGTGTGGCATGAGGGCAGCTGAAGGCTGCGCAGGGACAGTTTGGTGTGCGCTGTGGGGGGGAGGGGGGGCGGTTGGTCAGCATGTAACCCAGGAGAAGTGGCAGCGGAGTGTCATCCAGGCAGTGATTGTGCTTTGTTGTAGCTAGTGTGGTGCTTAGCAAAGGTATGCCATGCTAATGAGGGCTTTTCAGAAGTAAAAGTTGTTGGGAGGGGGGGGGGGGCCCACTCTTGCCGGTATTGTGGCTTAATAGTGGGACCTGTGAACTTGAGATGCAGCCCAACATGTAGCCCCTCGCCTACCCTATCCGTTTCTGTGTCATTCCCATCACTTTGTTGAATTGCCCAGATTTTCACACATGAAAACCTTAGCGAGCATCGGCGAAATACAAAAATGCTCTGGTCGCCCATTGACTTCAATGGGGTTCGTTGTTCGAAACGAACCCTCGAGCATCGCGGGAAGTTCGTTCCGAATAACGAGCACCCGAACATTTTGGTGTTCGCTCATCTCTATCTATGAGGCTCGCACAGAAATAGGACATGCCGCGATTTTGTTACCACGCAGATTTTCCACGATCAAAATCGCAACTGTCTGCGTAGGATTGCGTGCACGCATGCAATCCTATGACAGTGTGTAACGGAAGAAATTCCGTGCGGAATCTGGGCATTGGGCCTGAAGGGTATTTCATTATGGCCCATTATGGGTCCTAGACTGGAGAACTTTCCAGCCACTTCTTCATTCCTGCAAAACTTTGCAGGTCAGTTCCCCTGTGTAGCTTTCACATTCCTTAATATCAGCGACACTGAACCACAACTTGTAACTTGTAAAATGGCAAGACAAGGCCTATAATCTTTGACATATGTTTCACCAATACTATATAATCTACTTGACATCAATATGAATTATGACTGATTGATAAGAAAGTAATAAATAGATATAAGATATAAGGCAGAAATATAAAGCAATTAACTGTTTGGATATCGCTTGCCCTATCAAAAGCATCAGAGGATGCGAAATGAGCGGTCAACCTGTCAGCTACAACTTTCCGCCTTTGTGTGGATATTGCTTGCTAAAACTTTGTATGTCTTCTTTTCACAATAAAGTAGTTTTCTTTCCTACAAGATATATTTCTTTCCTTATAAAAGCATGCCAGGCAGCAGCAAAATTCCTTAAGAGTATAGTATCCTCATGAAAACAAGCCATCCAACATGAGTGATTAGTATTGTGAAACCCAAAGGAAGTCCTTAAGTGAGTTAACAGCAACTTTAGTGTAAACATATGTCACCCTATTCTGATGTATTAGGACAATATGGTGGGCAGAGGGAATCCTATGAGAACTTTAGTGCCAAATAGAAAATGCCAGTGGAGCCCTTGGGCATGCCATGCTAAGTTCAGCAACAGGTCACAATTATATTGCAGAGTATAATAGTTTAAATCTATGTCAAATAATAGTACATGAGTCCATAATTAGTGGAAAGGGGATATTGATGGTCATAAATCCGGGAGTCAGTTTTAATTCACAAGTATGCTCATTTCTACTAACAATAATAATGCTATACATCGATATATTTATATATATATATATATATATATATATATATATATATATATATATGCATATACTCATAGAGCACACATATACAGTATGTGAGCAAGAATGAGTTCAGGAAGTTGCTTGTCAAATTTTATAACTCAGTCTTAGCTGTGAATCTTCTACATCATATACATAATCATAAACAGTATGCAAATTTTAATAGTTCTTTGAAGTTTTTTTTAACACATAACATTTTAATGACACGCTGAAGTAACTATTTCCAAACTTATAGTGTAATAAAAAAAAGAACTTCAGCTAAGATCGAATAGAAAGACAACAGAGATGACAAATGAACATTTTATTTCAACAAGAAAGAAATCACTCAGTGTAGAAATGTAAATGAAATAAGGCATGCCATTAGAAAACACTGTCTTACATGACTGTTCAAAGCAGTGATTCTTCGATGCTCATCAAAACCTGCTTTGGCAAATGAATGTGCAATCAGGTATTTTCTGGAAACGACAAAATGCATCACAACTACAGTCTCAGTGTCGTTGCATTCCGAATGCATTTGATATTAATTTTGTGAAGCAATTATACTGAAAGGCGTCTGAATTTGCAAGCAATTTTTATTGCTTTGATGCATTCAGATTAAAAACAACTTAGAAAATAGACTTGAGTTAAAATAACCTCCTATTTTGCATCTATGACTCCTATGGAGAAGTATGTGTCTCCATGATTAAAGTTTTCTCACTACTTAAAATTGCTTCACAGCCACTCTGTACTTCCTGGTTGATGCTGACCGGGACATGTGACTGCTGCAACCAGTTACTGGCTGTAAAAACTGTTTGGTACGGTGTTAGCCAGTAAAGCAAAATATGATTGTTCTCAGTCAGAGAAACTAAGTAATCTTGTAGGTATGATACTTTTTAATGGCTAACAAAAATACATGATGTTACAGCAAGCTTTCAAACCTACGCAGAGTTCTACCACGGGCTTGTGGAATAGATCAGAAGAGGCAGAAATATATACACATACATATATCAAGGCATGGACATGATGTGATTGATTTGCACTTAAAACAATACCAGAACAGAATGAGAATAGGAGTAAATACTTAATTAGTTCACTGATCTAAATTTATCATATTCTCCACTGATGCAAGAAGCCCCCTCCAAGGATCATTTCGGTCCTAATAGTATCAAAGGTTGTTATAAATTTGTAATTCTTCTGTGATGCTGAGATTTAAAATTGCCTTTTAATATAATAACTTTCATATTTTCTATGGTGCCTCCATCTTGGGGCTAGTGATTGGCTGCAGCAGTCACATGTCCTGGTCAACAGCAACCAAGAAGTACAGAGTGGCTGTGAAGCAATTTTAAGTAATGAAAATAAAAAACCATTTAATCGTATTGTCCAACACAGATCAATTCTATCATCCATCCACAGGACAGGTGAAAAACATTGTCATATTTACAATTCACTCTTCCATAGACAATAAGCCTGAATACAGGCCTGAAAACAAGCAAATCAAAGAGGAGATTGAGAAGTGTACAACTCAATAATTGCCTCCATAATTGGCTGCTTTAGACCTCGGTCAGATGAGCGTGCTTTTTTGTGCGCGAAAAAAATGTGGTCCTTGCATAAGTGGAAAACGTGTAAATGAGCAAAGTTTTATATGTGCAGTGCAAGAAAATTGGCCTTACACTGGGGAAAAGAGCCAGACAGGGCTTTAGGTGAGTTATTATTTTTTTTTCTACAGCTAGGGATGATTTTCGGGGTAAGGCTTACATTTTAAGTCCCTCTTCCTCAAAAATCATCGCCTCGGGGGTTGCCTTCACCCCATTGCTTTCAATGGGGCGGCAGCAGCACCGGCCCCATTGAAAGCAATGGGATAGCACTGCGGTCCTCTGCCACAGCTGTGCCAGGTGATTCTTTCATCCCCGCGGGGAGTCCCACCATCACTGAACACTGTGAGAGCGTTGTCACAGCGTTCAGTGATGAGGGGCCTCCTCGCAGGAGTCCCCTCATCCTTGCGGAGACTAAGGGGTTAACAGTGGGACATTTATTGGGGTCTTCCGGCCAGAAGCATCTTTTAAATGCCCTGCTGTAAGCAGCGGTGAACCTATTGGCAGCGCAGGAGCTCCCATTAACTCCTGCTCCCATAGAAGTCAATGGAAACTCCTGCAAAATCTTTTTTAGGTGCACGCAGTTTTGCGCTTCAAATTCCACGCATATGAACGCTTCTATACAAACCAATTGAATCACACGTTAACAAAGGAGATTCATGATACAACTATTGTATATCATCAATTGTAATACTGTAAACATACAATGCATTCTGAAAGTCTTCAGACACTTTCACTTTTTTTCATTTTGTTATGTTCTGGCCTGGTGCAAATAAAAAAAAAAGTTCCAGTTTTGCCCTATGATTTTGCACCCAATCCCCAATAATGGCGAAGAGAAAAGGCATGCTAAAAATCATTGTATTTTTTTTAAATTGAAAAACTAATCTTTTGCATTGACATAAATTGGATATAAAAAGTCTACATAACCCTGTTAAAATGCTATGCTTTTGTCATGTTACAAAATGCAACAAAGATGAATCATTTCAGATCTATTTCCACCTTCAATGTGGCCCGTTATCTGTACAATTCCATTGAAAACAAACTGATATCTTTTAGGGTGGAAAAAGAAAACTAAAATAATGTGGTTCTAAAGAAAGAAACACCCTTTATTTACTCAGAATTCCCTAAAGGGTATTTGAGTTTGGGGTTTCTAAACCAGGCAATCTCTTTAATCAAAACTGAATAACCCCTTCTAATCTGGACAATATTTTTTTAATTGAAAAGATCCCCATTAATAAGATAATAATAAGCAGAGATAACCTGGCGTATCTGTAATCTTTGGGAAAAAAATGGCAAGAAGTGCTTACTGTCCCTGCAGTGCTACTACGGAGGAAATGAAATACACAGTTCTCATTGAAATCAATGGGCTTTTAATGCAATGCATAGATGAGCCACATCCTCCAGAGTCACACGCTAGTTGCAGCCACTTTCTGCTCTAATGAGAATACCTAATGGAGAATTTGAAAATGGGTTTTGTAAACCAGACAACCAATTCACAGCGAGCCTTTAGTTCACAGTAAGGCCTTAGTCAGACGGGCGTTTTTTCACACGATTTGCGCATGCGCATGCGTCCGGCGATTTTATAAAACTATTGCTTTGCAATGGTATCGGACACATGAGCGCTTTTTATGCGCTCGTCCGATAAATTATAGAACAGAAATCGCAGATCGCACCTATCTGCGATCTGCGATTCCTGTTCTCTTCTCTATATGCACTCAATGGGGCCGGCGGCAGCAGCGCTGACCCCATTGAGAACATATACTAGACAAATCATTCTCCTCTGCCACAGTTGTGACAGCTGTGGCAGAGAAGAATGATGTTTGCCTATTGAATTCAATAGAGCCAGCAATACAGCCGGCTCCATTGAAAGCAATGGGCTGCCGGCGATCGCACGATGAATTTTCGGAAAGGGCTTAAAAATATAAGCCCTTCCCTGAAATTCATCCAGAAATGTGTAAAAAGTAAAAAAAATATATACTCACCTTCTCCCGGCAGACGGAGTTCAGCCGCGGCCGGCCGGCAGTTCTCCTGAAACTGCTCTGAGTAGTATTCAGCAGCCGGGGATTTAAAATCCCCGCATGCTGAATGAGCTGCCTCTGATTGGTCACAGCGCAAGGGCAGCTGTGGCAGAGAAGAACGATGTTTGCCCATTGAATTCAATGGAGCCGGCAATACAGCCGGCTCCATTGAAAGCAATGGGCTGCCGGCGATCGCGGGATGAATTGTCGGGAAGGGCTTAAATATATAAGCCCTTCCCTGCAATTCATCCAGAAATGTGTAAAAATTAAAAAAAATATATACTCATCTTGTCCCGGCAGACGGAGTTCAGCGCGGCCGGCTGGCAGTGGGTGTGAGTGGGTGTGAGTGAGAGCTGCCCCTGATTGGTCCCTGCGCTGAGCCAATCAGAGGCAGCTCTCACTCACACCCATTCATGAATCGGTCACGCGATTTGCGGATGCGCATCCGTCATGCGATCCGCAAATCGCGGCAAAAAACGCCCATGTGACTAAGGCCTAAAAATGTCACTATACGTGTGGAATGTATAGTTAACATACCTGATGCTCCCCTTTTTATTCCTTTCAAGGGCAAAGTTTTTTCACGGTTTCATTTTTTTTGTTTTTTTTGTCCCCAACTTCAAAGAGCAAGGGAGTAGGTATCACAGAGACACACCATGCAGCTGCTATGGGGCTCATGGAGTGATGGGGGCCCAACAATATTTGGTTCTACTCCTTTTTCTATTGGGTGAAACCAGAGCATCATTTCTCTCTCCAAAGAAACTGAATTGCTTGAGTGGAAGGAAAACACCCGACCCTTCTATCTTGGGTGCCAAAATCCAGCACCTTATAAGGAGCCTATTTCATCTTTGCTATGAGGCTCCTTCTCCTCTATGTACGCCACTGTCCGAAAGCCAAACTTTAAAAAAAAAATAGGGGCAGGGCTTAACAGGCTAAAATCCCCAGCAACCAAATGCCACCCCATAGAAAACAAAAATACTAATTCCTGCAAGTATGAGATTCTGTTTTCTGAATATACATTATATATGCAGATAAAACTATACCTGTGCGATGTTCAAACCTGGATATCAAATGGATTTTGTTATTATATTTTAATACCAGTGAACTGTTGGGACACATACTATGTTTGCTTTTTAATTAAGGCACCAAAATTATATAATATTTACAGGCTCGTTACCAAATGTCTCCTTATTAGTATGTTGCAGAAGGATTATGAAGTCAGCTGAAACTTTGTTTGCAGTGTTTTATGAACCTTAATTGCATGGTTCTGTGAAAAGATCAGGTATTCCAATGTCAACAAATGTTATCCATTCATTTATATGCAGAGGAGCACAGTTGAGAATTAGTTAAGACCTCTATCAAAGCCATTCTGTCTTAATGGTCATTAAATCTAAAGCAGACGTTCACTTCCATAGAGAGTAAGCCATAAAGCTCATATATATATTTGTAAGGCACAAAGGCCTTATTATAATAAAGGATATTTTGGGTAGAGTTGTACTTGGGGAAAATCTATTTGAAGAAGGGATACACAACAAATGAAGGAATATGCAGCCAGCCAGTGCCATATTGCCATTTCTACTGACCTATAACATATATTTTTCATGAAACTACAGTACCTAGGTATCAGAAACAATAGATATAGATCCACTGATTCACGGACTGGTTTGGTT
Organism: Eleutherodactylus coqui; assembly: GCF_035609145.1. Classification (NCBI taxonomy): domain Eukaryota; kingdom Metazoa; phylum Chordata; class Amphibia; order Anura; family Eleutherodactylidae; genus Eleutherodactylus; species Eleutherodactylus coqui. Next base: position 404,680,747 of record NC_089837.1, read on the forward strand.
TTGGTCCAAATCCTGAGACAACACCTGAGGTACCCCATTGTTCACCCTTTAACCCTACCAGTCAGGATGTGGGTTTCACTCTGTGAAGCCCAAGTAAGTTACTCAGGAAATGGTCTCAGTACTATGATGGCTGACACTACTAAAGACCTAGGTGCAGTACCTTGGGGTGTGATCTAGAGCATAATCTAACAGTCTGGGACAGACCAGGAAGACCTAAATGTTCAGGCATCCTTCATAAGGGGGAGGATGTCTGATATAGTCAGATGTCAACCATTGGAGAGGGAACATTCAGTTTAGGCACACTGGGCCTTTAACAGTGCGGCTGGATGAGCATTAATGGAAGTGTGCATGTGTATTTGGTCTGCTATCAAAGCAAGTACAGATGCCGGGTACCAGCATCTGCAGGGCAATGGAACTGAGGTGTAAACTACTGCTGCAAAGAGAGGTGAGCGAGTCAGCGGCTGCCGCCACAATTTGCAACAGTAGCTAATATGTGAGGTCTCCTGGCTGTCTCTTGATGGCAGATGGCGTGGGAAAGTAGCGTCAGCCATGTTGAATTTCAATGTGCCTCATCCTTACTGCTGTGAAAGATACAGTAGCCGAATGAGGGGTCTGGCAGTAGCTCATTCACCTCTCCATATTGATTATGGAAATGTCAGGGAATGTAGCTGTCAGCCAGATAGCTAGCAGTTATCTTATGTGTATGGTCAGCTTACTGCCTTCATGCTCTGCACTGTACATTTATGGCGCACACAGGTGTTAGTTCCTTCACAGTGTCATAAATGTACAATATAGAGATGGCTCAGACTCATATACATACCGTATCACTGGAAAAGTGATCAAGATTATTGTATGCTCCAACAAAACAGCCATCACTAATGAGCAATACCTTAGAACATAACTTTTAACACTAATAAAACATGTGCTCATAATAATGATAAAATATCAAAATATCAACCACCGAACCAAAATAACACCACTGTACTGATGAATGGGGTATATTCACCATAACCAGCAAAAAAGTGTCCTGATATATTCCCAAAAGTTAGAGTCCATATAGAAAGTATCGGGCACAAGCCTTCTTTCAGATGGATGCATAGATACCATAACAATATCAAGAAGGTGCAATAAAAGGAGATGGTCGACCTAGTGTGTAATAACAAACTACTATCAATCAAAAACAGTATAATATTTTAACCCTCTCACTATTCTAATCAATGTCCCTGACAGAATACCAGCCCCACACATGAACTTAGTAATATGGCCTGATGTATCCCATTAGGGCTATCGAAAAAAAATGAAAACACCTAAAGGCCCATTTGAAAGACAATCTTTCAAACGACTGAAAGATTGAAAGATTTTGCAATCTATTTGCATAAAGTGTTAATAGTCGTTAACCCCTTAACGACCAGCCCATAGTGTTTTTACGTCCTCCTGAAGTGGGCTTTATTCTCTGAGGACGTAAAAACGTGTCCTGCAGAGAATAAAGCCCCTCGGGCTGTGGACGTGACAGCTCCATGCTGTCGGTGTCCGCAGGTAGCTGACAGCATGGAGCTGTCATCCCGGGCTGTTCGGACCCCCCCCCCCCCCCCAGCATTGCGATCGGCGCTATCCAATGGATAGCGCCGATCGCGAAAAAGTAAACTAAAGTTGAAAAAAAGTTACATATTCAGCTGCCCTGATGGATCGGATCCATCGGAGCAGCTGAAATTACTCACCCGGGTCCGGCACGCTGCTCCCCGCTCTCCCGATGCTCCGGGCCCCGTAGCCGTCCTTCTGCGCATGCGCGCCAGGCGGCATTACGTCAGCCGCATGCGCAGAAGGCCCGGTGGTGCGGGAAATTTAAAATCTCCTGGCTCCCAGCTCCTGTAGGTAGCCGGGAGGCAGGAGATTTTAGCGGGGACCGCGGTGAGCGGTCCCCGGAACCGTGATCGCCGTTATACAATGGATAACGGCGATCGCGGAAAAGTGAGGAAAAGTTTTTTTAAAAAAAAAAAGTTTCACCTCCCCTCATGGATCGGATCCATGAGGGAAGGTGAAAATACTCACCCCGCTTCCTCCATGTCCTCCGGCCAGTCTCCGGACCCCCCGCTGGCTTCTGCGATGTGCCAATGTGGCGCGCATGCGCAGAAGGCCGGTGAGTCCGGCAAATTCAAATTCCGCTGTATGCGGTTTCCAGTCATATGATCACCGTTATCCATTGGATAATGGTGATGATATAAAGTTAAAAAGTAAAAAAAAAAAAAAGTTAAAAGTTTATAAAGTTAAAGTTTCATCTCCCCTTACAGATCGTATCTGTAAGGGGGGATGAAATTACGTACCCAAGGTCCCCGGATTTGTTCCCTGATGGGATGTTGATCCGCGGACCTTACCCCAGCTTCTGCGCATGCGCCCGTCAGCATGATGACGGACGCATGCGCAAAAGTGAAATATTGCCCAAGAAATTTAAAATCTCCCTGCTGCTGGCTACCAAAGGTAGCCAAGAGCCTGGAGATGTCACGGGGAGCCGTGGTATGTGGTTACTGGTCACGTGATCGCCGTTATCCAATGCATAATGGCGATCACGTAAAAGTTCTTTAAAAAGTGGAAGTTTCGTCTCCCCTCACCGATGCGATCGGTGGGGGGAGATGAAACATCTTCTCGGAGGCTTCCGCATTTGAATCCAGATGCGATTATCCTCCATGGACCCTTCTGGTTGCTGCGCATGCGCCCGCCGGCAAAATGCCGGACACATTCGCAGGAGCCAGGGAGCCCAGGAAATTTTAAATCTCCTTGCTCCCAGCGACCAACGGTCACTGAGTGCTTGGAGCAGTGACCGGAGACCTCGTTGAGCGGTCCCTGGTCACGTGATAAAGTAGCGATCTAACATTAGGCCGATCACACATGACCGGAGAGGAATTATGGGTTCTGCATGCGCTTGATCAGCGGTAATCTACGGATCAATCGCATGCATTGGATTACACAATTCCCCCCAATTAGTGGGTCGGAATTACGTAATCCACTCACAGAAACAGAACACGGCATGCTATATTTTACCACGGATATCCGCGACCTAGAGTCCATTGTGCTCTATGACCGTGGATATACCCGCAGCCCATATGCAAACACATTGTGTACGGGCTGCGGGTACCCGGGTCATCTCTAAGCGACGGCACAGGAAATAAAAACAAACAACGGTGTACTGCGCATGACCGCCTGTGTGAGTAGGCAGTTATGCGCAGTACATTACGCGGCCATACGCAGGGTCACGGCCGGCTCACAGATGGGATCCGCTGCGGGCCTCCGCAAGCAGATTCCACCTGCGGCCGTGTGAGCCCGGCATTATTCAGACCGCTACCTGTAATCCGTAATTTACAATAAGCCCCGGGAACGCTCGCCTTCATGCAGTTCCAGGAGCAGCTTGTTGAGCGCCTTCTCTGTGAGACCGCTGCACCGCAGCAAGATTACAAAGCCTCACAGAGCGCCACTTTTTACACCCCATCCCCGCCGCTGAGGTTACAAAATACCCCCCAAAAAGCATGAGAGGAGGGGGGATACACGGTTTTCTTGCCCCATGTGCCCAACCCAACCAGCCTCTGTAATTACCCCTGTCTTCGGACATAAAACGCAGTCTATATTATTACCATTATCTAATATTTAGGGAATGCCAAAAAATGGGGATGGCGGGGGGAGGATTATTTTCAGGAAGTCAATTTTTTTCCGTATAAGTGGGCAATGGGGCCTGGAATTTATTCAGTTCTGCCCTGAAATCCAGCGGGCATTCCCTCCATTATGGGCCTAGCCATGTGTCCTGTAAGTAGATAAGGGCCACAATGGATATGTTTCTGAACACGGGACAAACGGGAGTATCCATTTTGTGGTGAATGTCTTCATTGCTATGTACACTGTACAATAAAAACAGTTTTTAAATTGACAAAATTGCCAAAAAATGAAAATCGTAATTTTTTCCTTCTGCTTTGCTTAGATTCATTCAAATACTGTGGGGCCAAAATACGCAGTACACCTCTAGATGAATTTATTAAGGGGTCTAGTTCTCAAAATGGGGTCATTTGTGGGGGTTCTCTATCGTTTTGGACGCTCAATGGCTCTACAAGTGGGCAATGGGGCCTGGAATTTATTCCGTTGTACCCTGAAATCCAACGGGTGCTCCTTCCATTATAGGCCTAGCCATGTTTTCTTTAAGTAGATTAGGGCCACAATGGGTATGTTTCTGAACACAGGACAAACGGGGGTATCCATTTTGGGGTGAAAGTCTTCATTCCTATGTACACTGGACAAAAAAAACTGTTTTTAAATTGACACAATTGCCAAAAAAATGAAAATCATAATTTTTTCCCTTCAGCTTGGCTTAGATTCATTTAAAAACTGTAAAGTCAAAAAAGTCATTGTACCTCTAGATAAATTCGTTAAGGGGTCTACTTTTCAAAATGGGGTCACTTGTGGATGTTCTCCATCGTTTTGGTCACTTAATGGCTCTACAAGTGTGCAATAGGGCCTAAATCTCCTTCAAGCAAAATTTCTGTTCCGAAAGCCACCGGTTGCTCCTTTCATTTTGGGCCCCATTGTGCATACAGACGTAATACTAGGGCCACAATGGGTATGTTTCTGAGCACGGGACAAACAGGCTTATCCATTTTGGGGGGCAAATTCTCATTTTCATGTGTACTATAGAAAAAAGGCCTGTCTTTAAAATGACATATTTGCAAAAATATAAATTTTAGTTTTTCTCTTCCAAATTGCATTGACTCCTAAAAAAAACTGTGGGGTTAAAACACTCATGACACCCCTCAGTGAATACGTTAAGGGGTGTAGTTTTTAAAATGGGGTCATTTGTGGGGGTATGTATCATTTTGACTCCTATGAGCCTTTCCAATCTTGGCTTGGTGTAGGAAAACAAAGTGTTCCTCAAAATGCTGAAAAGTAATGTTAAATTTGTACGTCTCCTAAATGGTTAAAAAAAACGAACATTTTTCCATTGTGCGCCCAAAATAAAGTAAACGGATGGAAATATATATCTTAACAAAAAATGTTTATATTATGTTTGCACATATTTGAGATATTGCAGTTGGAAATGTGAAAAAATGACGATTTTTTTTCAAACTTTTCCCAATTTTGGCGCTTTTAATAAATAAACACAAATTCTATCGGTCTTTTTTTTCCACCTAAATGAAGTACAACATGTGTCGAAAAAACAATGTCAGAATCGCTTGGATATGCAAAACCTTTCTGGTGTTTTTCCATGCTAAATTGACATGTGTCAGATTTCCAAAATTTGGCCTGGTCATTAAGGCGCAAACAGGCTTGGTCACTAAGGGGTTAATGTCCATTAACACTTTATCATCTTCATTTGTATGTAAAAGGATCTCCAGAAGCTGTTTGCAGGGCCCAGAATCAGATTAATCACATGCCTAGCTGAGCACACAGCTGCACTGTTCTCTTCATGGTTGTTGGCAAGGTACAATGTTATCTGCCGACTCCCATTGAACTAACAGCATGTGGTCTGTTGAGAGATACTTTATCTTTCACCAGCTGAATGATGGATTTTAAGTTCACCTTAAAATCACAGTTCAAGAGAAAAGTGCACAATGCCCGTGTTTACATGTAACAATTATTGCTCATTTTCGGTCGTTTGAACGAATTTTGAGCAATAATCATTACGTGTAAATAGGCCTTATTGCTCCAAAGAGTTTCCTCAAAAACTGGTTCATCAGAGGATAATCATCATACTTGTGGCACATATGACATCAGATAATATATACGCAAAAATCATGTAAAACCAACTCGCTTAAACCTGACGGATAACTAACCAACTCAATTACTATGCTAGTACAGATATATACAATGCCTCCTGCCAAAATTAACGAACTATTAATGATGGCAGACAAACATAAAGATTAGAGATGAGCGAACACGTTCGGCTCCGCCCCTTTTTCGCCCGAACACCGAACTTTGCGAACACTTCAGTGTTCGGGCGTGGCAGCGCGGGGGGGTGCGGCGGGGAGTGGGGGGGAGAGGGAGAGAGAGAGGGCTCCCCCCTGTTCCCCGCTACTGCCGCCCGCGCCGCCGCGCATCTCCCCGCCCCCCGGCGGCACCCGGACACTTACGCGCGAACACTGCAGTGTTCGGCAAAGCCGGTGTCCGGGTGCGGATGTGTCCGTAACGGACACGTTCGCTCATCCCTAATAAAGATGTATTGTAACCAGTGTGATATTACAACACTGTGTTTGGCGTTTCATATGTACAAACGCTCCATGGTGAAGCTGTGCCATCAGCAGGTGCCATCTGTAACATACAGCTGACACCTTACTGCAACTGCCAGGATTGGTGCCAACTCTGATCCCTGCTTTTTAACCCCTTAAATCCTGTGATGCCATGTATTATAGAAGTGATCAAATAATTGACATGGTCAAGTCCCAGAGTTGCAATAAAAAACCTGTAAAAAAATAGGCAATACAAAAAATATACACATATTTAGTATCACTGCTTTAAGCCCATCATCAATTATCTGGATTATAAATACACTGTGTTATTTGGAAAAAAAAATTAAAAAAATGATGCCAGAACAGTGGTTTAATCGCCCCACCTCTTACAAATAGTATACAAAGGGATCAAAAGGTCGTATACACCTCAAAGTTGTACTAGGAAAAGTAATCATCCGGCGAAAAAAGAAGCCCTCATTAAGCTGCATCAATGGAATACAGAGACACAAGAACAATTTTTCAAGTATTTTTTATTGGGTAAAAGTAATAACAAATAAAATGTCATTTACACCACATAGTGAATGCGATGAAAGCTAAAAAAACAAACAAACAAAAAAAGAATAATAGTGGAATTACAGTTTTTTCCACTCCACAAAAAAAATAATAAAAGTTACAGTATGTATTATATGTACCCAAAAATGGTAGCATTAACAATACATCACATCCCATAAAGAGCGAGTCCTCATAAGATTGATTATGTCCACAAAATAATAAAATAGTTATAACTAGAGAAGCTGAGATGGAAAAAAATAAATAAAATTGCTACACCCAAAAGGCTCCATCTACGCCACATTTTTAAGAGATTAAGAGTGTTAATCCTACCTGGGGTCATGCCAAACAGCTCAACTCTCTTATTTAGTTTGATTGACCCAATTTCTGGACTGAGGGTCTTTGCAGTATAAGTGTCCTGCTGCCTTGCAAGTCCGTGTAATGAAGGTTGATTTCTTATAGTCACCAATATTTTGAGGCCAGGTACCGTCCGATTGCAATCAATGGCAAATTCTGTCCTGCTGTAACCGTGGCAGCTACTTTTGGATCTAAACAGTATGTTTTGCCTCTCCAGCCAGTAGGGCATGTGGACAGTTCACCCAGTGGGCCCTGTCCACAGAATCCACATATGAAGGAGATACTCCTGCAACACTCCTTTTCCTAGACCTAGCACGCCACAACTGTGTGATCACCACTGGAAATCAGACATAAGACACTGAGGCAACCACATTCGAGGACTTCTATACTATCAGCTCTTCAACCTCGATGGTATTTAAAGGCATATTATAAAATTAAGGAAATAACATGGGGAAAAAAAACATATATAAATGCCCTAAATGAAAAGAGTACACTCTTTGTAAATCAAGCAATAATCAGTTCACAACATAAGACGAAAGATCTATCATTTTCATGTACATCCCGCCTAAGCTCCTCTGCTACTATAACATACATTGGTTTTTTTTGCAGCTTGTCCATGAACCCTCCCCCCTCCTGCCAGTCCATGCACAGTCTGCAAATGAAGATAAAAAATGGGACTATATTGGTTGGTTTGCAGATCCCCAATAAGTCATGACTAATCAGCACAGAACTCTTGTTGTCCAGGTAGAATGATGGTAAATGTATGTATAAATGAGGGGTGCAGAATTACTGTCCTCAAGGACCCCAACAAGTGATGTTTTCCGGATATCCTATAGAAAGAACACCTGTGGCAATGTCTGAGGACCGACAATAATTGCACTGAACACCTGTGCAATACTGAAGAATTCCAGAAAACTTGACCTGTTGGGCTCCCTTGAGGACTGGAGTTGTGCAATCCTGGTGCAAATGAATATTTCAAACTTAACAGTAGCATGAGAATTTTTTTTCTCACTCTTTGAGAATTCTAATTATCTTTTGTACTTTTTAGCATTTGTAGAAATCCCAAATAAAACTCAGTCACTATAACATGATTGCTGCTATTAGGATAATAAATTACTGGAGTATTATCGACTTTTATACCAATAAAGTAAATGTAAGCTCAAGACTTATCCCTTGTCATCTCCTATTATTTTTCAGAATTTTCTATCCGCTTTCCAATCACAGCAGTGGGGAATTGTTGTTGAAGGATTTACTAGTTTGTGTCACCTCAAATGGCACTTCAGAGATTTACCTGGTTTGTATTATTTTTCTATTCCTCGCTGTTAAAAGTATGGATCTTGCCGCCATTAAACTATTCTAAACATTCAACTGAAAATAGAAAAGAGCCATGGGACACTTCAGGTTTGAAAGAGTTGAAAAATATTTCAGAACACTATTTGAAGTGGACCTATCACCTATCTATTAAAAATGATGCAACAATTTCAAATGTGAACATTTTTGCAGTCTGTTATACACTTGTGTACTACTACATATTCACTTTTGTGACAATTTTATTAAATTGTTATTTGGTAGATGTATAGTAAAAATCTTCTCAGGCCAGTGACATCACATTCATTTGTCATGTAGCCTTTCAGCAGCTTAGCCCTATTCAAGCGAATTGAATTGACCTGTTATGCCAGGCACAGCTGCAATGAAATGTAGAGCACTGTTCCTGGCATGCATCGAAGAATCTGCGGAGCTTGCCCAAGTGCAGTAGCCCTTCAAACAGCTGATTGGTTGGGATACAGATTTAAGAGCAAAAACTTGGGTTACGAGCCTTGCTCTCAATGGGGCCGCTGCTGCTACCGGTGGCCCCGTTGAAAGCAATGGCCTGCCGGCAGCCCATGGGGTGCTTTTCAGGGAAGGGCTTTAAATATAAGCCCTTCCCTGAAAACCACCCCTAGCTGTAGTAAAAAATATATATTCACATGTTTCCTCTGGAGCTCAGGTGTGTCTAGCCGCTGCTTTTTCTCCCTGCATTTTTAATCCCTGCCTGCTGCAAAGCTTCAGAGCAGTGTAGGGAGAACAAGCGGTGGCTAGACGCGCCTGAGCACTGGCAGACAGGTGAGTATATATATTTTTTATTTTTTTTACTACAGCTACGGATGATTTTTAGGGAAGGGCCCATATATAGAAAATCACTGAGGGGGTGCTGACGTCCTATTGCTTTCAATGGGGCAAAGCCATCCCTATTAAAATCAGTGGGAGAGCTTCAGAATCCGGAACGGATTTATGGCTTTTCCATTCATTTCAATGGAGAAAATTAATTGACTTACGAGTGTTTTGGGTTAAGAGCTCCGTCATGGAACGAATTAACCCAAGGCACCACTATATTCATAACCTATCCAGAGGACATTAGATCCTGAGATCATCGATATCAAACTCATGTAAAATAAAACCTTTCATTATCTGACTTTTTCAACCACTCGATGCACTGAAAAATGCAGCTTTAGGCCTCCTTGACATGAATGTCATTTTGAAGCAGAGTAGGCGCATCAAAAAAAATTGCATCTAAAAGAGCCAATGGTTTCCTATGGGTTCTTTTAGACCAACAATTTTTTTATGCCGATATTTTAATGCTAAGCAATGATGGTGCCCCCCACTACTAAAATCTCTCCCTGTCCAGCAGAAAAGGGAGGGGGAGGGAGATTAGCAGTAGGGAGCACAGCTAAACAATGACGGATGTCCCCCACTCCTAAACTCCCTCCCCACTGGCAGAAAAAGTAAGGGGGAGGGAGTTTAGCAGCGGAGAGCACTGCTAAACAATGATAGGTGCCTCTAGTGAGGCATTTTATGTATTTGTACATTGTTCTGGAGGCCAAGACACCGCAGTCAGCCAGGCAAATTGCAAAAAATGACTTGGTCGCAGCTACTAATTGTTCATGCGATTTAGCGCTCAGATAGCCGTGATTTTTTAGTGCTATCATAGCGCTAAAATGATGTTCGTGTGAAAAAGGCCTTAAAGGAGTTATCCTTCTTAGGATAGGCCATATATTAGAATAGTGTGGGTCTGATTCTCAATCCCTCACCGATCAGCTATTTTAAGGGTTGCAGTCCTCTGTCACCTTCATTGTTCACCAGGCACAGGTCTGTACTTTGAGTAGTGACTGTAAATTATATTGCAGCTCAGTCTCATTGACTGCACTTGGACAGAGTTGTAGCGAGCTGTAATAACAAGCAAAGCTGCTACTAAAAGTACATAGCCTAATAAACAAGGTGAGGCATGCAGTCTTGCTAGAGAGCCGCAGTCCCTTCAAACAGCTGATTGTCAGAAGTGCTGGGAGGATAGTTCATCAATTTTAAAGTCCCAAATTTATCAGGTCACAGTCTAGCAATCATCTCATACTGTGTCCATAGAATTTAGAAGAATACATTGAGCAGAACCGTTTCTGCCTTTGAAGGTGACCATGGATATGTGATAATTGTTAGTCGAGCACGGTAAGAATTTAGCTGGAAACTATTTTATAGATGCTGTCAAAGTGCAATGGAAACCTGAATGAGGAAAACACCAGTACAAACAGAAAAAACTTCACATTATTAATTCCAATGTCATATTTTTATATTCAGCATAATAATGATAGTCCAGCAGTCTACAAATGATATAATGCTGTATTTGCTATATCATTATAGTGCTACAGTACTGAGCTATCGTTTCAATAATCTTAGCTTTAAGGGGCCACTCTAGTGAAAACATATTTTTACATCCCTGTCGCTTTACTGGATTGTCTGTCACATTCTGGAAATCTCCTATGTATAATGCAGTCACTACCATACAGTGCAGCCCCCTGTTTGATGCTTATCCAGCACTATCTGGAGCCTGTCATTTCTCTCTTCTCTATTCTCTGCTAAGACTTTCATGATGTATCAGTAGAGCATCACATGAACAGCTACCTCCAGTACCATCGCTACCTGCTGGGAGGACAGTGCCATTACCTTCTATATTCACCTAAATATACTAAAGACCATAACTATACGATGAGGAGGATGAGCTGTGATTAATTCATTACAAACACGTGGCAGGAGCCTCTAATCAGCAGCAGTAATTATAATAGGCTTTTTTGGCCCTTTCACCTATTAAATACTTGTGTGGTAGAGTCCATGTAATATCATCACACAGGGATTATTATGACTAAAAAAACACACTTCTTGGGAGAACCTAAAGGCAATAAAATTTCAGGTTGTCTGAATAAGACATGACCCACAGGGCAGAACGACTCCAGGAAGTTTCAAATAGAAGTAAACAACTAACTAAGGTAATAATACTAGCCAACTTGTACATATACTGAATGACTAGCTAATGAATGCAAGGAAAAAAAATCCAAAAATGTGAGTGTCGACTGTTTCTTTTTTAAAACTCTTTTTATTGTATCAATTTTTTTTCCATAAAACAAAAAAGTAAATAAAAATTAAACAGCATTCTCATACATTGTAAGGCCTCAGTCAGACGGGCGTTTTTTCGTGCGATTTGCACATGCGATCTGCGCATATATAGAACAATTGCTTCGCAATGGGATCAGTCACATGGCCGCTTTTTATGCGGATGTCCGATAAATTATAGGACACGAGGAATCGCAGATCGCAGATGGGGCCTATCTGCGTTCTGCGATTCCTTGTGTTCTATATACCCCATTGAGAACATATACTACAAAGATCATTCTCCTCTGCCACAGCTGTAACAGCTGTGGCAGAGAAGAATGATGTTCGATCATTGAATTCAATAGAGCCGGCAATACAGCTGGCTCCATTGAAAGCAATGGGCTGCCGGCGAGCGTGGGATGAATTTTCGGGAAGGGCTCAAAAATATAAGCCCTTCCCTGAAAATCATCCTAAAATGTGTAAAAATAAAAAATATATATATACTCACCTTGTCCCTGCAGCCGGAGTTCAGCCGCGGCCAGATGGCAGTTCTCCTGAACTGCTCTGTGTAGTATTCAGCAGGCGGGGATTTAAAATCCCCGCCTGCTGAATGGGCTGCCTCTGATTGGTCACAGCCCTCACCAATCAGAGGCAGCGCTCACTCACCCATTCATGAATTCATGAATGGGTGAGTGAGTGCTGCCTCTGATTGGCTCAGCGCAAGGACCAATCAGGGGCAGCTCTCACCTATTGAATGACAGCTGAGAGCTGCCCCTGATTGGTCGGTGGTCGTGGTCAGAAATCACTAAATCTTCAATTGTGGTCCTAGTAATTCTAGAAAGCAAATTAGAAGATAGCAGTATGTAGTCAATTCTAGACCAGGAATCACGTGCATGGGAGTAGTGGGTGAACTCATGGCCTTCTGGGTTAAACTCCCACCATATGTCTCTGAGTTCTTGCATAGATTTGAACCGTGGGGCGGTGTCATGATGTGTAGAAGGATTTTTCCTTGCAGCCTGGCTGCGACAATCCTCTAATGTACTAAATACTGAGTTAAAAATCTCCCCCTACTAGTTTATATTCTACCGTATCTGTCAAAAGCCTGTCTGATAATTCTGTGAAAAATTGTTTGTTACTATTGTTTGGGCCATAGACATTATAGATGCTAAATTCCTCCATGTTATTTTTAATATGTGCCTGTTGAATCCTGCCATTTGAGTCATGCCAAAGGTCTATTACTGTTAATCCTGACCCCTTTTTAATAAGCATTACTACTCCTGCCTTCAATTGGACTGCAGGTGATCCATATATCTCCCCTACCCATAACTTTCACATTCGGGTATAATCGGACTCAGTCAGGTGTGTCTCTTGCAGTAGAGCGATATCTGCCTTTAGTCGTTTCAAGTGGCGCAGAACCAACATGCGTTTTTGTGGTGACCGGAGTCCCTTCACATTCCAAGATATGACATGCATAGCTGACTTGAACTATACATATAAGTTGTATATATATACTTTAGAAATCACCACAATATCTTACCAAAAAAAAAAAATGTTAACAAAGATTTAAAACGTGGACAGTGGTAAAACAAACGAAAAACAAAAGTAATACGTATCTCACTTAATCTAAACAGAACAGATAATTGAGTTCTCGTGCCTCATGTCTAAAGTGGTGCAGAAATCCAAAAGAAAAAAAAATGCGGTCTCTTCTAGGGGAAAAAAAGTCTTACCAGAGCCCGAGAAGAGAGTGCATAAATTGAGGTCCTTTAATTCCACTTCGTGTGAAGCTTTCAAAAATAAAAAGATTTGCCTTGCTCTTTGCTCCTGTATAATACCATATTAGATTTACCACGATATTTCCGCTCCAGATATTTTATCTATCAATACTTAAAAAGTGAGCCATAACCCATAATGGCTATATACTTTTTTTTTCCTGCTTTCCCTTTCAGGCTAAATAATTACCAACAGTGAAACTTATAATACTATTTTGTCTAGTGTTCTGTGACAATCTCCGTTCAAGATATGTCACTTGATGTCGTATACTCATGACTCGCTTCATCTTCTCAAGTAGTAGGTGTCATTGTCATACTCATCTTGCGTCGCTGTTCTTTCGGTGACATAGGGGAGCCTAAGCGTCTTTCCTGCCAGTTCTCATTGTCGTTCCTCTTAAATTGGGGGTCACTGCTCTGTCGAGCTGGAAAAAGCCGAGGTGATGTTAGGCGCAATTCTCTTTCCGCTCTCTCAGGATCATAGAAAGTAAGGCTGGTACCGTCCCCGTTGTATACTTTCAGTATTTCCAGGTATACAAGTGCAAATTTCATTTGTTTCCTATAAAGGGCAGAGCAAATTGGTGAGAAGGCCCTACTTTTTCATTGGACCTCTGACGAAAAATCAAGCTCCAATGAGTTTTTGCGGCAGAATAAGAGATTTGTCGGTGTAATCTAGGAATTTAACAATGACTGGTCTAGGTCGAGTTTTTTTTAGGGAAGATGAATCGTTCGCTGAGGTTCGGACCTCTGGTCCCAAGCGGTGCGCACGCTCAGATTTCCAGGTGTGGAAGATTCCCAGTGCACTGGGGATAGTGAGCTCACATAGCTGGCGTAAGTCTTTTTGTAGGTATGTCTCCGGGACTCTTATGATACGAAGATTGTTTCATCTTGATCTGTTTTCTAGATCTTCCATGCGGTCCCAGAGTATTTTCTTATCTTTCCATAAATTATCAATGTATCTGTTTATTGAGCCGCGTTCTTCTGATATCTTTTCCATTTCGTACTCTATGGCCTCCAAGCAGAGGCGTAACTTGAAGCTCCCGGGCCCCGATGCAAAACTTGTAACTATAATGTAACTATAATGCTTTACTCATAGTACTGGGTTACCTATATGGAGAAGAGAGGCCTTATGGGCCCCCTAAGGCTCCTGGGCCCGGGTGCAACCGTATCCCCTGCATCCTCTATAGTTACACCCCTGCCTCCAAGCGAGTAACATGTTGTGTTACTTCGGCCAGGAGTTGTCGTAAAGAGCCTGCTACTGTAGTCGCTAGGGTCTCCTGGATGTCAGGAATATCAGCTTTGCCACATCGATTGCTAGCACCTTATAATCCATTGCTGGCATTTCTCCCTTACTGGCAGCCATGAGACTCTCACTCTCTGACGTTGTAGGGGAGGGAGGAGGCACAGTAAGCACAGATTCCATCCTATTAGCAGCACCAGTAGCTAGGGTTGTTTTCGTGCTTGCTCTTGGGCTTATATCCAGTTGTTTTCCTTTAGTTCGGCCCATTTTTAGGATAAAGTCCTCCATACAGTGTGTTGCTAGGCGTATATATGTTTACACGTTGTGTTGTTTAGATAGCTGAAGAATTATGCTTTTTGCTATATCTTAGCCTGAATAGAACTTAGGATTGTACCACGGTCGCTCCACCAACTCTCCCCCTCCGTCTTCTCTATATAGTGTAAAGGGTTAATTTGGTGTATTGTGTGTTCTTTTATTTTTGCTTTATTTTCTTTCTTTTACACAATTTTTTTTCTGTTTACACTTCTTCTGCCGCAAGGGACCCGGAGGTCATGTGGTCGCCCACAACCCCTGAAGTCAGCGTTGCAGAGCGTGACACCCCAGACCAGGAGTGGGGGAGAGCGCTATGGCTGCTGCAGGTCCTGTGGTGAACTGTGAAATCGTGTGTTCTTTTATTTTTGCTTTATTTTGTTTCTTTTACACTTCTTTCTTTTACACTATATTTTTTCTTTCTTTTACACATCTTTCTCTTTTTTTTCCTTTTTCCACTTTTTTTCCCTTTACACTCTTCCGCAGCCGGGTTTTAGCTCTGCTTTATGTTGCAGAGACCAGTCTCTTTCTCCTCACTTCCCCCTGGACTCCAAGATGGCTGCCGCTTGCACGTGGGAGCACTCAGTAGGAGCAGGAACACGCTCTCTCCTCCCTGCAGCGGCCCTATTCTCTGCAGAGGTGTGGCAGGCACCCAGACAGGAGTTCGGAATCACCTGCCCTGCTCCCGATCGCTGAATGGGCAGGAGCCTTCCCCCGAAGCCAGCCCTAATGTGTCAGGCCGGTGCAGGAGATACCCGGCGCCAGAGTGAGTGCAGGGGAGGGGAGTGGAGGGTTAATGGCGGGTAGCGCTGCTCAGTTGCCATCCACCCTGTATCTCCGCGTCTCGCTGTCAGCGCGATGTGTGAGCAGTAGCTGGTCCCGCTGTAGCAGGCTGGTGCAGGAGGTCCCCGTCATCAGAGTGTTGCGGAGGGGGGGATATAGACAAGGGTTAATGGCGGGTAGCGCCGCTTAGGTGACCTTCACCTCATACCTCCGGTTCATGCTGTCAGTGCAGTGTCTGAGCGAGCGGTGCAGTGGGGTCAGCGGCTTTGTTGTGCGAGTCTCTGGTGCGGTGAGGATGGAGCTGATGGCTGCTGCTTCCTCACTCCATGGCGCCGGAACCGGAAGTCTGATCAGAGCTGTTAACCCTTTAAATGCTATTGTCCATTCCACAATAAGATTGCCAGAATTGTGCTTTTTGGTCATCCTTTCTAAAATGTAATAAAAAGTGATCAAAAAGATGGTGGTACTCCAAAATGATGGCAATAGGAACTACAGGACGTTCCACAAAAAATGAGCCCAAGTAATCATAATGACCCATAGAATAAAGTTATCATGTCATTTTTGTTGCAGTATTTACACCGTAGAAACAAGACGCACCCAAAGATAACGGAATTTCATTTTTTTTCCAATTTCACTCCATTTAGAATTTTTGTTAAACGTTTTTCAGTACATTACATGCTACATTATATAGTACCATTGAAAAAGACAACTCAGCCCGCAAGACACAAGCCCTCGGACATCTATGTTGATGGTTAATTAAAAGAGTTATGATTTTTTAAAAAGGGAGAGGAAAAAATGAAAATAAAAAAAAAAAAAAAGTGCCGCGTTCTTAAGGGGTTAAGAGAAATATTAAATAGTACTATTTCTAAAACTCCTAAAACTCTTGAGACGGATTCCATTCCATTTAATTATTTTATATCACACTTTTCTTTCAGCTCTATCGTTTGCATATCATTTCTAGCAGATTCAATAGCCAGAGGAAATATGCTTTTTAAACCCATTGAAAACTTTAAATCAAAGCTTTAAATCATTTCAATATCAATGTATACTGTTCTAGAGCAGGTAACTTAATATATGGATCTAGTAGTAAATAAATTCTCAAAAACATTACATGTAAAAACGAGCACAATTATTTAGCGTTAAAAGGATTTGTCAGAACTGCAAAACATATGGCCTGTTCTTGCGATAGACCATCTATATTAGATTGGTGGGGATCCAATTGGCAGAAGCTTTGCTGATCGGCTGCTTGAAGGATCTGCAGTCCCCCAGTGAGTATCGCACTCTCTTCATTGTTTGCCAAACATAACTCTATACCTCTAGTAGTGGCTGTGTCTGGTATTACAGCTCTGTCTCATCCCAGCTGCAGTGAGAAGCACTACCAGACAAAGCCACTGCCAGAAGTATAGTTTCCAAATGAACATTTAGCGAGCCACATCTGTTTATTTACAAGCTAAATGTTTGGCATCTTGCACTATGTGTGTAGCCACTTGTATTCACACAGAGTCCCGTGCTAAGGCAGCAGAAATGCAGTGCCAAGTTCTGCTCATGACCTGAAGGTTGTGAGTTCAATCCCTGTGTGGTTCAGGTAACCGGCTCAAGGTTGACTTAACCTTCTATCATTCTGAGGTCAGGAAAATGACTACTCATGCATGCTATATTAAAGGGGTTGTCCCGCGGCAGCAAGTGGGTCTATACACTTCTGTATGGCCATATTAATGCACTTTGTAATGTACATTGTGCATTAATTATGAGCCATACAGAAGTTATAAGAAGTTTTTCACTTACCTGCTCCATTGCTAGCGTCCTCGTTTCCATGGAGCCGACTAATTTTCGCCGTCTAATGGCCAAATTAGCCGCGCTTGCGCAGTGCGGGTCTTCTTCTTTTCTGAATGGGGCTCCGTGTAGCTCCGTGTAGCTCCGCCCCGTCACGTGCCGATTCCAGCCAATCAGGAGGCTGGAATCGGCAATGGACCGCACAGAAGCCCTGCGGTCCACCGAGGGAGAGGATCCCGGCGGCCATCTTCAGCAGGTAAGTAAGAAGTCACCAGAGCGCGGGGATTCAGGTAAGCGCTGTCCTGTGTGCTTTTTTATCCCCTGCATAGGGGTTGTCTCGCGCCGAACGGGGGGGTGGGGTGGGGGGGTGGGGTTGAAAAAAGAAAAAAAACCGTTTCGGCGCGGGACAACCCCTTTAACTACACATATTGCCACACAAAATCGTACTTAGAAGTGCTACATCTGTAGGCTCTTGCTTTAATTATTACTCTGTAATGTCTGATTTTGTTTGTACAAATATTCGCTGAATTGTAAAGATAATTACATGTAGAATTGTCTGGCCCATTGCATGCCAAGGTTAACCCCATTATTCCTGAGTAGGAAAGCTTCTGATAATTTCAGAGCTTGGAATCCACATAACCATGATATATCAGAGTTTCTAAAACTTGTTCTTGAACTATACAACCAGTAAATGCTTTATGGATCCACTCAGGAGTGTAGCTAGATTAATTACTGCTTCAAACTATTTGATAAATCCACTTGTGCTTGTAATTAATCTACCATTGCTTCACTGATGAGATAAAAAAGCAGCCATTGCACAATCAGAAAGGCTTGATAGAAAGTCTTAGCAGCATTCTTCAAGACATTTATCACTACATCATTCATAAATCCTTCTTTTTCAGTTTTGAAAAACAATTCTTTTCTTCAACTCCGTTCTAATTTTCATTTTAACCCCTTAATGGCTACAGATAATGGTTGGTCAGTCATTACTCTATAACTCCACTTGGCTGGTTATCAGAGATAGTCTGCATCATAGAAAAGGAGGCAGACACAGTATTTTTCTTTTAAGACAGTAGCACTGAGTATTAACAAAAAAGTCTCCCCTAAAGAACTTTTGCCAAACTTCTGACTCCAAGTAGGGCATATTACATATCAAAATAATCCCATAATTATCTATTTAACCTCTTATCAATATATGTATATTTAGATCATAGTGTCCGAAAGGTGTGTGAAGTGGTCTCAAAAGTTGAGCTCCATACGTGGTGGGTGCTGGCTGTGTCATACAGCTGACCTCTGTCTGCAATGGACAAGAGTGGAGACAACTGTTATCCTGGGCGTTCAACCACAATGGAAGGAAGTTAACGTTTTTGTACGTGACTAAAAAAATTAGTTTGAACAGTAAAAAAGTAAATCCAACTGTTATGTGTGAAAAACATTTGGAATACAAAAAGGACACAAAGATACATTTAACTAAAATTAAATTAATAGGCATTTGAAAAGTATCTGAATGTTAGACACTCTCCATAGACTTTAAAGGGTATTTTCCAATTGTAAAATAAATGATGAGTTGAATCTTGTCATGTCTGACTGCTATCTGACGTCTGGTCTGAACTCTGGTGTATTGCTGTCTGTAGAACTCTTGTCTTACAGTGTTGAGGTCTTGTCAGTTACACTTGTTGCTGTCTTGCTTATCTGCCTACATTAGCTGGAGTATTGTAACAACTTGTTCCCTATTCTGTGGTTTTATAATGTGTACCATCTTTGCTACTGCTCCCTGCTGCCACCTAAGGAGAGACGGGTCATCCTAGTTTCCCAATGGGGAGTCACCCTAATTGAGGCAGGGTCCTCCGTTCCTGTAAAGACCAGGGTCAGTTTCCTCGTTGTTCATATTATGCCATGTAGTGTTATCCCCATTTGTATTAATAAAATATACATGTGTTGGCATATCTCTGCTTGTCATATTTTCATTCCCTGTTTGGACATAATATTGGTGCCCATGCATGCCTCATAAGTATAAGCCCGGCATGGCCGTAGTAGTTAGTCCTTTTAAGATATCTTACTAATGCTCTTGTACGCATGCGTAAATCAGTTCTGCATAAACATAACAGCAATCATGTCATACAACTGCAATAAATATGTTTCCATACCGACAAAGAGATTCCATTCAATATCCAAATCTGCCTGATTGGCCAAGCAGCCCTTCATAACGTTGAGGCAATAGTTGGTACAAGGCTTCAAATTGGGCATCCCACGACAATATGGACAATACAGCATCTTCAGTAACGCTCGGAGACATCCTGAATTTGGGCTGAGCTGCAAAGACAGAAATACATGACTGGCTATTTTACTGGAAAATAAGCAATTCCAGGATTCAACTACTTGTTGGTGAAAGACCAGTTTAGGTTTCCTCTATATAATGCTAGTTTCATATATTCCCACTTTTTCACCAAGGTACAATGATAATACTATGTTATCTGAGCAAAAGAAGGAACAACATAAAAACATGAACAAGCTCTGCTTACACCTCGTAGTCTTTACATAATCCATAAATGACTTTTTTATGAAAAACTAAAACTTTACAAATTTTAATTACACTGTAGAAAGGTTTCAAACACATTCAAAGCATGTTATTTTTTTTTTTACCAAAAGCCCCTCTGCTGTCTCAATTCAAAATATATAGGATCAATGGAAGTTTTGTTTATGTTGCACTCTATTAGCCAAAGGAAAAATGTGAGCCAAATATTTAAATGTAAAGATTCAAATGATAACTCATGTTTCCCATGAAAAGAATTAAATGACTTGTAAAGTCTTTATGATTGAATTTAAATGGAGTATGTCAATATGTCCCTGTATGAAATCAGAGGTGCCCAGGGGTGCAGTATCACTCATAGACTGTAATGGATATGTACTATTGCTCAATACAATGATACAGCAGTATGAAGGAGGCCTTTAGGTTCTTTAGACTGGCCAAGTTCTTGGTCCAGTCCAAGGGCTCAGTCAAACAAGCACATTTTCTCACATTATAGGAAAAAAAAAACGCACAACGCATGCACAAAAAAACAATCGCATGACCGGGTGCATTTCCACTCACATGTTCTAGCTTTTGCAGGTGCACTTCTAAAAAACGGACACATGACCGCTTTCATTGGAAAGCATTGGTTCTAATAGATTCGTTTTGAAAACTCACCTGTACATGAGTGAAAAATTCGCTCGTCTGACTGAGCCCTAATGAGCACTAATAGAAATGTATGTTGATTGGCGTGCATGTCATTTTCTTTCACATGGGCCGAGAATCGGCTTATGGGGACAGATGAGCGTGATTATGATTGTTAATCTGCATAGGCTGACTGCACATCTTCCTGTTCATACATGAAGATGTATAGCCAATCAACGAGCATGTTTATGCTTGCTGAAACTGAATGATCAGCTCTCGAATGACTGATCATTGAACCTTTTATGCAGCCCGATTATACGATGAACAAATGTTAAAAGGAACGTTCGGGCTGAAATCAGCCCTTGTAAAAGGGCCATCAGCTTTATAATCCTGAAAGATTTAATATAGAAATGTGCAAACAATCACTGGCTTTTAAGCATACTTTTTCTTATGGATTTTGGTGTAATGCATAGCAAAGGAATAGTAAGATGTTATCATACACACACAGTACAATAAAATAAACAATATGTTTGCGTTTTATTTTTCATATATATATATATATATATATATATATATATATGTGTGTGTGTGTGTGTGTGTGTGTGTGTGTGTAGATAGATAGATAGATAGATAGATAATTAAGATGATTCATAAAACAGGCAGATCATGATTTGAAATAAGCAACATTGCTTTTCATGCCATTTCTCTATGTATACTTCTCGGCCAGACGAGCATTTTTTTTTGTGCACCTGTTCAATGAATGGCTCTGCCTCTTATTGTTCACAGCACTCAGCCAATCAGAGGCAGTGTTTCCAGGAGGCGGGGATTTTTAAATTCCCAGCCAGAAAAAAATGCTGAAGAACAATGCCGGGGAACCAGAGAAAAGAAGTGCTGGAGCCCTGACAACACTACTAGGTGATGTATTATTATTTTTTTTTAATTCAGCTAGGGCCCTTCCCTAAAAATCACTGTGGGGGTTGCCTTCATGCAATTGCTTTCAGTGGGGTCGCAGCAGTGCTGGCCCTATTGAAAGGAATGAGAGAACATTGCGATCCTCTGCCACAGCTGTGGCAAGGGATTTTTTCATCCCCGCTGCAGTCCCCTCATCACTGAACATTGTGACAGTGCTGTCACAGTGTTCAGTGATTAGGAGACCTTGATGGAGCAGCTGTGCTTTTACAAGAACAGCTGCTCTAGTAACATGGAGCTTTAGTCATAGGCATTTTGCACAACCATGCAGCGCAATTTTTTTGCGCACATAAGTGACCGAGGGCTAAGAAATGGTTTGCCCAACATTCGTCCTGTGTAAATGGACCTTAAGTTCTCATTCTAGAGCCCCACTCATATGCTGGAATTTTTGCATGGATTCGGATGCAGATTATATGCCAAAATCAGTATCGGTGTATATGTGTTTACCACATGCCATTATTTTTAATTCTCTGAAATCTATGTTGTAAAAAAAAGTCACGCTAATTCTGGCCACAGTTTACTTACAGAAACTGCAGTGGATGATCACTAGAGATGAGCGAACGTACTCGGTAAGGCCGATTTCACAATCGAGCACCGCGATTTTCGAGTACTTCACTACTCGGGTGAAAAGTACTCGAGGGTGCTGTGGGTGAACGGGGGGTTGCAGAGGGGAGTGGGGGGGGAGAGGGAGAGAGCTCCCACCTGTTCTGCGCTGCTACCCCCCGCTCCACCACGCCACGCCCCGCCCCACAGCGCCCCCGAGTACTTTTCACCCGAGTAGTGAAGTACTCGAAAATCGCGGTGCTCGATTGCGAAATCGGCCTTACCGAGTACGTTCGCTCATCTCTAGTGATCACTCATAGTTTTGATCCACTGAATGGGGATAAGACCATGTATGGATCCTTAGGATTTTAATATACAAATTTGTGACAGAAATCCAAGGGTTAGTCTCGGATGTCTCAAGCGGGTTTTCCAACAGAAAAAATGAATAAATTAATGATGAAAAAAACTTTTGACATGTTCCGCTGCATGCCATATTTCAGAGGTGTCCTCCTCTACAGTCAGGGGCATAACTATAGAGGATGCAGGGGATGCGCTTGCACCCGGGCCAAGGAGCCTTAGAGGGCCAATGAGGCCCATCTCCTCCATATAGTAAGCCTAGTAGTATGAATAAAGCATTATAGTTGGGGGTTTTGCATTGGGGCCCAGGAGCTTCAAGTTACACCTCTGCCTAAGTCATTGTTGTACAGAGGTCCCATACCGTCCCGGTAGCTATGTAATGTTATGTCCATAACTTTTGCAAGAATCATACCTACAATTTTTGCTAGCTCCTGTTTATATTTATAGTCTGTGATAGTACAATATCTGAAGGACTACATTTGCAGGCAAAATACTGTAAATTTGTAAAGTCTGCTTTTTGGAGCAAGGTGAAGATAGAAGACAAGACAATGCAGGATTCCTCTGATTTACAGCACATCTCTTATCTTCAATGCCCTTGTATAAAATTTATTTCTACTCCAAATTTGTTGTATCTTATTTAAAATCTTCACAAAGTGAACTGTGTTCTGTTATGTACATAATGATATTCCTCATGCGAACATTGGACCGATGTTTAACACTGAGTTGCATTCAAAAGAGCGAAAGGGCATAGAAATAATATCAGTGAGGTTGTATATGAAATAAAGTAGCAAGTTGTGATTTATTGTTGATTTACTCTCAAGTTTTCATGTTTTTCTTCTATCTAAAAAACAACCTATGAAGTTCAACATCAATAACAGATGCAATATGTATGTCTGAAACTGATAGAAACACATAACATCGGCAGCAGGTTATTCATAAAATTGTTAAACAATACAAGAATACGTCTATTTGCTTGGAAATCATATTAAATCATATAGTATGTTCATGCTTGGTATTGTACTGGCATTTGAGATTATATACATGCTGTCATACAGATGCTGGAGACTGAGATCTTATGGTGCTTGTGCCAAGAAGAGGATCCAGATTGGGTATGCTGTGCCCATTGCACGTGCTTTAAGAGCTTCACACAGTTTCACACCTCTCTCTTTACTACAAGAGATGGCAGAGGGAATATTAGATGGAAGGGGAATTGGATCAAAGGGAAATATGTGCTACACCTAGGCTTCCCGTGATTATGGGGTATAGTGACAAAAAGCAGCGCCAGGAAGGGCCCACTTTTATATTTTTTGCATGCAGGCCCTTATATTTTTATATGTGTGAAAACATATCACATAGCTACATGTTAACACCCCTATAGTTTAAGATAAAGCACTGCGGAATAAGTTGGTGCTATACAAATAAAGATTATTATTATTTAAGACAATCTCTATTTGTTCTGCAGGAAAAGGACATTACAGTTTTGGATGAATAGAGCTCGTTCAACTTCAAGTGACTGTTGCTCCAGTTCTATTACCCAAGATCCTTGTCTTTAAAATGACATGAGCATCTTGTTTGTAGCACGAACATAACCCGAAGCTACATAACTGGGGTCGGAAATACTGAATTTACAATCTGTCACTTTTCAGTGTGTGTACAGAGCTGAGAGGGTACTAGCAGGCAGCAGAGATGTGTGATTCTCCTTTCATTACCCCTGTCCCAGGGAAAGTGTAACATGGACTTTTCTTTATGTAATCCCCCCCCCCCATCAATCAGAAAGCATATTGGCGCTCCCATTGTCACATATCAAAAAGTCATAAATACTTCAAAATAGTACTAATAGAAACTCCGAATAGTCCCGCAAAAAAAAAAAACCCTTGACAGAAAAATGAAAAATACACTGGTCTTGGAATATGGTGACACACAAGATTTTTTTTTTTTTTTTAAGTTTATACTATATAAAAGTAGTACAACATAATAAAACATCTTTAAATGTGGTATTGTCACAGTTGTAATGAGCCATAGAATAAAAATAACATAACATTTATACCACATGGTGAACATCTTAAAATTAGAGATGAGCGAGCGTACTCGGAAAAGCACTACTCGCTCGAGTAATTTGCTTTATCCGAGTATCGCTGTGCTCGTCCCTGAAGATTCGGGTGCCGCTGCGGCTGACAGGTGAGTCGCAGCGGGGAGCAGGGGAGAGCGGGCGGGAGAGAGAGAGAGAAAGATCTCCCCTCCGTTCCTCCCCGCTCTCCCCTGCAGCTCCCCGCTCCGTGCCGGCACCCGAATCTTCAGGGACGAGCACAGCGATACTCGGATAAAGCAAATTACTCGAGCGAGTAGTGCTTTTCCGAGTACGCTCACTCATCTCTACTTAAAATTCATCCTAAAAAAATGACAGTGAAATTGCTTTTTTTCCATTGCACTCCAGCAAAAAAGATTGATAAAAGTTATTCAATACATTCTTTGTACTCAAATTCAGTTTTTATAAAAACTAGACCTCGGTTTTTTAAGGCTAAAATCAGTAATGTCAGTAAGGGGATAACAATGCACTTAAGGCAACCAAGTTCTGTGCCAAATATATTTAAATGAGACTTAAATTCAAAATATAAGACAAAAAAGTTAAATGTTCACAAGGGTTTTTACCAATTTAAAGTGACTGTTGGGGGAGGGGCTAAAAGGAAAAGAAAGTAAACTGATTCAGTATTATATCTAATACCTTCAATCTTTGGTCAAGTCAGTGTTATTGTCTGATCGAATACTAAACTCTGTCCTTTAAGCAACTCTAGCAGCAGGAAAGCTTACATGACACAGGCAACTTTGCAGTTTTGCCAAAGCAATGAAACTGAGAAAAGTATTTCTTCAAATTGCACAGTCTGCTGAACAGATTTGTAGAGTAGTGTAGAGAAATGAGCAGCCTCTCACATTGTACGAAGGGACAATATATACAGCATTTTTCACCTGTATATTCATACTCAAATACTGCAATGAATACCAAATACTGCTTCCATACAATCTCCAAACAAAACTGCCATTCAGTGCCAACATAATTCCACCATCAATACCATTCAGTGTTTAATCATGCGTAAATGATGAAGGGATGGGTTAATAGAAAAGTTCCTGGAGGTTTGTAGCACTGAAGAGAATAGTAGCAAAGCTCTGGGAAGAGAGGGTTCACATGCTTCTGGGGATTAAGTCCTTGGGTGCCCTCCAGGATATAAAGACCCTGAATGATTGCCAAGCTTGAAACCCAATAAAACATGCCCAAAAAGGCAAGCTTAAGGCCTCATGTTCACGGTTGGGTTGGATTCCGCATGCAGGAGCCCGCAATCCTGTCTGGATTGTCACTACAGATCTGTGTGGATCTCCTGCTTTCCTGTAGAATCTGTGGCCCATCCGCAATTTAATTGCAGACAAGCTGCAGATCGGATGGCTTCCATTCACTTCAATGGAGCCATCTGTGCGGGAACCACAGCGAAATGGTGTATGTGGACCCAAAGGTCCACAAAACAAATCTGAATGCATTAATTCAGCTGCGTATGTCCATGTCTTCCAATGGCAGCTTGAACTGCAGAACGTCCACGTGGGTGCTCCACGCGGATTCCACAATTCAAATTTGCTGTGGACATTGGGCCTAATTGAAATGATTTTACTTTATTGAAAAATATAGCATGACCCACCAATCCATGTTTACCTCTTTTCACAGGGCTAAAACATTCAAATAGTTGTAAATTGTGTCATATCTTGGACATCTAAACCTTGTTAAATGTAACCCTAGAGACAATAACACAACCTACCAACAATGTTGGAGTAGGCAATATTTGCTCACATGACAGTGTGGTTGCCTTGTCGTCAAGGTCTGTCATGAGAACTTATTAAATGGGAAAAGAAAAAGTATTGACATAAATGATTAAATTTCACTCTTCTTTCCCTACACAGAGATAGCGAACATGAGTCTACTAGTAGAAGTGCAAAAGAGACTCCAGGGGTTACAATGTGAAACGTTAATAAAAGAAAATGGTAACTAATTTTGGCATATCTCCATATGATATATTATATACTCTGCAGTGAAATCCCATGGTATGGCTTACAGATTTACATTGGATCATGGGCACTTAGTAGTATAATATTTGAATAGCTTTAATGTTACTACCTAATTATACCTTTTACTAGACTATAACAGTTTTTATCTTTACAAGCTTGTCCAACAAAATTTTATTGATGTGACATTGTTTTTTGTTAAGCTGGCATTATCATTGTTTACGTAAAGGGATGAGCATGAAAGAACTATTAGACGTTTAAAAGGTAAAATGAGAAATGAAAGGTTGCCAAAAATGCCTCAAACAACGCCTTTTGTTATAGGATTTGCTTAGATGATGGCTCATTATTATGATGCCCCTGAAGCATGAAGGTTGTAAAGCACCAAAGCACAGTCGAGCTGTATGTATGGTATTCTGCATATTGCTAATGTTCATTCATTAGGCCATTAGACTTTTTTATTGCACCAAACAGTTGCAGCGGAATATTTCATAGTCCCACAATTCACAGAACAATATTTTATCAACTCTTTAATATTCTACATTATATCCTTATATTGTTCCCACAAGACATTAAAGTTGGCAAAGAGATAAATAAAAAGCATACTTTGTTTAAAACCCATATCTATAACTTACAATCTTTTTTTTTCCAGTGCAGCCATTAATTGCTCTATAATAGACTATCGCTGCATCTCAGTTTAATGTAACAAATGAAACATCTGTTGGGCTAACTAAATGTAACTTCACTTGGAGCCTTACAAATCTCCTACCGTCAGTCTTGGATACTCTATGAACAACTCAGACATATTTCAAAAGAAGGAATACTTTTAAATTATTGTAGATGCTTTACTTGTTTAGAATTTTTTGGCCTGTAACTTTGCATAAAGTTATTTAATACAGTGGGGAATTGCATAAAAAGCTTTTGCCTTATATATTGTGATTTGTGTAATTGTTCCCTTAAAGGTTGGATTCACCATGGACATACAGCATTCCTATGGGGGGACTAACGAGAATCAAGCGTAACTGCTCAGATCCTGGAAGATATTGTAAGGAAAAACAACAGGCTTATTTAACTAATTTGGTTTTTGGACAGAGCGAAGGATTTGTTAAGTGGTGTACAAAGGAATGACATCTTAATAACACACAAACTAGATCAAGAGCTTGATGCCTAAAAAAAACAACACAATCAGGTGTTGACGTTTTCTACAGAATTTAGTTTACAATACAGAAACGTAGTCAAAATAATTCAAAAACCTTTTCCAATTTTGTGTAAGGACCCCCTGGAACAGCATACTTTGCATAATAATCGAGGAAACAACAGGTTACAAAAAAATCCTGCGTTCCGACATGTGTGGTTATTATGCAAAGTAAAGGTATAAAGCTTAAACTTATTTCATTGAGGGGTTCATGACCAATGAACTCCTGAAAAATCCAGCTAAGCCTTGACAATAAATGCACATTTCATCCAGATTTCTTTTAGGAAAGTACATGCTCTTCTTAATTCCAAATACATACATTACATACATAGTAACATAGTATGTTAGGCTGAATGAAGACAATGTCCATCCAGTTCAGCCTATTTCCACCCTATAGTTGATCCAGAGGAAGGCAAAAACCCCAAGAGGCAGAAGCCAATTAGCCCATTTGAGCGAAAATTACTTCCTGACTCTATAATGGCAATCAGAATAATCCCTGGATCAACCTTGATGGTTCCTACCTGACTGTAAGAACCAGAACTACAAACCCGCTAGTGACCTAATGCCTATATCCTGTAATATCCTTCTAGAAAGGCATCTAGTCCCCTCTTAAACTCCTCTATGGATTTTGCCATCACCACGTCCTCAGGCAGAGGACAGTAAAGCACAGTGGAAAAAAACATGCCTTCCTCCTTTATCAAGCACAAACTGTAAGACTTGACTTACAGTTTGTGCTTGAGAAAGGAGGGAGGCATCTTATAAGGACCTGCGAAATGTGTTGAACTTTCCATACAGTACTTCAGTGTCTTAATGTATTTGAAATAAAGAAGGGAAGCAAATCTATCCTCCTAAAAGAAATCTGTATGGAACGTGCATTTAATGTGAAGGCTAACCTGAATTTTTGAGGAGATTCGTTGGTCATCACGAACCTCTCAACAACGTAAGTTTAAACTTTATACCTTTACTTTGCATATTAACCACACACTTCAGAACATGGGATTTTATGTAACTTGTTATTTCCTCAATTCTGCAGCCGAGGCACAGCCATGCCTTGGGCATTCCCTAGACACTCTCCCAGTCACTTTTGGACATCGATAGGGATTCACTGGTGGAGTGGATGACCATAATTGTGTCTATAGGTGAACAAGTATCAGCCATGTGGCAGCCTGTCTATTGACGGGTTGCTTACACCAGGTCCAATTTATTCTATACATACCCTCTGTGGCGCTGTACTCAAACAAATTGTGCACTTTACGTAATAATGTAAGATTTGTATTCAGGCGGCCCCAACCCTTATCTCCTAGCCTGTTTCTTTCTTGTTTTGACTAAAGAAGAACATGGTTATCCATCATTGGGTTTTTTCCCTGTGGTCATAAGGTGTGCATAACTTGCAATCATGCATAAAAGTCAGCTACATTTAAGTCATCAGTATCCAGTGTTAAATATAAAATACCTTCTTTCATAAATTGTAATACTGCAAATGTTTTTTTACTTAATCACTTGCCGACTTTTCAACATATAGTATGTCAGTTGTATAATGACAGCCTTTAAAGTTCACATCCTTCATCATTTGTCAGATGCCAGTGATTTTACAGCAATCAATGTATCTGTAGTATTGAGGCATTTCTCATCATTGCATGGTGGAGATGTCACAGCTTTTTTAAAAATAAGCATTAAAAAGGTGTTCAGACCCAAAAGAGGCGGTGCCTTGAAACGGACGTTATTAAATTGTGAGGCCAAGTGGATTTTCCTGATACATAGTCATGCTTCTATGGGAATGAACATCAGGCAAGGTGTATCATTACGTTATCATTAACATTACTACCATATGTTGCAAAAATGTTACACTCTGGCGAGAGTTACATTCAGATTTTACATTTGTTTCTCCTTTTCTGATGTTTCTCTACTGCCTCTACATTTGATTTATTAGTTTTATTCATGCGACTTTTCCCTATTTAGTAGCATTGGGTTTCGAGATATTCCTCTGTAACAAAGGATTCATTTCCGAAACGCATAGCTGTTGATCTTTTCTGCTGATGTTGATTGTATGTTTTTTAAATGGATTTTGCAATAAAGCGGAATACTAGTAAACATCTGTGACCATCAGAAAAGCCATATCTATGTATGTTAATTCTAAAGGGCTAAAAAGAGAAGGTTCACTGTTTATCAAGACACATAGTCCATATTATTATTGACCAGTGTTATTTTAAGAATACAGAGATCGAAATATTTTGTGTGTCCCCTGAAGTGCGTTCATTGCTTCTTAAATCATTTACTCCTCTAACCTTTTGATTCCTATTGCATTTATTGCAAAATTGATCTCTGGCAGCAGACAGTGATTAATGTACCAGAAAACTATTGATTCAACATTTCAAATGTACTTGGACATCGTTCACTTGTCTTCAGCTTAATCATTCACAAAAAGGGATTTAATATTTTTTTCTGACTAGGTATCTCCTCTCCCATTACTGCTAAAGATAAGAAGTTAGCTTATTAGTTCTCATTACTTAGATCCGTATTTTGGCAAATAACAAGGCAATATATTTTCCTAGAATTAAATATGCATATGATTACTAGCAAAATGTCAAGCTGCCACTATGTATAGATTAACTGTATTTCCTTTGGATTATAAATTTGCAGTCAAGCAGCCTTGTATATAGGTACTGTATATTCCACATTAAGGAAGTTTGTATAAGATTTTATTTAGTCACAAGCAAATAATTAATTTATAACTCGCTATAAAGCTAAGCAATATCCCAGGCTTTGAGCAATTTAGGAGTACAAATAAAATATCTAATGGCAGATTATGGCAGCAAGTGTTCAGTTCCCCTGTAGTGCCATCACAGAAGAAATAAAGCATTACAAAGTTCCTACTCAAAACTATTGACTTTCTCTGCAATATATGAATACATCGGGCGCTCCAGAAAAAAAGAGATATTGTTCATGGCTCTGGCTAATTGATCAGGGTGCTGAATAGGGAAGTCCCTTCTGTTAGAATCAGATTCTCTAGATGAGTATTGAAAATGGGCTTTCTAAACTAGAATACCTTCTTATAAAAGATTTTACTGTTGATTATTTTTTTATTTGCATCAAAGGAACACTAAAACTAGAAATGAATGATTAACATAAACAGAAGATAAACTTGCTGACACTCTTGTTAGTTTAGCGAATTTTCTTAATTTTCTTAACTTTTTCTGAAACTAACAATCATAGAAGTTCCTGCAGAGAACACAGGCGTTAGTTTCCTATTGAGTTCGTCTATAAAGGGCTGGTAGAGAGCTGAAGGGGGAGGCATAATAAGGGGGGAGAAAGTGGGTTCTCCGCTTTGGATAATCTCTATGGGTCTTTTTACATGAAACAACTGTTGTGTGCTTAAGCTTTCAGACAGAAGCGAGAATCGTTTACTAAATGAAGGTGGAGCACACCAAAGATTGCTTTCAAACACCCCCTCCATTCAGAGTAGCAAGCATTCATAGATAAATAACTGCTTGTGTACACTGTGTAGAGTCATAAACTGAATCACAAATGATAAGGAAAGGAATTGTTGCTTGTCAGTTACTGGCAATGTTTACACTGAACGATTAATTGTTCAGTTTCACAGGATCCAAGGATTAACTGAATGATAATCGCTCCTTGTAAAAGAGCCCTAATTGACAGAACTGTCTTAAGACAGTAATCAGATCTTAAAGTGTCCCCCAGCTACCCTGTTTCTCTGAAAGTAAGCCCTACCCTGATTTTTCAGGATTTTTGGGGAGGCTTGAAATATAAGCCCTACTCCAAAAATAAAGCCCTACCTGCATTACATTAAAAAAGGATTACATTACCTAGTAGGCTCAGTCCAGGTCTCTCCCACTGCTCTCCGGAGCCCCAACGTGCTTCTTGCAGTCCTCAGATGCCCACAGAAGATCACTTCCTGGTTACAGAATTCATAAATCCCACCTCCAGGAAGCGATGGCTCTGATTGGTTCAAAAGTACTGCTCAGCCAATCAATGCAGTGCTCAATGAACCAATGCGATGGCTGTGATTGGTTCATCGAGCACTGCATTGATTGGCTGAGCAGCGGTCGAAGAACCAATCACAGCCATTGCATTGTAGAGGCAGGATTTATAAATCCCATAACCAGAAAGTGATCTTATATGAGCGTCCTTGGACTGCGGGAACCACGTCGGGCTCCGGAGAGCAGCGGCAGGGACCAGGACCAAGTATGCTAGGTAAGTATAATAAGACCTAGTGCCTCTTTTGGGGAAAAAAATAATACAAGACAGAGTCTTAGTTTCAGGGAAACATGGTGTCAGCTGTAATTTGTGGGGCAATTTGGTAGTAAGTGGTCAATTTCCCTGCAGCACTACTACAAGGGAAATTATAATGTGAGAAAAAAATGAATGGAAGAGATTAAAGTTTGAATTTATTGGATATTTATTAATTTATTTTTGTACATTTTCTATGGGATAATTGGATGACTGAGCTTAAAAGTTCTCGATTTTAAATTGTGTAAATTTCATATTTTCGATATTTTTTTTACATGATTTATCTTTTCCACCCACCATTTTTTCATATTCCCCATATTGTATGGAGTGTAGATTGACATTTGTTCTGCACAGCTAACAACTGACCCATATGTAAGGAAAGATAACTGACATAGGATTGACATATGTCTAGATGTCATAAAACGTTGCCATGGTGGGAATAGATATTAACTGATAGAATGTAGAAGCCATGTTGTAGCAGAGAATAGCAAGGAGCATATACAATGTGTGAGCTAAATTGTTATAATATCAGGAATATAGATAGTGAACAATATTTAAACTATGAAATGATTTTCCTTCAAAAGACAAAACATGCATCATTAAACTATGAAATGAATACAAAGCTCAGTAAAATACTATATCTGTTACAAGGATGCCTGTTGCATTAAACTGAACTGTATTTAATGAGCCTGCTTTATTCATTTACATTTTGTGCTCACAGGGGGAATTTAAATTGCAGACATTATAGCGGAGAACAGATTGTGTTGGAACAATGTATAGCTCTTTTTAAGTAATGATCTTGTTTAACCAGTATCCCACGACAAGAATCAATATTCAGGCCACAGAACTTGCATTAATTTGCTTTTGGTTTGTCTCTAAATCCTGTAATAGTCTCACTTATTTGACACTCATAATTAACCTTGACTATAACCTAAGAAATAAATAAAGCAGTGAAATCCTATTTTCTTGATGGGGGTCAGTTATGCTCCCAAGGGTATTTATGATTGGATTTTCAATATATCTTTATTAACAAGATGCATGAACCAATTCCCCATCTTACACCATTAAACAATGAATCAAACTGTTTGCAAAACAATTCTGTAAAGTGAGAACAACCTCAACAGATCATTAGTAAATGTGATTCTCTTAATTTTTGGTAATCTTAGCTTGTGTATGTGCAGTAAAGTCGTGGCAATTTACTCTAAATGTCCAGCGTGTAGTATGGCTTAGGGGTGTCGCTGTCCTAAAATGGCACAATTGCAGCAAAAGAGAGACTTTAATGTTGTGTGCGGCAGATATCACAATGAGCAGGCAGCATATCCAAATCAATGAAGCAGCACAGCAAAACTTACCAACAGTGGGTCCAAAACTTTCAAGGACCATACTCCAAGTCCACAGTAGAGACCAACAAGATGAATAAAACCAATATCTTCTATGAGATATGCAAAGTTTATTCACCCAGTATCTCACAAATTAAGAAGACTATTGTGCGCCTATACAAGCAGCATTCAAGCATCTTCTATACAATGTGCAAGGTTTATTTATCCATGATATTTACTAGTAACACTTCTGATATCTCCCTGATGCAGGTGTATTGATGGCCAAATAAACTCAGCAGAATCTCTGTAATAACTGCATATTTGGCTCCTCCGGTGCCTACTTAAGACCTGCCTATCGCTCTGTTCCCAGGGTTACATCGCAACCTCCTCCTGGATTAAAAAGTGTACAGAACAGGACATCCACTCTCTTTGTTCAGACATTATCTTACCCTCCTCTGATGTGGCCTTTACTAGAAATATTGGCTTATACCACAGAAATCTTTTTTTCCTGCTAGGGCTTTTGCCATGCTGTTGTTGATGAGTAAAACCATCCCCTCTATAAAGTGTGACATGTGAGGAACATGGCACAAAAAGACCATGTAGAGTAGGTCCATACAAAACATGGCATCTGAGGCTGGAAATCCTTGACCTCTTATTAGTTGGGTATCACTAAACACAGCAAAGTTGATCCCACAGCAAAGCAGTGTTCTAAACAGTCTTAAAGACCTACCCAGAAGGGCCATGAGACCACAGGTGCTACAATGCAATGTTTGTTTTCTACATGGCGACATAGCAACAGATATATAATTAACCCTTGAGGTAAGTCAGTTGCTTGGAACTGCCATCTTTTCATGTATTGTGAGATGACTCCTGTGTATTGATATAATAGCAATTTCCAGTCCTGAGGTTGTGCACCATCTTTGAATGCCAGAACATAAGCTAAA
This sequence comes from Eleutherodactylus coqui, assembly GCF_035609145.1. NCBI lineage: Eukaryota > Metazoa > Chordata > Amphibia > Anura > Eleutherodactylidae > Eleutherodactylus > Eleutherodactylus coqui. The sequence goes on from NC_089837.1 coordinate 404,714,889, forward strand.
TCAAATAAGTAATGCATATGATATATTTACTTGTAAAATGTCAGTGTTTCCTTATGCTTGAGAAAAGAGGATATGTGATAACTTTGAAACACTTTGCAGTTGTCATTTCTTTAGCAAAATACACTGCTTAATACCTACCTGTGGAGGCTGGAATCTTTGGCTCCAGACAACTGATGCATGAATTTGTCTTGTGATAAGAGAACCTGGAAGGGGGTTGGTGATGGGGTTACCACTCATTGGTCCAAATAAGTCGATTTTGACTTAAAGAGGTTGTCCTGCGCCGAAACGTTTTTTTTTTTTTGCATAGGCCCCCCGTTCAGCGCAGGACAAACCCAAGGGATGTGTTGAAATTAAAAAAAAAAATTTTACTTACCCGAATCCCCTCTCTGCAACTTCTTCCTTCTTTTCCTCCAAGATGGATGCCGGGATCTTCACCCACGATGCACCGCGGGTCTTCTCCCATGGTGCACCGTGGGCTCTGTGCGGTCCATTGCCGATTCCAGTCTCCTGATTGGCTGGAATCGGCACACGTGACGGGGCGGAGCTACGCAATGACGTGTAGAAGGGGGCGGAGCCAGAAAGCCGCTCGTGCCCTGACCGACCAGAAGGGAGAAGACCCTTCTGCGTAAGCGCGTCTAATCGGGCGATTAGACGCTGAAATTAGACGGCACCATGGAGACGGGGACGCCAGCGCAGGGAAGGTGAGTATATAACTTCTGTACTGTATGGCACATATTTCATGCACGATGTATATTACAAAGTGAATGTATATGGCCATACAGAAGTGTTTAACTTAACTTGTCATCGCGGGACAACCCCTTTAATACACCTTTTGGCATTGGATTTCAACCCCTGAATACTGGTATTTCTTTTTTCTCCCCTATTCTTGTTTACTGAAATCAGTGTGGTTCTTTGGGTCGTTGGTACTCTCCATATGAATGCCATGTGGATAGGGGTACTTTTCATTCCACATGATTATTAAGGCTCCTTTGGACGTTTAGATGTAACAGTGGACCCTTTCTGGGTAATGTCTGTAGACCCGGTAAGTGCCATTTTTATTTCCATTAATTATTTTTGTCATCCCACTCAGGCCACTGTGTCCCTTTTTAATTCTTTCTTTTGAATATTTATTGCTTTACTGGTTTCTTGTCGAGATAACTGGAATGAGACGTGACAACCATTTTGTCTGAGATGGATCATTTGGAGAAAGAGAGGCATACACTACCGGCTTGGTTGTTACGTACACTTAGAAATGAATCTAATTGGAATCAATGGGCTTTGAATTTACCAGCAAATTTTGCACATTTTCTATGCTCCAATTCTTCTATAATCAACCATGAGCCCCTAATTAAGAAAAACATCCAAAATATGCTATAAAAATGGTATAAAGAATTTGTGGCAACATACGGTGCATTGGCTGTTTCTGATGATTTATAAAAACAGTAAGATAGGACTGAAAGGTTTGAGGTTGCCTTTCTGGATAGTCAATTCGCTGGAGAATGGAACCTCATGATTGATACTTTATCAAACTTAATTTGAAACTTTATCAAATTAATTGAAAAAAGGCAGATTGTGAGTAAACTTTGTTTGGATAAACTTCATTGAATACTAATCCATAATGAAAACAGGGATATAGAATATGCACTTAATACAACCAATAAATAGGAACATTTCATGTTTTTTAAAAAGCTGAATAAATTGAAAAGGGATTTGAGAGATTATAATGATAATCGAATTAGACTATAGGAATATAAGAAAACAGCACACTCAAAACTATTTAAGGAACCATAGTCAGGTACATCTATAAATAAAGCTCCTCATAAGAGTCAAATACACTACTCTAGAGCTTATAGTATTTAAAAAAAATAATTGTATGTTTAGATGATGAAATTTATTGCTAAATTTTCCACTTGAATTCTGCCTCTAAAAACTGCTTCAAAATCCACGTATTTCTGCTGCGGTTTCTGGCACGGATCAGCAAATGGACTTAGCTCTGTCAATGGGCAACAGCCGCATGCTTAATTACAACGTGGAAAATCGTGTCTGCATGTCAAGAAGTGATATGCCACTTCTTGACACAGAAATGCTCATTTCCGCATTGGAATTCTGTATGCGGATTTTGACTATTTTTAGGGCTAAATCTGTGCGAATCCATGCCAAAAACTGTGGCAAAATGCTGAGGATTTTGATTGTTTTTTTTAGGTGGAATTCTCAGTGAAGATTCTGGCACTGTCTGAACATACCCTTAAGATTCTGATCCTTATTCCATAAATAAAAAAAAGATCATAACTTAAATCTTAGTACCAAGGTCAGTCAATCTAGTGCCACAAGCACTAGAAGCTACACATTCATTCACAGTAAGTTCCACTGTGCAATAATAACATGTTTTCTGGCATTGGTAAGAAAAAAAACAGAACTGTGAAAAGTTATTGTCAGACTGGGGTTAAAAAGAGAGTGAGGTAGGGAAGACATGTTTTTTTCCAATGCCCAATGAATTAACCCCTTGAGTGGCAGGTTTCCTACCACCCTGTCGTGCCCACCAGGGCAGGTTTTTTTAAATGGTCTAATCATTGAATTTCAACTAGTTTTGCAGTTGCGTCTCAAGAGCCATAACTTTTTCATTTTTCCATTGACATGGCCATATAAGGGCTTGTTTTTTGCGGGACAAGTTGCGATTTTTTAAACAGGGGGGAGGAAAAAAAGAAATGGGGAAAAAAGAAAAAAAGGGGCCATGTCATTAAGGGGTTAAATAATGTATTAACTTCCTTCTCTGGGTCATTACGACGCACACGGATACCACATGTGTGATTGCATTTTTGATTTTTTACAAAGTAAAGGGAGACAAGTGTTTTTTTAATTTTTTTAATAATTTTTTTAAATTTTTTTTTTTTGTGTCCCTTTAGGGGACTTCCACAGGGATCCATCAGGACCCCCTGATCACATTCCGGGGGTCCAATGGTGACAGCCCTTTACATGCTGCAGTGACAGCCCTTTACATGCTGCAGTCACATAGACTGCAGCATGTAAAGGGTTAACACAGCAGAGATCGGAGGTTTTCTCTGATCTCTGCTGTAAGAGCTAGTACCTAGCTGTCCTCTGACAGCTAACAACCAGCTCTCCCTGCCACAGAGACCATCGGCTTGCTTCTGACAAGCCGATGCTCTCTATGGCAACTTGTAAACAAAGCAGGACATTGCCGACATGTCGGCAATATCTTCTGCTGGTTTTTCAAAGCCCTTGCTTTGTTCTCTGTGGGTCTGTGCAGGCAGAGCACACTGTCACAGCTTGTGGCATTGTGCTCTGCAGCTCCCATAGTGATACATAGCCTGGAAATCTTCCGGGCTATGTTGCTATGAGCAGTGGAGCTCGTCACGGAAATTTTCCGGGCGTGCCACTCAAGGGGTTAAGGGGTACGGAAAATTCCAACGTTCAAATTAATACAAGTTCTACACAAGAGTATTTAGAATTAGGCCTGTAAACAAAACTACCCCAATTAGTACAAAAAAGGACCATAACATAGAAAAGAGAATTATCAAATACTTCTTTGATAGAAGGGGATAAGCTGACAACAAAAAATCCAAGCATTCGGAAAGAAATACCAGAAAACAGGAAGACAACCCATCATTGCATCATCCCTAACTTTACAACAAATGGCAAGAGCCCTATTACACAGGACAACTTGTTGGGTACAGGTGCCCGACCAGTCATCCTAAATTGTTTAGACAGACCAATCCCTCGTTCAGTTTTCTACATGCAGAAACTGAACGACATATGAGAAGCAAACAATTTCTCATTTATTCAGTTAGGGCATGCAATTACATTGAATGATAACTGTTCAGATTCCAGCTAGATGTGGGAATCTGAATGATATATCAGCTTTTGTAAAAGGGCCCTGTCTCATCCTCCTCAATCCACACCAGTAATAGAAGCTTGTGGGAACAAGACCAAAATAAAAAACACACACTTCTTCCCATCAATATAAGCAAAAAAGAAAAAAATAGAAAGTCAAGTAAATATGGCATAAATGGGTGGGGGGCAGCATTATAAAGAAATTGAGAAAAGCAAGGGTTCTGTAGATGTAACAGAACATGGGATTTGTAATTATCCTCATCATCTTACAGATATTAAAATTAGTGTACTTACTGTAGGTTTGTGTCCTTCATATATCGCTAATCTCTGTGAATTTTTTGTTGACCTCACTAGTTTTTATCAGAAAATAAACCTTAAAATCATTAGATGGTACACTAAATAAATTTCCTATTATTACCCACAGAGACATGGAAATTGTTCCAAATAGTGGTGGCGGATGTAGCTAACCTTATATTTGATGCATTTCTCACAACAGATTGTTGAGTTTAATCAAAAATACAGAATGGAAAGGTACTTAGTTTGGGCATCTCTAGACTATACAGCCCTTTATACCCATATAGTACATGACTGAGTGTAGAAGCAATACAATACCTTTTAGCACAAGACCCTCTCATGCCTAGAAAACAACATCAATTTATTATTGAGGCTATTGAATTTATTCTCATCAATTACTTTGGATATAATAATGAATATTATCTACAAATAGGAGAAAGAGCCATGGGTACAATATTTGCCCCCAGTTATGCAAAATTATATATAAGTGCTTTTGAAGAATTAATAAGTGACCTTCAGATTAAATTTTATAGTAAGTACATAGATGATATTTTAACCCTTTCCAATCCAATTTGTATTCTGGTTTTCCTAGGGGGCTTGCTCTTTTTCTGCTGTTACACAACGGCGCTATCTGCTGGCTAAAACCAGTACTGCATGAGGTGACACGTTGGATAGGCTCCGACAGCAGAGAGGCTGGCAATATACAGTAAGAGAACCCCGACGGGCGTCTTCCAACATCGGAGCTGTACAGCCATAAATCATAATGTCTTCAGACGTCAGACAGTGGATTGGAAGGGGTTAATAATTTTAGATGGTAAGAATGAGTATTCAGAAACCTATATTAAAAGTCTAAATGTGCAAAATTGTAGCCTTGAACTCACGGGCTCTATAAATAATATTGAAATTACATTTTTAGATCTAAGAATTTTTGTGGAAAATAAAAACATTTTCACAGAAACATTTCAAAAAAGTAGATTTTTACAGTTCTTTATATTTTAACAATTTCCATTTAAAATAATTGAAAGCCAAAATACCCATTGGCCATTTTAAGAGAATTAGAAGGAACTGTACATTAAATAGGCATTTTATAGATTAATCAAGAGATTTACAAAAATGGTTTATCGATAAAGGATATCCAAAAGATCTGATACAGTCAGCAACAGAAAAAAAACAAGGAATTCCCTGCTGCAGCAGGGGATAGCGATCTTCTGCCATTGCTTTAAATGGGGCTGCACTATATGGGTGGCTTCATACGAGCATGTTTTTGTCCGTACATAGGTGCGTACATAAGTGCGCACCCATGTACATGCAAAAACCCGCGTGAATGCAGGTCCGTGCATTATCTTCAATGGAGCCACGGCTGCTGCCGGCGGCTCCATTGAAAACAATGGTCTGCCGGTACCCCTGCATTGTTTTTCAGGAAAGGGCTTTACGTATAAGCCCTTCCCTGAAAAACAAAAATTTTAGTGTAAAAAAAAATAAATAAAAAATAAACTTACCTGTCCACTGCTGCCGGGTCCCCCGCAGGGATGAAGAACACATCTGCCGATGACGGTCAAGAGCTGCCTGTGATTGGCTGAGCACCTCAGCCAATCACCATCCGCTCGTTCAGCAGGCGGGGATTTTAAATCACCTCCTGCTAATAGATCAGCACTACAGAGCCAGGGACAGCGAGGAGAAGATGCGGCTGAGTCCCGGCAGCTGAAGGGAGATGAGTATGTTTTTTTTTTGTTTTTTTTTACACCACTTTTAATGGATTTTCAGGGAAGGGCTTATATTTAAAGCCCTTCCTTGAAATCAATTGATGGTGTGCCAGCAGCAGAATCTTCTACCCAGCCGTCATGTGTGACAGCTGCGGTAGAGAATTGGAGAATTCCTCTGCTGCATCTGTCACAGATGTGGCAGATGTAGCAGCAGGGAATTCTTTTTACTAGCGGGGATGAAGGAAACAACTGCCGCATGCAGCAGATGTGTTCTTCATCGCTGCGGGGGACAGGGCAGTGGTGGACAGGTAAGTTTATTTATTTATTTTTTTTACACTAAATTTTAGTTTTTTAGGGAAAGGCTTATGTGTAAAGCCCTTCCCTGAAAAACAATGCAGGAGTGCCGGCAGACCATTGTTTGCAATGGTGCTACCGGCACACGCCTGTAAAGCACGGGCATGTGCACATACCATGGGGAATCTATTGGGGCTAATAGACGCATGCTTTTGTGCGCGCGTATGCACACACAAAATACATACTCGCCTGAAGCCACCCTTAGGCCTCGGTCAGACGACTGTTTTTTGCCACGATTTGAGGATCGCATGACGGATGCGCATCCGCAAAGCGCGTGACCGGGCCGACGATTCGCCGAAAAATCTGCAGCTAGCAGCGTTTTCGGCGAAACGGGCCCGATCAAAGGAGCGCTGTCCAACCCAATGAAATTCAATGGAACCAGCAATACTGTATTGCCGGCTCCATTGAATTCAATGGGCGAACATCGTTCTTCTCTGCCACAGCTGTTACAGCTGTGGCAGAGGAGAATGATCTGTGTAGTATATGTTCTCAATGGGGTCGGCGCTGCTGCCGCCGGCCCCATTGAGCGCATATATAGAACACAAGGAATCGCAGAACGCAGATAGGCGCGATCTGCGATTCCTCGTGTCCTATAATTTATCGGACATCCGCATAAAAAGCGGCCATGGGACCGATCCCATTGCGAAGCAATGGTTCTATATATGCACAGATCGCATGCGCAAATCGCGCAAAAAAACGCCTGTCTGACCGAGGCCTAAGTGTGAATTTTAGGATCATGTGCGAATCTTATTTTTTGCAGGTGCAAATTTTATTTGCCTGTAATAAACAGACAAGTGCTCGCTTTCAATGGAAATCATTGGTTTTAACAGATGCGAATCACAAATGCACCTAATATGCATGACAAAAACGCTTGTCTGACTGAGCCCCTATAGACACTTTTATACATGTGTGTATTTTGAGTTTAAGAAAATATGCAAATACTCTGCATAATTTTAACAACTCAAAGACTATACAGTGGTGTTGAAAGTTTGTGAACCATTCAGAATTTTCCATATTTCTGCTTATATTTTTTATATAAATTCTTTATGTATAGATTTGAGGGGGTTACAGAAGGAAAAAAGTAGAATAGGGGTACGGGTGAAACAGCACACCAAACTCTCACAACAATCATAATTGCAAAATTGCATTGCAATTCTATTACAATGAATAGAATTATAAAAAGTGAGCTAAATAAACAAGGGTAGGGGGTGGGACAGGAACAAGGGGTAATAAAAACTGCATCAGATTTTCACACAAGTCATAAAAGTAGATAAAGAATTCCAAATCAAACAAATGAGTCAAAGATATTAGACTTGGTGATTTATTAATTGAGGAAAAGGATCCACTATCACATGCATTTATGTGCTACACATAGAGATCTATGACACTGGTTTAGTCCTTACTAAAAGAACTAGTAAAATTACTATTTTGAAGCATCAATCGTTATTTTTGTTCACATTTTTCTCATTTTGTAGTGTAACTACTTGGCAATGTACAGCTATGTTAGCTCTTTTAAGATCTTATCTCGCCTTATTAAGAGAGGTGGACAATCTCTCTCTGAAATAATGACAATTTTACTGTTAGTAAGAAACCATCCTTATAAACTAGTGACTAAAAAGCATATCTAGCAGTAAATATTAGCCAATTTAAGGGCATTGCAGAGAATTTAATTGTCCAGACATGATTCCAACCAAGTGAAACAAGAACTAACATGAACCTTTCTTGTTATACAGAACTTTAAATTAATTGTCTTTTCTTTGCATCTGAAAAATATTTTTGGTAATAGACCACTTTACATTATTTTACTGAAATTGGCACATCAGAGAAAGTTTCTATTTCGAAGAGTGTTTAATTCCTGAAAGAACATCTTGCCAATTAAATTTACTGTGCTAATCGTATTACGCAAAATATCTACTCTCTCCACAAAGAACTTGTTAACAGTAATTAAATTTTAAGACATTCAATGATGAAAAACTGAGTACATCACTTTAGCAGAACTCTAATTACAATAACTGGAGATTTCTTATTGAAATGATGCTTTAGAAACAATGATTTAATTCTGAAGACAAGAAGAACACTGTGTTTCATCTGTAAACGTAACTAAAAACAAAATCAAATGTTGTCTATAATTCATCATGTTTTTGGCATGAAAGGCCAAAGCTCCCAGTAGAGAAGTGCAGTGATCCAAAACCCTGATTTGCAGCTAATCAAAACTGGTAGGGGGTGTCTGAGTTCAAGGAAAGAGAAGTCTGGTTGATTATTTGATGTTGCATTTTATGTTGCTGTTTTTGTAATTTAAGAAAACTTTATATTTTCAGTTTTACTTATAATATCCCTGCAGAATGGCTGCTCTGTGAATAAGCTCCTTCAACAGTTCTTCTATAGTGCTTCACACGTGATGTAGAATGCACAAATAACAGCTAAATTTCCACTTCGGAAGACACCTACCAACTGAAGACTTACGGAAAAATACAGGTCAGTCTAAAAATTGACCAAAACACATACATTTCTCCTCGGCAGTGCAGCATGACCCTGTTCAAGATGACACAGGCACTAACATCTCTCTCATCTCTCTCTCCACACAGCAGCATAGTGACGAGAATTTTAATTCCTCTGTTTGTGACTGACAGGATATTATGACAGGTAACAATAAGACCTCACTAGCAATATAGAAGCTGGACAAAAAAGATTATTTAATCTCAGCACAAGTCTCACCTTCAACAAAGGGGTTAGCTTTTTAAAAAAGCTCTTCACTCCATGATCTGAAAAACATGACCATAGGGATAGCTGGCCTTCTTTCTGGGACATTGAAACTTAAACTACCAATTGTGACACAACCCATTTAAGTAAATTGAATGAAAAAAGGTGAGCGATCTTGAAGATAGATCATGCCATTAAGACATTAAATTTAGAGCTAACGAACTACAGTCAGCTGTTATTGAGGATATGTTCCCACATGGCAGATTTGATGCAGATTTCCTACACTGGAAAAATAATCAGAAACTTCACATCAAAATCTGCACCATTTGGGTGTAGATTGTGGTGCAAATCTGCAGCAGACTTCATTACTTGAATTGAATTAGATTAAGGCCTCGGTCAGATGACCGTTTTTTGTCGCGATTTGCGGATCGCATGACGGATGCGCATCCGCAAATCCCGTGACCAGGCCCCGAAAAATCTGCAGCTAGCAGCGTTTTCGGCAAAACAGGCAGACACGAGGAATCGCAGATCACGCCTATCTGCGATCTGCGATTCCTTGTGTTTTATATATGCGCTCAATGGGGCCGGCGGCAGCAGCGCCGACCCCATTGAGAACATATACTACAAAGATCATTCTCCTCTGCCACAGCTGTAACAGCTGTGGCAGAGAAGAATGATGTTCTCAGCTGTCATTCAATAGCTGACAGCTGCCCCTGATTGGTCCCTGCAGTGAGCCAATCAGAGGCATTACTCACTCACCCATTCATGAATGGGTGAGTGAGAGCTGCCTCTGATTGGTGAGGGCTGTGACCAATCAGAGGCAGCCTATTCAGCAGGCGGGGATTTTAAATCCCTGCCTGCTGAATACTACTCAGAGCAGTTCAGGAGAACTGCCGGCCTGCCGCGGCTGAACTCCGGCTGCACGGATAAGGTGAGTATGTATATTTTTTTTATTTTTACACATTTTTGGATGATTTTCAGGGAAGGGCTTATATTTTTAAGCCCTTCCCGAAAATTCATCCCATGCTCGCCGGCAGCCCATTGCTTTCAATGGAGCCGGCTGTATTGCCGGCTCCATTGAATTCAATGGGCGAACATCATTCTTCTCTGTCACAGCTGTTACAGCTGTGGCAGAGGAGAATGATCTTTGTAGTATATGTTCTCAATGGGGTCGGCGCTGCTGCCGCCGGCCCCATTGAGCGCATACATAGAACACAAGGAATCGCAGATCGCAGATAGGCGCGATCTGTGATTCCTCATGTCCTATAATTTATCGGACATCCGCATAAAAAGCGGCCATGTGACCGATCCCATTGCGAAGCAATGGTTCTAAATATGCACAGATCGCATGCGCAAATTGCGCGAAAGAACGCCCGTCTGATCGAGGCCTAAATCGGTAAAATCTGCTGCAGATCCGCATCAAAATTCGCACCAAATGGTGTAGACTTTGCTGAGCATTTGTTGCAAATTTCTCAGCTGCTGAAAGTCTGTAGAAAATCCACCACATGGGAATATACCCGTGAAGAAATACTACATACCCATAATGCCTAAATTTTCATAATTGATAGAGGTCATCGTTTTTCAAAATCAAAAAAGCCCCAGATTACTCTCCCAGAGATTGTGAGAAAGATTTTTTTTTCCATTTCACTACACTTGGAAATCTATTAAAGTTTTTTAGTACATTATATTGTATGTTAAATAGTACCATTGAAAAATACAACTCACCCCACAAAAAACAAGCTATGTCAATAGATAAATAAAAGTTATGATTTTTTTAAATGGGGAGGAGAAAGCAAAAATTGAAAACAAAAAAGGGGCGTGTTCTCAGGGTGTAAATATTTGTAAAAAACCTCACCTGTTCTGTGTGTTAAAATAAAGAAACAACAGTTACACTTACAAGTTGTCACCTGAACAATTGAATTCAGTAACTTCTCCCTTTACAGATACAGAAGTAATCAAGGCTATCCACTCATTAAGACTAGACAAATCACCGGGTCCAGATGGGCTGTCAGATGGCTGTTATAAAAGATATGCTGCTGTTTTAATATCCTACTTGATTGCAATGTTTAATAAAGAAACATTTAATGGTACATTTCCTTCAGAGATGCCGTGCACATCCTAAGCCAGGGAAGGATCCAAACATACCAGAAAACATCTTTCTAAGGGCTTCTACTGACTAGTGTTTTTTTTTAACGCAGCGATACTGCTGCATTTTTTTCAATGGGACTTTCTAATATTAAAATCGCATCGCACAAAAATCACAAAAGCAGAAACCTGCGATTTTTGAGCAATACGATTTTAATAGAGATGAGCGAGCACCAAAATGCTCGGGTGCTCGTTACTCGGGACGAAATTTTCGCGATGCTCGAGGGTTCGTTTCGAATAACGAACCCCATTGAAGTCAATGGGGGACCCGAGCATTTTTGTATATCGCCGATGCTCGCTAAGGTTTCCATTCGTGAAAATCTGGGCAATTCAAGAAAGTGATGGGAACGACACAGAAACGGATAGGGCAGGCGAAGGGCTACATGTTGGGCTGCATCTCAAGTTCCCAGGTCTCACTATTAAGCCACAATAGCGGCAAGAGTGGCCCCCCCCTCCCAACAATTTTTACTTCTGAAAAGCCCTCATTAGCAATGCATACCTTAGCTAAGCACCACACTACCTCCAACAAAGCACAATCACTGCCTGCATGACACTCCGCTGCCACTTCTTCTGGGTTACATGCTGCCCAACCCCCCCTGCACGACCCAGTGTCCACAGCGCACACCAAATTGTCCTTGCACAGCCTTCAGCTGCCCTCATGCCACACCACCCTCATGTCTATTTATAAGTGCGTCTGCCATGAGGAGGAACCGCAGGCACACACTGCAGAGGGTTGGCACGGCTAGGCAGCGACCCTCTTTAAAAGGGGCGGGGCGATAGCCCACAATGCTGTACAAAAGCAATGAGAAATCCAATCCTGTGCCACCTCCATCTGGAGCTGCACACGTGGGCATAGCAATGGGGAACCTATGTGCCACACACTATTCATTCTGTCAAGGTGTCTGCATGCCCCAGTCAGACCGCGTTTTTTTTATAAATAGTCACAGGCAGGTACAACTCCGCAATGGGAATTCCGTGTGCACCCACAGCATGGGCGGCTCCCTGGAACCCACCGGCTGTACATAAATGTATCCCATTGCAGTGCCCTGGACAGCAGAGCTAACGTCAGATTAAATGCAGGTGGGCTTCGGCCCACACTGCATGCCCCAGTCAGACTGGGGTTCTTTATAAGTAGACACATGCAGTTACAACTCCCTGTGGACCCACAGCATGGGTGGCTCCCTGGAACCCACCGGCGGTACATAAATATATCCCATTGCAGTGCCCAGCACAGCTGAGGTAATGTCATGTTTAATGCAGGTGGGCTTCGGCCCACACTGCATGCCCCAGTCAGACTGGGGTTCTTTAGATGTGGACACATGCAGTTACAACTCCGTGTGGACCGACAGCATGGGTGGGTGCCAGGAAGCCACCGGCGGTACATAAATATATCCCATTGCATTGCCCAGCACAGCTGAGGTAATGTCATGTTAAATGCAGGTGGGCTTCGGCCCACACTGCATGCCCCAGTCAGACTGGGGTTCTTTAGAAGTGGACACATGCAGTTACAACTCCGTGTGGACGGACAGCATGGGTGGCTCCCTGTAACCCACCGGCGGTACATAAATATATCCCATTGCATTGCCCATCACAGCTGAGGTAATGTCATGTTAAATGCAGGTGGGCTTCGGCCCACACTGCATGCCCCAGTCAGACTGGGGTTCTTTAGAAGTGGACACATGCAGTTACAACTCCGTGTGGACCGACAGCATGGGTGGGTACTGGCCCTATACTATGTAAAATTACTGCAGACTGTTTCGCTCTGGACCGGATGACAGCGGTGATGTAACGGGCAACGCAGAGCCAGGAAAGAATTTTGCGCAAGCCTGCTGTAACACATAGCTGGCTGCGTATTAATTAGGACTACTACCCCCAGCAGAGATGCAGTACACTCAGGACGGTCACAGGCAGCCCAAATAGATTTTTTTGTCTCAAATTTTTTGGGAAAAGCCCACTGCCTATATAGACAGTATATGTCTTTCACGTTTTTCATTGTCCCTGCCTCAGCACTACTGGCCCTATACTATGTAAAATTACTGCAGACTGAGGACGCAATGCTCTGCACGGCCGATATCCAAAAAAAAAAAAATGTGCAACACTGCAAAAAGCAGCCTCAACAGTACTGCACACGGTCAGATGTGGCCCTAAGAAGGACCGTTGGGGTTCTTGAAGCCTAAAATCACTCCTAACACTCTCCCTATAGCAGCTCCAGCATCAACAGCACTTTCCCTGAACTATGTCAGAACGCATCTGTGGCGAGCCGCGGGAGGGGCCGATTTATATACTCGGGTGACACCTGATCTCGCCAGCCACTCACTGCAGGGGGGTGGTATAGGGCTTGAACGTCGCAGGGGGAAGTTGTAATGCCTTCCCTGTCTTTCTATTGGCCAGAAAAGTGCGCTAACGTCTCAGAGATGAAAGTGAAAGTAACTCGAACATCGCGTGGTGCTCGCCTCTAGTAACGAGCATCTCGAACACGCTAATACTCGAACGCGTATCAAGCTCGGACGAGTACGTTCGCTCATCTCTAGATTTTAACATTAGAAAGTCCCATTGAAAAAAACGCATTGATATTGCAGCGTTAAAAAAAAACGCTAGTGGATAGAAGCCCTTATATTGCTGCTAAACACAGACATGAAAGAAAACAGTATATGCTAAAACTTTTGTCAGTAGATAATTAAAAAATCTACCTTTACTTATACATCTGGAATAGGTATGGCCCATATTCAGCCAACAGGCTTTATTCGGTAACCGCCATTTCATCAATCTAAGGCTAAGAGCACACTAGCTGTGTGATTAAGTTCTGCCTCATTGGCTTTGGCGTAACTGGCATTGGACAGCACACTGTCTGTGTACTGTCTGAAATTCATGGACACGGCACATTGACATGCATTGGCATGTCCTAGTTCTTGTCTGTGAAAAAACGGTGCATGTCCTCATAGGCATATAATGGGGCTGTGTGCTGTATGTGGATTAACATGGACCACATAAGGCGCAAAATACCCTAGCCTAAATTAGCCTAAATTAGCATGTAGCACTCTCAGGAATTCCTTCACGGTTTCTTTCCCTGTATACAGAGAAGACATTTGACTAAATATATTGGGGATACCAAAAAGTGTGCTGGATAGCTTTGGATTTCAGGTATTTTTAAAATCAGTCATAATAGTACTTTACTCAAAGCTTCAGCCAGGATACATACTTCAGGATTCTTCATAGAATCATAGAATGGTAGAGTTGGAAGGGATCTCCGGGGTCATCTGGTCCAACCCTCTGCACAATGCAGGACTCACTAAATCATCCCAGACAGATATTTGTCCAGCCTTTGTTTGAAGATTTCTATTGAAGGAGAACTCAACACCTCCCGTGGTAACCTGTTCCACTCATTGATCACCCCCACTGTCAGAATTTTTTTTCTAATATCTAATTTGTGTCTCTTCCCTTCCAGTTTCATCCCATTGCTTCTAGTCTTTCCTTGCGTAAATGAGAGTAGGGCTTATCCCTCTGCACTGTGACAGCCCTTCAGATATTTGTGGACAGCTATTAAGTCTCCTCTCAGCCTTCTTTTTTGCAAACAAAACATTCCCAAATCCTTTAACCGTTCTTCATAGGACATGATTTGCAGACCATCTTTGTAACTCTTTTCTGAACTTGCTCCAGTTTGTCGATGTCTTTTTTAAATTAGTGTGCCCAGAACTGGACACAGTATTCCAGATGAGGTCTATAAAAAAAAATAAGTCCAGGTCCCCACATCCTCCAAGTTGCATGGATAGAGCATGGATACACTTGGTGAAAAGCTGTGTGAACACATGCAGGAGAAGAATATCCAGCTCATCCAATACTTGGAAAAAATAGTAAAATCTAAAAGCTTTAATTGAAAATTATTTAAAATATTTTGATGTGAGAGCCCAACATAACATGGTGTTGCTATTCCCTCTGACACATTTCCGATGCCATCCGGAACCCTTAGGCCTCATGTCCACAGGCAAAAGAAGAATTAAAATCCGCAGCGGATTTTAACTCTTCTCCTGCACGTGGATCCGTGCCCCATAAGGATGCATTGACCACCCGCGGGTAGATAAATACCCGTGGATGGTCAATAAAAGTGATTTTAAAAAAAATGGAGCATGAAAAAATCTGGACCATGCTCCATTTTCGTGCGGTGAGACCTAAAATAGGAATTTACTCACCCGCTCCGGTTCTTCCCTTCGCCGAGGTGCCATCTTCTCTCCGTCGCGACCAGATCTTTTTTCTTCCGGCCGGCGCATGCGCAGGGCACGTCACCGATGTCATCCTGCGCATCTGCCAAGCCGAAGAAAGAAGATTCGGCTGCGACGGAGAGAAGATGACGCCGCAGCGAAAAGGAGATCCGGAGCGGGCGGGAGGTAAGTGTATTCTTATTTATTCTCATTTTCAGCGCTCATGTCCGTGGGGCAGGAGGGACCCGCTACGGATTCTCCATGGAGAATCCGGAGCGGGCCTGATTTTCCCTGTGGACATGAGGCCTTAGACTTAGCTAATGAATTAAAAACAGAATGGAATAGTTAATAGCAAAACAACACCCGAAACTACTCATTGCCACCCAGAGGGTCAGGAAAAACACACCCATTCACTTAAGCACATGATCTAAGGTCCAACCGTCTAAAAATGAGCAATGATCGTTACATGTAAAAGCAGACATTGTGCACTTTTAGTTTGAACGATGCCTTTTAAGTTAAGTTTACTTAAAATCCATCATTCATCTACTGAAAGACTGAGTAGATACATTCCATTTGAATTTATTTTCCTCATCATTCAATAGACTGCACAATGTTCTCCCCATGGCATGTTTACACTAGCCACAAGGAGAAAAATGGAATCTGCCAGCAGCTGCTTGCACATCTGGGTTTGGGCTGTGCAAACAACTTTTACATGCAAATGAAAATGATAAAGTGTTAATTGCCATCAATGACCATTAACACTTTATGCAAATAGATCGCTAAATCTTTGAATCTTTTAGTCTTTGAATAATTTTCTCTGCATATAAAAGGGCATTAAGGCTGCTTGTCCACAGTTGTGATTCTGACGGCTATAAATCGCTGGTGAATCACGCTGTCTGAAGCTTTCCATAGCGTTGCTATGGAAAGCGCAGCTGCAGCATCCACGAGTGAAGAATCATAGCGATTCTACGCTTGCGGGATTCAAATTGAAGCATGCTGCGATTTGCCGCGATTCTCCGCAGTGAGCCTATCTGTCAGATAGGCTCAGTGCAGAGAACCGTCAGCTGTCTCCTGCTCCCTGGCGGCGGCTACGCTCGTGGACAGTCAGCCTAAGGCTCTAGCCCAAAAAAACTCACAGCTAATGGACTATCACTCAATCACTCTGGCACACCTGAAGCACTAAGAGCATATCTGCTTGCTATGCATATGTTGAACTGATAATTTTAAACACAGTATGCTGCATATGTTTGCTGTTAAATATTAAACATAAACAGAAGTGCACACCAAAGGGCATGCAACAGCGCCCCTATCAAAAAACAAACAGAAGTGCACACATAAGTAAAAAAGAATCATGTGAATGATCCCTTAGGCCTCATGTCCACGGGCAAAAGAAGAATTAAAATCCGCAGCGGATTTTAACTCTTCTTCTGCCCGCGGATCCGCACCCCATAGGGATGCATTGACCACCCGCGGGTAGATAAATACCTGCGGATGGTCAATAAAAGTGATTTTTAAAAAATGGAGCATGAAAAAATCTGGACCATGCTCCATTTTCGTGTGGGTCTCCCGCGGGGACGGCTCCCGCGGGCTTCTATTGAAGCCTGTGGAAGCCGTCCGGATCCGCGGGAGACCTAAAATAGGAATTTAAAAGAATTGACTCACCCGCAGCGGACCGGGAAGGTCTTCTCTTCCTCACGGCCGGATCTTTCTTGCTTCGGCTCGGCGGATGTGCCCGGCGACGTGCCGCCGGCGTGACGAGTTCATCCGCCGGCCAAAAAAGCAGATCCAGCCGTGAGGAAGAGAAGACCTTCCCGGTCCGCTGCGGGTGAGTTAATTCTTTTAAATTCCTATTTTCAGCGCTCATGTCCGCGGGGCAGGAGGGACCCGCTGCAGATTCTACATGTAGAATCAGTAGCGGGCCTGATTTTCCCTGTGGACATGAGGCCTTAGTGTCAAAGAAAAGGAATGAGCATAGATCTATAAGTGAACACTGTCATATAACTAACAAAATATACTGAAAAGTCACTAGATGAGTGCCCATTGTCCTCACATTTGCACTAGCTAGCACGGAAAGCTTTCCATTTGATTCCATTTCTGTTTTTACATGGAAGTAATAGCACTGCCAGCTGCACTATTTGTTCCATTTAAAAAATGGAACAGAAGCAAACTGAGAGCTTTCCATTAAAAAAAAAACATTGAAATCAATGGGGGAAATAACAGATTCATTGAATTGTATTTTAATTCTCTCTCTCTGTTCCAAACACAGAACAAAGAGACAGAAATCCTGAAAGTGGGCGAACGCTACTGTGAAGGAGCCCTAATCTTGGTCACATTGAAAGGGTTGCTTTTAAAGCCAGCCATATTTCTGTTAGTATCTATCACTCTTATTTGTGTCACAAAAAAGTGCATGGCAGAAAATGGTCTAAACTGTCATTTTCAACCATATAAAATGTTTACTGTATGGCCAGTTTTAAGGACAGTCGTAAAGCATCTACACATTTCCCAATGTGTTCATGTCATGGTATACAGAACATTTGTTTGACAAAGTATTATGCATGATGTATAAAAAGCTGATCAATGCTGGTAATGGATGCGCAACCTCTATTCAAGTTGGAACATTAAAGCATGCTAAAAGCTAACACATTCTTTTATCTCTAATAACCACTTTTCTTATTCTAAAAAAGATAGCATTGATAAGTATCTAGGAATATAATTCAAAGGATTCTCAATTTAGATGAAAAGGTTTATTTAAAAAAGTCACTGTATAAAGATACATTTCTACACTTATTATCAGTCTGAAGAACTGGAGACATCAGGAGCTTCTGAGTTTGGAGAATCTCAGACATAACCCAAGTACTCATGATATCCAGACTTCAGTAAACTTGGGAAGTCATAACTTTCTTAGAATTCCTCTTGAGATTCTTAAAGGAGACGTCTCGAGGCAGCAGTGAAATATTTTTTTTGCCCAGTCCCCCTTCTTCAGCATACATTACTAAGTACCAATGTAAATGGCTTTCAAAGCCGGTTCCTACTTACAGTTCTGGCGTTTCATGAACTTATAAAAAGTTTCCCAAAGATGGCCGCCGCTTCTTCTCCCTGCGCTTGCTTCAGCCCGACGTGCTCGCTCCCGAGACGCCGGTCACGCTTCGTATTAGCAGGGAGCTGTCCAGTGCTGATCCTTTCCCCCTGCACAAGTAACCCAGGCTTCGTAATAGCAGGGAGCTGTCCAGTGCTGAATTCTCAGCAGAAGGTACTGTAATGCCTCCCTGCAATTCACTTTCCACTGTTTTAGATGAAATAGTTTTTTCACCTAAATATATATGTGTGTGTATATATGCGTGTACACATTTTATATATATATCTATATATATATAGATAGATATATATAGTATACGTGTGTATGAGTATACGCATACGCGTATTCGTGAGTGTATATACACACACACATTATATATATATATATATATATATATATATATATATATATATATATATATATATACACACACACACATACCCACACGTGTTTTTTTATATGCGTGTGTATATATGTGTATGTGTATATATATATATATATATATATATATATATATATATATATATATAATGCGTGTGTGTATATATGCGTGTACACATCTTTTATATATATATCTCTATATATCTATATATAGATAGATATATAGAGAGATATATATATAGTATACGTGTGTACGAGTATACGCATACGCGTGTTCGTGAGTGTATATATACACACACATTATATATATATATATATATATATATATATATATATACACACATATATATATATATACCCACACGTGTTTGTATATGTGTGTGTGTGTATATATATATATATATATATATATATATATAAAATGTGTGTGTGTGTATATATATATATATATATATATATATATATATATACACTACCGTTCAAAAGTTTGGGGTCACCCAAACAATTTTGTGTTTTCCATGAAAAGTCACACTTATTCACCACCATGCGTTGTGAAATGAATAGAAAATAGAGTCAAGACATTGACAAGGTTAGAAATAATGATTTGTATTTGAAATAACATTGTTTTTACATCAAACTTTGCTTTCGTCAAAGAATCCTCCTTTTGCAGCAATTACAGCATTGCACACCTTTGACATTCTAGCTGTTAATTTGTTGAGGTAAGCTTGTGAAATTGCACCCCACGCTTCTAGAAGCATCTCCCACAAGTTGGATTGGTTGGATGGGCACTTCTAGCGTACCATACGGTCAAGCTGCTCCCACAACAGCTCAATGGGGTTCAGATCTGGTGACTGCGCTGGCCACTCCATTACCGATAGAATACCAGCTGCCTGCTTCTGCTGTAAATAGTTCTTGCACAATTTGGAGGTGTGTTTAGGGTCATTGTCCTGTTGTAGGATGAAATTGGTTCCAATCAAGCGCTGTCCATTGGGTATGGCATGGTGTTGCAAAATGGAGTGATAGCCTTCCTTATTCAGAATCCCTTTTACCCTGTACAAATCTCCCACCTTACCAGCACCAAAGCAACCCCAGACCATCACATTACCTCCACCATGCTTAACAGATGGCGTCAGGCATTCTTCCAGCATCTTTTCATTTGTTCTGCGTCTCACAAACGTTCTTCTTTGTGATCCAAACACCTCAAACTTGGATTCATCCGTCCACAACACTTTTTCCCAGTCTTCCTCTGTCCAATGTCTGTGTTCTTTTGCCCATCTTAATCTTTTTCTTTTATTGGCCAGTCTCAGATATGGCTTTTTCTTTGCCACTCTGCCCTGAAGCCCACAATCCCGCAGCCGCCTCTTCACTGTAGATGTTGACACTGGTGTTTTGCGGGTACTATTTAATGAAGATGCCAGTTGGGTACCTGTGAGGCGTCTGTTTCTCAAACTAGAGACTCTAATGTGCTTATCTTCTTGCTTAGTTGTGCAACGCGGCCTCCCACTTTTTTTTCTACTCTGGTTAGAGCCTGTTTGTGCTGTCCTCTGAAGGGAGTAGTACACACCGTTGTAGGAAATCTTCAATTTCTTAGCAATTTCTCGCATGGAATAGCCTTCATTTCTAAGAACAAGAATAGACTGTCGAGTTTCAGATGAAAGTTCTCTTTTTCTGGCCATTTTGAGCGTTTAATTGACCCCACAAATGTGATGCTCCAGAAACTCAATCTGCTCACAGGAAGGTCAGTTTTGTAGCTTCTGTAACGAGCTAGACTGTTTTCAGATGTGTGAACATGATTGCACAAGGGTTTTCTAATCATCAATTAGCCTTCTGAGCCAATGAGCAAACACATTGTACCATTAGAACACTGGAGTGATAGTTGCTGGAAATGGGCCTCTATACACCTTTGTAGATATTGCACAAAAACCCAGACATTTGCAGCTAGAATAGTCATTTACCACATTAGCAATGTATAGAGTGCATTTGTTTAAAGTTAGGACTAGTTTAAAGTTATCTTCATTGAAAAGTACAGTGCTTTTCCTTCAAAAATAAGGACATTTCAATGTGACCCCAAACTTTTGAACGGTAGTGTATATATATATGTGTGTGTGTCTGTCTGTGTATATATATATATATATATATGTGTGTGTGTCTGTCTATATATATATATATATATATATATATATATGTGTGTGTGTGTGTGTCTGTCTGTCTGTCTATATATATGTCTGTCTGTCTATATATATATGTCTGTCTGTCTGTCTGTGTGTCTGTGTGTCTGTCTGTGTGTGTGTGTCCCGGCGGCGGGAGGCTCGGGCAGCATCGGGGGCACGGCGGCGGGAGGCTCGGGCAGCATCGGGGGCACGGCGGCGGGAGGCTCGGGCAGCATCGGGGGCACGGCGGCGGGAGGCTCGGGCAGCATCGGGGGCACGGCAGCGGGAGGCTCGGGCAGCATCGGGGGCAAGGCGGCGGGAGGCTCGGGCAGCATCGGGGGCACGGCGGCGGGAGGCCCGGGCAGCATCGGGGGCACGGCGGCGGGAGGCTCGGGCAGCATCGGGGGCACGGCGGCGGGAGGCTCGGGCAGCATCGGGGGCAGCATCGGGGGCATGGCGGCAGGCTCGGGCAGCACGGCGGCAGGCTCGGGGGCATGGCGGCAGGCTCGGGGGCACGGCAGCAGGCTCGGGCAGCACGGCGGCAGGCTCGGGCAGCACGGCGGCAGGCTCGGGGGCATGGCGGCAGGCTCGGGGGCACAGCGGCAGCATCGGGGGCACGGCGGTGGGCTCCGGGGCACGGAGGTGGGCTCAGGGGTCGGGCGGTGGGCTCAGGGGCAGGGCGGTAGGCTACGGGGCAGGGCGGTAGGCTACGGGGCAGGGCGGTAGGCTAACACATCACCCCCGACCCCTCACTTACATGGGCGGCTTCTAGGCAGGGCTTCTAGGCAGGGCTTCTCGGCTGGGCTTCTCGTCTCCGCTCGGCTGGGCTGGGCTTCTCGGCTGGGCGGCTCTGCACCTTCCTCTAACAGAGGATGGTAGCAGAAAGGCCGCTCCAGCGCGCTCCCGAGAGGTTACAGCTCTTCTGCGCATGCGCAGAAGAGCTGTAGCGGCTAAAACACTGAAGCGGCTCGTGCTGAGCAGAAGACCGGACTGCGCAAGCGCGTCTAAAAAAGCAAGCCGCCAGCGAATTTAGACAGAACCATGGAGACGAGGACGCTAGCAACGGAGCAGGTAAGTGGAATAACTTCTGTATGGCTCATATTTAATGCACGATGTACATTACAAAGTGCATTAATATGGCCATACGGAAGTGCTTAACCCCATTTGGTTTCGCGAGACCACCCCTTTAATCATACTGACTGACAGCCAATGCTCTAACCATTATACACCAACATAAGCAAAATAAGTTGAGCCTCCTGGAGACTTGAGTTGGTGGAGATAAAATTTGGATATGGCCATCTTTACTAAAGATCAGAAAACAAATGTCTGAACAAATACATTAACTCAAACTTCAAATAACTTAGATCATCAGCTACTCCAAGGGGTTGTTTGAGTTGTATGTTTTCTGTAAAACCCTATTCCTCATGCACTAAAATATCTCACAGGCATATACGCACGTCTACCCACTGTATCCCACGCAGCTGCGTTGTCCTCTGCTCCAGTATTTGTTTTCAGGCTACAGTCCGCCCATTTTTACAGGATAATACAGGCACTGAAGCAAATGACAAAGCTCAGCAATCAAGTGCTGGGTGCTGTTATTGGCTGCAGCCTGTGGTCACCCCATACACAGCCTGGGGCAGCCTGTAAACCTGATGTTAGAGGGATGACCGGAGTGGCGGCACAGGACACAGCAGGTAGCATGAAGAGGCGAATGCATGCCTGTTACTTATTTCACTGCATAAGGAACAGGGTTTGAAAAAAAACTATGCAGTCAACCCCTTTAAACTTCTTCACACAATAGTCCAACCATACTTTTGGACTCCAAATACTCATTCGCCTCCAAGGAATGACTCCTTGGTTGTGAATCTGTCGCAGATTTTACTCCTTCAATTTAAGTTGAACTGTAAGGGTAAAATCTTCTGCAGATCAGCACTAAATAAGCTGTATGTGAATACACCCTAAGGCCTCCCTCACACAGACATTTTCAGCGCAGCACTAAATGCTGTACAACGCTCCTATTCATTTCCGTGGAGCTGTTCACACATGCACCAAAATGCAGCATCTTCAACGCTGCCCTTTGACAGCAATGCTTGTTCCATCTTTGGCAATTTTAAGCTCTGCGTTGCCCATTGAAAGGCGTGGGCAGTGGTTTCAGCACTGCCGAAAATGTGGCACAACTTGTTACCGCATTTTAGGCAGCACTAAGAGCCCTAGCTACACTACCTGAGGGAAGAAAAAAATCCATACTCACCTAGTAGGTGCTGTTGGGGTTTCCGCTGGTTTTCTCCATAGTTCTGGGCCAGCTGCCGAGCACTTGTCAAGCTGGCAAAGCATCTATTGCTAGTGACGTGGGTTAAGATCCCCGCCTCCCAGTGAGAGATTGCACTGATTGGCTCAGTCAGCTGAGTGACAGCCGACTCACCCAATCACAGTCAGTGCTGGATGAACCAATCACAGCCATTGAATGGCTGTGATTGGTACATCCAGAGCTGGGTTTGATTGGCTGAGCCAGCTGTAACTCAGCCGACTTAGCCAAGCAGAGCAATCTCTTGCTGAAGGCGGGTTCCTCAAACCTTATCACTAGCAAAAATCCTGTCGGCTTGACAAGTGCCCGGCAGCTGGCCCAGAACTACAGAGAAAACCATCAGTAACCCAATGGCACCTACTAGGTGAGTATGGATTTATTTTTCTCAGCATCCTTGGCTGCGTTTTTAACTGTGCTGAAAACTCAGCCAAAATGCTCCCATAATGGATACCAACACTTTTGAAATCGAGCTGAAAGCAATAAATGCAACATTGAAAAATGCTGTGTTTCTGCAAATGCCTGTGTGAGGGATGCCTAAGGCCTCATTCACACGGGTGTCTTTTTTGCACTGAATAGGCACGTGTTAAAAAGTGCCTATTAGAAACATTGGTTTCCTATAGAAACGTTCAGATTAAGGAATTTTAGACTTGCAAAGAACTCGCACCTTAAAAGGATAAGACATGTTTGGCTACAATGCACGCATCTAAGGTCCATGCTGGGTAAAAAGATAGGCCCTGATCTCTTTGGTGCGTGATCCACAGGAGTTTGCATAGACTCCTATGGGAGCAGGAGTTTAGCTGTGTCCGACGCTCGGAAAAAAAGATTCTTAGGAGGATTTCTGCCAAACATCAGCGGCACCACTACACCCAGAAACACATTTTAAATATCCCACTGTAAACTCCTGTTAGTCCCCAGGAGGATAAGGAGAAGCCCTGAGGGTTCAGTTCATCTCCCAGGAGGTTCCCTTAATCCCTGCAGGGACCAACAGGAATTTACAGCGGGACATTTAAAATGTGCTTCTGGGCAGTAAGTTTTAAATGTCCCACTGTAGGCAGCGGGGAATTCCTCCAATCCTACTGCTGTGCATTTCCCCAGCAGCAGGGGGCAGTAGGGGACTCTCTCCACCTCCCTCTCATCAGCGGGTTCCCCAAGGGTTTTCCCCATAGCGGGAAGAGAGAGGAGGGGGGGCTAGAGGGATCTGCCCTCTAGCCTTAACATAGTAACAGTTCGTAATGCCGAATGAAGACAATGTCCATCTAGTCCAGCCTGTTTATCCTCCTGTGTTGTTGATCCAGAGGAAGGCAAAAAAGCCCAAGAGCAGAAGCCAATTAGCCCTTTTAGGGGAAAAATTCCTTCCCGACTCCCTAATGTCAATCAGACTAATCCCTGGATCAACCCCTAATATTTCCTACCTGCTGTGTACCCAGATTAACAATTAACCTAAGATTTATATCCTGTAATATCCTTCCATTCTAGAAAGACATCAAGTCCCCTTTTAAACTCCTCTATAGATTTTGCCATCACCACATCCTCAGGCAGAGAGTTCCACAGTCTAACTGCTCTTACAGTAAAGAAACCTTTTCTGTGCTGGTGATGAAACCTTCTTTTCTCTAAACGTAGCGGATGCCCTCTTGTTAACGTCGCAGTCCTGGGTATAAACAGATCATGGGAGAGATCCTTGTATTGTCTCCTCATGTATTTATACATAGTTATTTGATCACCCCTTAGCCATCTTTTTCCTAGAGTAAATAATCCCAATTTGGATATTTGTAAAGTCGCAAAGAAAGTCTCACCTCGTCTTATCCACTTCGGCTTGCAGCATATATTTTACATGTAGGAGTATACTCACATACTTCATTAACCACTCGATCCGGTGGTATTTATACGTAATACAGATTCAGGCACGTGGGAACTTGAAGTGCCGTGAATAAAAACTCCTTTTATTGTAATCCGTGCATGTAAAAATCACAGGTCCAGAGGATTAGTTTCAGCTCCTCATGAGCCTTGATCACCCCTTACGAATAACATTACTAGCCTATTTAAATAGTCAAACTAATTAAAAACAACACCTGACTATTAACCCTTTGTTTACTCTTTCAAAACACTTCTCACCCCGTTACTTAAGGGTGGAAGTCATTTTGCTTGAAAAATCACTTAATCACAATTTTATGGATACACATGTAAACATGTATCCATGTAAACAACAGTAATGTTATTTGTGAGAGGTGATCAAGGCTCATGAGGAGCTGAAACTAGTCCTCTGGACCTGTGATTTTTACATGCACGGATTACAATAAAAGGAGTTTTTATTCACGGCACTTCAAGTTCCCACCTGTCTGAATCTGTATTACCCAATTTTGATAGCCTCTCTTGATATTCCAGTCCCTTCATTCCATGTATTAGTTTAGTTAACCTTCTTTGAACCCCCTCCAGCACTTACCCTCTCTCCACAGCCCCACTCTTTCTCTCCCTGCTATGGGGAAATCCTGAAGCCCTGCAGGGTTTCAGCTCTCTTTCCTCTTGGAGCAGCTGTGCTTTTTTTAAGCAACACGCTGTTCTAGTGAATGTGCAATTTTCACATGCATGAAGCTCGGGTCTTCTGCTCATGAAAAATTACCTGTTTATACGATTTTTAGTGCAGTATAGCCACAATTTTTTCACGCGCTTATACTGCGCTAAAACCACACCTGTATGAAAGAGTCCTAACAGTTTTTTTAATGCCGTCCATTGCATAAACACTATAGTTTTTATAGGGGAAACTTGATGAACCTGATTATTTCTTACCAACTATGCTACTCTTGCATTCTACTTTGTGGTAAGATTTTATTTGTGCATTCTACTACTATCCATCCAAAGTCACTTAACACTTCATGTTGATGGATTGCATTCACTAGCCAAATAAAAGTCTATGAACCTGTGAACACATAATTTGCTGTGAGTCATAGTTGCTTGTTAATCTTCTACCATTCAGTACTGCTTGTGATATATGATTTACCTTAATGTGAATCATAAAGTGTATTCTTTATTCAATAACAACTCTCATTACGAGTAAAATACGCAAGTCTCAAATGGACCCAACCCTTGTAAGAGCTAATTAAAATAGGACATTTGATTTGTATTTTATTCATTTGTATGTTAGTATATACAGTATGAAGTGCCACAACACAGATATGTTCTTCCTTACCTTTCTATTTGCCTTTAGAAATCCCAAGATATGTGACACCGTAATCTGCTCTGGAAAAAAAAACATGATTTTGTAATAGTGGTGCATCTATAGGGTTTGTAGGGGTCGCACTTGCAACCATGCCGCTATGCATGGGGGGCCCCGCAGACACCTCACACCACTCTGTGGCTGTATGAATTAATGGCTCACAGAGACCAGCGCAGCGATGCAGACTTGTGAGCAAGCAAGCCGTGGCCCGGCAGTAAAGATAGTTCGCAGTGACGGGGTAGATGGTTTTTGGCAACAGCTGAAATATGCAACTTCAGCTTACTCCTCGGGCTGTTTCTCCTGGGCATGTCTAACAGCTGACAAGTATAGGTTTGTGTCTGTGAAGATGGAGAAGGACGGGCAAGGCCACTGTAGAGAAAAGAACTGCAAGTACCTCTTTGTCCTTAGAATCTGTTGTATGCAGTCCCCACAGCAGCCCATTTTGCTGGTAAGCAAACAGCCCCCCAAAAAATTCTTTTGTTTGCTCTACTGTACTGGTCTTAGGAGAGCTGAGACACCATCTGGCACATGCCTCCATACTGCACTTCTTCAGGGCAGGCTCTGAAGAATATACGGGTCCAACATCACTAGGCTGGGTTTACATTGCATTTTAATGTGTGTTCAGCCATTCCATCCCAAGGTTCAATTTACTGCACAGGATAGCAGAGCTGACTATTATATTCTGTCCAGCAAAAATAATAGAAACAAACAGAAAACTAGTCAAACGGATATGAGAATTTAAAAATTTGGACTCCATTTAACTAATGAAAGCCTGTAATTTTATCTAAATGCTGTTTTTGGCCATTCAGATAGAACCCCAGATGGAAAGGCTGGGCACACACTGAAACAATGTGCGAACCCAGCTTAGGTATGGTCCCATGTGGTCACAAACATGCAAGTCTGTTCAGTTTTCAAAGTGACTCTTTAATATGTTAATATATTACTAATAGGCATGGTTTTCCTTGAAAACCATTTGACCATGTGACAGAATAAGAAGTGTACTCCAAAATGGCACTATTGGAAACTACAAGTCATCCTGCAAAAAAAACTAGCCTTCACATAGCTCTGTGTACAGAAAAATAAAAAAGTTATGGCTCAGAATACGGGAATACATAAAATTAATCATTTATTTTTCTGTTTTCTAGTACAAAAAGAGTAACAAAAACTATTACAATTGCAGAATTTCTGTCCTTTTACATTCTCCTAAAAAAAATACATAAATGATTTTCAACACATTATATGTATCCCAAAATGGTACAATTTAAGAATATAACTCGTCTTTCAAAAAAGTCATCATTCACCTATGTTGGTGGAAAAAAAATAAAACATTATGGATCTTAGAGGTGAATGCAAATGTCTGCAGTTCCACCTCCCTCGCCATGGAATGAGCCAGAAGGCTCTAGAAAGCGCTGAATCTGGAGGTGGAGACTAGGTTCTGCCCACTGTGTTGTCACAGTGGCCATCTTGGTCTGATGAAGTCATGCAGCTAGAGAGACACAGCTGAAGAGGAACTGAGCATGCGCACTAGAACAGCGATCTGTGAGCAGCAGAGAGGGATGAACACAGCTGTCCACAAGAAGGGGCCCAGCAGATGCCACAAAGTACGCGGCAGTAGCCATTATTTGTCTGGTATGTGCGTCACTGTCTCCATACTGGGAAGAAGAGCAAAAGAAGAAATGGGAAAAAGGGCCTGATGATCGGGACTGAAGAGGCAATGTCTGATATGCACTGGCCAGAGAGATCACAAGGACAAAAGATCCTGAAGCATGTGTGAGAAGAGGGAGTCTTCCCCCCCACACAATACTCAGTTCCAGATGATACAGACACGTATCCAAGCTGGTATAAAGACACAGGTGCCAGATAGTTGAAGTTGGTTTCCGGCGACTAACTGTGCACACACTTGATGCAAAATGACGGTGTGATTGACATGGACTAGGTAGTACCTCCCCACAAGAGCTTGTGTTATATGGGGACAGTGATGTTACAGTTTTAGTTGCTGTATTCAGAAATTATGACCCGCAGGACTGAGCCACCATGTTTGTTCTTCCTTATTTCTTCTCTGGAGGAAGAGGAGAAAAAATAACAAAAAAATAACATACAACGTCTAAACAGATGTTATCTTTGATTAAGTTTGAACCTAGGACCCCAGTGCAGCAAGGCAATAATGATAATGACGAAGCCACAATGCATTTTTTTCTTCTCCTTCTTCCTCCTCCCCTAGAAGAGAAAAAAGTGAGGGAAAAAGGGGAGTATAAGAAGAAAATCTTCTTCTTCTCTTTCTCCTCCTGCTCTGGAGAAGGAAAAAGCAGAAGGAAGAAGCTTGATGGCTCAGTGGTTAGCTCTGCTTTCTTATAACACTGGGGTTCTAGGTTCATGTCTGACTATGAACAACATATGCATGTTATCATTATGTTTCTTCTTCTCAAGCATGATGGCTCAGTACCTAGCACCGTTGGCTTGCAGTGTTGGAGTTGTAGGTTCAAATTTGGCCAAGGGTGACATCTGTATTGTTTTTTTTAATTTTCTCTCTGTATATTTTTCTTATACTTCTCTTTCTCCAACAACGAAAGAACAAGCCTGATGGCTCAGTTGTTATCATTGCTGCCTTTCAGTACTGGAATTGTAGCTTCAAATCTGACCAAGTGTCTTGGCTGTACTGAGGATTTTAAAAATGATGCTGCCCTTGATGAGATTTGAACCTAGGGCCTCAGCATTGTAAGGCAGCAACGCTACCAACTGAGCCAAATGCGTTGAAAAGGCACCTCCACCAAAACAGATGTATGTGGAAAGCTTACAGATGCTTTCCATTTTCTGATTTGTTTTTAATAAAACTGGATCAGTCAAAAAATGCTAGTGTGAACATAGGCTTATAAATAATATCCTTGATACAAATCTCATACAATAAAGCTCCATATCACTAGCTAGAAAATTATAAATATATAACAAATAAATAGAACAACAGTCAAAATAAATTGCTTTGCATTTCATTTTTCTATAGCTCAAGGCCAGATGCATAATGATCAATATCTGATACATTCTCTTTGGATGTTGTGCTTATGTATTAAATTGGAAAACTTTCAGAATGGATTTATACAGATCAGTAATTAAGAATTCATTATTTTCACATCTGTTACAGTAAAGAAGGCTAAATTGTGGTAGTTCAGCAATGAAAGTTTTGTATTCCAAATGCATCAAAGGTTTATCACACAGACATGCTTGTTTAGAGCCTGATGGGTGACTTTTCATGCTGCAAATGTTTTCCTTTCAGTAAGTTCAAAGGAGAATATGTTATGCGGATAGAGAATTATTACCCACATTTTACCATCACTTACAGATCCTTCTTCTATAATATGACAAAGATTGACAAAGTAAAAAAATTACAAAGTCAGTTCCCATTTTAAAAATCACCATGTTGGTCATGTACAGAGCTATCCAGTAGCATGGATTTTAGTAATCACAGATGAAAAAGAGTCC
This sequence comes from Eleutherodactylus coqui, assembly GCF_035609145.1. Classification (NCBI taxonomy): domain Eukaryota; kingdom Metazoa; phylum Chordata; class Amphibia; order Anura; family Eleutherodactylidae; genus Eleutherodactylus; species Eleutherodactylus coqui. The sequence goes on from NC_089837.1 coordinate 404,744,727, forward strand.
AGCTTGAAGACGAAAGGTCGATCTGAGGGGTGGGTGATTGAGCACATAAACTCGGGCTGTCTAGCCTGAGACAGATTTGCACACTAACATGTTGCCAGACAACATGGGTATTTGATAATCTTCTCTGTCGCTATCATGATAGTTAGATTTCCTGAATACCAACTTTTATTATTTTGTTCTCATTGGGATTGGATAGTCTTTTCTGTCGTTATCATGACCGTTTGTTTAATAAAGGTCCATTAAATTGACCTTAGAAACGCGTTGAGCTTGGGAGTGTGAGAGCTTAAAACTGCTGATATAGGAACAGATAGGGTGTTCTTAGAAATACCCAGCTTGTCCAGAAACAGTTGGGACTTTTTTAGGGGTGTCAAACTGGGTCATTATCACATTTATCTGACGTAACAATAGACACTAGCACCCACTAGAAGTATCCTATTAGAACAAGGTCTTTGTAGAGCAGCATCTACATTAGACTATGGTCAGTATGTATGCAATATGTTGCTATAGTCAATGTCAGGTTGCCGCTCAAATCCCCATCTAGGTGTAGCCACATGTTCACGTTTTTGACAAGTGATTATGAGTTGCTGTGAATTATCGATACACTGTGAGTGTGAAATGACAAGTGACCTTGTTATTATAAGTGTGGCAACAGTACGTCTCAGTACCCCAAGGAATAAAAGCAATTGCCATTTGCCTACAAATAGGGGGTTATTTATTGTTTGCGTTGCCTCGTTTGTAAATGAAGTTGTGGTCTTGTATAAAGGGATTTTTCTATAACCTCGTGACCGGGAGCTATAGTAATCACTCTACGGCTACAAAGCCATATATTTTGCGTTGTTTTTAATTATTATATAATAAAGGAATTATTTTTAGATTCAAAGCCGTGAGTAAATTCCTACTTTAGGGTGCATTCAGACCAGCGTATATCGGCTCGGTTTTCACGCCAAGCTGATATACGATGTCCTCCTCTGCAGGAGGGGGAGGATATAAGAGCCAGGAGCAGGAGCTGAGCTCCCGCCCCCTCTCTGCCTCCTCTCCGCCCCTCTGCACTATTTGCAATGAAAAGAGCCGGAACGGGGGGGGGGGGGCTAGGTTCTGAGAAGTAGCCCCGCCCCCGTTCCGCCTCTCCCCATTGCAAATAGAGGAGGAGAGAGGGGGCGGAGAGGAGGCAGAGAGGGGGCGGGAGCTCAGTTCCTGCTCCTGGCTCTTCCATCCTCCCCCATCCTGCACATGAGGACAACGTATATCGGCTCGGCATGAAAACCAAGCCGATATACGTTCGTGGGAATGCAGCCTTAAAATCACCATGTTGGTCAAACACAGAGCTATCCGTTAGCATGGACTGCAGTAATCACAGATGAAAAAGACTCCAGCGTGAAGACAAAAGATGGAATAAAACTCAAGCCTTACTGCAATTCCAGAATATATTGTCCAGATATTGATATATATAGGAAAGAGTCTATTCAATTACATGATCAACTAGCCCTATGGGGATACTCCCAAGTCCATACTTAGAGATGCAGCTTGCAAATTCGAGAATTCGTTCTGTCGGGATTTGATTTCCAATACTTCAGGTACAACAAAACAACTGAAAAATTGATCTCAGGTAGCGTTTGTTACAATTTACAATAGACAATTCAATACAGTTAGACAGAGTATACACAGAATTCCTCTGCTACATCAAAATGAGGTATTAAGCCACATGATTGGCTCAGGCATAATGATAACATCAAGAAAAGTGCACACATTGGGATCAGTTCTATCACCAAGTATGTTTGTAGAAATAGACAATTCTATGAAAACCCAAATAATAGTAAAAGGCAGTTATCGATGAAGACACAATAGGTACAAAGTTTGCCCTTTTATTGAAAATAATAAACATTTTTTCTCCTGTGTAATTGGGAACCAATACTATTTAAATACCTATGTTAATTGCAATACAGAATATGTAGTGTATTTGACAATATGTATAGCTCGCACTATATAATATATTGGCTGCACTGGCAATAGTTTGAAGATCAGAAGACGTTTGTCTGATATAAATAATGCCAGTGCAGTCAGCAATTCCATGTTATCACATCACTTTAGAGAACACCACACAAGTGACGCTGGAAGTTTAAACATATCTTCTGGTGTGAGGGTTTGCATACTACCCAGCGGTGGCCATCACTGAAGGAAACTCCTCAATAGTGAGTCCTATTGGATTTTTATTGTAGGAAGCCGACAACCCGCGGGTTTGAAAACGCGACATGATTTAATTTATCAATACGAGTGAGCAATGTCTTGTTACTTTTTCAATATTGCAATAAAGCTTGAATTTTATTCCACCTCTGCTTTCACATTGGAGTCCTTTTTGTCTGTGATTACAAAAATTGAGACATTAAAGGAAATGTCAACTATGTTGCTTTTTTACTAATTAAAATCAGTCACTGACACATGATGTTTTAATCTATTTTTATTTTGTGATGGTAGATTTTATTTAATCTAGTTTCTATACATGATAATAGGGGCAGTGATCTTGCCTGAGCTACTGTTAATACGGTAGTATTTAGAGGTATGCTTTACAGCACACAAATGGACTATAGGAACGTGTAGATGGTCACTGATTTCCATGGGAGAGCTTTATAAGCATGCCCTGTAATGTGTATACAAATCATTGTGCAGGGATGGGGAGGAGGTGATCTGTGTCCACGTCTTACCTATATGCAGGTGTTACGATTCATTATAATTAGTGATGAGCGAGTATACTCGCTAAGGGCAATTGCTCGAGCGAGCATTGCCCTTAGCGAGTACCTGCCCGCTCGAGAAAAAAGGTTCGGGTTCCGGCGGCGGGCAGGGAGCAGCGGGGAAGAGCAGGGAGGAACGGAGGGGAGATTTCTCTCTCCCTCTCTCCCCCCCGCTCCCCTCTGTTGACTGCCGCTACTCACCGCTTCCCCGCGCCGGCACCCGAACCTTTTGTCTCGAGCAGGCAGGTACTCGCTAAGGGCAATGCTCGCTCGAGCAATTGCCCTTAGCGAGTATACTCGCTCATCTGTAATTATAATCCTTACTGAGATGACTGCTGAAATGTTTTCTCTACAGAACAGTTAGTGCAAGAATTATGAGGCTCATTGGCCAGAATGAAAATTGCAGAAGTTCAAAATTGAAAAAAAATTAGTGACATGGAGGATAAAAAAAAAAAATCACCGAAAGTCCTAAAAATATTTTTTAACACCTTAAGGACGTGCCATATTTTGGACATAGACCCATTTTCAAATTGAGCATGTGTCACTGATTGTGGGAATAACTAATGCTTTTACTTTTCAATTATTATTTGTTTTTGTATAACATTTTACTCTATGTGAGTGATATATGGTGGTTGGTACTTTTTGGTGTTTATTTATAAAAAAAACCAGAGGTTTACAGAAAATTTGTAAAAATTTGCAATCTACTTTGCCAGATAGATACTCATGCCATACAAAATAGCTAATAAAGAGCATTAACAACATGTCCTAGTAATATGTTCCTAGCATCCTCTGTGGTAGCATCCAATCTCAGAACACAAATGTCACTAGTTATTGCAGAATCTCGTGTTCTGGCTACAAACTCTAGTTCCTTCATTAATAAAACAGTTATCAATCAAAATCTTATCATTGATAATTGCTTTATTAACTCTGAAAACGCTGCTTATTTTAGCCAGAAAGTGAGAACTTGTAATGACTAGCAAAATTTTGTATTCTGCGAGCTGCTGCTGCTGCAGGGAATGCTGAGGGGATGCTGGGAGCACAGTAATAGGAAGCCAGAGGCATAACTTGAAGCTCCTGGGCCCCAATGCAAAATCTGTAACAGGGCCCCCAAATATAATGCTTTATTCATAGTACTGGGCTCCCTATATGGAGAAGAGAGGCCTTATGGGCCCCCTAAGGCTCCTGGGCCCGGGTGCAACCGCATTCCCTGCATCCCCTATAGTTACGCCGCATGCGACAGAAAAACAGGGAACGATGTGCCAAATTTATTAAGAGGCATACAGCTTTTTATAAACTTGCTGCATTTTGGCTGTTCATGCACTAGAAATGAAAATCTATATTTACGCTATCATTTACACAAGCTTTTGGCATAAATTATAGCAAATATGGCAGATGGTGGGAGGCTAGACTACCTTCAACTTAGCCCCATGCTTTTTGGTAAACCCTTTGAAAACTAGAAACAGTAGCACAGAAAGAACAAAAAGTCACAAATGATTGTGCAACTGTGACATATGCCGCAATATGAGACTGTTTTATGATGCCAATTTTGCACAGCCAGTAATAAATTTCCCCCAATCAGTTTGGAAGACTTGCACAAATCAAGGGTTTTGCTACCATGTCACAATATTGTATTTAATTAGTTTTATGAGAAATTGCAAATTAGAGATAAAGTAAGTGTTCACATTTATGTATGTTTTGCCAAGCTTGTGTCACTAGTGACAAACACTGCACACGGAAATATTCTTTATTTGGTCAAAAGCATACTCCTGCTTTGTCTACAGCCCCCCTCTGCTTGCCTTAGCTAATGAGAATAGCAGATAGAGAAGGTTCAGATACTTTGAAATGATGCTTAGCTCTGTGATTGCTACGTTTGCTGAGAATGACCAATTACAATTGTGGGAGATATCCTATATGTATTTTATGTATTATTGTCAATTGTGAAGATGCTATGTTGTGTTTCCAGTCTGAACCACTGGGGGAAGGGAACATCACCCCCCACCCCCACCTCCACAAGAATTTAAGGATTGTCCATAGAACTGGTCAAACCGGTTCTAACTGGCAAAAACCTATCTAGGAATGCTTTGTCTTGGTCAAGCAGAGAGGAGAAACAGGATGTTCTCATGAGACCAAATTCAAGAATGAACTGAGCGTGCTCAACGAAGTTCCTCCCAGATGGATGACATCACAAGCTACCTCACAAATACCTCCCTCTGAGAATGACCAATCAGCACGCTAAATAATGTAACTGTGTCCTAAATTGCCTGACTTCCTGTGTTGAAACTTATTTAAGTTTTACCCACGCTTAATAAAGCTAGAGATTCTTTTGGGACACATGATGTAAGCCGTGTGGTCTTTGAAGGCTCTCCAGGCCTGTACACATATTATTTAATTTGGAAACGCACAGTATATCTGAAATAGCGAATTTTGCGCTAACAAAATTGGAGGCACTGCTGAGATAATGAAGATACAGAGATATGAAGATATTCATCGTTATCCGGATACAAGGGGACTTCAAAGCAGAGACGGACAGATAATGAGCTCAAACAAGGTAATAAGCTATTCTTATACATGTACCATCTCTCTCTCTCTGCTATGATCCGCCCCAGGCTGGGTGAGTTGAAATATGATAAGTCTGTATCAAAAGAACAATGAAGTAGATATACTGTGTGGTTTTTATGTTGTCTGTGAAGTAATGTCCTGAGTGTAAGAAGGTGTGAGCTATGGGGGGTTTATATATTGTCTCTGTAGTAGTGAATGGTGGGAACAGACTGTGCAGGTTAATAAGGAACAAAGAATGTGTAGTATAACTTGTTAAAAGAAAGTAAAAAGGAAGTTGATGTAAGCAATTTTAGCTGAAGGTTATAGTAGTGAGTAAAGTTGCTGGTTAAAAACAGTAGTGTGTCCATGCGGTGAGAGAGTCTCCATTGTTCAACATGTGGTTGATGAGGTCTCCCTTTGTTATGTGGGGGGGGGGGGGTGCACATGGAATGCTTGCATTTGCCATGTTGGCATACATCAACTCAAGGGAATTTGGGCTTGGAGTAAGATGTGGGCTAGCCAGAGATTCTGCTCTGATTATGGCTGGCCAAACGGACTGTTGAGGTTCCACAATGTGGTGCCAAAAGTACAGATCTGTGCCATGAGGTGCAGGAGTAGAGAATCTCAATTAATTAAGGATTTTTCCAATTATGACAAGATGGGCAGGGGCGAAATTGTAAGTGCTTATTAATAAGATAAGCCAGACCTGTGTCGTGAGGTGTGGGAAAAATCAAGTATGACTCACAAGCAAATTCAATGAGATGATGTTTGTAAACACAACTGGACACACAAAAATGGGAAAGGAAAAAGCAAGTCAAAGAGTTAAGGAAAGGTAGAAGGTTTAACAATGAACGGTGATAATGGTTGCTATCTGGAGTGGTGGATATAAGTATGTGGGTGGAAATGAGCATAAGTTGTATTATGTTTGTCATTGGATAGCCTATTCTGAACAAAATATGTAAAAACCGCGGTACATAAGAGTTTTTCTTATATATATACTTTGTTCAATATGGGAAGTTCTATGAACAGTAAATACAATCCCAGTTTCTACTTCACATGAGATACTTATCAGTCTGTGTATGAGTGAATGAAAACCCCAGTGTGTGTGAATTTGTGGGTATAAATGGAAGGGCCCGTATGAGAGTTAGATTGTGTTATATGGTGTGTACTGTCCGTAACCAGAAATGAAATGAGGCAAGAATGACCAAACACTGAGCCAGGCCACAGGGGGTGGAGCTAGGTGATGTAAGGAGATGGGAGGGAAGAACAATAGGAAGAGGTCTTGCTCCACCCTCAACACAGACCAGCCTAGGAGAGAAGTGTGTCTCCATTTAAGTGGATGTTGGTATAGTTATGTATATTGTGGTAATGTATAGAGGGAAGGTCACTCTTAGACTGCATGTTAGGTCTCTCCCTTGAACAAATGTAGGTGACCAAAGGAGGGGCATCTAATTTTATTCCTGAGGGTAGTTGTGTGAGATAATAGTCAAGAATTGCCACAGTATATTTATATTTATATATATATATAGGTTCATGGAGTATGTGGAGAATTTAAAAATATTGAGTTGTGTTAATTTGAATATTATTGGGAAAAGAAAATTGGTACTAAAATGAGATAATTGTGTACTTGAGACAGCTGATAAGTACTTTAGTCAAATTAATAGCAAAAGTTCTATTTTAGAGTGTATCTCATTTTCAATTAACAACAGTATTTTACATGAAAATCGTTACATTTGAAAAATAAGTAGATTTTGGATGCCAGTAATTGAGTATATCCCAAATGCTATCAGGGATATTAGTCCCTTAGTAAACCAGTAGTTAACCATCATTGGTGCAGTTGTTATGGTTGTAGATTGTAATAATAATATTTCCTCTCCTGTTTGCAGTACGTTTTTTTGCAGGTACCAGAGGTGGTGTGGGGCCCCTTAACGTCATGCTCCCTCAAGGGGTCATAAAAATACTGCATAGAGTGCAAACTAAACATCTTTCAGCTTCCAGACTAACTATGTATGAGACTGCCCTGCTAGCACCCTCACATATCGCAATCAAGTGGGGTATAGTTCCAAATGCCGTTTCATGTCTTTTACTGAATTTAGAAGGTTGAGAGGAAGGGGCAGCAGGTGCAGACCATGACATTAAATAGCAAGCACATGGTTGTATGATTGTCGGAAGATTAATGAAAAGAGAAACTTGGGGTCCTAACAATAATGTTGTAACTGCCATGATTAATGTAAATCTTGAGTTTTTCCCATAGATGGTTCCAAATATTGTGGAAATGGACAAGCAAAACAGGCTATGAAATGGTAACCAACAGAAAGAGGTAATTATACAAAAACCACTCTTTTCCTCCTGAGAGACTCAGTTACTCAGGAAATAGAGGTGATGGCGCTCACTGAAATATGTAAGCTGGCTGCAGGTAAGACTGTTTATGTCTGCACCGACTTAAGGTACACATTTGGAATCGTACACGATTTCACATCTTATATGGCACAGTGGAAGTTTAATGGGGTCCTTGAGTAAGCCAATCCAGAATGCAGAACCAGTGTCTTTGTTCTACCAGGTTTTAGCTCTTTCCGCACAGGTGACTTATCATCAGAGTCCTGGCTTATGCCAAAGAGACAACTACTGAGGCTGGAAGGAACCAGACAGCAGGCATCGCAGCAGCCTGACTTCCCTTGAATGAGGTAACGGCTGGTAACCTGCTTGCACCTGAAACAGGTGTAGATATTTTCTCTGTTGCTTGAATTACAGGAACAGGCCTCAAAAGAAGAAAAAGGAGGAGTGGAAAAGCGAACAGAATGCTACGGGGGTCTGGCAGAAAGGTAAATGCCTGTGCCTTCCCTGCACGCTGTACTCCATGATGTCACACCTGATCCCTGAGCTAACCCATTTATCCAAGGAGGTAACGTGTGGTATGGTGTCTTCTGCCTGGCTTACCCCAAGGTTCAACACTGCTGCAATAGGGTTGGTACAGGGATGCATAATATGCGCCCGTTACAATCCAAGCCAATTGGTCGAGGTACCTTCTCGGTGCGAGCCAGACTATCTGTTTCAGTGACTGCAAAGTGATAGCATACAGCTACCACAGGTAGGTGTTTGGAGTTGTTGGTTTGCATAGACCTCTTTTCATGTTATTTGGAGGCGTGGCTTGAGAAATAAAAAAAAAAATAAAATAAAAATAATTTTTAACCCGCCAAAAATATGACCTAAGAATATGTTTTATGAAAGTAATTTTGAATATTTGGATACACCAGAAGTAATAATAAATAATGGAGGTAAACATTTTATTAGTCATCTACTTGGTTAGAACCACGCCTGATTGTAAGACTAAGTTGAGTCCTTATGAACGTTTTGTTGCGTAGGGCTCCTGTAATAGGCCTATGCTTATTCCAGGCCAAAAAGGAGGGCCTCACTTCCCATGTGAGTGCCTTATATCAGGAGTTATATCAACTGTCACTCATAAATGTGTATTCTCCTTGTTTCCAGATCAGAGTTGCATAGTTTGCTTTCAGGTGGTTTAGTTGTCCTAAAAAGACACAAGGAAGAGCTTGAAATCAAGATACAAAGAACCCGTTCAAGTGCTGTTAACCACTATGATCACAGTGAAACTTGAAGAAAAGCTAATTTGGGTTCATGTCAGACATTGAATAAAGATAATCAAGGAAGGAGACAAATGTGGCCCATAATCCTTTGTTATATGTAGGACCCTTGCGGTCATTGGGCTGTCATTTCTCTTCTTCCTCATAAGGGTAACAGAAGACGTACATCCTATGAAGAGGGTTATTACTGTTTCATATGTAATGTGTAGAGGCGTAACTTGAAGCTCCCGGGCCCCGATGAAAAACTTGGAACAGGGCCCTGAACTATAATGCTTTACTTATAGTACCGGGTTCCCTATATGGAGAAGAGAGGCCTTATGGGCCCCCTAAAGGCTCCTGGGCCCAGGTGCAACCGCATCCTCTGTATCCTCTATAGTTACGCCCCTGGTGATGTGTCAAAGATCAGAAAAATGTCAATAGATACAATAAGGTAGCAGTAAGTGTACCAATGTTTCAGCCATATTGTGTAATCAGACCAATGTTAACATGTAACAAACAATATAACCTGAAATCACACCTTGGAAAGCCAGTCACATTCAACATGTTGTATCATCTAAACTATGAACAAGGTGGCTTATGCAGAAAATGTGAAAAAGATCAATCTTTCAGGAGCCATCTACCTAGAATACCGTTGGGAAACTGTAACGTGTTGTGTGGTATTTTCCTTATCCTGGATATCACCCAGTAGTAGGAAGGGATAATATTAGGAGACAGGGAAAGGGCCCAGGCGTGAGGTGTCACAAAGGAGGGAATTGTGGGAGATATCCTATATGTATTTTATGTATTATTGTCAATTGTGAAGATGCTATGTTGTGTTTCCAGTCTGAACCACTGGGGGAAGGGAACATCACCCCCCCACCTCCACAAGAATTTAAGGATTGTCCATAGAACTGGTCAAACCGGTTCTAACTGGCAAAAACCTATCTAGGAATGCTTTGTCTTGGTCAAGCAGAGAGGAGAAACAGGATGTTCTCATGAGACCAAATTCAAGAATGAACTGAGCGTGCTCACCGAAGTTCCTCCCAGATGGATGACATCACAAGCTACCTCACAAATACCTCCCTCTGAGAACGACCAATCAGCACGCTAAATAATGTAACTGTGTCCTCAATTGCCTGACTTCCTGTGTTGAAACTTATTTAAGTTTTACCCACGCTTAATAAAGCTAGAGATTCTTTTGGGACACATGATGTAAGCCGTGTGGTCTTTGAAGGCTCTCCAGGCCTGTACACATATTATTTAATTTGGAAACGCACAATATATCTGAAATAGCGAATTTTGCGCTAACACAGGAATTGCTGAAGTGGGGCCACTATTATTGGTCCAATATTAATATGTTAAAGGTATAGAGAAAACTATTCACACCACATAACAAAGTTTGGGAGGCAGATCTGGGCTTTTGTAAATGAGATAACCTGTTTAATACATTGTCTCCAGGAATGTTTAAAAACATTATATCAAGAGATGAGCGAGCACCAAAATGCTCAGGTGCTCGTTATTCGAGTCGAGCTTTTCGTAATGTTTGAGAGCTCTATTCGAGTAACGAACCCCATTGAAGTCAATGGAAGACCCGAGCATTTTTGTATTGGACACGCCGGGTGCTGAGCTTTTTTTTTTTTCCTCTCTCTCTCCCAGCCAGCCACATACTGCTGTAGACATGTGCACGCTGGCACGTCACAGCAGAAAGTGGTAATGCGGGGACGGGTCGAACACGGCGTGGTACTCGCTCGAGTAATGAGCACCATCGAGTATGCTAATACTTGAACGAGCATCAAGCTTGGATGAGCATGTTCGCTCAACTGTAATTACATCCCAAAAGTCTTGTACTATTACATGCAATTTTTTTCTTGCCAACTTAACGTCCATGGCCTGGGTATAACGGCATCCCCTACACCCGATTAGTTAGATCCCCAGCACAAAGTTTGCAATAACTGGCATCATTGTCATTTGTCTGGATTAAGCCCTTGGTTTGAATATTACTTTAACTCTACTTACACAAAACAAAAAGCGTGGAGTTATTTGTGCAATACTTTGTCACTTTGTAATTCAGTTTGTGCTTCACTTCTGATGTAGTGTAAAGAGAGCACATTTTGAAACTCTCTTTTTGTCAGACAAGTCTTTGGTGAGTTCCTGAAAATCGCATCTTATCATTCCATGCACTTGACTTCTGCAATTACACTACTCACACAACTCAGTTTACCACTACATATACTTGTCCTGTCAGTTACAGCTACAATGCTCTAGGAGATTCTTATTGATCCCTGAGAATAAGGACAGAGAACTTGAAGTATATTTTCAATTAACGTTACTTCAAACACTGTGTAATAGAAGATAATATATGAAAGTGTGAAGCAGATGTTATCTAGTTCGGAATGTGGAAAGACAACTTAATGCAAGTTCATTTGTCTATAGATTTACTATTGTATGATTTCCATATACAACGTCCCCCAGGCGCATATATTTTTTCTCAAACCAAATGAACCTGCTTGTTATTCTATAGCCTCTTTTCTGTTCTCTCCAGGGTGCCTTACTCTCCAATCCAGCAATATGCTGAAGATTCAGGGTCACTTAGATATTTAGAATGTAAAGATACAGTGGAGTCTAGTGCTTCAAATATATCTTACCTATACTACAGAAGTGTTGCATGCATATTGATTTGTAGCAATATGGAAGTGTAACATTCAGCTTTCTGAAGTACACACCATATGTCAAGGGAAAGTATACTCTGATCAAAACAACTGTCCATGATTTAATGAGACACCTCCAGCTTCTGTGAATCACTCATATGCACTTATACACCAATGACTACATATTTCAGATAAGGATATGCTACTGGCAGAATCATCTTGGACTTTCTAAGGTGATGAACAGAAATGCTTCTTAAAAAGTTTAATATGTTGTAAAAAATCATAAAAATGTCTATCTAATAAAGAATACATAGCTTTTACTATAAAATCCTTGCTGAATTTCAAATTAAAATATTCTACTATACGATTCTAAAAAGATCTATGCACTATATATAAATTAAAATTAAAGGTCCACCTATGGATCCACATTAAAGGGGTTGTACCAAAATCTAAAGTTTTACCACAGTATTGCACCATATGGTATAAACAATCAAACACAAGAAAAAAAAGGATTTTTTAATTATTATAAACATTTAAAATATTAAAAGTAAAAAAAAATAATTCCCAGTTATCACATCAAAAAATAAAATAAAATAAAAAATCTAAAAATTGGTATCACTGCATCTGAAAAGGTCCTATTTATTAAAACATTGCATTATTCATCCCATCTGGCTAACTCCATTCCCAAAATGGAACCAATACAAACTATATGCGGTCCTGCAAAAATCAAGCACTCACACAGCCCTATCGATTGAAAAATAAAAAAGTTATGGTGGTCAAAAGATGGCGACAGAAATCATTTTCTTAAGGTATTTAATTTTTTTAAGCATTACTATATACATTTGGTATCACTGTAATTGTACTTACCCACATAATAAAGACATGTTATTTTTAGTTCACCATAAAGTAAAAGTACACCCCCCATGGTGCAATTGGGTTTTTTTCACATTTCACTCCACTTAAAAGTTTTTTAAAAGTCTTCCAATACACTATATGGTAAGTTAAATTGTACTATTGAAAATTGCAACTTATCCCACAAAAAACAAGCCCTCATTAAGGCCTCATGCCCATGACCGTGACGGACCCCGCCAGCGGAATATTGCAGCGGAGTTCTGGATCTGCTGTGCGTGCCCCACCTGCCGAGCCGTAGCGCATGCGTAGTACAGCGCGTGATGCGCCAGCAGTGTGGGATAACACGGCCAGCGGTGGGCGGGGATGTGTAATTACATCATACTTCCGCTGTGCTCACAGCGGAAGTATAGCGTGATGGTCAGCTTCCATTGACTACAATGGAAGCCGGCCGCACATTTTTCCATGGCAATTAGAACATGCCACAATTTCTTTCACGCTGTGGAATTCCGCAGTAGAATTCCACAGCTTGAACATTGAGCTATTAGGTTCAATAGAACCTAATAGCTGTAGTATAATGCCCCGGATTTCGGCCGCGTGAAACGCGGTAGAAATACGTCCGTGAGCATTAGCCCTAAGATATGTTTAGATATGTCAATAGAAAAATAAAAAAGTTTTATTGAAAGTGTGGATGTCAGAAGTGCAGAATGCGACCTTGATGCAAGCGCAGCAATGGCCTTTGTTAATTAAAGGGTTAAGACTATATTAGTGAATAGAGATCAGAGAATCAGCTTCAATATCATTTTACAAATGGGGAAATGTATTATTATGGAGTCATATTTCTCCACCAATAAGACGATGAAAGATGAAATACTTTAACCCATTAGAAACCACTCATATGCCTTTTTTAGGGCGGCTACTGATGGTCTTTCTTCCGAGAAACACACCTTGCCATATATAGCAGAGGCTCTGCTGTCAGAAGTCAGCTCGCTCCAATCCCAACAACAACATCTAAAGAGGCTGACAGAGTGAGGAAGCCCCCTCTGTCAACGATCAGATCTCCATGAGGCCTAACTATTGCCTCGAGGTCAGTCATGTATAGTGATCTCTCAGACCCTGTAAGACACAGTGAGTAATATGCCTGAATAATAATTGGCAATTCTGAGGTATTGTCATGTACTTTATCAATGATCAAATTATATGAAGTTCAAGTCCTTTAATGAAATAAAAGTAAAAAGTGCAAAAAGGTTTAATAAAATGTAAAAAAAAAAAAAAGATTAAAAGAAAAGTATAACTTAAACCTCTTCTCTTTTGCCCTTTGTTATTAAAAAAAAAAACAATCACAAAAAAATGGTATTGCCACATTTGTAATGACCCCAATAAAAAGTCAACACATTATTAAACCTGCATAGTGAACTCTGCGAAAAAAAATATCAAAAACATGGCCAAAGTTGCTAATTTTGCATATCCCTTCTTGCAGAAAAAAATTGTTGCATGGAAAAAAGTGAAGCCATTACAAACTACAGCTTCTCCCTAAAAAACAAACGTTCACACAGCTCTATTTCCAGAAAAATAAAAATGGTATGGTTATTTTGAATGCGTTGATCTACAAAAAATATATATTATTCTCAAAAAGTGTTTTTACTCTACAAAAGTAGTAAAACATAAAAATAATATATACATTTAGTATCACTCCAATTGTACTGATCCAAAGAATAAAGACTTCATGTTGTTTTTGCAGCATGGTGAAGGCTTTAAAAACAAAACTCCAAAACAATGGTGACATTTTCCTGCCCACCAAAAAAAAGTTCCACAATACATCGTATGAACTTTCCAAACAGAGAAGCAGAAGTATTACAGAGAAGTGCTATATAAAGCAAATACAAGTGAGCAAGCAGGCTGAGCAAGTGTGTGTATTCTAAATGCCCTATATTCTAAAGTGTGCTGTTTGTTAAGTGTGTGATTTAGGATTCAGGGACTTTGGATGAGTCACTTGTATTTAATTACTGCTTATCTATTTTTTTTTATTTTTGCATATATTACATTTAATTTAATCTAACTGCATGATCCCCACTTAAAATATGCTCCGAGATTGACAATACCATCCAATGTACATCTTGTGCTAAATATGAAGTCCTTGAACAGCTGTTCGAGGGTGCATACTGCTGAATGAAATGTGAGCATGTTGCAAATTTGGAAGCTCAGATATAGTATCTAAATGTGCAGCTTGCAACACTGAGATCTATTGGCAACATGGAAATGATTTTGCAGCTCACTGAGCAGGCACTCACTGTGGCAGATGCGTCGGTGGATGATATTATGGGAGTGCAGGAAGATCAGACCACTAAACTGGGTAAAGGTAGAAGATCCAAGGAGGCTAGTCCTGAACTGGCATACTCCAGCAAGTTTGAAAAGTTGGCAGATGAGGTAAATGCCATTACAGGATTAGCACTGCTGCAGCACAGCATGACCTCTGATGGCCAAGGGGATGTCTGCTCCAGTAAGAAGGGAAATAGGCACAGGGCTGGCTAGACAGGTCCTGGTAGTGGAAAGCTCAATTATTAGGTGTGCAGACAGGAAAACTACCACTAAAACTGGGATCATCAAATAGTGTGTTGTCTACCTAGCGCTTGAGTTTGACAAATCAGGGAGAATGTTGACAGATTACTGGGAGGGGATCCAGTGGTTGTGGTACATATTGGCACCAATGAAAAGGTTAGAGGTAGGTGGAGGGTGCTTAAAAATGATTTCAGGTACCTAGGATGTAAGCTTAGGGCAAGGACCTCCAAAGTAGTATTTTCTGAAATACTGCCTGTACCTTGTGCCACATCTGAAAGACAGTGAGAGAGGTAAACAAGTGGGTCAAGAGTTGGTGTAGCAAGGAGGGGTTTGGGTACATGGAGAACTGTACTGACTTCGCTATTGGCTACAGGCTCTACTATAGGGATGGGCAGCATCTCAATAGGGAGCATGCAGCTGTGCTGGAGAAGAAGATGGCTAGAAGGTTGCAGGATTGTTTAAACTAGGAACTGGGGAGGACGGTGGGGGGTGGGGCAAATGCAGAATTAGAAGGGAAGAGAGTACAGATAGTGACCTGGAACTAAGTAATGAAAATTGGGGTGGAGTGGTGTGAGGGGTTAGTACAATTAGAACTGGCACAACAGTTAATAGGGATAGACGTTGTATATAAAATACCACAACCTCCTAAACTGTATGGTGACTAATGCCACATGTTTGGGCAGCAATGTTGACAAACTGGAAGTAATAATGTCTGAGGAAAACTATGACATAGTGGAAATAAGTTGAGACCTGGTTGGATGAAAGCTGTGACTGGTGGTAAATGTAAAAAATCGAAAGGGGACATGTTTGTCATTATGTAAAATCCTGTTTAAGCCAACACTACAGGAAGACATATGGAAGATGCATGTGAGGAAGATGAACATGTGGAGTCTATATGGAGGGAAGAACAATAATAAAATCCTCATAGGGGTTTTCTATAGGACATCAAACAGAAGTCACTGAAAATCTGTTACTGAAGCAAATAGATGAAGTATCAAATCACAATAAGGTAATTATTATGGGGGACTTTAACTATATAGATATAAACTGGGAGGCTGAAACCAATGGATCTCATAAAAGCAACAGATTTGTCAATAACTAAAAAGACTTACCCTTCACAACTTGTACAGGACCCAACTAGAGGGATGGTCAGTTTGGACCTAATATTAACCAACAGACCTGACAGAATAACAGGAGTTTAAGTTGACAGACTATGTGAAATAGTGACCGGTATGTAATAAATTTACACTTGTCTTTCAAAAGGGAGTTTTATCAGGAGCTACAAAAATACTAAACTGTAGGAAATTAAAGTTCAATCAGCTCAGAGAAGCTCTTAAACTTATTGACTGGGACAATATCCTTAAAAATAAGAGTACAGTCAATACATGGTAAATGTTTAAAAGTATCTTAATTATTTATTGTGATCGGTTCATACCTTACAGGAATAAAAGGGTTAGGAATAGGTGAAAACTAACGTGGCTCAATAAAGAAATAAAGTGGGCAATAAACAACAAAAAGAAAGTGTTTAAACTACTAAAAGAAGAATACAGCAAAGGAACTAACAACCTATAAGGAAAACAATAAATTCTGTACGTTATATATTTTATAATTAATAAAGCAGATAAAAGCAGCCAAGGTGGAGACAGAGAGATTCATTGCCAAAGAGAGTAAAACTAACCCTAAACTGTACTTCAATTATATAAATATTAAAAAGATTAATACTAAAAAGGCTTGTTCTTCAATACATAATGTAGGAAAAATTGTAGAGGGTGATGGAGAAAAAGCAAATCTATTAAACAGCTTTTTTTCTACAGTGTATTCACAGAGGAAAATGAAATGTCAGATGAAATGCGGAGTGATAATGTAAACTCTCCACTAAATGTCACTAGTCTAACCCAGGAAGTGCAGACCTGTCTTAAAAAGACTAAAATAGGGGTCCTGATGGCATACACCCCTGGGTTCTATGGGAATTAAGCAATGTGATACACAGATCATTGTTTCTAATATTTAAGGATTCTATTGTGACTGAGTCTGTTCCACTGGATTGACGCATTGCAATGTAGTGCAAAACTTCAAAAGTGGGTCATAAGTGAACCTGGAAACTATAGTCCAGTAAGTCTTACTTCTATTGTGAGTAAATGTTTAAAGGATTTTTAAGAGATGTTATCCTCGAGTACCTCAATTAAAATAGCTTATAACTCCATGTCAGCATGGCTTTATGACAGGTTGCTCCTGTCAAACCAATCTGATCAGCGTTTATGAGGAGGTAAGTTCTAGATTGGACTGAGGAGACTCATTGTATCTTGTATGCCTTGACTTTTCCAAACTGCTTGATTCTGTGCCACAGAAAAAGGTTGGTATATAAAATGAGAATGCCTGGTCTGGGTGAGAATCTGTGTAAGTGAGTACGTAACTGGCTCAATGATAGAAAGCAGAGGGTGGTTATTAATAGTACATATTCTGCTTAGGCAATTGTTCCTAGGGAGGTATGACAAGGGTCAGCATTGGGCATATTCTTTTTAATATAGTTATTAATGACCTGGTAGAGGATTCCACAATAAAATATCAATATTTGCCGATGATACAAATGGATCTGGATAAATTGGGGGCTTGGGCAGAAAAGTGGCAAATTAGGTTTAACAGTGATAAATGTAAGGTTATGCACATGGGCAGGGAAAATACATGTCACCATTAGACACTAAATGGGAAACCACTGGGCAGAATTGACATGGAAAATTACTTTGGGAATTTTAGTTAATTGTAAGTTTAACTGGAGCAACCAATATTGGACAGCTTCTGCCAAGGCATATAGGATCCTGAGGTGCATCAAAAGAGGTATAGGGGCAAATGACCAGATCATTGTTCTTCCTCATTACAAGTTGCTGGTCAGACCACACATAGAATATTGTGTACAGTTTTGGGAAATGGTACTCAAGATTGACATATCAAAGCTTGAGTGGGTTCAAAGGTGGCCAACTAAAGTAATAAATGGAATGGGTGGAATACAATACCCAGAGAGGTTATCAAAATTTGGGTTATTCAGTTTAGAAAAAAGATGGCTGAGGAACAACCTAATAACTATGTACAGATATATCATGGGTAGAGATGAGCGAGTATACTCGCTAAGGCTAACTACTCGAGCGAGTAGTGTCTTAGTCGAGTATCTGCCCGCTCGTCTCTAAAGATTCGGCTGCCGGCGCGGGTGACAGGTGAGTTGCGGCGGTGAGTAGCGGGGGGCGGGGGGAGAGAGGGAGAGAGAGATCTCCCCACTGTTCCTCCCCGCTCTCCCCCGCCCCCTGTTGATCCAGGGATTATTCTGATTGCCAGATTTGGAGTTGTAAAGGAATTTATTTCCTCTAAATAAGGAAAATTGGCTTCTACCTCATTGGAGGTTTTTCCCCTTCCTCTGGATTAACATTGAGCAGGTAATAGGCTGAACCAATCATTATGGGGTTAATATAGATCCTTTATTCATTCTCAGTTGTCTTACACAATGAAAATATAGTTTCCAGGCAAGATACATAATATGCTATAAAATAGTATTAGAAAGATTACTTATCTAATTACAAGCTCAAATTCCCCCCCCCCCCCCACACACATGCAGCACACTATAGCATTGCTTGTTCAGATTGGCTGCTATGCATAAACACTAGCCCACCAAAGCAGGAAGTCAATTCTTATAGTGTTGATTTTCATTACAAAAAAAATAGAATGAATATAAAAATCAGGAAAAAAATCAGGAAAGAAAAAAAACAACTACCTTTATCTTGAATGAAATTATTGTCTGTATGGTTCTTGGCCAATAATATAAATGTTTTTTAAATTAATTTTACATATTTATTTGCACAAGGGTCATGGCTTTTAATTACAGAATATATTAGGGTAGCACTCCTCCTGGCAAAGGAATATACCCCAATGGGCAATTAGTAGATTAATACAATAAAATCTGGACTCACCCAGTGTATAGTGGGGCCCCTTTAAGAGAGCTCCACTATCATCTCCACATCCAAGTGCGCTTCAATATTAATCTTCTATTAGTAATCCCTCTGTTTCCATGATCCTGATGGGCTATTTAGGAGAACTGCAAAGCTTCTGTGTCCCACTGCACTGTTGGACCCACTGGATCAACAACAAACAAATACCGAAAAATAGGCTGCGCTCCTTGTGGAAAAAATTCCAAGGTAAGGTTGTTCAACCTTCCCTCTGAATTTTTTTCCAGAAGGAGCGCAGGCTATTTTTCGGTATTTGTTTGTTATGGCTTTTAATTAGACCATAGAATTTGAAAGGACACTATTACAACAGGTATATTGTACAACATGCTCCTGAGATCTAAATCCAGTTCTGAATATAACAAAGTGTTTCCCTCAAAATCAACCAACTGATATACCAGAAGCATAAATGAACTTATTAGAAAGTATTCATGCTCTACTCAATCACAGATGCAATGCATTGCTTCTTACCAGTTGTAGACATGTGCATTAATATGGCATTGTCATGAGGGTACTATCAAGGGATTCCCTGTGTTTCTACAGTAACTTGGACTGTGTAGTTGCTTGAAGAGTAATGAAATAGGAATTTCTTTCAACTGTTTAAATAATGATCCACTGAATGCTATCGTTTGACCCCTCCATGAACTAATGACTTGCACATCCACAAATAAAGACACTCCACCGGGAATATTTGCCAAATGCTTCAGGAGATGAGCTTACCTCATCACCCTGTGTTAATCCGGTTTTCTGCACTGCAGAAGGCACTCTGGTAATCACAATTTACAGTCTTAGGATAGATCTCCAGCCACAATCTGGTTAGTTGGCAACTTTGCTATAATAAATATTCATGAAGCACAGCTATTTTATCTCATATTGCCCAACTTATTATAGATTCTTCGTGATAAAAAAGATTGAATATTATGAAACAGATATTTGAATCCTGAAATAGTAAATGAGCTGCTAATTAAAAAAAGAATCAATGGTCTATGCTACATTTTTTGGGTTCATGTGCGGTAATTCTCCAACCTTAATAAGTTTCCTACTGCACACAATTCCAGAACACCCAGTTTCAATGATGTATGGTGTAGCTAACTCAGTGAGCATCCAGTTAAGCAGAAAATGGAATGTGATTATGATGCTTACAGTGTTTTAGCTTCCACTTTGCCTCATGGGAAGCTTTTCTTAATACTTTCTGAAAATTAGATAATGGCATTCAAGGTGAAATCAGTTAATCCATGTTTAGCTCAGACGGCACTTTCCTTTAGTTTTAGAAATCTCTATACCCAATAACCTTTTCTTTTAATTTACAGGTCTATATGTTACTCTTTGTCACTTTTATGTCTCATTGTTGCACAGCCAATACCTTGACCTCAGACTCAAAAAACACAGCAAACAGAGCGTACAGCTCAAGGTCATAGGTAATTGTTCAACATATTCAAATATATTCAGGGATGGAAATTTGTCTTTGCATAATGCTGCATCCTAATAAGCTCCAATTCCTCTTTTAAAGTTTTAGCACAAACCAAAATACTCCTGTAATGATGGCAAATTAGAAAAAAATATAATCATGTTTAGGAAATGTTTTGTTCTTCCGATGCTTCAAATGGAAATTGTCTTGAAATCGGCAATTGCACAAAACTGTAATGAAAGACAGTTCTTAGCATGCAAATGTAGATAGTTATGAAGTAACAGCTCCTAATATACAATAGTTATCCTCTATAGCTTCTAATCACCTTGAAAGCCCTCTGGCAGTGGCTCTCTTTAGTTCAGTCTAAACCTACCAGTTTTGTGTTGTGCTTGCTTTCATTTAAATTCAAAATTGAATTAAAATAATCTATGATCTAGAAAATATTGATAGAAGTATTACCATTTCAAGAAAAAAAAATTGTTATCGAGTTTATGAGACTTCATATCTAAGAGCAGTTTGAGGGACCTTTCACATGGATGAAATTTGGAGGATACACAAAAACACGTGGAAAATTTTGCACTAAAATCTGCATTCCCCCACCTCCATGAAAATGGCCTAATTATGCCACATCAAAATCTGCATGTAGCCATGCGGATTTTGGTGCAGATTTCTACGACAGCAGCTTCAGTTGCAAGTAGCGATGCATCCTGCAGCCAAATTCTGGCTGATGTGAAAGATCGTATAGATGGCAAGGCATTTCTTTCCTTAGCCCTTGAGCTAATCCATGGTCCTCATAAGAGCCAATAGCTATAGTCTAAACTACTTTCTCCTTTGGTTTGAGAAAAGGGAAGAGTAACGTTTATCCTAAAGAGATTTTCTTAAAGGAATTATAATTTGATTGCTATTTTTCCTTTAAGAATTTAGGCGATGCATGGCTATTATTACTATGGAAATACATAGGGGCAGATTTACTAATTCAAATGCCCCACATCTATTATCTGTTTCAGATAGCTATTGCACCTTTCAAAACACGTTTCAAAAGTGTCTAAAAATGGAGGTGTGGATGTAAAATGTACAAGACTTATTATTACCATGTGCCAGATTTCCTGTACCAAAACTAGTCTAAAAAAATGGTAAAAGTAGGCAGGAGTTTAAAAAGTGCCAAATTTATCCCACAGAATGCTCCAGAGTGTGATTGATCATGTTACTGTCTTGTCTAAGTTTATGTTGTCTAGCTACCTAGCATTAGTAGATCTACCCCATAGATTTACAAGGATTTGCTGTACTTGATATGATTGTTGATTTGTCCATCCTTTCTCATTGTCTTTTTTTTTTTTAAAGCACTGAATCGTCTTGTAGAAATGCAGTTAGAATAGTGTCTTTGGGCTAATACTCCCTGGGAAATAGTAAAAGTAGCTCACCTTCAAAAGGAAAGCAGCTGTTTCTCTGCCACCTATAGGTGAAGAGGCATTAAAGCTCTATGACTTCTATATGCCCTAATAGGGTATAAGAACAGGGGTTGTCTTTGGTCAGAAAAGTTTAAAAAATACCCAACGACCAAGGTTTGGCACCCATGTCACAGGCAGGCACAGAGATAGTGTGACCACCATTGACAAAGCTAATGAGTGTTGAACAAGTAAATACCAAGCCCTGACACTTTATGGGCCAATATTTCTTAAAGGGGTTGTCCCGCGGCAGCAAGTGGGTCTATACACTTCTGTATGGCCATATTAATGCACTTTGTAATGTACATTGTGCATTAATTATGAGCCATACAGAAGTTATAAAAAGTTTTTCACTTACCTGCTCCGCTGCTGGCGTCCTCGTCTCCATGGTTGCCGTCTAATTTTCGCCATCTAAAATGGTCGAATGGCCAAATTAGACGCGCTTGCGCAGTCCGGGTCTTCTTATCTTCTCAATGGGGCTCCGTGTAGCTCCGTGTAGCTCCGCCCCGTCACGTGCCGATTCCAGCCAATCAGGAGGCTGGAATCGGCAATGGACCGCACAGAAGAGCTGCGGTCCACGGAGGAAGAAGATCCCGGCGGCCATCTTCAACCGGTAAGTATAGAAGTCACCGGAGCGCGGGGATTCAGGTAAGCGCTGAGCGGTTTCTTTTTTAAGTCCCTGCATCGGGGTTGTCTCGCGCCGAACGGGGGGGGGGGGGGTTGAAAAAAAAAAAACCCGTTTCTGCGCGGGACAACCCCTTTAAGTACCCATGATAGTGCCTTCTCTAATGGCTCAGGAATGCAATCATGCTTGGTCACTATAAGAATACAGTATATAATTTCTTGTATTATGCTTAACATTTTTATGTTGTATGTGATATTAGTTAAAATGGTAGGTGAAGTATTTGGAAGCATTTGGAAAGTGAAGCTTTGCTGTTACCCTGGACCCCTGTTAGTATGTCATGGGGACGTGAACTACCCTAATAAAAACAAAGAAAAACTAAACCAGTACTATACTCATTGGATATGAAATAGAGGTTTATCTTTTAGGGTCTGTTTACACTAGCATATGTCCAGCTGTAAAATACAAACAATTTTTGTCCAAAAAAACTGATGAAAAGATAGTGCCTCACAGATCTATAGGCTATAATGGGTTACACATACTCAAAACTATACATATGTTTGACTACGATTAGCCTTACATATGATTTTTATTTTTGGGGGGCATGAAAAGGATAGCTTGCTACATTTTGCTTACCCCCACAACAGGTATGGAAATGTATACTTTTTTAACATTGCAGTCAATAGAAAATATATGGAAGCATATTGCTGTACGATTCCTTAATGTTTTCTTTTTTTGTATTCTAGGGAGAAAAAAAGGGTCGAAATATCAAACTTTATTAGGAAAGAGTTTACAGTGAACAACATATACATTTTTCATATACAAAAAGGATCAAAACAGATGAAAATGGATGCATATCTAAAAAGTACGTGAAAGTGCTAGTGTGATCAGGCCTTTACTAATATAACTGTATATAGTTTTTTACTAATTTAGCTGTATGACTGTACTTGAGAAAGTCACAAGTCACATATATCTTCTCTTTACCTATGCTTGCTATATATTCTTCCCATAAATCTCTGAATATTCCTCTCATCTTACCATGTATGTAAATATGTATGTTTATATGTAAATGGTATATAATTCAGTTCGTACAAAAAAAATTTACTCTATGCAGTTATATATTGATAACCTTGGGGAATAATAAACCCTTGTCACAAGCTTAGCCACACTATATTGCACTCAAGCACTCAATTGAAGCAAATTATACCCACATATTTTACTAAATATCAATCTATCTTATACAGTCATACAAAAAACATATTTACGTATTTGGACATAAAAAAAATCTGGTTCTCAAATCAACAACAACACATGATGTATTACAGCTAGAGATGAGCGAGCGTACTCGGAAAAGCACTACTCGCTCGAGTAATTTGTTTTATCCGAGTATCGCTGTGCTCGTCCCTGAACATTCGGGTGCCGCTGCGGCTGACAGGTGAGTCGCAGCGGGGAGCAGGGGAGAGCGGGCGGGAGAGAGGGAGAGAAAGATCTCCCCTCCGTTCCTCCCCGCTCTCCCCTGCAGCTCCCCGCTCCGTGTCAGCACCCGAATCTTCAGGGACGAGCACAGCAATACTCGGATAAAGCAAATTACTCGAGTGAGTAGTGCTTTTCCGAGTACGCTCGCTCATCTCTAATTACAGCGTGTCATTATTTATTTGTCAAAAACTGGGGCAAAATGCAGAAGCAGTGTGTGAAAACTTAAACTCACTCTTATTATTTCCATATAAATTAGGAGGGTACTTAGCAGCCAAGTGCTACTTATCAAATGTCGTTGATTAATTGATAAATAACAAATGTGACCACCTCTGTAAAAGCAGAAGTTTTGACAGTTTGCTGGTCTGCAACATTTAGGTGGGTGTTAACAAAATCCAAATAAGAAAGACATCAGAAATTATCTTAGAGAAGCAATTGTTACTGCCCATCAATCTGGCAAGGGTTATAATACCATTTACAAACAGTTTAGAGTTCATTATTGTATGTGAGAAAGATTAACCACATGTGCCTGCAAATTCACCCCATGGTCAGACCATGCAATGCTCCGAGAAATGCAAAAAACCCAAGAGCTACATCTTGGACTCCATGCCTCACCAAGCTAAATGTTAAATATTTTAGTTCTTGACAGTACAATTGGAAAAAGACTGAATAAGTATGGCTTATTTGGAAGGGTTGCCAGGAGAAAGCCTTTTCCTTCTAAAAAGAACATGGCAACACAACTGAAGTTTGCAAAGTTGCATCAAAACAAACTACAAGATGTCTAGAATAATGTCCCCTGGACAAATGAGACCAAGGTAGTAACGTTTGGTGAAAATGCCAAGTGCCAAACCAAAAACCAAACACAGCATTGTGTTTTTCAGCAACAGGACCTGGGCACTTTGCAATTATTGAGTTGATAATATAGACGCAGCTGACCGAAATATAAAATTCAGTACAATACAAAAAGTAAGCTCAGCTTCTCCGTTTTATTTTAAACCAGCATAAAAAGAAGCATTTCGGGGCAAAATTGCAGCTCTGCCTGGCACACTATACATATACTGACAGCTAACATAAGGTGTATCCCCAGCCACAACTGAGGAAGGGGCGTTGCCCCGAAACGCGTCTTATTGTGCTGGTTTAAAATAAAACAGAGAAGCTGAGCTTATTCCTGGTATTATTATTGAACTTTATATTTCGGTCAGTTGCGCCTACACCCATCACATTTTTCTTTTCACTAATCCATCAGAATAGTCTCACCTACCAGTGTGACTATCATTGGCTTGGCTGCACCCAAACAACTAGGTCTTCTTCCATGACCCACCATCCTAACGACAGAGAAGAATCACATCTTTCACACGTTCCTCTACCTGTAATTTTTCCAAATTACTCACCAATTCAGGTAGCTCCACCCCTATTTTTGTTTTTTTTCTCCTTTTTACTTATTGAGTTAAACTCCTCTGTATACCTGTAGTCTGGAGTCAAATGTGAGGCCATGTATCCAAAACCTAAAGCTTGGCGAAATTGGGTCATGCAACAGAACAGTGATCCCAAGAGCACCAGCAAATCTACATCAGAATGGCTGAAAAAGAAATGAATCAAGGTGTTACACTGGCCCAGTCAAAGTCCAGATTTCAATCCATTTGAAATGTTATGACAGGACTTTCAGAGAGCTGTGCAAAAATGAATTCCCACAAACATCAATAAACTGAATCAAGATTGTAAAGAGTGGACTGAAATTCCTCTAGAATGATGCAAGAGACTGAAAAAGACATACAGAAAATGATTGTCACGTTATTACTGCTAACAGTGGTTTTATAAGCTATTGATTTATGGGGTGTATTTAATTTTCTCAAGACTGTAAATATATATATATATATATATATATATATAGAGAGAGAGAGAGAGAGAGAGAGAGAGAGAGAGAGAGAAACATGGCCATAATATCTATAATATTTCAGATTTTAATCTTTATTCATATTTATCTATCTATCTATATTGTGGGAGTGCAGTACATAGAAGGGCCTGTAGAGGGCAGACAGGACTTATGGTACTAAAAGAGAGAGAGAGAGAAGGCTATAGGAGCAGCCGTCAGAAACTTGAAACCTGAGGTCCGGTGCGGACCAGCTTGAACCCATCACCTGTCTAAAAGAGGAGGACGCCCTCTAGATGCCCTGGGTGGGGTTAGTGAAAGGAACCCAGTGGGTTGTGAATCTGGACATTATATGAACTTTTGTGTATGCTGCATGTTTGCTGTGATCTGAAATAAAAATGTCAGGTACCTCCTGCAGATGGCCGGGTCAGATCCCGCTGTGAGAATTCTCGCAGCGTGATACGAGCTGTGCCCCTGCAGTGACCACTGCGGCTCACCTGCTCCCGGCGTCTCCGTGCTCTGTTATGTGCTGGCTGCCAGCCAACTGGCACATGCGCAGGCCACAGCCGGCGCGTCAGTGGTGACGTTTCTGTGCGAGCCTCTGCGAGGCCTGCACAGAAATAGGACATGCCCTGATTTCTTTACCACGAAAGATTTCACGCACTCAATTCGTGGCTGTCTGCATAGGTTTGCATTATCTAATGCAATCCTATGGCAGCGGGCACGGGTGGAATTTCTGCGGAAAATCCTGTTGCGGAATTCCCATTCCTAACCGAGAGGTTGGTGATCCGAGGGCGAGTAACCCCCGTCTTGCCACAATATACATATATATATATATATATACATATATATATATATATTACAGTCATGTAGCACAAT
The DNA here is from genome assembly GCF_035609145.1 of Eleutherodactylus coqui. Taxonomy (NCBI): domain Eukaryota; kingdom Metazoa; phylum Chordata; class Amphibia; order Anura; family Eleutherodactylidae; genus Eleutherodactylus; species Eleutherodactylus coqui. Next base: position 404,771,311 of record NC_089837.1, read on the forward strand.
GTGTGAGTGCATTTTGCCTCAATTGAGTGCAAGACAGTATGGCTCATATTTATTTACTATCGGGAACTGTCACTTTTCAGCCTTTTTTCCTTTCCTTGCTTTTTATTTTTTCCTATAGATATTTGGTTTCAGTGATAATGATTTTGCATGTTTATACCAAAATATGTTGGAACTCTATTAATTAATTTATTAGAATGGTAATTCTTATATTTCCCCTTTGCCTGAAAAGCTGAAGGTTATATATTTCAATTAGTGAAGTATCTTCTAACTGTAGTTCTGTATTACATACAAAGATAAAATATAGCCGGACTATCTAGTCGGACACTAGGGTTGCGCTAAATATTGTTATTATGGAACCTAAAATGATCAGCGTGTCAAGGATGACATTGATGTGAGGTCCCACATTACCACGGTTGATCAGAGACACACCAATGGGAAATCTGAGTGCCGTGCTTGATTTGTCAACTTGTTGCTTTTATTTTGACAACATTTCAATGAATCATGTCATCACATCTGTTAAAATCCCTGGAAAAATTAGATACATCCTGACAACATAACTGTTGCACTCCATTTTGTTGTTGTTTATGCTTGGTTTGTCCTCCTGTGTGCCATCAGCCACAACCAAATGTCATAACAATTTCAAAGATACCATCTGTTTGAGGAGTATGATCCAAAGACATATACAAGTCTTTCTATGCAATGCATCCATCAATATATCATGTACTTTTCCACAGTAGATTAAGAGAGTGCTGTCACCAACCCTCAATGTTTACAAGGTAACATACAATTACACGTTTCAATTAAACAGATCATTTCTCTGCTTCTACATATCTTTCCAAATGCTTAATGAGTTTATTTGAATTGTGAACTAGGAGATTGAGAGACATTTTTAAAATACAGTTGTTTTCTCCAACTTAGGGCTTCAACAGATGAGTGCATGTGCAAATAGGCTCGCTGCTATGGAGCATATTTGTGCATGAACCAGTCAAATATTTAGTCTTTACCACTCAAACTTCATGCTATTGTGCTGGAAAAAAAATACGAAAGATAAGGTTGGACCTATCTTTTCTCATAAGTATAAAAACTACGCGTGAGAAAGATAAGCTAAAGGTAAAGTTCCCCGGTGCAATCGCCGAGTTATGAATGACTCTTAGGGTGACGTCACATTGTGAGGTTTTCTTGGCAGACTGTTATGGTGGAGTGGTTTTTACCCCCCCCCATCCCTGCAAGATGGGTACTCATTAAAGATGAGCGAATGTACTCGTCTAGAGCAATTACTCGATTGAGCATCGCTTTTTTCGAGTAACTGCCTAATCGGGCAAAAAGATTCGGGGGTGAGCGGGGCGTTGCGCTGGGGAGTGGGGGGGGGGAGAGAGAGAAAGAGAGAGCTCCCCCCTGTTCCCCCCTGCTCCACCCCGCTGCCCCCCCCCTGAATCTTTTCGCCCGAGTAGGCAGTTACTCAAAAAAAGCGATGCTCGATCAAGTAATTGTCCTAACGAGCATGTTCGCTCATCCCTGCAAGATGGGTACTCATTAAAGATGAGCGAATGTACTCGTCTAGAGCAATTACTCGATTGAGCATCGCTTTTTTCGAGTAACTGCCTAATCGGGCAAAAAGATTCGGGGGTGAGCGGGACGTTGCGCTGGGGAGTGGGGGGGGGGGGGGAGAGAGAGAAAGAGAGAGCTCCCCCCTGTTCCCCCCTGCTCCACCCCGCTGCCCCCCCTGAATCTTTTCGCCCGAGTAGGCAGTTACTCAAAAAAAGCGATGCTCGATCAAGTAATTGTCCTAACGAGCATGTTCGCTCATCTCTAGTACTCATAGATAGGGCAAGGCCTTCACGCAAGAAATCTCATGTGGAGACTACACCTGAGCCCTCAGTGTACTTGTTTTGAAGCAACAATACTCATGTGAGATTCAGATTTTTTATTGCGTCTTGAGATAAATAATTATTTACAATACAAAACTAGGAGGAATAGCTAACACTAGAGAAGAGAGAGAATATATGTCACTGAGGATTCCTCTAAAATATAACTTTTAATAAAGATCTAAAAAAGGAGGGCAAAAGGAAGCACCAACCTATATGAACCCCAGACAATAACCAGAAAAATAAACAAAATAGAAATAAACTCTGCTCTAGAGGCACTGATAATCCTGAGATTCTGATTAGTGATGCTACACACTTTCTTATGACAGCTTCTTATCATATGCCAAATTTTAGACTTCCATAATAATCCAATCCACTGGTCCCTCAAGTTCCACTACTCATTTTTTCCATGACAATCATTGTAAATTGAAAATATTATAACTTGAGATCATAACTCTATGGGAAACTAATAGTTACTTTTAAAGCTCCCCAAATGTCACCCCAAAATAAGAAAAAAAACTAAACTGATAATGTATACAGATAAAACAATTCCTTGTATGTCAAAGTCACAGAGAATAATTGGAAGCTGTAAATCACTTGCTGTATTGAGGACAGCAGCTTCTTCTGGGTCGTGTAGAGTACAAAGTGTGCTAGAAAAATAAAATGGAGCTTTCTCACCTTGTGTAAATGATTCAGCTCATTCTGGAACTTGTACATAGCAAAAGAGTAAATGCTGTATTGTACGGTACGGAGGAACTACTATATATCCAATCAATGCATGCACTTTAGTAATGCTGGCGTTTTATCAGGGAAATTCCCATGCTGACATGTGCCGTAGAGCCGAGTTGTCTGTTATGCTGTATGTTGAATCCGGGTTCAAGATATAATGGCACTGAAAAGACCATTGAATGCTAAAAATATAGTAATCTGAGGACATTGTAAGTTGTGGGACAAGTGTATACACTTGTCATATCAATCAGTGTTTGATAGATAACACTGTCTACAGTAATGCCCCTTTTCGATGATCCGTTTCCCGTTTGAACGAGCAAATGAGTGAATGAAGATCAATGCTAACTTATTCGCACTTGTGCAGCCTGTTTAGACTGGCAGATCATCATTAAGAATTATTTACTTTTTGGTCACTTAGCGAAGAGTCTTAAAATGCAACGAGAAGTGAATGAGCCAACGATGAAACTGAATGATTATTGTTCACTTTTGCTTGTTTTAATGATTTATTTGAACTGTAATCATTATATCTAAATGCACCTTTAGCCCCTATCTATAATCTAACCACATCTATAATTTGAACAGGCCTTCTCTCTTAGGAAAAACTTGTATCATGAATGTTTGATTATACAACTGAAGGAAGGGTGTGTACTGGTAGAAAATAGAGATGAGCGAGCATGCTCGTTCGAGCAGTAGCATACTCGAAGGTGCTCGTTACTCGAGCGAGCACCACGCGGCTTTACCACTTCCTGCTGTGACGTGCCAACCCTGTGCACGTCTATAGCAGTGACTGGCTGGGCTGATTAGGTGACCTCCGAGTATTAAAACTCTGGTCACCTGAGGCTCGCCTCACACGCATGCTGCATGAGCAGAGGGATAGAGCTGCTGCTATAGGGAAAGCGATAGTGTAGGGTACAGGTTGCGGTTAGGCAGGGATCTTTGCTCCAAGAACGCAACAGTCCTTTCTAGGACTACAACTCTTCTCATTGTGAGCATCAGCATTTTGGCTGGCTGGGATCAGTAATTCGCACCATTTTTTTCTCAAGCATCCCGGCTATATACTGCATACTGTTACCAGTTTTATGCAGTATACTGCTAGTGGTGTACACAGAGTAGATAGGAAGAAACATAACTCCTATCATTTTTCATTTTTTTTAGTTTTTTTTGCCTGCTAAAAAGCGTACGCTATATACCCGTGCCGTGAGCAGCTTAGGACTTAGTCACATGATGTTCATGTGACACGACGTGTGCCGCTCACGTGTGAAGTTGTTATCAACACACAAATTGATCACGTGTGGCAGCGTTGTTGACGCATGCGCTGTAAGTGACTGATCAGTGAGAGGACAGGGATGATCTGATTATATTGCGTGGAGTTCTGCAAATCTTGCGCATGCACGTTTGAACTTGTGCGTGTCGTGGCTGCTGATACTTTGTTGTTAACCCCGCTCCAGGTGACCAGCTGAGATGGCTCCATTTATTCTGATATTCATCAAGGTAATGCTTTGGCATATAACTAGTTAAATGTTGATGGATGATGATTACTAGTACCTCACCTGTACACAGATGTTTCTTGTTTGTAATTTTAAACTTTTGTACATATATGTGTTACATAGTCTGTATCCACCAAGCATGATTAAGACCCATTGACGGGTCGAAACGTCGATGGTGTTTAACATGGAGGAATAAAGAATTTAAAGTTTAATTGCATCTCCTGCTGCCTGGATATTTAATATATTTGCGAACGACTTGTCAGAGAGGGTGTTTAGTGCTGCTGGGGGGATTATCACGGATAAGCGTACCCGCCTGTCATCTGACAGCGCTGACAGGCTTACACTTATTAAGATGAACAAAACCTGGATTTCCCCAGATTTCTCTTTTACACCGGTGGAAAGCAGCATAACATAAAGAATCTTTAAGCTGGAACAGGAGAAACATGCACACTCTATCACCCCAAAAAAGGGGAGAAGTAGCTTGGTCTATCTTACTCTGATCTTCCTCCTCCTCGACCTAAACCAGCATGTCAGCAAGCGGAACAGCCAATTCTTCAGAGGGCCAAAAGGCTCTTTAAAAACTAATTTTTTCGGAGGGCTGCCTCCAGGCTCTGTTAGCAAATTAAGCAAGTACGGGCTGCATTTTAAAAAAAAATTCTGGGTTTCACCTGCACTCTGGGTAAACAAATTTTTCAGGGGTACACCTATGCTCTTGGTGCACAAATTTTTCTCTGGTTCGCCTATAGTCTTAGTAAACAAATTTTTTCGGGCTTCGCCTATACTCTTAGTAAACAAATTTTTCAGAGGTTTGCCTATACTCTTAGTAAACAAATTTTTTCGGGCTTCGCCTATACTCTTAGTAAACAAATGTTTCAGGGGTTCGCCTATACTCTTGGGACACAAATGTTTAGGGAGTTTGCCTATACTGTTGGTACACAAATTTTTCAGAGGTTTGTCTATGCTCTTGGAACACAAATGTTTCAGGGGTTCGCCTATACTCTTGGTACGCAAATTTTTAAGGTGTTCGCCTATACTCTTGGTACACAAATGTTTAAGGAGTTCGCCTATACTCTTGGAACACAAATGCTTCAGGGGTTCCCCTATACTCTTGGAACACAAATGTTTCAGGGGTTCGCATATACTCTTGGTATACAAATTTTTCAGGGGTTAGCCTATACTCTTTGTACACAAATGTTTCAGGGGTTCTGAGCTTATTGTACACTGTCTATTTTTGGATTTAAGCGGACGTAAAATACCCTGAGTGGTTTGGTTTGGGTCTGATAAACGCATGCATCCCTGGTGTTCAGCGCTGGTCGGCATGTATTAGCTCTCATTTTACCACACTTATCAGAGATACTGGATTGGAGCGTTCACAGGAAGTATAACTGATTTAATAAGACTTTCACAGGTTCACTGTATACCTGTGGTGGCTACTTTTGCAACACCTCCTGCTTCAAACCAATTGTTTTAGAATGGGTTGTTGAATTGTGGAGATGTGTAGAAGTACTGGCATCTGAGTCCCCTTTTGGGCATTTGTGGCTCCTGGCAATTTTGTGACGGAGGTGGCATGGGCATTGGACTTCTGATCATACGTTAATTTATCATCAATTCTCATCAGCATAGTGGGATATCGCCCACATTTTTAAAGGTGGTCGCTGCCAGGCCCTGCCAACCCTTTGCAGGGTGTGGCTATCAAGCGACTGTGTGGCATGAGGACAGCTGAACGCTGCGTTGGGAAAAATTTGAGTACGCTGTGGACGCAGGCTCGTGCCTGCGTCCTTGGGGGATTGGACAGCAATGCCAGCATGTAACACAAGAAAAGAGGCAGTGGTGTCACCCGCAGGCGGTGATTGGCCTTCGTTGCACCTAGTGTGGTGGTTAGCTAAGATGTGCCAGCACGTGTGCCTTGCTGATTATGGTCTGTCCCAACTACATTGCTAGGGGGGGTGACCACCAGGCTCTTGCCCACAATTTGGCTTAATAGTGCGACCTGGGAGCCTCAGATGCTTCCATGCATGCCCCTGCTGTTCCCTATCCATTTCTGTGGTATGTCCATCACTTTCTGATATTTTCAGGTGAATCACACACCCTCCCCTATGCAGAGCATGGGTCACCTTGAAAAATGCTCGAGTCTCCCATTGACTTCAATGGGGTTTGTTACTCGAAACGAGCTCTCGAGCATTACAAAAAAGCTCAACTCGAGCAACGAGCACTTGAGCATCTTGGTGGTCTAGTGATTTGAAATCAAGTACCTAATTTTTTCTGTACATTAAAACATGATTTTAAAAGTAAAATATATTTTATTAACTTACATCTTGATAATATAGGGAATGTGTTGCCAGAAATGTCATAGTGGAAATCCCATCCACATGAAATGACCTATCATTGCACTACTGTTGTTACTAGGGTTCAAGATCCCAGACCTGGGATTCAAGTTATAGAATCTGAGTGCACAGGTATATTGTAGGATGTAGATGCCATAACATCCTAGCTATAGAAGGAACTATATAAAAAGAAGAAGGAGGTATAAAGGAGGACATTTATCATTGTGAAAATGCTATATGCTTTATAATGTACAGAAAACAGGTGAAGTCTCTTAAAAAAAGGCATTAGAGTGAGATTAGATTTTAGAAAACAAAGGTATTAACAATTTACCTTCTAAGAAAAACCGAGCTACAGGAAGAAATAATAGCAGAAGCTACATCTATATACTGCTAATCAGGACGTGAATGACCCACCAGAGTAACAGTCTATCCTTTGGCTAGGATATAACAATAAGCCTCATTGATCCTACAGTCGGCAGCCACATTTGGAGTTGACTTTGAAGCCAACCATTTAATATTTCAGATTATTTATTGTGGTTTTCTTCACATATACCATGTTAGCTCTTATCGATTATATGTCATCTGTATATTAATGACAGCAAATATTAACAAAATGTATGAGATTTTTATCTGATAGCACTATTCACCTAAAACAATTAGCATTTTTATTTTGTGACCTTTCAACACATATTAGTAAAATTATACTGCCATCCACTTGAAAACTAACTTTGTATATATAATCATGGCACTACTACAAAAAATATATATATTGTTTTTATGCATTATGTAGATTGAACTCTCAAGTCCCTCCTCCTTTCGCCCTTATTCTTATGGATACCGAGGACTAAATAATTGGAAGGGAAATGCTTGCAATGTATGTCACCCATAGCATACATAAGATGTTTAGTGAATTTTAAACCTTTCCCAGGACACTTAGGACAAAGCCTAAATACCCAATTGTATATGTATATCTAACATAAGTCATAAGCTGTTTAATTTGATGTTCATCCAAGAAATTAGCTAATAAAAGTTTTCAATTTTTAAAGAACTTACTGGTGTGTCACTCTTTTTATCTCTGCAGCCTATTTGTATATAGAAATATTTTGTCTGCATGATTACCTCTGAAACTGAAGGTAGTAATAGTTAAAGCCATTTAAAAAATGCATCTTTTTGTTACTAGTAGTAGAACATAATTTTTTCATCACAACCTCATGATTGGCATCTCATCTGGTAATGAGTGAAAAAGCAAGGTCTGAGTCTCTAACAGTAAACTAACACACCATGTCTGGGTTATTAAATTTATCACTATATTTCAAAATCCTAGAGTGACTGTATAGAATGTATATGTTGCTTCAGATTTTGGTTCTTGACATGTGAGGCATGCCATGAGTACTCAGTTTGGTTGGGGAAAATAAATTACCTGAAAGCGCTGCGGAATAAGTTGGCGCTATACAAATAACAATATTAATAATGGAATTCCCTTTCCACAGCTACAAAAGATATTGGAGCTACCTGTGTGTCTGATCTTCAAGCATAAACAAAGAGTAAAGACCTTTTGGTGGTGACTCTATTAACCCTCTATTAACAGTCACATTAAAATTGGAATTGTATGGCTTTCGGAATTCCCTTTCACCATATACAAAATATATTGGAGCTACCTGTGGGTATGGGACCTTCCCTGATATTCAGGTATCAAAAAAGACCTTTTGGTGGTGACTCTATTAACCCACTATTAATAGTCACATTAAAATTGGAAAAAACCCTCCTGGGAATGTCTAGTTACTTTTTGAAATTTAAATGTCAGGTGTTGATGTGATAAAATAACAAATCAAGCAGTACATACCCATCTTTGGCAATGGCATTCCAGTGCTGCAACTCCAAGGTTCTCCTGTTCTCTGTTGACAGTGAGTCAAGTGACCACTGCCTGTCAATCAGAGGCTGCAACATCATTGTTTGGAACACCTGGCGCCAGCAGCCCTGATGACAAAACCCCATATAGGGACAATGTTTAGGGGCTAGGTCTCACTCCCATATGTGTCACAGGGAAAGGAAACCAGCGACCATCTTGGACTAGGAAATATAAAAGGCCTTGCCAGTGCCATTACAGGAGGAATGAACAATGCAGTTGAGAAGGAGAGCAGAGAAAGAGAGAGAGCCTCTGAAGTAGTAGAGGCTGCTACTGGTGCAGAGCATTGCATATGTCACAAGATAGGCTACTTCTAGGCCGTATGTGTAACCACTTCCCCATGCTAGAAAACACCTGCCACATATTATAACAGATGCGAGGTGGCAGATGCCGCAGGTGGACTGCATCTATTCTTGGAATAAAGAAGGTCTGTGGGGCAGTAATCTTTACACAGAAGTTGATGATGCACCGTGAAGAAGGAGAGGGAGTCTCCCTTTCTACACAGGACTCAGTCCTGGAAGGAGAGAATGGTGCCATGAACCCAGAAAAGGGACAAGCTGCAGGATATACAAGAGACCGGTCTCCAATGTTTTGGTCTCTGACCGCTCTTTCAGTGTCTGCTTTGCTGGCTCTACCTCCCCTCCTCTTCCCCTTGCTGTTGGGGTCCCCCAGGGCTCAGTCCTCGGCCCCTTCCTCTTCTCCATCTACACAGCCCCCATTAGACAGACCATCAGGAGATTTGGTTTCCAGTACCATCTCTATGCTGATGATACTGAGCTATACACCCCCCTCCTGGGACATCATAGCAACATTCCTCTAGAGCGCCACCAACTTTCTGTCTGCTGTCTCTAACACTATGTCCTCTCCCTACCTGAAAACTGAAACTCTCAAAAACGCACCTACTGGTGTTTCCACCCTCTACTAACCGACCTCATCCTGACATCTCCATCTCAGTGTGTGGCACCACTATAACTCCCAGACAGCACGCCCGCTGCCTTGGGGTCATATTCGACTCTGATCTCTCCTTCACCCACTACATCCAATCTCTCGCCCGAACCTGTCAGCTGCACCTCAAGAACATTGCTAGAATACGCCCTTTTCTCACCATGGACACGCTAAAACCGCTCACTGTTGCCCTCATCCACTCTCGGCTTGATTATTGCAACTCGCTGCTGATAGGCCTTCCCTGCTCCAGACTCTACCCTCTCCAATCCATCCTGAATACAGCAGCCAGGCTCATCTTCCTGTCCAGCCGCTACTCGGACGCCTCTGCCCTGTGCAAGTCACTGTACTGGCTGCCCATCAAATACAGAATACAATTTAAACTCACTACCCTCATCCACAAAGCGCTCCACAGCACCGCCCCGCCCTACATTGCTTCTGTCATCTCAATTCACCACCCAGCCCACGCCCTCTGCTCTGCTAATGAAATCACACTGAGTGACCCTTTAATTCGAACCTCTTATTCCCACCTCCAAGACTTCTGCAGAGCAGCACCTGTCCTCTGGCAGGTAAGCTCGTTAGAGCAGGACCCTCACCCCTATTGTTTCCATCAATTGACTACTTCATGTAACCGTTGTCTTGTGTTATTTCCCCTGTATTGTAAGCTCTGCAGAATATGTTGGCGCTATATAAATAAAGATTATTATTATTATTTTAGTGTACACACACTAGAGGGACAATGATGGACTGACGTGGACTGGGGGGAGTATCTCCACTAAGAGACTGTAGTTAAACAGGGATATGGATGTGTTGATTAGCAATAACTGGCTATGTGGGAGTCAAGCATTAGTATGATGTGAAGTGTGAAGTATGTTTTAATGAACGTGTAGATGGGAGTGATGCATTAGAGATATGCTTTTTCACCTACAGTGCATGAGTCCACAATGTTTGTATTGTGCTGTGGATCTCTGAAATTACAGTAAGCAAAGGAGATCGATGTATAGTTACCAGTATGGTTGGTGATGAGTGAAGTGTGACTAACAAAGTGCTTTGCCATTCTGAAATAGATATGTCTTTGTATGTTCCTGTTAAACCCCTAATGTTTAAAGTGGTTTTGTCATTACAACCAAACCCTGACCACCTGCTCGGCCTGGCCAAAAGTAAAAAAAAGAGGGAATACTTAACTGTCCTGAAGCCCCGGGAAGCAGCTGAGATCCGCCTTCGCTATCCGTGGCGACTTCTGGGTTGACGGCCTGTCAGAAGTCAGGCGTCGTCTGCGGCCAATCAGAGGCCACACCGTAACTGCACATATGTCACCGTATGGTAATGCTGCGGCCTCTTATTGGCCATAGAAGACACCTGACTTCTGCCGAGCTGTCTACCCAGGAGTCACCATCGATACCGGTGGTGGCTCACAGTAGCCTCCCAGAGCATCAGGACAGGCAACTATGCACTCTTTTTTTTTAGGCCTGGCTGAGCAGGTGGAAAATGTTTTGTTGTAATGACAAAACCCCTTTAAGTAATTTGTGCCCTCCAATGGAATGAAGCAAGACATGTTAGTAAAGTTTATCTTATTTGAAAAAATATATATTGTTTCCGCCTCCATGGGTCAGCTGCTGCATCATCATGTAACCTGCCACCCAGGAGCCTTACTCATGACTCATTTCATGTGCACTATTATTATGACACAGTTTGAGAAAATGCTTTGGAATATTCTGGAATAAGTCTGAATTATTTATGAGCCTTTCTTCATAATCATGCATGTAGTTTTCTCTTCTAGATGAGAAAGCTTGAGGATAGAAAGCAAAGGATTCTTTAGTGACCACAAATGCTGTTTTCATTCTTGCTATAAATCCTGAGTAAATAGAGCAATGGGATCTATATTGATGCAAATGTTCAAGTATCTGGGCAGACTCCATTTAGTCTGCAAAGCCTCACATATGTATGGGTACTATAAAACCCAAATGTTATAAAAAAATATATCACAATCCCAAATTAACTAATGAAAGGATAAGAAACCTTGTCACATCTCAGATCAGAATACTATGGGTCAAGCTAAGGCAGAGCTTCTGTTATCAGTAATGTCAGTAAATTACAGTGACTGACCGCTTAGACCCCCATGATCATCAGAACAGGGGTTCTGGAGGAGTAGTCTGGTATGCGCACTACAGGTCCATTCATTACAATGGGACTGCCAGAGATGGCTATCTCTGCCAGTCCAATTGAAATGAATGGAGCACATGGTTGACTGCTGATTCATTCATTTGGGCAACTTTAGTACTTCTGTTTTCATGATCCCAGCGGTTGAACTACCACCAATTAGCTACTTGTTCCCCATCCTGTAGATAGTGGATAACTTTGGTGGGAAAAAAAACTTTTAAGCTTTCTTTTCATAAAACTGGAAAGTGGCTTTAAAAGAAACCATAGAATATAATAGCTTACAAATCTTTACAGTTTGATCATGTAGTGATGAAATACATTGAATCTGAAATTATGTGCTTAATGTAATACAACATTGGGGAGAAACATTACTCAAGTGGTCCCTATGAGTATTTTATAAAGATTAAAATTGAAGGGCTAAGGTTTTTTTTTCCAACCTAATCAATTATGCACCAATGAAAAGAGTATATCATTTATTAATGAAGGATGGAAAACAGCCTACACGAGTTCAAGAAATAACAATAGACTCATTTGGACAATGTGTACTATTCAAATAGTACCCCAAATGAGGTCATCTGAAGTGAAAACAGGTTCAAGGCTCCATTGAAATGTGAAAAAGAAAGCCTTTGTATCTGTAGAGTGTGATTAATGTGGACAAGTTAAGGAACTTAATGGTGCTTATGAAGGCATAATAGTTTTGAGTTATTTTCTTAATAGTATATAAAATCCTCCATATAACTAGTATTTCATGTTAGGCTTTAACATTTAAAGCAATGCACCAAAAAATGATAAATGGTCACTGAAAGGTCATAAAATTAAAATGCCTACACGGGAAAAGAGTTCATTGAGCGCACTCATTTCATTGACCATTGAGTAACCCTTGCTTTAAAAGTCTATTGTTTTTTTTTTCACCAATAACAACTTAATCAATATTGCATATCTAAACTATTATCACAGTACCATATCACTCATCAGCCATAATATTAAAACATTGAAGTGAATAACATTGATTATTTTGTGAAAATGCTACCTGTCAAGGGGTGGGATATATTTGACAGCAAGTAAAAATTTAATTCTTGAAGTTGATATTTTAGATTGTAGTAAAATGGACAAGAGTAAGTATCTCAGCAACCTTGACAAGAGCCAAATTGTGATGGGTAGATAATAGGGATGAGCGAGTATACTCGCTAAGGCACTACTCGCTCGAGTAATGTGCCTTAGCCGAGTATCTCCCTGCTTGTCCCTAAAGATTCGGGGACCGCCGCAGCTGACAGGTGAGTTGTGGTGGGGAGCAAGGGAGAGCGGGCGGGAGAGAGGGAGAGAGAGAGATCTCCCCTCCGTTCCTCCCCGCTCTACCCCGCAGCTCCCCGCCCCGCACCGGCCCCCAAATCTTTAGGGACGAGCGGGGAGATACTCGGCTAAGGCACATTACTCGAGCGAGTAGTGCCTTAGCAAGTATACTCGCTCATCCCTACTAGATAACTATGTTAGAGCATCTCCAAAATGGCAGGTCTTATGTGGTGTTTCCGGTGTGCGGTGGTTAGTAAATACCAAACGTGGCCCAAGGAGGGGCAACCAATGAACCAACAGTGCCATGCGAGCCTAATCATCGATATACATGGAAAATGAAAGCTACCCTGTTTCCCCGAAAATAAGACGCGTCTTATATTAATTTTTGCTCCCAAATATGGGCTACGTCTTATTTTCAGGGGGTGTCTTATTTTTCAATGAAGAAGAATTCCCATTTATTGTTTAACAAAAAAATTTGAACATTTATTACTGCATATACTGCACAGTACCGTAGTTATCACCACAAACCAATATAGCTAGACAAACTGTGAAAACAAAGCAAAAATTACTCAATGACAGTCATGTCATCATTTTCTGGCACAGAAAATTTGCCTGACTCACATACAGGGCCACAAAAAAAAGGGCTGTAAAGTACCTGGCTCCCACACACTGTCTGGAGACTGTAATGCTCACCCCCTAAGGCTGGAAATAAACTCTGTGAGAACCCAGCCTTAAGAATCACACATATGGTTGCCTGACTCACACACAGAGCCATAAAAAAAATAAGGGCTGTAATTTAGTAACGTACCTGTCTGTAGACAGAAGTTCCTGTACCACTTGTAAGCAGGGATTGTATTGCAGCTTCTGACCACCAGGGGGAGCTCATCACAGCAGACGTGTACAGCAGGAACAGAACATACAGTATGGACCTTTCCAGCCAGCAATGGGAGCTCACAACAGCACACTCGTACAGCACAGGAGGAGGTAGGAGACAGCGGGGATGGCAGCAGGGGACAGGCCTCTCGACTTGCCTGCACACTTTAGTATGCCTTACTATCGGGGTGTGACTTATATTTGCGATTTTTGCAAATTTCTTAATGTGTCTTACTTTCGGGGGTGCCTTATTTTCGGGGAAACATGGTAGCTTTTGTGGTCCAATCCCAAAAAACGTCTGTAAAACATATTGCTGAAAAAGTTAATGTGGGCCATAATAGGAGTCGGTACACACAGGGAATTGCAGCTTGAATAGCCCATCACAGAGCCCACATTAACCCCTGTCCACCAACAAAAGTGCTTACAGTGGGTATATGAGCATCAGAACTGGACCACAGACTGATGAAAGAAGGTAGCTTCGTCTGACAAATTATGTTTTCTTGTACACTGCGTCAGGGGCGTAACTATAGAGGATGCAGGGGATGTGGTTGTACCCGGGCCCAGGAGCCTTAGGGGGGGCCATAAGGTCCCTCTTCTCTATATAGGGAGCCCAGTACTATGAATAAAGCGTTATAGTTGGGGCCCCATTACAGGTTTTGCATTGGGGCCCAGGATCTTCAAGTTACGCCTCTGCACTGTGTGTGTGTTTTTAGCCGGGGAATAGATTGCACCAGGATGCACAATGGGAAGGAAACAAGATGCAGGTGGTAGTGTCATATTTCAGGCAGCTTCTGTGTTTTTTGCTAACAGGGTGAATATCAAAAATGCGACCCTCCCCCCTGCTGAAAGCATTTCGAGAAATGTAGCATAGTTTCAAAGCAAATAAATATGTTTCTTAAAATTTTCTGTTATGTTGATCTTTAAGACATCAAAATTTAAAAAAGATTACTTTTCTCAACTGAATATGCACCTCAGCTGCTGCAGAACATCATTAAACAAACCTTTATATGATGCAGAACCTAATAATATATACTTTGCTGCTGCAGAACATTGTTATACACATCTCAGCTGCTGTAGACTCTCATAATACACACCTCAGCTGCTGCAGAACCGCATAACACAAACTCATAAAAGTGATACAAGCAATTTCCACAGGCTAGATATCCCTCAAAGGCCACATCCAGCACATACACTATGTGAAGATAAGGAATAGGCCAGTAGAATTTTTTCATTACTCATACACTGGAGGTGGCTTGTGATTATGTACTCAGCCTATGTTTTGCCAAATCTTGCACAATAAAAAAAGGACATAACTGTGAACCCAAGTAACAAGGAAAATGAATTCCACTATGGATATACTAAAACATTCTTAATCTGGAAGACCAACAGCCAGGGTGGAATCCAAAAAATATATTTCTTTATTAAAAATCCCAAGAAACACGTTTTGGAGTGGTATGTTCCATTCTTATTCATAGACACTACAGAGATACCACTCTGAAACGCGTCTCTTTTAATAAAGAAATCTATTTTTTTGGTTTACAGCCTGGCTGTTGGTATTCCGGAATAAAAACTTTTTAGTCTGTCCATAGAGGAGTGCACTTTGCTTCTTTGGACTATTTGTAACTTAACTGGTTGATACTTTTCCTCGTTTCTGGTGAATGCTGCATACCCTGGATAGCCATTTTGGCTATATTAGTGTTGTATACACAACCCTCTAAGGTAAGCAAGTTTCTTGCTTTCTTACCTATTTTATTTTATAGCTCTACTATCCATAAAACTCATCTGCCATTTTTGTCTTTTAGAGATTACTGTGAAGCTGTCACTATTCAGGCTAACAACAGGCTTAGGCTACTTTCATGCTTTTGTATCTTTCTAAAAAGATGGAAAGGGATGAAAACCTTGTGAAATGGAGAACTAAGTAAAGTCTATGGTTGTGCCTAGGGTTCTGTCTCAATGTAGTTTTCAGCATTTGAGATGGAACCCAGGGAGGGAACCCAGGAATGGAGTAGAAAATAATGAGCCTTAGAAACAGTGGCTCAGCTCTATCTGGGAATGTTTGGCTTGCGGAGAGGAACGGTTGAAGATCTGGGAATGTTTCGCTTCCACGGAGGAGAGCTAAGAGGAGACTTGATGGCTGTCTACAAATATCTGAAGGGTTGTCACAGTGCAGAGGGATCAACCCTACACTCATTTGCACAAGGAAAGACTAGAAGCAATGGGATGAAACTGAAAGGGAGGAGACACAAATTAGATATTAGAAAAAACTTTCTGACAGTGAGGGTGATCAATGAATGGAACAGGTTACCACGGGAGGTGGTGAGTTCTCCTTCAATGGAAGTGTTTAAACAAAGGCTGGAAAAAGATCTGTTTGGGATGATTTAGTGCACTGAGCAGGGGGTTGGACCAGAAAACCCTGGGGGTCCCTTGGAACTCTACGAGTCTATAGGTCTATGTATGGTAGTACACCTTTAAAATAATACAGTTCCCGAATTATCTGCACAATGCAGATAAAAGTGATTACCGTACAGTAAGACTAAATTAGTAGAATAATTGCTTTTCCATATATCAACCTAGCAACTTTCTAGCCTTTCATTAAAGTGTAAACAGAAAACTTTTTTTCCTAGAGCATTGTGCTGCTGAAAAACCTTGGGATCTAGCATTCATGTGGATGTTACTTTAAAATATACCACCTACCTAAAGATTGTTGCCAAATACACCCTTTACAGCAATGATATTCTCTAATGACTTTAGCCTCAAAATCTTGAAAAGCTTTCTTTTGTGAACTGAGTTTTGTGGCATTAATTGCCTTTCTCAACTGTCCTATAGATGGGGAGTTTTTTAATGAAAAATAAACTATCGTTTCATTCTGGTAGCTCTGTGATGTGCCATTACTTATTTATTTATTCCAAAGTCTGTCACTTTAAAGTCAATATTAATGAAAACCTTCACAATTGTGCACACTCCCTTCTCTATTTTAGTACCTAGGTTTTAAAGTGCCTCCATTACTCATATAACTATAAACTAATGCACTATATCTATATTTAGGATAAATCTGAAAAATATTTTGGAGGTTAAAATAGGTCTGCTTATTTCCTATATACTGGGCCACTCTTGTTTAACCCCTTCCCTCTCCATGACGTATAGGTACGTCATGGAGCGGCGGGGTATGTATGAAGAGAGGTTGCGGGGCAACCTCTCTTCATACAGTGCGGGCGTCAGCTGTTTGTTACAGCTGACACCCGTGGGCAATAGCCACTACTGGCCGTTCGGCCGATTGCGGCTATTAACC
Source organism: Eleutherodactylus coqui (assembly GCF_035609145.1). Lineage (NCBI taxonomy): Eukaryota > Metazoa > Chordata > Amphibia > Anura > Eleutherodactylidae > Eleutherodactylus > Eleutherodactylus coqui. The sequence goes on from NC_089837.1 coordinate 404,788,176, forward strand.
ATTTAAATGGTTATTTTTCGGATTATTTGAGGACCATGGCCAATTCAATCTGAGAATCATAAATACAGTATTTTACAGTTGCTATTTACATGTCTGCCAAAGACACTGCATCTGTCCAAATGCACAGTCCCCTGCTTCTGCCTGTACAGCCCACCCATATACCTGCCCCCATACTTAAAGAGTCAATGTGTGCCCTACCAATATGTCCACAACCGATTCCCTGCTAGGCCTGATTCCCATACTTTAATTTCTGCTGCCTATCCTAACCTCAGCTAAGTCTCCCAGTTATGTCTCTGTTCACAGTCTCGGGTACCACTTCTTGTCTTGTGTAGCACCAGCTGCCCCATAACGTCTGTGTGCAATGGCATGTGGACCCCAGAACGAAGAGCAGATCCCAATGGGAGAGGTTAAGGGTGATTACTAGGGTACGCTATGCGCTGCCTCCAGATTTATTTCAATGTCAAAGAAGTCTGTGACAAATTGGACCCACTTCAGCTTGCTGCCGAAAATTAATTTGAGTGCTTCACATACTGTAGCTCAGCTCCTGTGATGTTGACTAAAGTTCATCAATGTAGTAAGCTTGCTCTGTGTATATTATTACTACCTTTTCTACATAACCAGCTGTAGGCTGTTCCTGGAAGACTTTGACTGTGAGCAGTGGCGATATAGATTCTCTATTGACTGACGGCGAACACAACGGATTTTATAATAAATATACTTTAACAAAATTAATTTGTTGTGCTTTACTAAATGGGCAACATTTATTCCAAAGTGAATCCGTACTTTAATGGTTTCCTTCTCTGTATATAAATGTAAATGCTCTCAAACCGGTAAGCTTTTCGAAAGTTCCTTGTTCTATATGAGTAGTAGAGCAGATCAAAATCATTGACACAGATAAGGCTTGACACGACAGCAATTCCCATTGCCTAACTCATACAATTCAGTACATCTCACTCTTTTTTATTTCTCTCCCGGAGGCACTCCAAAAACTCTCAAAATCCTTTTACTTGGAAATCAGGTCTCCCAGAGGTAGATGAATGACTTTTGCACGTCCTTAATATGTAGTTCAACTAATCTTGTTACATCTCATTGACAGTGTAACAAGAACTGAATGTCATATTGCAAAGAGGACAAGAGGACAAAGTAATTACTGTTAAAAGTATACTTCAATCAATGTACTACTTAATAAATTTCAAACAAATTTTAATTGAGTGTATGTATATATATATATATATATATATATATATATATATATATATATATATATATATATGAATTGCTATTAAAGATGAGAGCGGCAGAGCACTGAAAACATTAATTTTCTCTTGTGTGTACTTGAAATTATACATCAACCAATCAAACAATATCTAGTAATAAACAGTGAAACGAAGGAGCACAACTTATTCTTTCGCATAAAATAACTGGTGAATGGTCTTACCTGACTCTCCAATAGAACACAAGCCCAGGGGAAAAGACAAATATTAAGATGGAATGAGTATATTAGAGCACATCTAACCCTCTTTTAGACAAAAACAAGGTAGGATACTCAGCTTTCAATAGACATTGATGAGTAGATCCTAACTCTCAGGATACATAATTTAAAAGTTTCAACTTTAAGCAACACTTTACTGGTCCGAATTATTTCTTGTGTACATATGAAGGAAAATATGGAAGAAAGTCAGTGTTCTCCTTTCACCTCGCATGATAAACAGCACTTAAGATATCTCTCATTTCTATTTAAGCGGTATATATAAAATATTAAACACTGCTGGGGTAGAAGAAAATTTGTGAATTATCAATGCATTCAACTTTCTTTACCAGCAGTAACATATATAAGAATATTTTTAATGAGTACGCCATGCACATTAATTTGGAAGCAGCAGCTTGCAAGAGGAATTAGATGTCTTTTTTCAGACAGACCTTTAGCTTCGGAACACGCCCTGGCAGCAAGGAGACTTGATGTTAACAAAAAAGTTATGTTCCTAAGAAAAATGAATTGCCGAAGTTAGGTGATGATTCAAGAATTTCTGCTAAATTGAGGCCATAGAATATAGATTAGGAAAGTATTTAATAATTAATCAAGCCTGTCAAAGAGACTAGATTCATTTCCCAGTACACAAAATGTGCCTGAAAAACATTTATCTTCCACAACACAACAAGCTTAACAGCTTTAAGATACTGCAATAACTGTGATTCAGGTGAAGAAACATAAACTTGCTCTGAATATTAAATCAAGTCTTAGAGCAATATCATCAGTACTTTTGAAACCTGCGGAGATCATGTCACATTCTACATCGAGAGAGATATTTCCAACCGTTTAAGATGCGGCACTTCACATTTACTATTGCCATCAATTACATTAGTTACTGAACTTGATATCTGAGAATATGTGGACAAGTAAATCTGTGCAGGTATCAGAGTATAGCAAAATGATTTCTGTAGATAGTGCAGTTACATGTAAATTATTAAACAGTTCAATTTAGGACGTGTAGGTAAATCACAATACAAGTTAGCATTTTTTTTTGCTATTTTTTGTGATAAGTTGAAAAACAATATATGAATGCGAGCAGCATGACTTTCCATTTCACTTTGGCATGTTTGTGCACTACCATATGATTTACCAGTATGAATTTGTTACATTTCTTTACAAATTTATATTTTACCTACCTGAAGATTGCTGCTTATATTAACTATAAAGTACAACCACAGTTTCAAAACATTGGGACACTGTAAAATGCAAGGAAATTTAAAAAAAAAGAATGCATTGATTTGGAAATCTCATATTAACTACATTTTATTCACAATAGAACACAGAACTCATCGGAAGTGGAAAGTAAGACAGTTTTCCATTCATTTAAGGCCCCCTGTCCACGGTAAGGTGGAAAATCGCTAGCGATATTCCGCAGTAGGGGATGAGGGTGGAGAGCTGCCAGGTAACAGATAGGCTCGCCGCGGAGACTCGCTGCAATCGCAGCATGCCACGATTTAAATCCCACGAGCAGAGAATCGTTATGATTCTCTGCTTGTGGACGCCGGCACTGGGGCAACATAGCAACACTATGGAAAGCTTTGCAGAGTGTGATCCGCGGGCGATTTATCATCGCCCGTGAACAAGCAGCCTAAAAGAAATAACATATAGAAATTGATGGCAGCAACATATCTCACAAACATTGGGACAGGGGTATGTCTACCATTGTGTAGCATCCCCTCTTCCTTCTTTCTTTCTACAACAGTCTGTAGGTGTCTGGGTAGTGAGAATGCCATTTGTTGGGTTTTTTTCGGAGAGGAATGTTGTCCCATTCTTGTCTGATGTAGGAATCTATCTGCTCAACAGTCCTGGGGCTTCTTTGTCTGATTTTTTGTTTCACAATGCACCGTTTATTTATTGGTGTAATGTCTGGACTGCAGCAGCCAGTTCAGCTCCCGGACTCTTCTGCAAAGCAATACAGTTGTGATGGATTCTCTCTTTCAATTACATTTATGTGCATTTTACAGTATCTCAACTTTTTTTGAATGAGTTTTATTTTAACTTTATAATTTAGATTGAACTTGTAATGTTTAAAGGGAACCTGTCACCTCCCCACAGCACCATAAACTAAGTTATGATGTTTTTAGGGGAGGTGACATAGAGCCGGGTGATGTAGTTTTTACACTCACCTGCTCCCTGGTTCCATTTCTGTCACTTGCTGAAGATATTTCGCACAAGGAAATCTGACTCTTTTCAAATTGCCACATGTGTGCTCTCCTATTCAAGTCTATTAGAAAGCATGTGCACGGCAATCTGAAAAAAAGTTAGATTATCATGTGCTGCGCGATTTTCAGAGGGTGACAGCGTTGCAAACATGGAATTGGCGACTTTAAAAACTACATCACATTGCTTCCTGTCACCTCAAATAAGTGCTGATACTTCCGTTTGATTTTTGGACCAATTTTATATTGCGAAAATCGAACGGAAAAAAAACCTGCGTACATATATCTTAACCCTGAAAATCAGTGCATGGACTTTTGCTCATATTTCCAGGATTGGATTCGTAGTTCTGGTGGATACACATTGCTGGATGGTCACATCCAGGCTCTGGAATCTCCTATTTTTGGTGAGGAGCTTAGAAATGCGATTGCACACTATAAATCTGGTAATGCGCCGGGCCCAGATGGTTTTTTCTCCCCTATTATCATTTATTCATAGATAACGTTAGTCCTCACCTTTTGTCTACTTTTAATACCCTGATTCATGAGTTCTCTTACCTGGAAGACTCCCTATGGTCACACATTTCGGTTATCCATATACAATAAAAAGATCCCACCCAGTATTCCAGTTATAGACCAATCTCTAGACCCAACATCAATAACAAACTGTTCACTAACATCCTTGCTGGTAGACTGGTTCCTTTTCTAAGGACCATCATTCACCAGGACCAGCTGGGCTTTTTTATTTATGGAGGAGACACTGCAGAGCATTGGTTTAGGGCCCAGTATGCATCAGTGGATATTATCTCTATATGTGGGCCCCTCTGCTAGGGTTCTACTGAATGGGGTTCTATCTGAAAAGGCGATCATTCACAATGGCTCTTGCCAGAGCTGTCTCCTTTCACACCTAATTTTTATTCTTACTCTTGAGCCATTTCTTTGTTTTGTGTGTGCAAAAACTGACATCTCTGGGCTCTCGGTGTCTGGCTCTACTTACAAAGCGCTAAACATCTATCTCCCAAACAGTTTCAATAGACCCTTGAGAACTCCTTCAGCTTCCGATTGGCCTTCTAGTTGTTCAAATACTTAGACATTCACCTCCCTAGAGAACCTCAGACGAGTTTTCATTTAAACTTCCCTAGACTCTTGAAATCCATTCAAGATGACTGTTCTAGATGGTTGAATGACATATTTACCTGATTTAGACGTTGCATAACTTTTAAGATTAATAGGGTTAAGATCTCCCTAGGGTTCTCTGTCAAAATTCCAGTCTCTGGCATCTCTGCAAACTAGAATAATTTGGGCAAACAAGGCTGTCTGAGTTAAACATTCTCTATTTTCTATATCTAGGTTTAGGCAAGGTCTTCCTGACTTTTAAGCATATAACTTAGCTTCTCATCTAGTTAGATTTTTAGACTGGTGCAGGCATATAAATGAGAATCCCTGGGTTTCCATCTAACAAAGCTTCACTACGGTTCCCATCCAAGCCATTCCCTGGATGCACCCCTCTGTTGCATTTACCCTGAAAACCAATCCTACTATCGAGGCAATGATTTACTATCAGGACAACTCTCTTTCAGTTCAGATCCTTGGCAATCCTGGGAGACTTCTTCAGCTCTCCTGTTTTCTCCATCCCCTGCCACCTTGGTGCTCTTTTGTGTGGAAGAAAACTCCTTTAGAGCTACTATACTTGGGTGGTGGTCTGATTCAACATACTCTTGTCGATGTCCTACTCCTTTTGGCAATCTCATTGCAATTTCACTAACTCCTAAACAATTGTTACAAAGGAAAATAAACCTTCGTGTGTCGTTATCTCCTGAATAGAGGACTATATTTTTACTTTCCCTAAGACATCCATCAGCTCTTTGGTTTCAGAAAGCCAATTTTAAAATACTCGCATACTGGTACAGAATTCCTACTCATTTACATGCTCTCATGCTGGAGCTTAGTGATATATGCTGGAGATGAGGATACGTTCCTACATATCTTTTGGTCTTGCACTATCCTTCTCTCTTTTTGGCATGGTGTGAGTATTGTGATTTAAAAAATTGCTGGTCTAATGACTGTCCATAGCCCAGCTTCTCCATCAATTTCCGACTTCTTTTCTGAATCACAGATGGTCAATCCTCCGACATCTTGTGCTTGTGGCTTTAGCGTATTTTCCACTATTGTGGAAGAAACCAGACTTTTCTCTTTGGTTTTCTAAAATTAACAACATTATGCATATTGAAGACTTGACTTCCTCTCTACATGATACATATGGCAAGTTTTACAAAACATGGCATTACTGGTTGGAATTTCAATGGTATTTGGATGAGTTGTTACACTTCAGTCCTTCACTCTAACCTCCTCCCCTCTTGCAAAGGTAGCAGAGGATTTTTTTCTTCTTTCCTTCCCTCTTTTTTTCTCTCCTTTTCCATCCTCCCTCTGGCTTTGATATTTGTTCTTTGCCTGTTACTTTGCTTTAGTTCCTGTTTTACTAGAGTTATATCTTTTGAAAATCATGTGGTGAATCCAACGTTAGAGGCTTCTTATGCCTATTAGAATTTTTTCTGCTTCAAAGGATACGCTGTGAAAGTTGGATAGTCTCATGTTCTGCACTTTGTTTACTGTTTTCATTGTGGTGTGGAGGATTTTTTAGCATGTGATCCTACCCACTTGTGATCCTAACCACTTGTTAAATAAAGAAGTTATAAAAAAAAAGATAAAATAGTGTAGATATATGACTATTGATCACTAGCTATAGGGGGATTACATAAAGCTTGCACCCAGTTTATAAAAGTCGATGCAAACCCAAAGAGAGTAATTATATCACACACAGATACTTTCACTCCACAGAGCCAAAGGCTTTAGCTTGATCAATAAATGCCAGAGTGCACCTTGTACTATTGGAGCGTTCAAGCGTAAGATTAGTGAAAAGTCATTGGAGATTCATAGCCAAGCTCTTGCCCGACATAAAGCCTGACTGATCAGCATGAATAAACCCTTTGAGAATGGCATTAATGCAGGTGGCTGGTACATTAAACAAAATTATGATGTCATTATCAATGAGTAGTATAGGACAGTAAGAGTCGCATTCACCTGGATCCTTCCCAGGTTTGGGGATCTACACAGCCAGAACCTCTTGCATGGTAGTCAGCAAAAGTGCCTCTTGCAATATGTATTTATTTATGTCAATATAGATTTGCTTTAACTGAGCCCACACCATCCACAGGACATAAATGTACATGTTGTTGAGTTAAGAGTGCGCCAGCCAGGATGTAAACTTAGGTCCTCTAGCACTAAGGCATTAATAAAGTCCATAATAGTGGGACCAGCTGAAGGAGGCATAGCTGGTGAACCACAGTCAGAGGGAGACCCCAAGATTCATTAGAGATATTTAGTTGAAGATCTGTCACAGCACTGGACAAATTGCTGCAGTTTATTAGTAAGCTTGGTCTGTTTGGTAGGGCCCATACAGATGAAAGAAACACTCACTGATCAGAAATATGAGTATATGAAAACAGACACAAGACTGATGACAGGCTGAAGCTAATATATTTACAGAGGTATTCACAGAAAAAAAGGTTCTGTCATTACTATAACATCAAAGAGACAACAACCCATCACTAAAAGGCACAACTTGACATGCAGCTAGGTCTTTACAAATTAGAGACTGCCTCAGCTATTCTGGGTATCCTTGAACATAGAAACATAGAAAATTGATGGCAGTAAAATACCACATGGTCCATCTAGTCTGTCCTTATATTAGCTCCTTTTTATTTTTCTTTTAACCAGTTTAGAACCTCGGCCTCGGCCCACATTTCTGCCCTAGTCAGTCAGTGTATTTGTGCCAGACAGGTAAAACACTGCAATGGGAAGTCTTTGTGCACCCACAGCATAGGCAAGGCCAAGGAACTGAAAGATGGTATTACACATGAGGAAAACAGAGTGCCCAAACATGGCAGAGTTTCACCCCGCCAAGGGCCTCGGCCCACATTTCTACCCTAGTCAGTCAGTGTATTTGTGCCAGACAGGTAAAACACTGCAATGGGAAGTCTTTGTGCACCCACAGCATAGGCGAACCCAAGGAACTCAAACATGGTATTACACATGAGGAAATCAGAGTGCACAAACATGGCAGAGTTTCACCCTGCCAAGGGCCTCGGCCCACATTTCTGCCCTAGTCAGTCAGTGTATTTGTGCCAGACAGGTAAAACACCGCGATGGGAAGTCGTTGTGCCTCTAAAGCATAGGCGAGCCCAAGGAACTCAAACATGGTATTACACATGAGTAAATCAGAGTGCTAAAACATGGCAGAGTTTCACCCTGCTAAGGGCCTCGGCCCACATTTCTGCCCTAGTCAGTCAGTGTATTTGTGCCAGACAGGTAAAACAACGCAATGGTAAGTCTTTGTGCACCCACTACATAGATGAGCCCCTGGAACCCAAGGAAAGTATTACACATGAAGAAATCAGAGTGCCCAAACATGGCAGAGTTTCACCCCGCCCAGGACCTCGGCCCACACTTCTGCCATAGTCATTCAGTGTATTTGTGCCAGATAGGTAAAACAATGCAATGGGAAGTCTTTGTGCACCCACAGCATAGACGAGCCAATTAAACTCAAAGACGGTATTACACATAAAGAAATCAGAGCACCCAAACAAGGCAGTTTCACCCTGCCAAGGACCTCAGCCTTGGCTCACACCCTTAGTAATCGTGGGCATAAAACTGACTCGGATGCTAGTGCAGCTGTGAACATCTCTTTAATTCAGTTATGGTTGCTTCCATCGCTCCAAAGACTGGATGAACCACAAAGAAGTTCCACAGGCCATACCTTGCGCAGTTGATTCTTCCCCCCAGGACCTTGGTCTCTGCCCACACCCTCAGTAGTCGTGGGCCTCAAGCGGACTCGGATGTTAGTGCAGCTGTGAATGTCTCATTAATGCAGTAACGCTCCTTTTGTTTGGCCCAAACCACTGTCTCAGATAACTGTGGTAACACAAGAAAAAAAAAATGTTGCCCACCGCTGATCCCCAGACCCCAAGCAGAAGGAGGAGGTGGCATAATAAGGCCAAGAAACCATGACCGAGGTAGGACCCGCAATACTTTAAGCGCTGCGGAATAAGTTGGCGCTATACAAATAAAGATTATTATTAATATTATTACTCTGTGTGGGAAGTACGTGAGCGGGCCCTGGGTCAGGCTCGGTCTCAGCCTCCACCTTGTGTGATCGAAGGGGCCGTGAGTTAAACAGCTATGGGAAATCCATGTGTCCCCACACACTTCATTCTGTGTAGGTGTCAGGAAGCTGAACACCGCAATGGGAAACCTTTGTGCACCCACAGTATAGGCGGACCCCAGTAACATTTCTGTAGCAAGAGTATAGGCAGACCCCAATAACATTTCTGTAGCAAGAGTATGGGCGGACCCCAGTAACATTTCTGTAGCAAGAGTATAGGCGGACCCCAGTAACATTTCTGTAGCAAGAGTATAGGCGAATCCCTGTAACATTTCTGTAGCAAGTGTATAGGCGGACCCCTGTAACATTTCTGTAGCAAGAGTATAGGCGGACCCCAGTAACATTTCTATAGCAAGAGTGTAGGCGAACCCCTGAAACATTGTTGTACCTAGAGTATAAGCGAACACCTGAAAAAATTTGGTTACCAAGAGTGTAGGAGAAGTCCAGAAAATTGGTGTACCAAGAGTACAAGTCTACCCCTGAAAAATTGCTCAACTGCGAGGACAGGTGAAACCCATAAACATTTTTTAAAGATACAGCTCGCTGTTGCTTAATTTGTAACGGAGCCTGGAGGCAGCCCTGTAAAAAAATTGGTTTCTGTTAAAGTATAAATACTTTTGAAACTTTGAAAAATTGTAAAAAAACTTTTAAACAGAGCCTTTTGGGCCGCAGAAAAATTGGCAGTTCAGCGTGATGACATGCTGTTTTAGGAGAAGGGGTAGGAGAAGTAATAATATTTGAGAGTGATTGACAAAGCTAATTCCCCTTTTTTGTGGTGATAGAGGATGCATTTTTCTCCTGTTGCAGCGAAAAGCATCCTTAGGTTCCGCTGCTTTCCACCGGTGGAGAAGAGAAGTCTGGGGAAATCCAGCCTTTGTTCATCTTTATGAGTGTATAGCATGTCAGCACTGGCAGTGGACAGGCTGGGACGCTTATCTCTGATGATTACCCCAGCTGCACTAAACACCCTCTCTGACAAGACGCTAGCGGCAGGGCAGGCCAGCACCTCCAGGGCATGCAGCGCAAGTTTGTGCCACGTGCCCAGCTTTGACGCCCAATAGTTGTATGGAGCAGAGGCATCACGGAGGATGGTGCTCCCTCCGACTCAGCCTTGACTAGGGAGTGCTAACACAGTCTTGCTGGGGAGCCATAAAGCTGGCAAAGATCTTGGAGAGTGTTCCCCTGTCTGCGCCTGACATGCTGCCTGATCCCCGCTCCTTCCCTGCTACTTGGCCCTCTGACCTGCGTCTTCTGCCACTAGTGCTGTCAGATGGGAACTTTAGTATCACTTTTTCCATCAGGGCCCTGTGGTATTGCATCACTCTCGTACCCCTTTCCTTTTCAGGAATGAGAGTTGAAAGGTTCTCCTTATACCGTGGGTCGAGAAGGGTGTACACCCAGTAATCCATGTTGGCCAGAATGCGTTTAACACGAGGGTCACTGGAAAGGCAGCCTAACATGAAGTCAGCCATGTGTGCCAGGGTACCAGTACGCAACACATCACTGTCCTCACTGGGAAGATGACTTTCAGGATCCTCCTCCTTCTCCTCCTCTACAGCCCATACACACTGAACAGATGAGAGGCAGCATGGGTACCCTCTGCAGTGTGGCCAGCTGTCTCTTCCCCCTTCTCCTCCTCCCCCTTCCCCTCCTCCTCCTCCTCCAAAAGACGCTGAGATATAGACATGGGGGTGGTCTGGCTATCAAACGACATACTGTCACCCCCCATCTCCTATTCCAACCGCAAAGCGTCGGCCTTTATGCGTAGCAGCAAACTTCTCAGCAGGCAAAGCAGCGGGATGGTAACGCTAATGACTGCCGCATCGCCGCTCACCATTTGGGTAGACTCCTCAAAGTTTCGGAGGACCTGGCAGATATCTGGCATCCATGTCCACTCCTCAGTAAAGAATTGCAGAGGCTGACTACCACTCCGCCGCCCATGTTGCAGCTGGTATTCCACTATTGCTCTCCGCTGCTCGTACAGCCTGGCCAACATGTTTAGCGTAGAATTCCAGCGTGTGGGTACGTCGCACAGCAATCAGTGCTCTGGCAGCTGAAATAGACGTTGCAGGGTCCTCAGGGTGGCAGCGTCTGTGGTGGACTTGCGGAAATGTGCACAGGCACGGCGCACCTTGCCAAGCAGGTCAGACAAGTGGGCATAGTTTTTCAGAAACCGCTGAACCACCAGATTGAAGACGTGGGCCAGGCATGGCATGTATGTGAGGCTGCCGAGCTGCAGAGCCGCCACCAGGTTACGGCCGTTGTTACACATGACCATGCCCAGTTGGAGGCTCAGCGGCAAAAGCCAGAGGTCGGTCTGCTCTGTCAGACCCTGCAACAGCTCGAGGGCAATGTGCCTCTTGTCACCTAAGCTGATTAGTTTCAGCACGGCTTGCTGACGCTTGCCCACCGCTGTGCTGCCGTGCCGCAAGTTACTGACTGCTGGTAAAGTGCTCACACTTTTTAATTGAGAGGTAGATTGGCGGAGGGGGAGGGTTTGGAGGAGGTGGCATAAAATGCCGCAGATACCAGCACCGAGGTAGGACCCACTATTCTGGGTGTGGGTAGGACGTGAGCGGTCCCAGGCTCTGACTCGGTCCCAGCCTCCACCAAGTTCACTCAATGTCCCGTCAGGGAGATATAGTGGCCCTGCCCGCCAGTACTTGTCCACGTGTCCATGGTTAAGTGGACTTTCCCAGTAACTGCGTTGGTGAGGGCACGATTTATGTTGCCGGAATTGTGCTGGTGTAGGGCGGAGACGGCACACCGGGAAAAATAGTGGCGAGTAGTGCAGGACTGCCGCCGCCATCATGTTGCGGAAAGCCTCCATTTCCACAGCCTGTACTGCAGCATCTCTAAGCTGATTAATTTGGCAATGTGCATGTTTAAAGCTTGTGCATGCAGGTGGGTGGCGGCGTATTTGCGCTTTTGCTCCAATGCTTGTGTTAGCGACAGCTGTACGCTGTGCTGAGAGACATTGCTAGATGGAGTGGAGGACAGTGGAGGTGAGGGTGTGGGTGCAGGCCAGGAGGCGCTCATGCCTGCATCCTGGGAGGGAGATTGGATCTGTGTGCAAGGTTGTGGAACAGGGGAAGAGGCAGTGGTGCGACCCGGAGGCAGTGAATGGCCTTCGTCCCAGCTTGTGGGGTGCTTGGCCATCATATGCCTGCGCATGCTGGTGGTGGTGAGGCTGGTAGTGGTGGCTCCCCGGCTGATCTTGGTGCGACACAGGTTGCACACCACTGTTAGTCAAGCGTCCGTGCTCTAACTAAAAAACATCCACACCTTTGAACACCTAGCCCTATGCACAGAGGCTTGCTGTGAGGGGGTGCTTTGATAAACAGTTGGGAGATTCTTCTCTCTGGCCCTGCCTCTATCCCTGGCCACTCCACTGCCTCTTTCAACCTGTCCTGCTGCTGCACTTGCCTCCCCCTCTGAAGCCCTGTCCTCAGTAGGCTTAGCAAACCAGGTGGGGTCAGTCACCTCATCATCCAGCAGCTCTTCCTCCAAATCCTCTGTGCGCTCCTCCCTCGAACTTACTGCCCTTACTAGTACCTCACTGACAGACAACTGTGTCTCATCATCCTCATCCACAAAAAAGCTCTTGAGACAGTTGCCGGAAGTCCCCAGCCCCATCACCTGGACTCCGGGAACTTTCCAAAGGTTGGGCATCGGTCACGACAAACTCCTCAGGTGAGAGAGGAACCATTTTTTCCCACTCAGGGCAGGGACCCGAGAAAAGTACCTGGGAGTCTAAGGAGCAGCCAGAGGATTCAGAGTTGCAGTCCCTAGGCCGAGAGTAGTGGACTGCATAGAAGACTGGGTGGTCAATACATTGCTGGTCGCGTTTTCTGCTATCCATGACAGGACCTGCTCGCACTGCTCTGTTTGTAATAAAGGTCTACCACACGGACCCCCAAATTGTGATATGAAGCTGGGGAGGCCAGAAACTTGCCTCTCTCCTAATCCCTCAGCAGCCAGCTGTGATTCCCCATGCCCAGGAACTCAGCCTGTGCCAACACCCTCACTTGGACGCCCGCGTCCACGTCCTCGACCCTTACCCCTACTCCTCATCATGGCGGATTAAGAATAGAGCAGGGCTCAAATAAATTACCCCACTGTACAGCGCTGACAACTGTGGCTAATTCACCGAACACAAAGACTTGTAGATAGTGGACGCTCTATGCTGTGACTTGAAAAAATTAACCCGCTGTCTTGCACTGATACCTAGGGGTAATTTACCGCACAGAGGGACTTGTAGATAAGAGAGGCTGTATGGAGTGGGAGAAGCTAAAGCCAGTGGATAGTGTTGGTAACTGCGGCTATCTCAGCCCCCCCTCAAGGAAAGGGTATTGTGAGATGCTCTGCACAGTGGCAGAGCTGAAATACTTTGCAGTGGCCTAGAAAATATTACAGTACTGTTTCATGGTGAGAGCTCGTTGTAAGGCACTGCATGCTGAGAACGCTATACCTGAAAGGCTGGGAACAGGCCTAGATGCGTAATACAAAAGTTGGTGCACTACTGCTTACAGCCAGCCAGAACTATAATGCACATGGTGAGATGTAGCCCTAAGAAGGACCATTGGGGTTCTTGCACAGAGGATCAGGAGTCTTGTAAAACTTTCCCTATATAGGCAGCTCTGTCCCTAAACTCTGCGTAATGCACTGCAGACTGTTAACGCTATAGTTGAAATGGCCTGCACAGCCCAAGATGCTTAAAAAAGAAAAAATTGATGCACTACTGCTCCAAGCCAGCCACAACTATAATGCACACGATGAGGAGTAGCACTGAGTAGGACCGTTGGGGTGCTTGAAGACAGGATCCTACGCTAACACTATCCCTGTATAAGCAGCAGCACTTTCCCTAACCTCTGCCAGCATGCGTCTGAGGCGAGCTGCGGGTGGGACCATTTTAAGTACTTGGCGGTCACCTGATTGGTCCAGCGACTCCCTGCTGTTGGCGTGCAGAGGGCTGGCACATCAAAGCAGGAAGTAGTAATGACTTCCCCGCATGTTTATTGGCTAGAAAATGGCACTAAACATGCGGGGAAGGAAATTGACACGAGCACCGCGTGGTGTTCATCTCGAGTAACGAGCATCTCGAGTACCCTAATACTCGAATGAGCATCAAGCTTGGACGAGTGTGCTCGCTCATCTCTAGTCCTGGAACATTTGGGGAAATCTCCTATTTACTGACACAGACAAAATAAGAAAAATAAAAAGTGGAAGGGATGGCTACTAGATGATAGTACCAACAGTCAGATGTGCTTTCTGGTATACGCAGAAAGCACGGCAGGCACAGATTGAAGAGCAGGGATAACTGGGACCATATCACAGGTCATGGCAGCAGCTGGCAAGGTCTTCCACAAGCAGCACAAGAAATAGGAAGGCCACTGCATAGCTAGGCCCATCAGCACTTCAGTGGAGCCCTAAGATGATGCCAGCAGCTGCGGAACCCAGCAGGTCTCCTCACCACACTCCAGCTCCTCTTCTACCCAAAAGAGACTCTTGAGATATACTTGACCAAGCCAGTGCAACTCAGCTCAAACCATGCAGCTAAGGGTCCAAAGCACTTTCCGTGGGGTGCAATACATCAAACAAGAACAATTTAAATAGTTTAATGTAACTAATACAAAAAGTGGTTTCACCAAATTTCAAACAAAATACCAATTTTATTGATGAATGCCACTAACACTGGCTACAGTCGGTATTTGATGGGTTTTAGCACAAGTATATCTGATGCAACTAATGAAATCCTTGATTAGTTACATCAGGTATGCTTGAGATAACACCTGATTTGCAAATATGTGTTTTTATGAGAGATTCTATTCAGGCAGTTGAGTAATTCTAAGGGATTATTTAGACGACCGTATATCGGCTGGGTTTTCACGCTGAGCCGATATACGGTGTTCTTGTCTGCAGGGGGGGAAGGATGGAAGAGCCAGGAGCAGGAACTGAGCTCCCGCCCCGCCCAGCACTTAGCTCCGCCCCGTCCCGCCCTTCCCATTGCAAATAGTGGCGAGGGGCGGGAGCTCAGTTCCTGCTCCTGGTTTTTCCACCCCCCCCTGCAGACAAGGACACCGTATACTGGCTTGGCGTGAAAACCGAGCCGATATACGGTCGTCTAAATAAGCCCTAAGATTGCTATTGTCAGTCTCTAATGTCTTATACGCATCAAAAATAAAGTAGAAAGTTTTCCCATTGCACGAGTTCACTCTTCATCTCTATTTTCAGTTGTAACTAGTGGTTGATATTCAATTTTTTCTATTTGTAACCATAGAAATAGTTTAGTTATATCTATGAATTGTGTGAGTTTAGTGATGAGATATCCTTATGAGAACTATGTTTGCTAACACAGCTGAGCTTTTTCTTACATCTATGTTTTAGACCAGCGTAGATTCATTTTTAAAAAATGAGTCACACAAACAAACAAACACAGATGGATTCAGCAGGCAATCTGCTGGTACATTCTGTGTCGTTTGGATAATTTATTATTCTTCATTGATTGACAGAACCAGGGCTCCACATACTTTGAGCATTTTTGCTTAATCAACTTTTTTGTTCTTTGAAGAATCAACAAAATAGCAGACGCTTCCAAGTGCCGGGTGTTTGTAGTAATGGTACTTATGAGATAGCATCTCTTAACATCCAAGTTCTCATGTTGTATCTTATCTTCTTAATGAATCAGAGCTTGTTGAGACTTAACACTAAAATAAATGGATGGTACTTGAATAATTAATAACCTGAGACAGAGGAAGACAATGATTTTGCAAACCGCATAATAGTTTTAACTAAGTAGAAGCAGGGTTGGTATTCTAAAGAATTAAATTATTTCCTGATTTGCAACAAACCACTAAACATCTTAAAATAATGGTGGCTAGTTCTGCTACATTGATTTTACCTTGAGAGAACGCTATGTGTACTGAACATATTTAGAAATTAACAGTTTGGTTAATAGAGGGTGTTTCTTGCCATGATTGTACTTTAAAAGCACACTAAGGCATATTTCACATGACTGTATGCCATTTTACGGTTGCCCGTATAATTGCATAGCTGAAGTATTGCCACGATCGCGTTTGGAAGTTTAGCCACGTATTTTCTGCTGCTCACACAGGCTGCTGCATATAGGTAAAAAATACGCTGCAGCACGGAAATCCTCGGAATGACTACTAATGCTTAAATAGAGCCAGCTGCCTTCTTTTTCCAGCGTCGTACACTGAGTAACTCCCCACTCCCTTTTTTCCCCACTTCCATAGAAGTCTATAGGAGCTTCCTGCGTTTCTTGACAAAAGATAGGGCAAGACTTTTTTTTTTGATGCAGCGTATAAAATCAGCAACCAATGTGCTATTTTTCTCGGTGTTTTTTTTTACGTGCCCAAAAATAGTTCATCTGAATGAATACATTGTAATCCAATGCTTCAGATAGTCGCGATTTTGGGGTGATTTTTTGATGCAGCTAAAATCATGCAACATCTGAAATGCGAAAATTCTGCGGCAGAAATTATGTTGCATTTCTTCAGATGGTGAGAGTTAATGAGCTTTGCAGAATTTGCAGCAGTTTTTGTTGCAGATTTTGTATGTATTTGCATTTTTATGTGCAGATTTTCTTCTGTGGAATGACTGACTTGGGCAGAAATGTGGGCTGAGGCTGAGGTCCTTGGTGGGGTGAAACTCTGCCATGTTTGGGCACTTTAATTTCTTCCTGTGTAATACCATCTTCATGCACCCACAGCATAGGCAAGCCCAAGGAACTCAAAGACTTCCCATTGCGGTGTTGAGCTATCTGACACCTACACAGAATGAATTGTGTGTGGACACATGGATTTCCCATTGCTATGTAACTTGCTGCACCTTGGGTCACACAAGGTGGAGTCTGGGACCGAGCCTGACCCAGGGCCCGCTTATATACTTCCCACACAGAGTATTGCGGGTCCTACCTTGGTCATGGTATCTCGGTCTTAATATGCCACCTCCTTCTCCTGCTTGGGGTCTGGGGATCAGCTCTGGGCAACATGTATTTTCTCTCATGTTACCACAGTTATCTGAGACACTGGTTTGGGCCAAACAAAAGGTGCATTACTGCATTAATGAGACGTTCACAGCTGCACTAGCATCTGAGTCCATTTTATGCCCATGATTACTGAGGATGTGAGGGGAGGTTGAGGTCCTTGGCAGGGTGAAACTGCCTTGTTTGGGTGCTCTGATTTCTTTATGTGTAATACTTTCCTTGGGTTTCAGGGGCTCGCCTATGCTGTGGGTGCACAAAGACTTCCCATTGCGTTGTTTTACCTGTCTGGCACAAATACACTGACTGACTAGGGCAGAAATGTGGGCCAAGGCTGAGACACTTAGCAGGGTGAAACTCTGCCATGTTAAGGCATTCTGATTTCCTCATGTGTAATACCATGTTTGAGTTCCTTGGGCTCACCTATGCTGTGGGTGCACAAAGACTTCCCATTGCAGTGTTTTACCTGTCTGGCACACATACACTGACTAACTAGGGCAGAAATGTGGGCCGAGGCCGAGGTCCTTGGCAGGATGAAACTCTGCCATGTTTGGACACTCTGATTTCTTCCTGTGTAATACCATCTTTGTACACCGACAGCATAGGCAAGATCAAGGAACTCAAAGACTTCCCATTGTGGTGTTGAGCTATCTAACACCTACACACAATGAATTGTGTGGGGACACATGGATTTCCCATTGCTATGTAACTCACGGCACCTTGGGTCACCCAAGGTGGAGGCTGGGACCGAGCCTGACCCTGGGCCATCTCACGTGTTTCCCACACAGAGTATTGCTGCATTGTGGAGATGTGTAGAAATGCTGGCACCTGAGTCCCCTTTATGCCTACGTTTGCGGCTCCTGACAATTTTGTAACAGAGGTGGCACGGGATTGAAATGATGATACGTCAATTTATCATCAATTCTCAACAGCATTGTGGGCTATCACCCACACTTTCAAAGAGGGTCGCTGCCTAGCCCTGCCAACCCTCTGCAGTGTGTGCCTTCGGTTCCTCCTCATCCATTACGCACCTATAAATAGACATGAGGGTGGTGTGGCTATGAAGCGAGCGTGTGGCATGAGGGCAGATGAATGCTGTGCAGGGAAAATTTTGTGTGTGCTGTGGACGCAGGGTCGTATGGGGGGGAATTGGACAGCAATGCCAGCATGTAACCCAGGAGAAGAGGCAGCGGTGTAACCCGCAGGCAGTGATTGTCCTTGGCTGCAGTTAGTGTGGTGCTTAGCTAAGATGTGCCAGCGCGTGTGCCTTGCTAATAAGGGTTTGTCCAAAGTAAATTGTTAGGGGGGTGTGACGCCAGACTCTTGCCCCCATTGTGGCTTAATATTGGGACCTGGGAGCTTCAGATGTAGCCATGAATGCTGCCCCTGCCCTTCCTTATCCGTTTCTGTGGTGTTTCCATGACTTTCTGATGTTTTCTGGTGTTTGACAAGCCATCACCTATGCGGAGCATCGGTCCCATACAATGGGGTTCGTTACTTGAAACGAGCTCTCGAGCATTACGAAAAGTTCGACTCAAGCAACGAGCACCCGAGCATTTTGGTGCTTGCTCATCTCTAATTACTGCTGTATACAGATAATAAAAGATCCACCACTGATAATAGGAGATATTCACAGTTCACCTACTCCTCTCTCCACGTCACAGAGCATGCCTAGAACACTCTGCCATAGAAGACAATGAGACATCTCCAGACTATAGGCTATTTGAACGCTGCTATTTATGCTGTTAACATCAGCTCCAACAAGATGGCTACCCCTATAATCTTGCGCTAAAAAATGGATCAGAAAAAAGCATATTAGGAAAAAGAATATGTATCAGTATCAAACAATTCAGGTGATATATTTCTTTTAAGCCTGTAGGTGGTGTAAACAGGGATTAGTTGAAAACTAACTGGACAGTATAGACTGCGTATGTTGAAGCAGATTATCAGATTCAGTAACTTTTTGTAAGCTTCAATTATATAAATTTGCATAATAACTGAGTTCTTAGCTATTATACTGTAAATTAGTTAAACGTCCTCGAGAGTCTCAGTTTGAATTTTAAGAGGCCTGAGCATTATAAGTGTACAAATTAAGGAAATTCAATTACAATTAAACTCTTCTATAGAAATCTACTTTCACAGAAAAAGTACCCTAAAACATATAATCCTTATTAGTATATACGCTAAAAACTTTGGGCTACGGACTAACAAGAAAACAAACAGACAAGAATTTGTATATCAATGTGAGTTACACTTAGGTTTTTCAGACCTCTTATTAGTTTATAGGTTTATTACACTATAAGTCTCTCACAATAGCAGATATGCAATCCTAGTAACCCATGTATAGTACTCTCACACCTAGATGGACCCCTGATGTGGAGCAAAGCTATAACAAATTGTCCTCTCACAGCCCAGAAGGACCCTAGGGCAATGACAATCTTATATTACGCCTGTTTGATAGATTACGTCTGCTAAAACTGACCTGTACCTATAATTCTTCAGTAGGGGCAAAGAATAGTGAACTTATTCATGGAAAGCTGACAAAAAGTTATAATGTCTGCTTGAAAAAACCCTAATCTAGGGGGGCAAGTCCACCAGACTAAAAAAGGGGGTACAAGGTGGTTCAATGCGTTTCAGTTGGACCTTCAACTCATCAGGAACCAGGTGGTCTAATGTAATACTATAGAGCTTGATGTAGCTAGCATCCCTATCTATCCAGATCCACAGACCTACAACACTGTCTGGGGAATCTTGCCAGGATAAAAAATGCTCCAATGTATAAAAAGGTTTATGCTGCAATATCCCTGGATATTACTATAGTGCTGCCCTATTCTTGGATAACTAGCTATAATGACCCTTGAAGGCTGCCATACTGTAGGATCCCTATCGCAGAAATATCTCTGGATGCTACTATATTGCTGCAAAATTCTTGATTCTCAGGCTATGATGACTTCAGATAACTACAATAAAGGGAAACCCTATGCTGCCTTCCTAACATAAAGGAGACAGAGAGAGAAGAGTAGCATCGCTGCCAGCCCTGATGGTGGAGTGGTGGCTCTGTAAATACAGCTTCTATAGAAATCGACCACTTATTTGTACGTCCAGATTCAAATTAACGTATTTGCGCAGCATATTATGCATGAAAAATTTGCACGTGCAATATGCAGTGAATAGAACCCATTGATTGCAATTGGTTAGTTCATTTAAGCATATTTGGACACATCCTATGCTACTGAAGATGTGGTATGGAAGCTGTGGTCTTGTATATGATAGGAACGGTTGCTGTTCAGTGAATGGAGGCGGAGCGGGCTGGGGATCATCTCCATTCACAGTACACAGACAATCATTCATAAATGAATGACTGCCTGTTTTACACGGGCCGATCTGTCATTCAGTTTTATGCATGCATAAAATGAACACCAAACAAGAAGCAAATGAATTCTCATTCATCATTCAATCGATACATGTATTTACACTAAACAGTAATCACTAATATTCCCATTGGAGACGGGAATCTGAATGATTTATCGGCCCATGTAAAAGGGCCCTTAGTTTAGTGATTGAGCAATGCTATTTGGCAACTGTACAGTATTGTTCTTTGCATACAGTAACAATGTAATATATTTGCATTATATGGGACATCAATAGAAGGTAATGCACTGGGTATGAACCAAGGTTAAGACAGCTCTCCAGCTTGTTAAAGCCATTGTGTGGTTTCAACTTAAAGATATTTAATGGCTGGCATGATTTAAAATTAAAAAATAATGCACACTCATCTGCTTTCAGTAGCCTGGGGCACCGTTAACCAGCTCCCGCTACTCCGTCCCTGTCCTCTACTGCCGGAAGTCAGGTGACCGTTGCGGTCAATTCAGGGCCACAGCAAACTCCTGGCATCATGGCAGCCAGGATGTGAGCACTGATGCCAGGAGTTTGGAAAGTGATACTGCGACCTTTGATTAGCCGCAGCAAGCATGTAAATCATGCCTAGCCACTACATATCTTTAAGTTGAAACCACACAACGCCTTTAATATTTGAGCCAGCCTTACCTTGTGATTTTAGGATAATTCGGTATTGGTACTAGTGAGCTGTAGTTACAGAAGTGCTGCGCCTGATTTTATGGTATTGGCATGACTAATAATGTGTTAACCAGCATTGCGCACTGTATGTTACCATGTTATTTGCACCTTATAGAAGGCTTATTTTGTGTAGATTTTGAATACTAAGCATCCAGCTTTCTAATGGATGAGAGGTGCCTCAATAGTTGTCAAAATGTTCAGCTGAGCAAGCTAACCTTATTTTTCTTTTTCTCCATACAAAAAGCATTATATAAATTCTATTACTACTCAGTATGATGGAAATTACATTATTATATAATTTGTATTAATACATATACGTTATTGAAATGTATTAAATCTTGTTTACAAAGGTTCTATTCTCAAAGAAGCAAAGATTCAAAGGTTACTGGAATGTATGTTCTTTCTTCATAAAGAAGCTCTTTGTATGATTGTATGCTTGTATTGTTGGACACAGAGCCAGCAAAGTCGTGCACAGTAGCACAAAATTCAAAGGCTTATTTGCTTTCCAGCAGTGTCTGAGAAAAGAGTGGAGGTCAGCAAGATCCCATATTTTACTAAATTTACTCTAGTTACTGACGTTCTTCATAAGTCATAATGTTCTTGACTGGGTAATAAGCTGGATGATTTGCAGCCAAGACTTACATTCTGTCATTCTGTCATCCACAGTTTTCTTTACCATTATTTATTCATTCATCTATGTTCAAACCTTTAATGTTGTTCTTGAATATGAATATCATGGGACAATAAGCTGTTTACTCTGATTGCATATTATTTACCATGGATTTTAGTAGTTTAAGATTTTTTGATGGTATTATGTCATTATTTGATGGATATACACTTGCAGCATGATGCTATCTGTAGATTTCTAATTTTACTACATCATTGTTATCTCAACAGAGAATTGTTGATTGGTTGCCTTGCTCTTAGTCATCTCAGAAATGTTACTTTAAGTTAGGATCCAGTGGATTCCTACTCCCCTACAGTTACTTGATACACTGATAGAGGCATTAGACTTTCCCTTTCATTATTTCTTTAAAATGTTGTATTCGCACTCACAATAGGAGATTTAGAGAAGAATAAAAAAGTTCACAGCAATAAAAAGAATAGATGGACTGGTATGTAGTCTGTCATAGATGACAAGGCTCTACACCTATGGTTTCAAGGTTGCAGTATATTGTCCTCACAGGTGATCCTGTTCAATTGGTGTTATATCAGGAGAGCGGGAGGAGGCAGGAGGCAGGATTTATGAATTGGTCAATCAATGCCACAGCTGAGCCAATTCATAAATTCCCCCTCCATAACGTGATGGCTGTGATTGGTTATTCGATTACTGCTTAGCCAATCAATGCAGCATTCAATGAACCAATCAGAGCCATCACTTTCTGAAGGCAGGATTTTTGGATCCTGTAACCAGGAAGTGATCTTCTGTGGGCGGCCGAGGACTGCAAGAAGCGCATTGGAGCTGCAGAAACCAGCGGGAGAGACCTGGACTGAGCTTGCTAGGTAAGTATAATAGGACATCCCAAAAAATAAGACCTGGTGCCTCTTTTGGTGCAAAAATAATTATAAGACAGGTTCTAATTTTCGGGGAAACACAAGGCTATATTACTTTCATACTCTCCCATTCGCTACCCCTCAAACATTAATGATAAAGTTCCAAAGACAACTTTCTAACTATTTGTGGAAGAGGAAGTGCCCTAGAATTTCTCTCTTGATTTTGGCTCTACATTGCTGCCAAAGGGGAACAGTCTTCCCCAATCTTGAAGCATAACAATGCTCCACTATCCTAAACCAATCTCTCACATGGTTGGCATAATCTTGAAAGTTGAGCTAGCCCCTTTTAGAAAAAGAAATAATTGAAACCAGATCCTTGTCCTCCCTTCTATATGAAAAAATTCTAACAACAGTCTCCCCAGTTTTAAACTCTCCCTCTCTCCCTCCCTATGCAATCTTCCTTAATATCCTGGGAGAAGATGACAACAAATGCCTATGTCAAAAAACTGTAGACCCACAAATGTTCCCATAGCAATTCTAGAATATTCTATTTCTGGTCTAAAGACAACCTCCTGGTCAATTAGAGACGTTGAATACTTGGATTATTTAATACATACAGAACTTCCCAAGCCTTTTCATATGCTACAAGCTACTTTCAGCATCCCTGATAAAGATTTATATAAATACCTTCAGATATGTTCTTTTTTAAGGCCCAATTACACACACAGATATCTTACAAAAGATTGAAAGATCAGCGAACATTTTGCACAGAGTACTAATAGGCATTAATTGCTATTAGTACTTTATTAGCTTCATTTGTATGCACATGAGTTTCTGGGAGCTGTTACAGAACTCAGCAGGAGGTGTGAGCTCTGTAATTAGCTCCATTGTTCAGCCATGGACTCCCCATGGAGAATTCAGCACCATGGAGAGCAGACACAGAGTGTGATCCTGCTTATCAGCTGTTCTGCAGCCATAGCTGAGAACTGAGAACAGCTGTAGCAATGTTATCAGCTGTAATCAGCTCTCCCCGGACAGTGCATAGCGTGCAGTCCTGCTTATCAATTGTTCTGCTGAACAACAGTTTTCAAACAGAACTGAAAAACATTGTTCGGCCGAACAGTGAAAGATGGGCACATTTAGAAACAATGATTATTGCTCAAAAGACAGCTTTTGAGCAAATTTTGAGTGATAATCGTTGTGTCTAAATGGGCCTTAAAACTCTACTCAAATACATAAAATCATAATACCTGAATAGGTCCTAAATGGGCTATCTAATACTCGAATGCATGCTAAACCTTGTATTTGATTTTTCTATGATTAACTGGTCGTGGAATTGAAATCCACCAAAAAATGCCATATTCTGAATTTGGAGAAAGACTTGAGAGAGACTATCTCTACAGAGGAGTGGTTGAAATCTTTTGAATGGCCGTGTATCCAAAAAAGCAAACACAATCGAAACACATCTAAAGGTTTTGACAAGGTGGTATTTTTCCCTGGCTCAGCTACACTATAAAAAGCTAAACCCTGATGTTCTTTGTTGGAGAGGATGTGGAAGCGAGGGCACTCTCTTACATATCTGTTGGTCATGCAAGTTGTTGGATGATTTCTGGAGAGTAATGTACAAACTGCTTGGACATCTCACTAAAGTCACCATCCTAAAACTTCCCAGGACAGCTCTACTATTTATAAGCTTAGATATGTAACCTCCTACCAATAGAATTTTGGTCATATTCTCCTGGGAGCTAAGCTCTTGATCGCTAGAAAATGGAAATCCAGAATCGAACAGATTATTAGGGACTTAAAACGAATGATATCTGAACATGGTATCTATAAAAAAGTTTTGGCCCTGAGAAATAATGCCATATCGAAATAAGGTTGTGGGGAACCCTTGGTTTAAAACTGTACCATAATGATGTCTTTTTCTACTGTTTACATGGTTTAAAACATTTTTCTTTTTCCCCTATATGTTGTCCTTCCCTCCCCCTTCTTCCTCTTCTCCATACCCTCCCCCACCCCTCCCCTATTTCCTCCTCCCCTTACCCCCCCCCCCCTCTCCCTTTTACCCTATCTTTTTTATACTGTAAAGTTTTGCAAAATTTTCTGAATTTTACTATAAGGGCTCAGTCAGATGAGCAAATTTTTCACGCATGTATAGGCACGTGAAAAAATGTGCACGTTGCATGTAGAAGAAATCGTGTAACAGGGTGTATTTGCACTCACTAGTCCTATGTTTTGCAGGTGCGAGTTTTAAAGGCCTGTAAAAAACAGACATGTGACCGCTTTTTAATTGGAAAGCATTGGTTCTAATAAATCCATTTTGAAAATGCGCCTATACATGCGTGAAAAATTTGCCCATCTGACTGAGCCCTTATTATGGATATGCTATGCTGTGCAGATAGCAACACAAATGCATACTTTGTGAATATGTATTTATTCTGAAAAATACCAATAAAAAGTCTATTGCAAAAAAATGAAGATATTGAATTACATCTTCTTTAAGAAGTAATATATAAATTAATTAGTAAAGGAAACTCCACAGATTACAATTGTGCTTACTAATGGTTATCATTAAGGATGAGCGAGTATACTCGCTAAGGCACTACTCGTTCGAGTAATGTGTCTTAGACGAGTGTCTCCCTGCTCGTCCTTAAAGATTCGGGGGCCGCTGCGGGGGCGGGGAGCTGCGGGGGAGAGCGGGGAAGAACGGAGGGGAGATCTCTCTCTCCCTCTCTCCCGCCTGCTCTCCCCTGCTCCCCGCCGTGACTCACCTGTCAGCCGCGGCGGTCCCCGAATCTTTATGGACGAGCAGGGAGATACTCGTCTAAGGCACATTACTCGAGCGAGTAGTGCCTTAGCGAGTATACTCGCTCATCCTTAGTTATCATGCTTTATTTTCAAATATTACTCACCCTACCACTTATGGTAAATTCATTGTTCATCTATTCTCCTATCATTTCTATGCACTGTATTTAAGTGTCAGCCTTTCTCCTCCCTAAGTGGCCTTTATTGCAGAGTTCATCATGGTACACTATTTTTGGACCAGAAATAGAAAGCCAGGGCTCAATGAAGACATCTGAGCATTAAAAGAGATGGAGCAGGGATGATGTAACACTGCTGCATAACATTGCAGATACAATACCACTCAAGATCTGCATTAATGTGGAGAAAACCAGATTCTTTTGTCTCACAATTTGTTCGGAAGCCCCCTCTCTTTCTCTTTGACTTTCTCTCACCATATATATTAATATACAATGGTGGATTATAATAGGGGCAATTGAGGTGACCGCCCCTGGCCCAAGGCTCCAGGGGGCCCCACAGCCAATCAAACTGTCCTTATTATAATTTGCTAATGCCATCCTACAGACAGCTAAGCTCTCATAATCAAGTCTCGGCCATCCCTGAAGCTTTGGTTCCCAATTGCATCTAGAATGGAGTTGCACCTAGTAGGCCCTTCCTTTAGCAACTCTACTCTAGAGACTTCACTAATAAGTTGACTAGAATGCAGTTGTTGGTGGTTGCGAAGCCCTACCCCATTCTGTGATGTCATAGTTGTTAGGGGTAGCTCCACTCTAGAGTTGACCCTGTAGTTTCTCCCTCTGTGCTCCGTGCTGACATCACAGGGGTAATCCTTCTTCCCACCCCACAGGGCCCTTCCTCTCTTTTTCCACCTGAGGCTGCAGCACTTGAAGGGTGTCTCTTCTTACTCCCAGTTCTACAGGTGCTGCTCTATGAAATGTGCTGCAGACAGGAATCAGCACTCAGAAGTACACCGTCAGCTAGGAGGAGTCCTATCAGCGTAGGTCATATTAAGGGTATGCCATAAATCACTGCAGAAGAGAATCCTGGACTCATCATCTGAAGAGTTAGCTGAAGCTGATTCTTCACCCTCATCTTATGTCTTCACTATTAGAGCTCATTCACATGGCCATATTTATGCTAGGTATTAATAGAACCCCTTTTTTTTACCCCAAAAGGGCTAATTTGCTTCTGCTCTTGGTTTTTTTTGCCTTCCTCTGAATCAACAACACAGGAGGATAGACAGGCTGAACTGGATGGACATTGTCTTCATTCGGCCTTGGCATGTACTATGCACTGAAATAGGCCATAGTAGTGAATGGGACAGCGCAAATACACAACTGCATATTTGCACATCAAAACAATGGGCCCTCCTGCGTATTTTTTTTCATGTGTAAATATGCTGCATATTTATGCATGCAGCAAATAGCAGAATGGCTAGAAATCATCATTTTTTGGTTGTCTATCACGCTGCGTATTACGCAACCGAAGTATACATCTGACCAGACCTTTAATCAGACTATCCCCTTTGTCCTTCAGAACACACGGGTTGTTTAAGGGTCCTTTTACACTCAATGATAATTGTTCAGATTCTCGCTGGATTACAGGATTCTGAACAATAATCGTTGAATGTAAATGCTGACAGCGACTGAACAACAAATGATAATTCATTTGTTGATCAATTTCTTCAGACTTCAAAATCAAATGACGATTGTGTAAACAGGCAGTCTATGAATGACAGCCTGTTTACTGTGAATGGAAGTGGACGGCCGAAGCGATCTCTGACAAACTCCGCCTCCAATCACTGAGTGATGATTGCTCCTATGCAGAGGCCCATTCGGGAGTCCTGAATGCTGAGCAGGTCCCTTAAATGTCCTAATTGTCAGATTATTTTAAAATTTTAGACTTGATTATATATTTTCTCTGCTGGATGATGGGCTTGTTTCCTGTCCTCCTGTTCTAACTGGAATCCAGTCAAATTTCACTTCGATCTAGGAACCTATTGCATGCCTGGTTCTTGCTGCTAGTTTGAACTCTTCATAGTCCTCTGTTATCTACTTGCACATTTTGCTCCTCCAGCCTAGTGGGATTACCCTTTTTAGGGTGGATGCTCTGTGAAGTGGTCAGTGCCATGACAAGCAGCAAACAGCACCATGCAGGCTGTGGCATAGCAAGGTCAGGTGGTATCCCCCCCTCACTTTGAAATTTAGCGCAGCATGTTCTATCTCGGCATGTTGTACGTGCCGAGATAGAGCAAAGTATAAGCAGCACGCAGCAGCCTCACAATGTGCATTGCAAGATTGCTGCGTGTCCTGCTCTGCTGATGCGCATTGACCCGCTGCCTTCACATGCTGAAGGCGGCCTAAGGGTATGTTTACACATCGCTGTTTTGCTGCAGATTTTGTTGAGGATTTTGTTGCAGATCTGCAGCATATTTTGCTCTTCCAATTGAATTCAAATGAGAAGGTGAAATATGCTGCAGTTTTGCACCAAAATCTGCAGCAAAACAGCAATGTGTAAACATACCCTAGGGCCTCTTTCACATGGGCTACAAAATCGCGAGATTTTGTAGCAATGCAACTTCGCTACAAAATGCATGTATGTGAAGCTCATGGTTTCCAATGGGTTCTTTCACATGAGATGCTTTGTAGCCTGGAAGAACCCATTGGAAACCACGAGCTTCACATACATGCGTTTTGTAGCAATTGTACATTGCTACAAAATCTCACAATTTTGTCGCCCATGTGAAAGAGGCCTAACACTGTGTATTCAGCGCAGTGCCAGTTGTGGGTGCATAAACAAAAAACATTCCTGGTGAAGTGCAATGCCTTTTACTGCACTTTTAACGGAGGTCAGATGAGTTCCTCATAACACAGCCACTGGCAGCCAATCAGCTGCACGTTGCAACCAAATTTTAGCCTGTGTGAAAGCACCCTAAAGCTTCATTCACCTCAGCAATGGGGGTTCCGTTGATGATTTCCGCTAGAAAACAGGACGAAATAGCACAGCAACCGTACCATTTCATCCCGTAAACACCAGCTGGACGGAAATCAAATGGACCCCCTATTATAGTCAATAAAGGGGCGCAGCGCCCTTTTGTTCTGTCATTAGACAGAACTGTTCGGCCATGGGGTGCAGTTTTCCTGCTCCCCCAATGCTGATATGAATGAGCCCCAAGTCCTTCCCTTAGATTTCCTATTCCCACTGGCTTTGGCTCGAAAAAAGACATCAAACACTGTTACGAAACCGCAGCTCATTTCCAAAAAGAAAATGTACAAAATCGCCCTCAGGCATGCATTTCAGAACAAACCATGGCCCGCATTATACTAGCGCTCCACCAGTGTTAGTAAATGACCCCCACAGATCGTAACCATGAAGACCACGCTAGCTTACGGTCATGCAGTTCTGCTATTAATGCCATGTGCAGTTTTCTTTTTTCCCCCCCATAACCAAAAACTGTGAATATACCACAAAGAGGAGACATGTAAGGATATCTACAGATGGACAGGTCATAGAAGCACCGCTACCACCACAGAAACCCTACTGGCTGCACTGTTCTTGTATCTACCAGAGCCTCCATCCTCAGAAGTGCCACTGAGGCAGCATTTTATACCATGTGACAGGGATTATTTGTTGGGGGGGGCATTATTTGAAAGACAGAGCATGATGGGGCAACTTAAACCCTCCCCTAGGCTAAAGGTAATGGAGGGCAAAGTCACCTGCACACCTCCACCTACTCTGACAGCCTGTGTGTCACAAAAACGCGGGAACTATTCCTGAGTAGACTAATATATGAGGGGCAGCCCAGCTCTGCTACATCAGCTGGCGGGAAGTGAGGTGTGCCCAGCCCTTTCTGCCATCCTAGTACTGGCCGTTATGGATTACCAGGTGAGCACGCTGAGATGCCCTCACTTGGCAGTGTCTTGTGCACCGTTTTCCCCACAGCAGAAGGTGCGGCAGCCAGAGAAGATCACGGAGAGCTGTCTCGGACAGTGATGGTCCATTTAACTCCATGCTCCTTATATTAGCGCATGGAGAGCTCCTCTCTGCGCCAATCCCCCAATGTGACGATTGCTTCCCCTTCTGTGCAGTAGCCTGAAATGAGGGACTGTATTTAGAGCCGCCACCACTCCAACACAGGGGGCGGG
The DNA here is from genome assembly GCF_035609145.1 of Eleutherodactylus coqui. Taxonomy (NCBI): domain Eukaryota; kingdom Metazoa; phylum Chordata; class Amphibia; order Anura; family Eleutherodactylidae; genus Eleutherodactylus; species Eleutherodactylus coqui. Next base: position 404,817,607 of record NC_089837.1, read on the forward strand.
GCCGCCACTTACACCATGTCCACAGCAGCCCAGTGAGCTCAGTAATGAGGCACAGCTGGGGGCAGTCAGAGGCGGAGAGTGCAGGTGTGAGAGTGCTGCTGCCTGGGAAGCAGGACTTCTGCAGGCAGTGTTCCTCTAAGTGTGTGATGGCTACAGCAGTCCTGCTAGCAGTGGTGTAGCGAGATTTTTGTCACCCCCCTCAGTGACAGCACCCGGGGTGGCCCGCACCTGCTGCACCTCCCTTTCTATGCCACTGCATACATGAACACAGAGTTATGCATTTTGTTAACAATTTATATTGAATGTGGCAACATGCCAGATGAGCATAACAAGTGTTTGGAGAAAAGTAACCTAATTGTCTAAGAATATCATGGATGTTTATTAACTGACTTATCAAAAGAGTCAGCCTGACAGGACAAGTTGTTACATACCATGCTGGCCACCTCGCAGGATGATATAGCTATGCAGCTGCAGTGGCTGCAGTTTTGAATCTCTTGAAGCAAAATTCCATGTCCTGCATTGAGGCAGTAGCATGATACACTGATTTTTCAAAATCCTAAGTACATCAGATTCTGAAGAGGAACAATCTTTTTCTGTATCATCAAAACCCATAGCAGCACTTTATCCTGGATATGCAGAGCATCACATTATTAACTGTGACTGGCTGTTATGGAAGTGAGCACAGCATCTGGATTTTACAACCTTCATCATGTGGACTAAACAGTACAAATTCAACCGAGATAGGTATTCAACATGCATAATCAACGTTTGGCATGATGGAACCAATTGGGCATTGGGAAATGTTGCAACTAGTAACAGTTCAGTATTAATGTCTGGTTAGGCATGTTCAGCCAACAGCTAGTCGATTTGGTCCTTCATGAGAAATCATGAGAATTATATATGTAGCTTATTCAGCAACATGTCAACCCCTTTATTAAACAATTACCCCTCGCTCATTATTAAAGAATTATGCTTTATTTTGTAAGACATTCTTCCAGCATGATGGTGTCCCAGCAAACCAACCAACAGCTGCAACGTGTTCAAGACTGACTACATGACTCTTTTGTGGACCACATAATTGCACAGTATTGGGGCAAAACTGTGTGGAATTCACCAGGTCACATTTTTGAAGGACATAGCTTATGGCACACGTTTGAATGAAATCACCACCCTTTGTCAAAGAATAATGGGTGCAGTTGGACAATTAATGCCAGATTAATTAATTGCTGCTAAGCACAAATGCATCCTTCATGCACATGGAGACACATTGATAACTTCTTGATTTAAACGCTTTTGCTCTTCCTGCACTTAAATCATACATTTACAAACAAAATCATATTTTATGCTTAAATTCGTTTTTTGCTTGCTTTTGATAAATAGTTTCATAGCATTACACATCAATGAAGTGGTGAAGCCTACATCACTATTTGCCCTGTCACCACAACAACTGGGACATCCTTTACATTTATTATTGGAAGGATGTCCAACACCACAAATTATGCAACTAATCTTATAAATCCTCAAGTGAATGACTAAATAATGTCACTATATACTTCACCGAAGCATATAGCGTTTCAATTTTGATAAAAAGGACAATATGTATGCTGTCAGCCTTTATAAAAAATAAGTAAAATGATGTGTCAGTGATATTAAAATCTACCGTATGGATCTAACTTTACCACATCAGCACTATTAATAAGCCTGTCAACGATTATTTAAATCCATTTTAATATATTTCTCAGCTTACAAGCTACGCAAAGTACCGAAAAATGCCTTGGGGAGCATTTTTGCTAGTTTAACTCTGCAGTCAGAAGGCGAATATATATATTACCCAGAATTACCCTTTAGAGTTCAAAAGCATACGTATCATAAAAGACCTTCCCTTACAACTTCCCTCCAACCTCATCCCTTTTACATACGCACAGTTCTCAATTCCAGGCCAGTTGGCCATCCCAACATGTCTGCAGTATTGTCCAGCAGCTATTGTAGCTTCTGTTCCAGCTCCAATCTCCTCATCTCACCTTTAATTGTGCTCCCCCGAAATTCTCGATATTATGTGAGATTTTACCAAATCAGTCAATGTGTAACAATTATTTAATATTAAGATAAACATTTGAGCATAACTGGAGTTGGCATCATTAAGATTCCTTAGTAAGAATGACCTCGCTCCCACCTGCTGAGCTGTATTCATTAATGCTGTGCATGAACATATTGTAGTCTTCCCCCATATCCAATTACCGTATTTTGAGCAGCATCCAACAATTTCCTGTAACTTAATTTTATTCTACTAAAATGACAAGCCATAATTGATTCATTCTAAGCCAATTAACCTTGGCAGGTTACAGACTCCATAAGACTTACATGATCCTATGAATTATTATTGGAAGTAGTACTTCATGTCAAGGAGCCATCATTACAAGGTGTAAGTACATGTGCTCAATAGACATACCCATGTATAATACATTGGTCCTAAAGTTTACAACAAAATCCTAAAAATAAATGTTATCTTTAATTTTTTTTTAAATCCCTATTTATATCAAATTTCTAGATAACTAACAGATTTACTGGGTATCCTAATGTTATCTTTTATAGTCTGTCTTGAGATATGTTGGGAAAAATGTACTAGGTAATCACACCAGAATTCTGGTTCGGTTTGCACTAAAAAATGTTGGATAGCCATACACCACATTTATTATGTGCTTTAAGGGGGCTTGACCTAGTGTAAACCGGGTGTGACTTAAAATGTTTAAACAGTGTAATGTCTACAGCAGGGGCGTAACTATAGAGGATGCAGGGGATGCGGTTGCACCCGGGCCCAGGAGCCTTAGGGGGCCCATAAGGCCTCTCTTCTCCATATAGGGAACCCAGTACTATGAGTAAAGAATTATAGTTGGGGGCCCTGTTACAAGTTTTGCATTGGGGCCTGGGAGCTTCAAGTTACGCCTCTGGTCTACAGTGACATTGATCATACATCACAAACTGTTACCTTACATGTAATATATGCTACTTAGAAGCAGAAGCTTTATAGAAAAGGTTATCCCTACAATTTATAGATGCAAGAGTCATTTGATATGGCAGTTACATTGTGGTATCCACAGTTTAATGATTAAAGAATGATCTAACAGCATTTCAAGTGAACTTCCCTACTTTGGCTTTAAATTTCTTTTGGATCAAGGTGCATTTTTTTCAAGTCATGGCCTCTTTAAATACTGTTAAAATTGGAAAATTAAAGTTAAAAGAGCAGCTGGACAACAGACTTTTTTTGCAATTCATTTTACAATGAATTTTAGAAACAAAATAAATACAGAACAGTCCAAGAAAGCAGCTTAATTGAAATAGTTGCAGGTTGAACTGAGAGATGTTATCTCACAAGCACAATTTTTTCAATTTTAACTCAATCCAACTGTAGCAGGCCGTGTAATAAGATTACACATACCAGAGTCAATGTACAAGGGCAGGTGAACTAATTAAGTTGTTACCGCTTAGCAACTTAACTCAGAGTTTGCCTTCTGCTTTGACTTTCAGAAAACTTCCTCTTTGCTCTTCGTAACTGAAATATTGTGAAATCATATAAGAAATTACTTCTTACACCATTTACATTTTGTAAAATAGAAAAATCAGCAATTTCATAAAAAAAATAACTTGTGTTACTAATATGTGTGTAGTTAACAGAAATTGGACTTTTTAACTCATGCTACAATGCTCGTTATTGGGTTGGACATTGACTTATGAACTTGCTAACTCAAATGTTGCAAAGGTCATGAAAGGGTCAAACATTGACTGATATGCTAGCTAGCTCCAATACGTGGCACTAGCAAGATCACTTTCTTCCTTTTGAGATACAGCTAATTTCTGTAATCTACTCCCATGGAACAGTGGCGATAAAACTCTATATAAAGCTTGTATCTCTAATGTGGTAAAGTCTACTGTGGTCAAATCTGGTTTGGGGCAAAAATGGAAATTGTAATATACAAGTGCAGTAGTATATAGTATATCCCTAAGTAAGTGACACACCCATAGTCCAGTTCTGATACTGACATGCAAGTGCAGATTTTTTTTAGCAGAAGACAGAGATCAGCATGAGCCCAGACTCTGGGAAGTCTACAGCGATGTAGACCCATATGCAGTAACCTGTGATATAGTGTGTGTTCTAACACCTTTCTATTGGTACCAACATTAACCTTTTCAGTGTTTATGGTACAGTACCTATTCTGTGGGATCAGGCGAGATGGACTATCCTTTGCTTCCCACACATATCATAGAGCTTCATTGAACCTCCAGTGTCCATGACCTTGTTACTAGTTTTACTTCCTTGAAACACTTTGATAGGTATTGACCACTGCATACTGAGAGCACTCCATAGGACTTTCGAGCAATTTCGAGATGCTCTAACCTAGTTGTCTATATATCACAATTAGTAATAACGAGTAACCAGTGTACCTTTAAGTAGACAGTACTTTCTTTTACATTGAATACAGCTTTTTAGACTCCATCAGTGCAAGATATGTAAACTACGGTTTCTGTGATGTAGGATTTATAGAGAGTTTTCACAAATCAATAAACCTCAGGTGAGTTGTGTGTAAATAAACCAAGAAGCACTTCTAATTATTTTTGTTGTTATTTTCACACTATGCTTTTGCATTAAAAAATTCCTTAGTAATATTTTTTTTAAATATGAGTTACATTAATAAAACTTTCATTATTCAAAGGATTTTCCTGTCCAATACTATTGATGACTTATCTTCAGGATAAGTCATCAATAGTACATTGACAGGAGCCCATCACCTGAAACCTCCACCGTTCAGCAAACTCAAAGTGGATGAAGGCTCAAAACGCCATCCGTAGCACAATAGTTCGAGATGGTAGTGCAGTGCTCTATCACACCAGGCCACTGTGCTGTACACAGTATTTTTAGACTTCTGGCTGGCCTACTGCTACTTCAATTCATCTGATCAGTGGGGTCACTAGCAGTGAACCCTCCCACCGATTTGCAATTGATGACCTATCCTGAGAATAGGCCATCAATAGTATAATGTTGAAGTCCTCCCCACCTCAGCTTGAGACAAATGCCAACTAAGCCATTCTTTGTAATATTGGAAACTCCTTTTAAGGGATCATGGACCTCTTCAACTCATAGAACAGAGCCTCTCAAACTTTTTCTACTGAGGCCTCACCAGTCAGAACACAATGATGTTTGAGCTGACCACAGTCTGTGTAAAACTTAAGGGGATTGGCTGGTGGAGAATACCACACCCAGCCAGCTCAATTAACCCCTTCTTGTGAAGGTGTGAACACCAGTAGAACCACAGGTCCCAGACACACAACCATAACAATTATGCTGTTAAACTATACATTGAAGAAGTCAAAGAAAGACCTAAGCAGGATATATATTTATTCACTTCCATGAAAACTGCCCTGCGAGCTGCCCCTTACCAACAACATTGTGTCTGATCTGATCACATTACATATTTCTATTTGTAGATCCGGTAACCTTTTTCAAAGTTCAGGTGATACATATTGTGGCTTGCTGCTAGAAAAGTTTCTTTTATAGAACTTCAAAAATATGCTTGTGGTTATGGAGATGGTGTCTGCCAATGGTTTTTAAATCTGAAAATCTCAAGAATAAACTAAACTGTGTATCTCTGGAATTGTGATCTTTTGTTTTGCCTTCTCTTTTATCAATATTCTCACTGAATTTGGGGTCAATATTCTCATGTGTCATCTTTCTGCCAGACTTTTCAAGTGTTCCATGCTTTTAAAAGTTTTTCATTATCTCTCTAAAGGTGCTCAATGGTCAAGGGACTGAGCACTCATGTTATAGCTATTTCTTAATCTTTGCACAGCCTTCTGTCTCATTAAATGTATAACGTTTAATGTACCGTACAATGCCCAAGTTATAATATAAATTGCAAAAATGAATTGCCAAAATATCACTGAGTAATATGGCCTAATCAATATACTAGATAATTAAGCCACATCCTGTGCATTTGGCTTTTCATATCTTTGAGCATGAAGTACTGGATCAGGGGTGCAAGCTCTGAGTTGCCCAGGCCACAAGGGCCAATGGCACCTATTTCTGTAAAGATAGGTTGCTCCCTATGCATGGTGAAATCAAAAAGACTTATCCAGCACTATATCTCAATACAGTTGTCCAATATTGAAATAACAATAGTGTACTTGAATAGGAAGGTATGGATGCGCTACGTGATGGTATGGTGCACAGGTCCCTGGGAACCTCAGAGCATGGATTTCAGTTTCATTGTGCACCTATGAGAGATGGAGATTAAAACCTAATTGCAAAGTTGAAGATTAGAATGTAAGAAGCAGGAATCCACTTCCATGTCTCTTTAAGTCCTGTGGGACTGCTGCTATGGCTGAACTAAGGATAGCATACTCAAAGTGGCCTCCTTCTGCTATAATAAGGGCAGATCATCCAGGAAGTCATCCACCATCATCTGCAGGTACTGTTCCATATTGAGAGTCTCTGGAATTAACACAGGTCCACTGAAGGCTCTGTGCATGTATCATAGCAGAAGGAGGCCACTTCAAGTATACAGTCATAGCAGTGGTCCCATTGGACGTAATATAACAACACTCTTGTAAGTATAATTACTCTTATATAAATGATTAGGATTTTCTCCTACCATTTAAATAATTTTATTTACGGTTCATTTTTTGCATATTTTTTTCCAATAATTTCTGAAGTCAACTACATACATAATCAGAAATTCTCATACAAGAGTAATGTGCAGGCTTCTGTGATGTAGAACTTGAGAAGTGATGCAGCAGGTCAACATTTTTATAAGTGATCTGGAGGAGGGAATTGATAAAAAAAACTGATCAAATTTGCCGATGACACAAAGCTAGGAAGGATAGCTAAAACTAGGCAAGAGAGAGAGAATATTCAAAAAGACCTAGAAAAGCTTGAACAATGGGTGGTGACTAACAGAATGGTATTTAACAAGGAGAAATGCAAAGTCCTACATCTGGGCAAAAAAAAAATGAAAAAAGCGCATACAGAATGGGAGGAATTGGGCTAAACAGCAGCACATGTGAAAAAGACTTGGGTATACTAATAGATCATAGACTGAACATGAGTCAACAATGTAATGCAGCAGGCAAAAAGGCAAACACAATTCTGGGATGTATTAAGAGAAACATAGAGTCTAGATCACGTGAGGTAATTATTCCCCTCTACTCTTCCTTAGTCAGACCTCATCTAGAATACTGTGTCTAGTTCTGTGCACCCCACTTTAAAAAAGACTTAGACAAACTGGAGCAAGTTCAGAGAAGAGTTATCAAAATGGTGAGTGGTCTGCAAATCATGTCCTATGAGGAACGGTTAAAGGATCTGGGAATGTTAAGCTTGCAAAAAAGAAAGTTGAGAAGAGACTTAATAGCTGTCTACAAATGTCTGAAGGGCTGTCACAATGCAGAGGGATCAGCCCTATTCTCATTTGCACAAGGAAAGACTACAATCAATGGGATGAAACTGAAAGGGAGGAGACACAAATTAGATATTAGAAAAAAACTTTCTGACAGTGAGGGTGATCAATGAGTGAAACAGGTTACCCCAGGAGGTGGTGAGTTCTCCTTCAATGGAAGTCTTCAAACAAAGGCTGGACAGACATCTGTCCGGGATGGTTTAGTGAATCCTGCACTGAGCAGGGGGTTGGACTCGATGACCCTGGAGGTCCCTTCCAACTCTACCATTCTATGATTCTATGTTAAATTATATTTATCAGTGGATCTGTACAATGTCATCACTGGGTGTCTTCCAGATTCCCACCTCCTCCACATCTGCAAGGAACTACCAGAATAGTCTGAAAACTGGTTATCCACATGTTCCTACTGAATCAAACATCCACATTTTGCTAATCTAAGCTTATAGATTTATAAAGAAGTAAAAAAAAATAACTTACAATTGCAAGAAAAAGTAGTTAAACCCCTGTGAATTACCTGGATTTCTGCATTGATTACCAATAAAAAATGTACAAATGAGAAGAGAACAAATTATTATTCGTCGTTCAATTGATGCATGCATTTACACTAAATGACAATCTTTCAGATTCTCACTCGATTGGTGGAATCAGAACGATTTATCTGCCTGTGTAAAAGGACCAAAGTCACAATTATAGGCAAACAGAATTTAACTATGCTAATAACACAAACAGTTGTACCATTCATGTCTTTTATTCAGTACTTTCAGTAAACCTCCATACTGCAAGAAGAAAGAAAAAGGGAACTCTTGAATTGAATAACTTGTAGATCCTCCTATAGCAGCTATCACCTCAACCAAGTGTTTCCTGCAATTGAAAATAAAATTTACACAATTTTGAACCATTTGTTCAATGCAGATGTGTTTCAGTTCATTATTATTTCTTGGATGCCTTCCATACACAGTCTGCTTTAGGGCATATCACCACATCTCAGTAGGGTTCAGATCAGAACTCTGACTTGACCATGCAAATCATCTTCTTTGTTATCCATTCTTCAGTTGAATTGCTTATGAGCTTTGGGCCATTGTTTTGTTGCAGCAGCCAATGTCTTTCAAGCTTGAGCTCATGAATTGCATCCTTTTTCTTAAATGTTTTAATACATCTTACAATTTATTGTTCCCTCAATAATATCAAGTCATCCAGGGCCTGAGGCAGCAAAGTATCCACGAATCATGATGTTCCTTCCATCATGCTTCACAGTTGGGCTGAGGTTTTGGTGTTAATGTGCAGTGTTCTTTGTCCTCCAAAATGTTGTGCATTTATGCTAAAAAGTTCCATGTTTGTCTTATCTCTCTGTATAACATTTTCTTAAAAGCATTGTGGAACATCCAGTTGAGCAAACTTGAGATGGGTCACAATTAGAGATGAACGAGCATACTCGCTAAGGGTAATTGATCGAGTGAGCATTGCCCTTAGGCCTTAGTCACACGGGCGTTTTTGCGAGATTTGCGGATCGCATGACGGATGCGCATCAGCAAATCGTGTGACCGGGGCCAAAAAAATCGCCCGAAAAATCTGCTCCTAGCCGCGTTTCATTAGTAGCGGGCCGGAGCTGTCCAGCGCATTGAATTCAATGGAGCGGCAATACAGCCGGCTCCATTGAAAGCAATGCGCTGCAGGCGATCGCGGGATGAATGGTCGGGAAGGGCTTAAATATATAAGCCCTTCCCTGCAATTCATCCAGAAATGTGTAAAAATAAAAAAAATATATATACTCACCTTGTCCCGGCAGACGGAGTTCAGCGCGGCCGGCCTGCAAACATCGTTCTTCTCTGCCACAGCTGTTACAGCTGTGGCAGAGAAGAATGATTTGTCTTCTATATGTTCTCAATGGGGTCAGCGCTGCTGCCGCCGGCCCCATTGAGCGCATATAGAGAAGAGAACAGGAATCGCAGATCACAGATAGGTGCGAGCTGCGATTTCTGTTCTATAATTTATCGGACGAGCGCAGAAAAAGCGCTCATGTGTCCGATACCATTGCAAAGCAATGGTTTTAAAAAATCGCCGGACGCATGCGCATGCGCAAATCGCGTGAAAAAACGCCTGTCTGACTAAGGCCTTAGCGAGTACCTGCCCGCTCGAGAGAAAAGGTTCGGCTGCCAGTGCGGGTGACAGGTGAGTTGCGGCAGTGAGCAGGGGGAGCAGGGAGGGGAGAGAGAGATCTCCCCTCTGTTCCTCCCCGCTCTCCCCCGCCGCTCCCTGCCCGCCGCTCCCTGCCCGCCGCCGGCCATTGCCCTTAGCGAGTATACTCGCTCATCACTAGTCACAATCTTTTTTTTGGACAGCAGTGGCTGCCTTCATGGTGTCCTTACTTGAATACTATTCTTGTTCAGCAATTATCTGCTAGTGGACTCATGAAATTAGGTTTTGCAGTTTGAACCACGTTCTGCTGTTATCCTGCTGGGATTCTTCTCCCTTTTTTCATTAGTTCTTATTGTGCTCCTAGAATGATCTTAACTAAATGCTCACTCCTAAGGAGAGTAGCAACTGAATTTTCTCTGTTTCTACATAATTCATCTAGCTGTGGATTATTGTATACCCAGGTTTTAAGCAATAATTTTGTAGTCATTTTCAGCTTTAGGCATCTTTGTGATATGCCTTTTAAGGTCTTCTGAAAGTTGTTTGCATCAAGACATGAATCAAAATAACATTGGGTCAATTTAGTTACTTTAATTGAAACACCTCTGCCATTTAATGTAGCACCTTTTGCCAATTTATTCTTGGAAAAGTCAATAATACCAGGGTTCACTTTCTTTTACTCCTGTGTGGATTCAGTGTGTTTGTGCTTGTCTATAATTGTGACCTATATAACAATCGGACCAAATTTCATTAATAATCAATGAAGAAATCAAGGTAATTCCAAAGGATTCACCTACTTGTTTTTGAACCTGTATTTGGCTGAAAGTTACTTAAATAGAGTCCAGAACATTTATTCCTTATCTGCTATAAAGAAACATAATAATGATTATATACAACACACAAACAATTATGTAAATATTATATTCATACATGCTATGTGCATACATCTTTTACATATTAGTTATATATAAATTATAGATCATATAATTGGAAAAGGCAAATAATAGAATGAAAAATCTAATGAATGTTGTCAGTAATTATAATGTTTATGGTAATGTCTCAGATTTGTATTTTAATTATATTCTATGGATCACTGATCAAGAGATTTATTCCAGAATTCATATTTGAAGTCATTAATGTCCTTTCTCTTTTTCACAACTTAGCAGCTTTGTCACATTTTTTTGTTCTTCTTGTAGATCAACAAAGTAGGCAAATAGCTGGTTGAAATTAATGAAATAGTTTATTTTCTAAATCTTATAATCTTACTTATGTGAGTATATTGTGACCTTAGGCATCTTAGTTTCTGTCCTTCTTCTAGCAATATAATGCCTGTAGGAAGATACATTTTCTATCTCAAAATACACAATCCAGCTACAAAATTACATTTACACATATAAAGCATTTAAGTAAATATGGCCTAATTTTCTAGTGCACTTTCAACTCTTTGCTGGTGTACGAATCTAAAAGATGATCCATGCATCTGTATACATTGTACATCAGATGTATAAGTTTATGTATAAGTTTATAAGTATGAGACTTTGAATAAGTATAAATCCAATAATGGATAGGCTGTGCCAGGCTCTGCTTATACTACTGTTACAGCTTTCAATCTTAAAGGAGCATGAAAAGTATGATGGATCTGTTATGTTTTTTTTTTTTTTTTTTTTAAAGGATGCCAACTAATCTTAGTGGAGTTCATTCATATATCATTATAAATATGTCTGTCACGTTTCTACAGGTTTAGGCCTCTTTCCCAGGCTTCTTTCCCATGAGCGTATATTAGCACGCCATTTTCACGGCTGGCTGATATATGCTACGATCTGATGCATTGGACTCCAATATAGCCTATATAGCGCCAGACGATTTTACATCGGGCCCAAAAGATAGTCCTGGAGCTACCTTTCGGGCCGGAATGCGTCGGCCGCTGCATAGGCTCCTATGGGAGCCCATGACAGCAGACGGAGGTGGGAGGGAGTTTAGCAGTGTGGCTGCTAAAATCCCTCCCTCTGCTCTCCCCCACCCCCCTCACTCTTTACAATGTGAGGGGGTGGGACGGGGCGAAGCTAAGCACTGCCCTATCCCACCTCCTCCCATTTCTGGCTGTGAAGCTCAGCTCCGCCCCCTCCTTAACCCTTGTCCACAGCCAGCAATGGGAGGAGGCGGGATGGGGCAGCACCCAGCACCGCCCCATCCCACCCCTCCCATTGCAGAGAACAAGTGGGGAGGAGAGCTGGGGTGAGCCTGCGAGGGGAAGGGAGGGGAAAGGGGCGATGCATGGTAGCCTCAGCATAGCCTCAAATGTTTGATTTGTGCGCCCGTTCACCAGTTTAATCTCTACCATCGTAGCATATATCAGCCAGCCATGAAAACGGCGGCCGATATACGCTCGTGTGAAAGAAGTCTTTAACTCATTTTGAAGGATAAATAGTGCTGTAGACTATGCTATTTTTCTGTAAACAAAAACACCTGAACCCTCATCAACTGGAAGCTATACTAGATACTATAAATCTCACACATTTATGCATTTTGCATAGCATGAACTGTTCTAAAATCAAATAAAAATCTTCAAATGTCAAAAACTCCTAGAATTTCAAATTTGATAAGTGACTTATCTTTAAGACAAAGATATATTGCATATGATTAAAATGCAGAAATAAATGATCCCTTGCAGTAGTTATCAAATCTGATTTATTTCAAGACACACAGTATTAGGTTAATTGTATAAAATAAATAAAAATACCTATGGAATAATTTATGCCTTAACTGATAATGACTGCTGCTTATATCAGTACAAGGTACATAATAGTAAATATACTTGAAGTACATGAGGGAAAGCTCCAGGAGTAAGTAGCACTGAAGATGAGCTCTTCAATTTATACCTTGTAATGAGCAAACTGTAAAACAAAACTTGGCAAAGTCTTCATCTATAGAGACTTCAATGCAAAAACAGTGAGAGAAAAAGTCTATGTGACCGCCAATGGAAACATCTTCATATTCAGAGCAGAGACTGACTGTCATAGTCCAGTATACACTGAGTGAAATAGCTATGATGACACAGTCAACAAAAGCGTCAAAAAACTGCTAAACCTCTGCCGAAGCCTGAGTCTTCACATGCTCAATGGCCACACTAAGGGAGACTAGGAAGTAATACAATGAACTTCAACGTAGATAGCAAGTAAACCATCTGTACAGAAAACACAGCAAAGCAGCCCCTACAACCTGCCTCAATCTTTTAAATAGTTCAGGCTGTCTGCTACAAAATATAAAGAGATCTCCAACAAACCAGAAATCAGGGAGTTCATATTCACTGAAAAAGCCAAAAATACAATACCTGAAGGTCTGCAAAGCAGACACGGTCGCCACAGGCACGATCGCCATAAGGCAGGCACAATCGCCACCGGCACAATCGCCGTAGGGCAGGCGCAATGGCCTTAAGCCCTGAAGATATGTAGTCAGCCAGACAATAATGTGTGGAGGAGCAGCTTGTTCCTGGCAGGCTAATATGCAGTCACCCACTCAACCCAGCCCAGATGGGGAGGAGTGACTGCATATACTAATAGCCTGCACATGTGAACGATACCAAAGATGTCAGCCATAGATGGGTGGTGACCCACCATACAGGATATCAACCCTGGCTGATATGACAGCGGGTTGCCCTGTATCTCCAAGGTGGGCCACACTGGCTGACATCTTGGGCTCCCCCACCAACTAGCAAACTACATACAAAGATACTAATGCATACTAATAAAATGCGGGTGTTGGTACTGCATTTTGGCCAAAACGCATAGGCTGACGGACCGCGTCGAGGTCACACCGGCGATTGTGCCTGCCTTATGGCGATCGTGCCTGTGGCGACCGTGTCTGCTTTGCAGACCTTCAGGTATTGTATTTTTGGCTTTTTCAGTGAATATGTGTTTTTTTTTTCTTTTTCCTCACCTCTGTGATTTTATGTAATTTATTGTGAGTTAGCGTAGGTACTGACGGAAGCGGTGTGACCTCGACGCGGTCCGTCAGCCTATGCGTTTTGGCCAAAATGCAGTACCAACACCCGCATTTTATTAGTATGCATTAGTATCTTTGTATGTAGTTTGCTAGTTGGTGGGGGAGCCCAAGATGTCAGCCAGTGTGGCCCACCTTGGAGATACAGGGCAACCCGCTGTCATATCAGCCAGGGTTGATATCCTGTATGGTGGGTCACCACCCATCTATGGCTGACATCTTTGGTATCGTTCACATGTGCAGGCTATTAGTATATGCAGTCACTCCTCCCCATCTGGGCTGGGTTGAGTGGGTGACTGCATATTAGCCTGCCAGGAACAAGCTGCTCCTCCACACATTATTGTCTGGCTGACTACATATCTTCAGGGCTTAAGGCCATTGCGCCTGCCCTACGGCGATTGTGCCGGTGGCGATTGTGCCTGCCTTATGGCGATCGTGCCTGTGGCGACCGTGTCTGCTTTGCAGACCTTCAGGTATTGTATTTTTGGCTTTTTCAGTGAATATGTGTTTTTTTTTTTCTTTTTCCTCACCTCTGTGATTTTAAGAAATCAGGGAGTTGCTCCATACCTATTACACCAAGAAGTTTGAGGTAAACACATAAGTGGTAAATCAACCCTTACATAAAAGAGTAGGGACAAGTGCAACTCAGCCAACTACCAAGGGATATGTTTCAGCAGCAATCTATGGAAACTGTTCAACAATATCCTGAACATGAGGATCCTCAGCTTCTTCAGCCAGCACAACGTCCTCAGCAAAAGTCAATCAGGATTCATGTCAAATCACTGCACCGTCGACCACAGCCATATCAAGAGCCATATCCACAACACAAATCAGGGAAAGATCTACGTTTGCTTTGTGGACTTTAGAAAGACTTTTGACTCTGTATGACATGGGGGGCCTGTTCCTGAAACTGCTGGAGAGTGGAATAGGAGGAAAAAATAGAATTACATCAATAGCTCCTACACTCAGAACAGATGCAGTGAAAAGGTGAGCAGGAATAGAACCGCTTATTTCCAGCAGAGTCGAAGAGTCAGACAGGTCTGTAGCGGGCCTAATGCTCCTTAACATCTACATCAATGAGCTAACCGCAGCCCTGGAGTCCTCCTCTGCACCAGGCCTCACCCTTCACAACATTGAAGTGAAATTTTTGCTGTATGCAGATGACCTCCGGCTACTTTCACAACCGAGATAGGACTCCAGGACAACCTGCAAATGTTGGAAAGATTCAACACCACATGGGCACTTCCCATCAACCCAAAGAAGACCAACATCATGGTGTTCCAGAGAAGAAACACAAAATTAATCTAGCTTCATGCTGAACAACTGTCCACTTACAGCAACTGAAAAGTACACTTACCTGGGCCTAAAAAGCAACCAATCAGGGAGTTTCAAATCAGTCATAGAGATTCTAAAAGACAAGGCATACAGAACATCTTATGTTATCATAATGACTATACCACCTCAAACTACCAGTGATAGTCTCGCTCAAAATCATTGACAGCATCATTGCCCAATCCTCCTGTATGGCAGCGTAGTCTGGGGTCCGTACACATACCAAGACCAGTGAAAGTGCAATGCGAGCCCAACAGAAGTATTCCACCTGGAATTCTGCAAGCACTTTCTCCAAGTCCATCGGAGCACAAACAATGCCTGTAGAGCTGACCTGGGTAGACTCCCTTACAATTCAGAAGAGGGCATTATCATTCCATTACACCTAAAAAGTAGCAATCCCAGCTCCTACCTTCACAAAGACTTGCTACACCAAAGGGCCCCCAGCCAAATTCAGCCAGAAAAATCACCACCCAGGGCTACCTCACAAAATGAACAAAACAATAAACACAAGCCAAGGGCAGTATATCAGTGACTGGAGGAATGGCATAAGAGCATCCCAGAAATGGATAATATACCAGGGGCTACAGAGGGACTACAAACTAGCCCCATATCTGGAAATCCAACAAACCACAGACAGCACCAGGTCATGAGCTGCTACTGACTGAAAGCCCACATTCTGGCAATTGAGTCAGGATGGCACAGGCAGAACTACAAATCCAGGGAGAGCAGTGTCAACAGTGCTACCAAGAGACCACAGAGGATAAATCTCACTTCCTGCTACAATGCTCCATGTACTCAGCAGCAATGGATGCTCACTTCAGGAGACTCTGCTCTCCACCCGGACTTCAGCTCCATGTAAGAGGAAGAGAAACTCCACATTCTGTTGGGGGAAGAGGAAGACACAGCGGCCATAGCAGCACAATATGTCAGTGCCTGCAATAGACTGAGAGGAGCGTGATATGCCATGGTCTTCTATACCCCATACATGATACACTATGGACCTCTATACACCATATTTAAAAAAAGCTGAAGACTATTTATTCTGGATAACAAACAATAAGGCTAGAATCACACATGCAGTTTTTGTAGCAGTTTTAAATAAGTTTTTTGAGCCAAATCAAAGATTGGATACAAAAGAAAAAATATATATTTATTTTCCCCTTTTACATCTATCCTTCTCTTGAATCTAATTCTATATTTGGCTCAAAAAAAGAGCTAGACTAGCCAAAGAGAAAATTGGTAATATCATACAAAAATATTTGTTTTTACCTTAGATACTTTGTTGGCCACTTCACGACCTAAAGTTAGTGCTTGGACAAATGTTCGAGCTGCAACAAAAGCTTTAGTAACTTGAGCTTTCAGTTTCCTAGGTACTTCTCCAAATGGTTTTAGTTTATCAATGTATTTGCTGACACATTCAAGATAGTCTTCTGAAAAATGATATTGAGGATTTATTAGCTGAAACATACGTTCTAGCAGACGAGCCCAGAAATCATTCAGCATTTCTTCCAGGTTGACATTTCCTCCTGTATAGTAGAGTTTTAGCTCAGTAAATAAGTCCTGGAATATTTCTGAATTCTGTGTGTAAAGCAACCCATATGTCCTTACAAATATTTCATGAAGAGACTTTTCTGCATTCTCCAGAAGGGATTTGAAAATTTCTAGAGAGACCAAAAATAAAAATTAAAAATAAATCATAATTACTAGAATAAATAGTATGACAATGCATAGGGAAAATAAAAGTTAAATTAAACCATGGCATATAAATATCAACAAGAAAGCATTTAGAAATATAATAAAATGTTTTGTCCTTGTAATAAAATTTACATTGCATATAATTTACATGTATCCTCATTGTAACAACCTGCACCCCAATTCCCAGTTATGTATATCACCAGCCGGGGACACAATGTTAAAGAATAGAGATGAGCGAACATACTCGCTAATGCAAACTACTCGAGCGAGTAGTGCCTAATGCGAGTACCTGCCCGCACGTCTCTAAAGATTTGGGTGCCGGAGGGAGGCAGGGAGTGGTGGGGAATAGCGGGGAGGAACGGGGGGGGAGATCTCTCTTTCACTCTCTCCCCTCCCCCCCCCCCCCCCCGCTCCTCCCTGCTCACTCCCACAACTCACTGCTCTCCCCCGCCGGCACCCGAATCTTTAGAAACGAGCGGGCAGGTACTCGCATAAGGCACTACTTGCTCAAGTAGTTTGCCTTTGCGAGTACGCTCGCTCATCTCTATAAAAGAACTATATAAAATATGCAAAAAAAGTTTTTTTTGGTAATCATTAACATCTAAATGTATGCAATTGCTTGAGCCTATTCATTTGTATTTAAAAAAAACACATTTATTGTCGCTGTTGAAACGCAGATATGGGGATCCCTGAAACTTGGCATTTCACATGCAGTTTATTTCCCACACTTTAGCCAAACACAAGAGTGGATTAAAAAGGGAGAAGAAGTATCAGCCTTTCCTTTACTCTTTTTCTTGTTATTTATCTTCATTTAGGGCTGCTTTACACTGGCGAAAAAATCGTGTGATTTTCACGCGGCAGAGCAGAAATTCAGCTGTGGGTGTGCCGCGGATCCGGACGGCTTCCATAGGCTTCAACAGAGGCCTGCGGGAGACCCGCACTACAATGGAGCATGCTGCGGGTGTTTTCCCATTCATGCAATCAGCGCCTCAGGGGAAAATGACATCCGCAGGTATTTAATTACCTGTGGGTGTCCAATGCATCCCCATGGGCGCGCGGATCACGTGTGCGGGTGATCCCCTGTGGATATTTCCCCATGGACATGAGGCCTTAGTGATTGATATTTATATTTAACCCCTTCCCACATCTAGATGGTAAAGCACATCAAGGGCCTGATATATGTTGGCATATTTTGATGTGCTATTATGTCAAGGTGAATGATTGGGTACTGTCCCTGTACACTATGCCACCACAACTGCCATGACTGGAGAAAACACTGATCCTGGGGTAGTGGCCCAAAGTCACTGGGGCCCCTCCAGAATGAATGCTATATGTAGGTTGTATTGTCTTGTACTTGCCTGGTATAGCGTCTTAATGTGGAGTGAATCAGTTAAATGTACTAATGTTTGCAGGAATGAGAGGGTTAACATCTGCAAATGTGTTGTCTATGTCTGGAAATGTATCATTTTATGTTGTGAGTTGGAAGTCATGTGACCATGCTTCATATATGTGGTTGCAAGGTGGAATGTAAGGGAGACGTTGGACAGTCAGTGAGAGACCTAGAGTGTAGTCTGCAAGAGAGAGAGGTAGATGCTTTTGGACCCCAACAGACACTGATTGGTCTGTACGTAGATAATGGAAGAGGCCGAGTGATTTCCCAAGAGTGGCCCTGGGACTACTACCCCCAAGAATTCTTCCCACTAAGCAGAGGAAAGGAGATCACCGCACAACTCTGAGAGCAACTGAAAGTGTGAGTGCTGACAGGTTGAGAGTCTGGCGGAGTGAGGAGCGTATTTTCTGGGTGTGGAGCTGCACAGATAACTGGGACTGTGGGCCCGATATTCATCCTGAGTTTTGCCTCCCTGTCTAACCACCAACTTTGCCTGTACTGGTGTTTTGCTCTGGCCTATGTACTGTTGGACAATTTAGTGTTGGCGTTTACCAGTAAAGCAACATTGCCGACTGTTCCTGGCTTTGTTTTCAACTATACTCTGTGTGTGTGTGGACATTTCATCATCCAACTTCACTGCAGAGGTAGGAATGGTGGCATCACGAGACATCGAACTGTAAGTTCTGAATTCGCAGCTTGGTTCATTGTTTGCCTTGAAGCCTCTCCTAAGTAGTGGCCTGGATGGGTTTCAATCATCCCCTATGGGGGAGGAGATGGTAGAGCCACTGTGACAAGTGAGATCTCTACTCCCGCAATCTCTTCAGCTGTGGGCCCGCTCCTCGCCTGCCCCACTTGCAGTTAAAGGGAACTGACTATGAGCACCATAATCTAAGTTATGGTTCTCTTAGGGCAGGTTCCCAGGAGCTCAGGGAGGTACTTTTTATACTTACCTGCCTCCTGATGCCTACGCTATCAGCCTTGAAAGTCAGTACACACACTGTGAAGGGGACTCATAGCCGCAGGCTGATAGAGATAGAGATTAGTAAGAGCGTGCGTGCACAGACTGAAGTTTTGAGTCTGATACACAGTCCTTTCGCTGACTTTCATAGGCATGTATAAGAAATACCTCCCTTTGCTCCTGGGAACCTGCCCTATAAGCCCCATAACTTGGTTCATGCCACTCATAGCAGGTGACAAGTTTCTTTTAATTTCTTATAATACCACAATCAAGCCTGATCATGGCAATGTAAAAGGGGAGGAATCCCCTGTAGCTGTGATTGTAAGTCAGGGTTGGCATCACAATGAAGACAGTCTATGCCGCTTTATATAGATCCAGGAGAGAGGCAGGTTTTGTGAACATCCCAAGGCCTATGGTCCACTTAATCCAAAGCGGGTTGGTCTCTTCAAGCCTATTGAAGGATGCACTGCCATTAGCAGTGACATGGGCGTAACTATAGGGAATGCAGGGGATAGGGTTGCACCCGGGGCCAAGAGCCTTAGGGGGTCCATAAGACCTCTCTTCTTTATATAGGTAGCCCAGTACTATTAATAAAATATTATAGTTACAAGTTTTGCAATGGGGCCCAGAAGCTTCAAGTTATGCCTCTGATCAGTGACATAGTTATGCTACAAAGGATCCTTTAAGTGTGAACAAAAATATGCTTGCTGTCAGGTAATGCGGATATCACAGAATTTATTTTCAAATAACACAACATATATCAAAAAATATATTGATTCTAGTGCATCTTGTGCTATTTATCTAATTTCCTGTGGAGCTTGCAGAGTACAGAATATAGGTTGCATAATATGCAGCCTTAAACCATGGCTTAGAAGATTTCTGTCTTATATATCCAGTATAGGTCAAACATTAGTGCTGATTACCTGTAGACCTCTAAGCATGACTCCTCTTGTTGTGCAAGAGATTAAGCAGGTTTGCTCTCCCCCTTGAGCTGGTGACCACAAATGTAAGCTTCTTAATTGTCAAACTTTCTGGAAACTCATTTTAGATATGAGCATCCTGCTTCTGTAGTTGTTGAATAGGAGGACAGATCCTATGTTCCAATTCCGAGTATATGTGATGGCCTCTGGTTGTATATGGGCTCTGTAAATATTTGTTAACTATATTGATAGGTTACCTTCCATACTTATCCTTGTCAGTCTTTTAATATGCAATATGCTATTAATTAATATTCAGCGGTTGTGCATAGGCGCCAGCGTGTGAGCAGTTGCGCATAGGCGGCAGCGTGTGAGCGGTTGCGCATAGGCGGTAGCGTGTGAGTGGTTGTGCATAGGCGGCAGCGTGTGAGCAGTTGCGCATAGGCGGCAGCGTGTGAGCGGAGAGTAAGCAAGTCTATCTTCACTACTTCCGTAATTTAATTGTAGATCCCCATTAGGATGAGCTTCATGCCTGGCAATGTCATTCAGTGTGCTACTTGTGCAATGTATGTGGTCCTTGATCAGCTGATCGAGGGTGCATACTGTTGCGCAAGATGCGTGCACGTCGCACATTTCGAAGCCGAAATCCTGGATCTAAATGGGCAACTGGCAACATTGAGAGCCATTGACAACATGGAAAGGAGTTTTCTTCTCACTGAGCAGACACTCGCTGGGATAGAGGTGGGGGCGGATGGTAGTACGGAAAAACAGGGGGAGCAGGCAGTAAGCTGGGTGACAGACAGAAGGAGGGGTAGAGGGAAGAGAACCAGGGAGGCTAGTCCTGAACTGGCACAACTCAACAAGTTTGCAAAGTTGGCAGATGAGGGGGATGCCACTACAGAACCAGCACCGCTGCAGCACAACATGTCCTCTGAATGCCAGGGAGATGACTGCTCCAGTGAGATGGGGACGGGGAGCACAGGGCAGGCTAGACAAGTCCTAGTGGTGGGGGACTCAATTATAAGAGGGACAGATAGGGCAATCTGCCATAAAGACCGGGATCGTCGAATGGTGTGTTGTCTTCCTGGCGCTTGAGTTCGACACATCGTGGATCGCATTGACAGATTACTAGGAGGGGCTGGTAAGGATCTAGCGGTCATGGTGCAAGTTGGCACCAATGAACAAATTAGAGGTCAATGGAGGGCCCTCAAAAATGACTTTATGGTATATCTCCTCACCAGCATGGATTCATGAAGGGTCGATCGTGTCAGACCAATCTGATCAGCTTCTACGATGAAGTGAGCTCTAGGCTGGACCTGGGAGAGTCTACTGATCTCGTGTATCCAGACTTCTCTAAAGCATTTGACACCGTGCCGCATAATAGGCTGATATATAAAATGAGACAGCTCAGATTGGGTGAAAACGTGTGTAGTTGGGTAATGAATTGGCTCAGAGACAGAAAGTAGGGGGTGGTAATAAATGGTTCGTACTCTGATTGGGCCACTGTCGCTAGCGGGGTGCCACAGGGCTCAGTATTAGGCCCCATTCGTTTTAATATATTTATCAACGACCTGATAGAGGGAATGCACAGTAAAATATCAATATCTGCAGATGATACAAAATTATACAATATAATCAATGCAATGGAGGACAATATACATCTACAAATGGACCTAGATAAGCTGGGGGCTTGGGCAGAAAGATGGCAAATGAAAATCAATGTTGATAAATGTAAGGTTGTGCACATCGGCAGGAGAAACGGATATCACCAATATACACTAAATGGGGTATTGCTAGGGAAAAGTGATATGGAGAAAGACCTGGGGGTACTAGTGGATTGTAGATTAAACTGGAGTAACCAATGCCAGAGAGCTGCTGCATAAGCTAATAAAGTCTTGGAGTGCATTAAAAGAGGCATAGGGGCGAGGGACGAGAACATTATCCTCCCACTATATAAGGCACTTGTCAGGCCCCACATGGAATACTGCGCACAGTTCTGGTCACCAGTGCTCAGGAAAGATGTTGCAGCACTTGAGGGGGTTCAAGGAAGGGCAACTAAACTAATACATGGAATGAAGGGGCTGGAATACCCAGAGAGGCTATCAAAATTGGGATTATTTAACCTGGAAAAAAGACGGCTAAGGGGTGATCAAATAACCATGTATAAATACATGAAGGGACAATACAAGGATCTCTACCATGATCTGTTTATACCCAGGACTGCAACAGTAACGAGAGGGCATCCGCTATGTCTAGAAGAAAAGCAGGTTTCATCGCCAACACAGAAAAGGGTTCTCTACTGTCATAGCCAAGTCACTGAAAGGACCACTAACATAAAATATAACTTTTATTATTTATACTTAAAAATTGGCGTATCCACGTCTATTTACTATTATCTTTGTGTAACTGAGGTCACACACTAAATAAAACCAAGATTTAGGTGGTATATTTTATTTAAATAATCAAATTTTATTTTACTCCACCACCATCACTAGATATGCATATAGATCACTGTTGATATAGATTGTTATTTATAGCGGTATGTCGATATACCACAGCTATCACTCCTAATACAGGACAAGTGACAAGTGACAGGATAACTTTCACTCTCTTATTCTTAAGATGAATAGAGAATTATGCAGATATAGTTTGACCTATCAAAAGATGGTAAGTGATGTCTGTCATAGAGACATCCTATTGTGTGTATAATTCCAACCGTCATACATAAAGACTACTCAGATGATATATGATTTATATAGTTCTTCAAAGATGACCTTTCAAGTTTATTAAACTATCTATTATAAGAGAAAGAGCCACAAAGTAGATTATGAGATCAATCAAATGATTTATTTACTCTCCATAATGGGTTAATAGTCCCAAGAAAGTCAATAAATAAGGGCAATTATCGCCTCTTATATAGTTGGAACTATACAACTATGTTGGGTAACCCTTATATTGCTGACTTTCCATGTGATAGGGTCATTGAAAGGGTAATACTCCCTAAGAAGTCGATGTGTATCAACAATTAGCACCGCTTATTCAATTGGGATCAATATCCTAATTGTACATAACCATGTTGGATAATTCTTATATTACTGTTGGAGTCTATAGCAAGTGGTCAGTGTACCTATACTCTTTGCTATGATCTACAGCTCTCTCATAGCTGTCAATTGTAAATCTCTATCCTAATTTGGCAATTAGAGTTTAATCATACATCTCTCTCAAGTCGCCTATGATCTTAGAGGAGTAAAGTATTTTTGATATATATATTGCCCCCCCCCCCCTCCCCATCAATGCGTTTCTGCAACATAGATATTTAAAGTTGTGACAACAGGATGGAGTACTAGAGGTACTGTGCGGCTGCTGGATATGGAATGGACAGAGATGGTAGGTAAGCTATGAATGTAGGCTTAAGTATGCGTTTCCCCGCCTCCCTTTATTAGGACTCGTTATGTTTGCTCCAATAGGCATACGATAATCCACCACCTCATACCTGCCGTATTATCGCGATGTACCATGACCTCGCGCGTGCGCTCTGGTTGGCCACAGCCCGGACACTCCCCCCGCCACTTCCCAACATGGGGACAGCAAGTTAAAGTGTTGTATCTCCTTGGCAACCCGCTGCGCCAATTGGCATCCGGTAACTAGCCCCATCATAGCTATCATATTATCGCGTTTGTACGGCGATCTTGCGCATACGCATAGTTGACAATGACCAATACACTCCCCCCGTCCTTGCTCCATAGGAGGACAGTGAGGTAAAGCATTGTATCTCTATGGCAACCCGCTACGCTGTAACTACACTGCAAAATAGATAATTTTCTTGGTATAAGGAAGAGAGTATGTGGGGGATTAAAGCCCAGAACATATATATGGCCACATAGGGTGATACCATAAAGCCAATCACTCATAAATAGTTGGATAAATGAGAAAATGAAATTATTTTACCATTAATACATTAGACTGAGACCAATGTACCTCCACCTATATATCATCGGAAGATATATATATTATTGAAGTTGGACCGAATATACCACTTATATTAATATAAGAGGTCCCAGGGATTTAACTTGCAGATTTTACTGTAAGAGCAGTGAGACTGTGGAACTCTCTGCCTGAGGATGTGGTGATGGCAAAATCCATAGAGTTTAAAAGGGGAATTGATGTCTTTCTAGAGCGGAAGGATATTACAGGATATAAATCTTAGGTCAATTGTTAATCCGGATATACAATCAGGTAGGAACTATTAGGGGTTGGTCCAGGGATTATTCTGATTGCCATTAGGGAGTCGGGAAGGAATTTTCCCCCAAATGGGCTAATTGGCTGATGCCTCTTAGGGTTTTTTGCCTTCCTCTGGATCAACAACACAGGAGAATAAACAGGCTGGACTAGATGGACATTGTCTTCATTCAGCCTTACATACTACGTTACTATGTAATTCCCTGGCACGTAACAAGTTTTCTCTAATATTATTGGCTATTATTTATTTTTAAACTACTTGTGTAAATGTTTTCACACGTTATGGCAAAGGGTCATTTTAGAGTTTGAAACATGTAAGCTGTGTTACTCTATATTCTGTTAAGGATTTTATATTGATTCAATAAAATGAAATGTTTTAATTTCATCACAATCTGGATGCTAGAATTACTTTATTTTGGAAACCATTTTTTACACCATGTAATTTCATTATTTGTCTTTTTTCAAACTTGAATAGTAAACATTTTTAAGAAGATCTAATTTAGTGAAATAACTATTCTAGCAGTAAATATTTTTTATATATAATATTTTAGTCTCACTGCCACCAATATAATCCAATTTACCCAAGATACATCCCATTAAACAATGAGGCATATTTACTTAGACTGGCATTTTACACACTGATCTAAGTAAAAACTGTGTGGGTGAAGATCTGCCAAATGCATGAAAAGGCACAAGCCATCTTTAAGCCGCCTATGTGCCAAATCTGAAATGCACGCCAGCTGGCGTAGATTTCAGCTATAATTTATGCTAGTTTCTGGCATAAATCATAGTAAATCTGACAGGTTTGTGATGCCAGTCCCCCTTTTTGCAAAACCCTGTACAGTTTTAGAAACATAGTAAGTGATGCATAAAAAGGTCCATCAGTTGGAAATTATGCTGCAAAAATAGGGTGCACCATAATCTGCAATATTTGTACACCAGAAATTTGGTGTAAAAGGGGTTCATAGATTCCTTCCAACATATTTTTAACTGATATCAAATCAAATTCTTAAAGTTATCAGAAAATTAGAGTAAAAGGAGTTGAGTTGTGCACATGACCTCACATGTAATCTATGTGTTAGTCTTTTAGATGTAGTGTGTAATACAATATACTGCACGTAAGATAAAGAATTATGAAATCCTGGTAAAATGCTGAAATCCCATAGAACATGTTAGCTTCTACTATTGGCTAATTAGCTCCTTTATTGTTTCCCCACTTAAATATAATTTTATTTTTAAATTCAATATTTGCTATGTCCTCTACAATTATCTCATTGTAAATATGTGATAAAAACCACTTATCATTCACTGTAAGTTATTAAAAGAATTAACCTTGACATCCTTTAATATAAAAACGTATTCAAATGCAAATGAAATATAACAAAGTACTACAGTTGAGAAATCTGTACACATTGCTATAAAAATATAGGTGAATGTGTTTCTTTTGATGATTGTTTAGCTTTTACATTTAATTTGACAGTTGATGAAAATGCATTAGTTATTAGCAAAAGAAATACAATGGCAGGAATTTATCATCAAAATAATTTTTGATGCCCCTTTTCTGGCATCCTTTTTGCCATCTCTAGCACAAAATGCACCAAATGTATCATATTGTCCAATGCTGATGAATGCATCACATCTTTAAATATTTAGACAGTTGATTCTCCAATGTTTACTCCACCCACCTACTGGACTGAAATTGTGCAAAAAGGTTGCAAATCATAAATCTGTCTAAAAACATCATTCCACTCAAACCCAAAAACTGCCTCTTGAGCCATGCTGTGCTACCAACTATGGACTCTTTTCTGACCTCACCTTCATATCCAAACTCCTGGAATGCTTGGTCTACTCTTGCTTAATCAGCTCTGTGATTTTTTTTACCCCTTACAATCTGGTTTTTGTGCTCTACTTTATACTTAAAATGTTCTTTTAAAGTGTCACATGATCTCCTGATGACCAAATCTAACAACAACTACATTCTACTGATTCTTTAGGATCTCTCTGTAAGGTTTTACTTCATAGAGCACAACTCCTCCTTAGTATGCCCCACTCTCCTTGCCTTAAGGACACTGCTCTCTGCTGGCTTTCTTCGAACCCTTCTGACAGCTTGTTCTCTGTATCATTTGCTGGATCTACTTCTCTTCTTCCTCTTGCTATTGGAGCTCTTCAGGGTTTGGTTATATGTCGTCTCCCCTATTCAATCTAAAGAACCTCTACTGGACAGAGTATCAGAAAATTTGGCTTTTAGTGCCATCTCTAAGCGAACACTCAATTATATACTTCTTCCTGTGACATTACACCTGCATTACTACAAAACACCAGTGATTGTGTGTCAGCTGTCTTTAACATCATGTTGTCTCTCCACCTGAAATTGAATCTTTCAAAAATGGAAATTCTTGTGCTTACACAATCAACTAACTGACTGAAACTTGAAATTTCTATTTCAGTGTGTGGCGCTACAATAACTTCTTGCATGCACACTTTTTGGGGGTTATACTTGACACTGATCTTTCCTTCACTAACTGTATTCAATCACTTGCATGCTCATGTCACTTTCACATCAAAGACATCCAAAATCTACCAATTTCTCATTGTAGATATATTAAAAAACCTTATTGTTGCTTTGATCTACTCCCTCTAGATTACTACAACTCAATACTGATTAATCATCCCCTCATTAAACTTTACCCTGTTACGTCCGCATGACACTAGGGCACCAAGCCTCAGCACAAATGCAGGATGGCATTTACACAAACACCAGAAGCGCACACACAATGCACACTGCACAAGGACTACAGGTATCCAGACCGTCTTCAGGGAAGGTGAGAGACACACAACAGACTAGACATGCAGAAAACCAAGCTCAGAGTGGGATTAACACAGAGTACAAAAACAGAATAAAATGACTAGCATTCTCTGGCAAGAGAAGCTGGTATTTATGTGCAACAGACCAGGGGGGTTAGCTGCCTGGAGTATTTCCCACCCAGCCAGCTCAATTAACCCTCATATGTGAAGGTTTGCTCATGGAAACCTGTAGAGCCACAAGTCCTAGGCCCACAACCTAAAATACCCTTTCTATTCTACCCTTAATGTAGCATCCAGACTCACCTTTGTGTCCAACCACTACACTGATGATTCCCCCTTGTGCCACTCTCTGCATTGGTTGCCCATCCACTATAGAATACAATTCAAATTGATCAATGTCATCCATATACCTCTCCATAATGCTTCACCATCCTACATATCCTTCCTCATTACAGCCTGCCCCCTTACCCATGCTCTCCATTCTGTTAATGACCTTACACTAAGTTTCTTGTTAGTCTACATGTACACAGATGATTTTTCTGTCCAATTTTAAGACTGAAAAATCGGTCAGAAAATTGGAAGGAAATAGGACCCATTCATTTAAATGGGTGTATGCATACAGGCTTTTTTTTTACTGAGACTGTTACCCAAGAAAAAAAATTGCAGCGTGTGCTATTCTTGTCCGATATTTGGATGTAAATAGGACATGTCAATGTGCCCTGTTCAGCACATCAGTTAGCACTTGTATGGGATGTCTGAGTGTTGTCTGATGTGAGTAGTGCCTAAGAATCTCAGGATCAACTTTTTAATTGCCTGTGTGTATGTACCCTTAATCTGAATCTCCCACTCCGATCCCCAAGATTACCCTCTAATGCATTTCAGATACTGGTAGATGACTGACACAAGCACATTTATTACAAATGAAATATGGCTCTCTAGGTGTTTAATCCACTTGGAAACAGCTCTGTATGTCACTAATAAAATGTAGCTCACTCAACCGTCAGATTTAGGGCTAATGCCCATGAACAGATTTGTACCGCGGTACCCGTGGAGTAATAACGCAGCTATTAGGTTCCATTGAACCTAATAGCTTTTTTGCCAGCCACTGCCGACATGAGTCATTTTACAGCGAATTTACACGAGCAGTAAAAAAACGCAGCACGTTCTATTTTCTGTGGATTTACGCCGCGGGAGGTCTCCATCAATATAGCATTGATGGAGACCGCAGAAAAATGCGCGAAATTCCGTGATCAGCAGCGTCCGCGGTTTGTTTACAATCGCGGTACTCCCGCGGCGTAAAACCGCTGGTGTATCTCGCTCCGTCTGTGGGCATGAGCCCTTGATCATGCACAGCTCACCATATTGATATTAACCCTTTCCCCCTTCATGAAGGGGTTAAATATATTTATATATTTAACATAGAAAAAAATATGTATAAAAAACATATATATAAAAAAACAATAGGTGGTTTCACCAATGAGCCCTAATGGTAAACAACAACACTACAGACATTTTAGTAAACATCAAATGTAACCATATACAATTACATTATATTAATCCTCATATAAAGCTAATTCACTACCAAATGTGGAAAATGTAGTTGTTATATCAATAGGTAGATTTGCTCATTTTAATGGGCCCAGGCAATAAAATGTGTCCTTATTTTCACAAAATTGAATCGGGTTGGTCTAAAACCGATTTTTGGTGAAAATCGTGAGAAGATCTAATTTCCCATAATGCCTGCTACAGAGGTCAGCCTGCAGCCAATCAGCAGACAGGGTGCCTTACTAATGTCAACAAATGCGTCCTTTATCTTTCATATGAGCAGCAGTTTAATTGGACTCCTGCGTCACATGACCTAGTCCTATATAACATAGGGAAAGTGTAATCAGGGACTATTTTACAGTTAAGCACAGGAGACAAAAGCTGCATCACGTTTATATGCCTATATAACATGTGGTCTGTTGTTAGTACTGACAGACATTCTACAGAGGAAATATTGCTGTTGGTGTGAAAGCTTGTATAGTAGGGTTATGAAGGAAGGAACAGAGAAAGAAGCTGCTGTATCACGTTTATGTGCCTATATAATACATAGTCTGTTAATCAGGACAGATATTCTACAGAAGATATATTGCTGCTGGTGTGAAAGCTTATATCCCAGCAGAGAACTTAAACGGGGTTCTACTGGTGAAAGCAGAGAAAGTTTCTGCATGAAGTTTATATGCGGATATATGAAACGCAGTGTGTACATTGGGGGAGGGTTTATTTCTGCTGCTGTCAATGTATATAGCAGCAAAGCAAGCAGACTAAATACAAGTTGGCATGGGAAATATTGCAGTTCTCTGTTTATGGCCTAAGACATCGTTTGAAGACATAAGTCCAGCCACTATGAATTATTTGCAGACCATACTGTATGTGGCTAGCAATGGGGTTTGGGAATTTATTACGCTGATCCAAATAGGGACTGCTCATGAAGACAGAACCAGAACTCTGTAGCCTTCTGTTGTCACATATCATGCCTCTCAGGAATTGCAGCTTTGTTAGTCGGCATTGTTTTTTGTGTTAATACAAAAAAAAAACCAAGCAGGGAAACGGCAAATATACAAAGTGTGTGTCAGTGGCCTCAGATGTCACTCAAAGTCGCCACTACAAATTATTTGCAGACCTTGTTTGCAGTGGTTTTCTGCAAAGTACAATGTCAGCTAAAAAGCTACATAAAACTACACTAAACGCTTAAGGACATGGTCCTTTTTTTATTTTCGTTTTTGTCTCCCCACTTTTATAAAATTCTAACTCTTTTTTTCTAATCCATCAACATAGATATCTGAGGGCTGTTTTGTTGCAGGACGAGTTGTATTTTTAATGGTACTTTGTAATGTACCATATAATGTATTGTAAATAGAGATGAGCGAACACCAAAATGCTCGGGTGTTCGTTATTCGAAACGAACTTCCCGCGATGCTCGAGGGTTCGTTTCGAGTAACAAACCCCATTGAAGTCAATGGGCGACCGGAGCATTTTTGTATTTCGCCGATGCTCGCTAAGGTTTTCATGTGTGAAAATCTGGGCAATTCAAGAAAGTGATGGGAACGACACAGCAACGGATAGGGCAGGCGAGGGGCTACATGTTGGGCTGCATCTCAAGTTCACAGGTCCCACTATTAAGCCACAATACCGGCAAGAGTGGGCCCCCCCCCCTCCCAACAACTTTTACTTCTGAAAAGCCCTCATTAGCATGGCATACCTTTGCTAAGCACCACACTACCTCCAACAAAGCACAATCACTGCCTGCATGACACTCCGCTGCCACTTCTCCTGGGTTACATGCTGTCCAACCGCACCCCCTCCCCCCCACAGCGCACACCAAACTGTCCCTGCGCAGCCTTCAGCTGCCCTCATGCCACACAACCCTCATGTCTATTTAGAAGTGCGTCTGCCATGACGAGGGACCGCAGGCACACACTGCAGAGGTTGGCACGGCTAGGCAGCGACCCTCTTTAAAAATGGCGGGGCGATAGCCCACAATGCTGTACAGAAGCAATGAGAAATAGAATCCTGTGCCACCGCCAGCAGGAGCTGCACACGTGGGCATAGCAATGGGGAACCTATGTGCCACACACTATTCATTCTGTCAAGGTGTCTGCATGCCCCAGTCAGACCGCGGTTTTTAATTCATAGACACAGGCAGGTACAACTCCCTATTGTGAAGTCCCTGTGGACCCACAGCATGGGTGGCTCCCTGGAACCCACCGGCGGTACACAAAAATATCCCATTGCATTGCCCAACACAGCTGAGGTAGTAATGTCGTGCGTAATACAGGTGGGCTTCGGCCCACACTGCATGCCCCAGTCAGACTGGGGTTCTTTACAAGTGGACACATGTAGGTTACACTCCGTGTGCACCTACAGCATGGGTGGCTCCCTGGAACCCACCGGCGGTACACAAAAATATCCCATTGCATTGCCCAACACAGCTGAGGTAGTAATGTTGTGCGTAATACAGGTGGGCTTCGGCCCACACTGCATGCCCCAGTCAGACTGGGGTTCTTTACAAGTGGAAACACATGCATTTATAATTCCCTGTGGACCCACAGCATGGGTGGGTGCCAGGAAGCCACCGGCGGTACACAAAAATATCCCATTGCATTGCCCAACACAGCTGAGGTAACGTCAGCTGTAATGCAGGTGGGCTAAAAATTAATTTGATTACACTGTAGGCGAGGGCCCACAAAAATTGCTGTATCAACAGTACTAATGTACATCCAAAAAATTGGCCATGGCCAGCCAAGAGGGCAGGTGAAACCCATTAATCGCTTTGGTTAATGTGGCTTAAGTGGTAACTAGGCCTGGAGGCAGCCCAGTGTAACGAAAAATTGGTTCAAGTTAAAGTTCCAACGCTTTTACGCGCATTGAAACTTTTAAAAATTGTTTAGAAAAATTATTTGAGTGAGCCTTGTGGCCCTAAGAAAAATTGCCCGTTCAGCGTGATTACGTGAGGTTTCAGGAGGAGGAGGAGGAGGAATATTAGACACAGATTGATGAAGCAGAAATGTCCCCGTTTTGGCCGTTTTGGATGGTGAGAGAGAACGTAGCTTCCATCCGCGGGTGCAGCCTACGTATTGCTTACGTATCGCTGCTGTCCGCTGGTGGAGAAGAGAAGTCTGGTGAAATCCAGGCTTTGTTCATCTTGATGAGTGTAAGCCTGTCGGCACTGTCGGTTGACAAGCGGGTACGCTTATCTGTGATGATTCCCCCAGCCGCACTAAACACCCTCTCCGACAAGACGCTAGCCGCAGGACAAGCAAGCACCTCCAGGGCATACAGCGCTAGTTCAGGCCACGTGTCCAGCTTCGACACCCAGTAGTTGTAGGTGGCAGAGGCGTCACGGAGGACGGTCGTGCGATCGGCTACGTACTCCCTCACCATCCTTTTACAGTGCTCCCGCCGACTCAGCCTTGACTGGGGAGCGGTGACACAGTCTTGGTGGGGAGCCATAAAGCTGTCCAGGCCCTTAAAGACTGTTGCACTGCCTGGGATGTACATGCTGCTCGATCTCCGCACCTCCCCTGCTACCTTGCCCTCGGTACTGCGCCTTCTGCCACTAGCGCTGTCGGCTGGGAATTTTACCATCAGCTTGTCCGCAAGGGTCCTGTGGTATAGCAACACTCTCGAACCCCTTTCCTCTTCGGGAATGAGAGTGGGCAGGTTCTCCTTATAGCGTGGGTCGAGCAGTGTGTACACCCAGTAATCCGTTGTGGCCAGAATGCGTGCAACGCGAGGGTCACGAGAAAGGCATCCTAACATGAAGTCAGCCATGTGTGCCAGGGTACCTGTACGCAACACATGGCTGTCTTCACTAGGAAGATCACTTTCAGGATCCTCCTCCTCCTCCTCCTCCTCCTCAGGCCATACACGCTGAAAGGATGACAGGCAATCAGCCGGTGTACCGTCAGCAGCGGGCCAAGCTGTCTCTTCCCCCTCCTCCTCATCCTCCTCATGCTCCTCCTCCTCCTCCTGTACGCGCTGAGAAATAGACAGGAGGGTGCCCTGACTATCCAGCGGCATACTGTCTTCCACCGCCCCCGTTTCCGAGCGCAAAGCAGCTGCCTTTATGCTTTGCAGGGAATTTCTCAAGATGCATAGCAGAGGAATGGTGACGCTAATGATTGCAGCATCGCCGCTCACCACCTGGGTAGACTCCTCAAAATTACCAAGGACATGGCAGATGTCTGCCAACCAGGCCCACTCTTCTGAAAAATATTGAGGAGGCTGACTCCCACTGCGCCGCCCATGTTGGAGTTGGAATTCGACTATAGCTCTACGCTGTTCATAGAGCCTGGCCAACATGTGGAGCGTAGAGTTCCACCGTGTGGGCACGTCGCACAGCAGTCGGTGCACTGGCAGCTTAAAGCGATGTTGCAGGGTGCGCAGGGTGGCAGCGTCCGTGTGGGACTTGCGGAAATGTGCGCAGAGCCGGCGCGCCTTTACGAGCAGGTCTGACAAGCGTGGGTAGCTTTTCAGAAAGCGCTGAACCACCAAATTAAAGACGTGGGCCAGGCATGGCACGTGCGTGAGGCTGCCGAGCTGCAGAGCCGCCACCAGGTTACGGCCGTTGTCACACACGACCATGCCCGGTTGGAGGCTCAGCGGCGCAAGCCAGCGGTCGGTCTGCTGTGTCAGACCCTGCAGCAGTTCGTGGGCCGTGTGCCTCTTATCTCCTAAGCTGAGTAGTTTCAGCACGGCCTGCTGACGCTTGCCCACCGCTGTGCTGCCACACCGCGCGACACCGACTGCTGGCGACGTGCTGCTGCTAACACATCTTGATTGCGAGACAGAGGTTGCGGAAGAGGAGGAGGAGGAGTGTGCTTTAGTGGAGGAAGCATACACCTCCGCAGATACCACCACCGAGCTGGGGCCCGCAATTCTGGGGGTGGGTAGGACGTGAGCGGTCCCAGGCTCTGACTCTGTCCCAGCCTCCACTAAATTCACCCAATGTGCCGTCAGGGAGATGTAGTGGCCCTGCCCGCCTGTGCTTGTCCACGTGTCCGTTGTTAAGTGGACCGTGGCAGTAACCGCGTTGGTGAGGGCGCGTACAATGTTGCGGGAGACGTGGTCATGCAGGGCTGGGACGGCACATCGGGAAAAGTAGTGGCGACTGGGAACTGAGTAGCGCGGGGCCGCCGCCTCCATGATACTTTTGAAGGACTCCGTTTCCACAACCCTATACGGCAGCATGTCAAGGCTGATGAATTTTGCAATGCGGACGGTTAACGTTTGAGCGTGCGGGTGCGTGGCGGCGTACTTGCGCTTGCGCTCCAACAGTTGCGCAAGCGACGGCTGGACGGTGCGCTGAACTACACTGGTGGATGGGGCCGAGGACAGCGGAGGTGAGGGTGTGGGTGCAGGCCATGAGGCGGTAGTGCCCGTGTCCTGAGAGGGGGGTTGCATCTCAGTGGCAGGTTGGGGCACAGGGGGAGAGGCAGGGGTGCAAACCGGAGGCGGTGAACGGCCTTCGTCCCACCTTGTGGGGTGCTTGGCCATCATATGTCTGCGCATGCTGGTGGTGGTGAGGCTGTTGGTGTTGGCTCCCCGGCTGAGCTTTGCGCGACAAAGGTTGCACACCACTGTTCGTCGGTCGTCAGGCGTCTCTGTGAAAAACTGCCAGACCTTAGAGCACCTCGGTGGATTATTCGGTCTGGCCCTGCCTCTACCCCTGGCCACCGCACTGCCTCTTGCAACCTGCCCTGCTGCTGCCCCTGCCTCCCCCTCTGAAGACCTGTCCTGAGTACGCGTTGCAAACCAGGTGGGGTCAGTCACCTCATCGTCCTGCTGCTCTTCCTCAGAATCCTCTGTGCGCTCCTCCCTCGCACTTACTGCCCTCACTACTACCTGACTGCAAGACAACTGTGTCTCATCGTCATCGTCCTCCTCACCCACAGAAAGTTCTTGAGACAGTTGGCGGAATTCCCCAGCCTCATCCCCCGGACCCCGGGAACTTTCCAATGGTTGGGCATCAGTGACGATAAACTCCTCTGGTGGGAGAGGAACCACTGCTGCCCAATCTGAGCAGGGGCCAGAGAACAGTTCCTGGGAGTCTTCACGCAGCTGAGCAGGTGTCATTGGAGTGGAGTGAGGAGGCTGGGAGGAAGGAGGAGCAGCAGACAGAGGATTCTGATTTGCAGCAGTGGACGGCGCAGAACTGCGGGTGGACGATAGGTTGCTCGAAGCACTTTCTGCCATCCAGGACAGGACCTGCTCACACTGCTCATTTTCTAATAAGCGTCTCCTGCGTGGACCCATTAATTGGGCGATGAATGTGGGGACGCCAGAAACGTGCCTCTCTCCTAATCGCGCAGCAGTCGGCTGCGACACACCTGGATCAGGAGCTCGGCCTGTGCCCACACCCTGACTTGGCCCTCCGCGTCCTCGGCCGCGTCCAAGTCCTCTAGGCCTACCCCTACCCCTCAGCATGCTGTATTACCAGTGATTTGATTTCACAGGCAGGAAATAAATTGGCGCAAGACTGCAGGCCAAATATAATTTTTTCCCTTTTTTGAAAACGAAAGGCCCCACTGCCTCTAGTGAATGAATAATCTAAGTTTAATAACTGTGCTGTGTCCCTGCTAATGTGTCACAGAACTTGAGGGTAGCAGAGTTATTAACTCTGGCAGAGCAGGTATTTTTTTTCCCAATTAAGGAAAGCAAATGGCGAAGCCAGCAGTAAAGCGTAGCTGGGTGCGTCTGATTTTTTAACGTTGTACACGCAGCTCACACGTGTCCACAGCCCTTAGGACGGACAGAGGCAGGACAAATAGATTTGTTTTCACTTGTTTTTACACCAAAAGGACCCACTGCGTATATTCAATGAACATGAGAAGTTTAATAACTGTGTTGTGGCCCTGCTAATGTGTCACAGAACTTGAGGGTAGCAGAGTTATTAACTATGGCAGAGCAGGTATTTTTTTCCCAATTAAGGAAAGCAAATGGCGAAGCCAGCAGTAAAGCGTAGCTGGGTGCGTCTGATTTTTTAACGTTGTACACGCAGCTCACACGTGTCCACAGCCCTTAGGACGGACAGAGGCAGGACAAATAGATTTGTTTTCACTTGTTTTTACACCAAAAGGACCCACTGCATATATTCAATGAACATGAGAAGTTTAATAACTGTGCTGTGTCCCTGCTAATGTGTCACAGAACTTGAGGGTAGCAGAGTTATTAACTCTGGCAGAGCAGGTATTTTTTTCCCAATTAAGGAAAGCAAATGGCGAAGCCAGCAGTAAAGCGTAGCTGGGTGCGTCTGATTTTTTAACGTTGTACACGCAGCTCACACGTGTCCACAGCCCTTAGGACGGACAGAGGCAGGACAAATAGATTTGTTTTCACTTGTTTTTACACCAAAAGGACCCACTGCGTATATTCAATGAACATGAGAAGTTTAATAACTGTGTTGTGGCCCTGCTAATGTGTCACAGAACTAGAGGGTAGCAGAGTTATTAACTCTGGCAGAGCAGGTATTTTTTTCCCAATTAAGGAAAGCAAATGGCGAAGCCAGCAGTAAAGCGTAGCTGGGTGCGTCTGATTTTTTAACGTTGTACACGCAGCTCACACGTGTCCACAGCCCTTAGGACGGACAGAGGCAGGACAAATAGATTTGTTTTCACTTGTTTTTACACCAAAAGGACCCACTGCGTATATTCAATGAATAATAACTGTGTTGTGGCCCTGCCTACACAATTCTTTCCCTGTAGTATCAATGGAGGGTGCAATGCTCTGCAGAGGCGATTTTGAGAAAAAAAAAAATATGCAGCACAGCTAACAGCAGCCAGCACAGTACTGCACACGGTTAAATATGGCCCTAGAAAGGACCGTTGAGGTTCTTGAAGGCTACACTC
This sequence comes from Eleutherodactylus coqui, assembly GCF_035609145.1. Lineage (NCBI taxonomy): Eukaryota > Metazoa > Chordata > Amphibia > Anura > Eleutherodactylidae > Eleutherodactylus > Eleutherodactylus coqui. Next base: position 404,853,912 of record NC_089837.1, read on the forward strand.
ACTCCTAACACTCTCCCTGCCTATCCAACACTTCTGTCCCTAATGCCGGGTGCAACGCTCTGCAGAGGCGATTTTGAGAGAAAAAAAAAGGCACTGCTAACAGCAGCCAACACACAGGTATTACTGGCCCTAATAAGGAACTTTGGGGTTCTTGAAGCCTACACTAACTGCGATTTCTCTCCCTACAGCAGCTCCGGTACCAGCAGCACTGTCCCTCATCTAACCTCACAAGGCATCTGAGGCGAGCCGCGGGAGGGGCCGACTTTTATATTCGGGTGACATCTGATCTTCCCAGCCACTCACAGCAGGGGGGTGGTATAGGGTTTGAACGTCGCAGGGGGAAGTTGTAATGCCTTCCCTGTCTTTCAATTGGCCAGAGAAGCGCGCTAACGTCTCAGAGAGGAAAGTGAAAGTAACCAGAACACCGCATGGTGTTCGTTACGAATAACGAACATCCCGAACACCCTAATATTCGCACGAATATCAAGCTCGGACGAATACGTTCGCTCATCTCTAATTGTAAAACTTTTAAAAAATTCTAAGTGGAGTGAAATGGTAAAAAATATGAAATTCTGCTACGGCAGTATGATGTAATACCATAGTTTTACATTATAACATGATCTGTAAGGCAATATATCAAACCATGCGGCAGGTACGGCTTGATAGGAAATCTGCAATGGCAGCTCTGTGGCTTTTCAGAAGGCCCCTGGCCTCCAGTGCTCATTGTGAAATTGAGTCCACTCAGGAGGAGAAGGACAATGAAAAGGAAGAGGAGTTGGAAGATGATGAGGTGCTTGGCCCAACATGGACAAACAGGGATAGTTTTGTTAGGAGGCAGACATTGCAGAGGAATAGCCTGCCAAGGCAGTCAGTAGGGTGTCGCAGGAAAACAATAGGTCAGTGCCACCACCCTCAGCTACTAGCCACCACAGCAGTATCATGCCCACAGCTAGGTCTGCTCACAGGATTTGTACAGCCTGGGCATTCTTTGAAACCACACATAACGGCAGACGAATGATCATCTGTAAGATCTGTGGTAAACATTTAAAATGTGGCAAGAATATAAACAACCTCAATACAATGAGTGTAAACAATTACTTGAACTCCCACCACCCACAGACTTGGAAAGCCCACTCGGGCCAAAGGGCAAAGAGTTAGCCCCATCCTGCTTCTTCTTCCACTGCCTCTCCCTTCTTCTCCCTCCCTGTTCATGCAGTAACCTCTGAGCACTGAGAGGCAGTTTTGTGTAGGGGCTTCTCCTCTGCAATTGAAAATCAAGCTGCAGGCTTCTGAGTCAGGAGTAGGAAACGAAGAGCAGGGGACACCTACCCCATATTCCAGTATGTCCAAGGTCAGCAGCTAGCCCTCTATCCCCCAGCTATGGGATCATAAAAACATACCATTCCAACTATCCGCAAGCATGGAGCCTGAACACAAACATTGCACAGCAGCTTGCAATGGAAATCCTGCCCTACAGACCTGTTAACACATACACCTTCAACAAGATGAGGCTCCATGCTAACCCACAGTACCAGAGGCCCAGCTGCCATTTATTTGCCCAAAAAGCCACTCCTACACTACACTGCTATTTGAGTGATAACGTGTCCATGGCATTAATGAATGCTGTCAGTGACAGGGTGTTCTTGACTATAGATAGATGGTTTAGCAAGCATTGCCAAGGGCATTAGATACCCTTAACGGCACACTGGGTCTATATCCTAAATGAGGCATGAAGTCAAGAGTGATGTTCCACATTTCATAATAGCCCCAAGAGTTGTGGGACATTCAATCTTATCTGTCTGCTCCTCACCCCCTCTTCCTCCAAAAAAAAATATTTTCTAAAGTATGAAAAACAGCTGTAGCTCTACAGTTTTTTTTTGCTGGAGAAGCACTATGCTTGGCAGTTTTGTTTACCTGATAGATTTTGTCCTTTGTAAACTTCATGGCGTTGCTTTAAAAATAAAAAAACACGCCTACTATCTTGTATAGCAGAATTTTTGGTTGCTCTACAGCTGTTCCTTGGAGTAGGCTCATGCTTGAGTCTTGTGTTGATCTTGCAGAATTTCTCCTTGTAAAATTTATGACAATACTTTTAAAACAAGCAGCCTGTCATTTTAATCTAAGATTCTTGTATTTGAAATGATTCCAAAGGCATGTTGATAACCTTTAAAGAATCAGGGTTACAGGAGTTTGAAGTGGGGTCAGGAATAATGAATTTATAGTTGACATTTCAATCAGTGTGCACAGAGGACAGAGGGAGGGGGGGACTAGCCTGCAGCAGAGAAGATCTGTGATTTTCCTATATCTCCGGCTGTCCCAGTGAAGGAGTGACATAATTTTATGTTTGTTATCACCCCCCCTACATAAATCAGAGAGTATATTTGGTCTCTGATTGTCACATATGAGGTTATTCCAGAAGAGTGAAATAATGAGGGCTTGCACATTTAATCATTCCTCTACACTGCTTAACTCATTGCTGACAGTGTCATATACACATTTTAAAAGAAAACAAATTAAAAACGTCCCCTTACACAAGGGTTTAATTATTGAAAAAATAGAAAGTACAAAAAAATACACATAATTGTTATTGCCAAATACGTAACAACCCGTTCTTTAAAATATTACATTATTTATCAAGCAACATGTCAAAATAGCAGTTTTCTGATAAAGAAAAAAACATATATACCTCAAAAAGGGATCCAATTTACTGGCTCTTAAGGCTAGAATTAATTATGCTACTAAGGGGTTAAAAATTCACATGCCCACAACTCCAGCCCTTACAATTGTCTCACTTATTCAAAATCCTCTCTAAATTTAATGAAATGTATCCATCTACCTGGAACACACCATCATTGCACAAAGCTACCTCAGCAGGAGAATAGCCATCCTTACAAAGAAATTTATCGCTACCCAAGACACTTCCAAACCAACATTTATCATTTCACTCTCGAATAGAGACGTTAAAATTATTCTAAGCAACTCACAGGGCTTTTCTAGATGCACTAGACTAGAGGAAAACCATTACAAACTCTTTACAAGATGGTATAGATCTCCTGAGTAGCTGATTCTAACCTATGCTGATGCTGCAATGGTAGTGTGGGCACTTTAGCACACATTTGATGGGTCTGCCTAGTTTTATGACCTTTCTGGAGTCCGATCCAAAGTTCTATACATAATATTTGCTCCTATCAAAATCTTTTTTCAATTTACAAACTCTCAAAAACTAACCTAATCTCTCACGATTGCTGGGCAAAGCCCTCAATCTATGCTTTGTGGCTAGACTCATCTGCTCCTTCACATGAACAATGGATTGTTTAAATTAATGAAATTAGAAGACTTGAAGAATTAACTAACTGGGATAATAGATCACATGATAAATTTAGAGCTACATGGGACCTTTGGTCTAATCTGCTTTTAACTTAATTGCTTCCCAATTACTGTACGGGACTAATGTAAACTTGTAATTGCTGCATTGCTGAGCTTGTCTCTACTCTTTTGTGACTTTGAGAGTGTTCTGCTCTGTAATCCATTTATTCTAACTCCTCCCCCCTCTCTCACTTGAACTCGGGTCCTCTCCTCCTAACAATGCTCTCAATTCCTTTAACCTCCCCCCTTTTTCCTTTCCACCCCACATTTTGCGTAATCAATTAAGACGTAGTTATGCTTAGGTGTTGTAACTCACCTTATGTCGAAGGTATTGAAAATATAATCTACCTATGTTTTTTGCTTGAAAATTTCAAATAAAAACAGAATTTGTAAAAAAAAACGCACATAAGTTAACTGAGTTATGCATCAAATATACTTACGAGTCATAAATTCAAAATCTACAATACAAAAAGTGACATTTTCGGGAAAGTATTGACAAAACTATTCAGGTGTGTGTGTGTGTGGGGGGGGGGGGGGGTGGAATTAAAGAAATATCCACCAAAATGTAGAAACTGACCAAAAATATAGTGTGAAGGTATGAAAAAGTTTCTACAAATAAACTTAGCTGTTTTGTTGGCATGAGAGCATTGCCATTTTCTGTGAACTAACTAAAATGTAGACGTGACAACTGCACAGATCTAGGATTTTTCCCTCTTACTGTATCTTATACTGTTGATGATTTTTGGAAAAAAATTATTATTTTAGAATTTCCCCAGCATATTGCTTTTGTTTCATTTATCTTCCCGACCTGCTTTTTATAATTTATGTGACACTAAAACATTATTTGAAAGAGTATTGATTTCTCTTTAAGGTCACTGGAATTAGAAATTGATCCAACACTGTCTTCTTGAGATATTGAAAAATACATTTATCTACTATTTCGACCTGTGTACAGTAAATGTATTCAGCATTCCTTTAAATATTTTTGGCAAATTCATGTATAAAAGATTTTTTTATTTTAACAAATAATTTTTATTGGGTTTTACAAAATACAGTTGTGTTACAAGTCAAATCTTTTCTTTGAATTATACATTGTTAAGGATCCATATATCTTAAAATGCAAGGTGTAAATTAGTTGTTTTTCCAGCAACAATGTAAATAGCAGGTGGTATGAGCATCAGATTCCATTGACTTTACATAAGTAGTGTTTATAACGTCGAACAGAATTGTGAGAAAAAACTTTGAAACAGTTTTACATTTATCTCAAAACATTAAAACGTTAAACGGTCTTGTACATCACGTCCTCAGTAACATCAGTAAGGTTTCTTATATATATTTAATTAGTCAAGGGTTTTTTTGCATATATCTAATCCAGGGGTTCCAAGTGCTAAGGAAATTGGGCATAGAGTCCCCTGCCAAGGCGAGTATCTTTTCATATGAACAGTGATCTGCCATAATATCTAGTACTTCAGATATTGTTGGAGGGGTTGTAGATTTCCATTTCCTGGTTATGGCCAATTTCGCCACCATCAGCAAGTGGCATACCAACTTTCGGTCATGAGGAGGTATATTGCTGCAGTTCAGTAATAGTAGCGCAAGTTCCGGAGATTTAGGAACCATATGGCCCGAAACTCTCCAAACAATTTGGAAAATCTCTCTCCAGAAGGATTGTATAGATGTACAGTCCCAAAATAAGGGTATAAGGGAGCCCACTTGGCTGCAACCCCTCCAACAGTTTTTGTCGATGTTTGGAATGTATCTTGCTAATTTAGAGGGTGTATAATACCATCTGGTTAGGATTTTGTAATATACTTGGAGAAGATCTGCAGATAGGGTAGATTTGTTTGCCCAGGTAAAGGCTGTCAACCATTGGTCAATAGAAAATGATTTTCTCAGGTCTATTTCCCAGTTCAATAGATGCATCTTCTTTTTTGGGCCTAGATCTCCTGCAAGGACATTGTAGAGTCTCCCTGTCAGAGAGGACTTTAGTTGCTTTTGTCCGGAAAATAAAGAAATTAGTTTGATAGGTACAGAACATTTTTCCAGATGAGATGTTGTCAAGCAAGACCGTATCTGATAATATGTGTATAGCTCATTGGAAGGAATATTATATTTGTCTTTTACTGTTTGGAAGGAGAGAATCCTTCCCTCTGAATATAGGTCTGAGATACATGTTATTCCTGCTTTCGACCAAGCTGAAGTTGAAAGCCCTGGGATGAAATATGTAAGGGTCTCTATTGGAAGTTTGATTTCTTTTTTACTTAAGCTCGCTTTTGATTTAAGGTTGCAGATGTTCCATGCTTGTAAAGTGGCTAACATTGGAGGGGATAGGCCTTGTAGGTTCAGATCTAAGGGAGAATGAGAAATAGTTGCGGCTGATGTTGCTGCGAATAGAAGGGAGTTTAGCCCTCTGTTTTTATTGAATTGTTTTTCAATATAGAGCCATGGGGGGAGGGGTGCATCTCATCAAACCAGGATTTGGATATGTTTAGGCCTGACAGTATGCCCATAGATCCGGTACTCCCAGGCCCCCCTGCCTGCGGTTGAGAGATAGAATCGTGGACGCAACTCTGGGTCTTTTGTTATTCCATATGAATTTAGATAGTTGCTTTTGGAATTCCATCACTTTGGTGTGTGGTATTGGGAGAGCCATTGTGCGGAAGATGTATAAAAGTTTAATATTATCATTTTGTAAAGCGTGATTCTCCCAATCCACGAATATTCAAATTTGCTCAGGGAATTCAATTCCTCCTGAACTGAGAGGCATAGGGGGTCTAGGTTAGCTGAGATCATTTCTGAAAGTGGGTAGGATATGGTTATCCCTAAATATGGGATCGTGGTTTTCCATGTGTACCTGAATTCGGATTGGATGGCTTGTTTCAACAAGGAGATGATGTTTATTCCTAGGATTTGGGACTTATTTATGTTTAGCTTATAATAGGATGTGTTACTGAAATCTGCTATGATGTTTTGTGCTGCTCTTAAAGATTCTAGTGGGTTAGACAGCGTTAGAATTACATCATCAGCATATAATCCGATCTTGTGTTGTCTGCCTCCACTAGGGAAGCCACTGATGAAAGGTGAGGTTCTGATGAGCTCTGCCATCGGTTCCATTACCATTATAAATAGCAATGGCGAAAGGGGGCAGCCCTGTCTTGAGCCGTTCGTTATCAGGAAGGGCTTGGACAAGGTCCCATCTATTAATACTCTGGCAGATGGGGAGGAGTATAGAGCCTTGATTGCCCTTAGAAAATTACCTCCCACGCCAAACTTCTCCAGAGTGGCGAACATGAAGCCCCAGTGAAGTCTATCAAACGCCTTCTCTGCATCCAGGGCAAGGAGGAGAGAAGGCGCCTGACTCGACCCCATCCCGGCTAGGAGGTTAATAAGCCTCCTTGTGCCATCAGATGATTGTCTGCCCTTAACAAAGCCCACCTGATCGCTATGTATTAAATTTGGGAGTATTTGGAGTAGCCTTAACGCTAAGATTTTTGATAGTAGTTTTGAGCTGAGGAGGGAAATGGGTCTAAAGTTTGCGGGTGTATCGGTTGGCTTTCCGGGCTTAGGGATTGTGACAATAGTGGCTTGAAGCATCTCTGAGGGCATACGTCCTGAGTGCATGGCTTCATTAAAAATAGAGGCAAGGTAAGGAGATAGTATTTGGGCATATGTTTTATAATATTCATTTGTAAAGCCATCAGGTCCGGGCGATTTATAGTTTTTTAGTAGTTTTATCGCAGAGATGACTTCTTTTGTTGAAATGGGATCGTCTAGTGTATAGCGCTTTTGGGGAGGGACATTTTTTGTAGAAAGTTGTTGATAGTGTCTGAGTTTGGTTGGGGTGTTGCTGTGTCATTTTTTAGGTTATATAAGTTGGCGTAGAATGAGCTAAATTCGTTAGCTATGTCTTGTGGATGAGTAAGCTTAGTTTTGGAGTTGTTTGATTTGATTAGAAAGGGGATTTTTGCTTTGATGTGCTTTGGCTTTACTTTATTTGACATCAGTTTGGACGGCTTATTATGATGAGAGTAGTAGTTGGCTTTCATAAACATATGGTTTTTATTGTGTTCTTCTATAAGAATAGCCCGTAATTTTCTTCTAAGATTGCTTTTGGGATGTAAGTTTAAGTGACATGGCTATTAATTACCGTATTTTTCGCTCTATAAGACGCACCTGATGATTAGACGCACCTAGGTTTTAGAGAAGGAAAATGGGGAAAAAATGATTTTGAACTCCCCCAGACCAGGCAGTGAGGGAGGTATTACATAAGGAATAAAGAGCAGTAGTACTGCCTCGGAACGAAGTATATACCATCAGATCAACCTGCCATTAAGGATCCAGGAAAGCTGAGTGTAAATGTAATGGTTATCTTTCTACTTGTCACCTAGCTTTCCAGGAGCCCTGAATGCCATGTTTGACTAGTTATAGCAATGCATGTTGTATACATGCTTGAATAACTCTGGAGTTGGCATTCAGGATCCTGGAAGAGCTGGGTGACAATGTAATGAGGATTCCATTAGTTGTCACCCAACTTTCCAGGAGCTCTGCATGGCATGTCTCATTATGGTTATGTATGGAGTAGATATCTGTGCATAAATAGGCCAAAATGTACACAACATACAGGCAGCTCTCTCCCCTTCCCCCCTGCTATGTAGCCGGCAGATGTGATAGCTGTCTTTAACTACAGCTGATAGATAAGTCAGAGGGGGGGGCAGCAGTTCCTCTTACTAATCAGCTGTTTTATGGGCGCTGGGCTCTGCTATGGCACGCTGTCTGTGGGCTTCATAGCAGGAGCCGCTGGCTGCCCGACCAACTGTCGAGCTCCCTGCTGCTCCCCCCCTCCACCAATCAGCTGTTTTATGGGCGCTGGGCTCTGCTATGGAGCGATCATTATCACACTATCAGTGAGCTTCATAGCAGGAGCCGCCGGCCGCCCGTAAAACAGCTGAGCTCCCTGCTACTCCCCCGCCCCCACCAATCAGCTGTTGGGCCGGCCGCTCTGCTCTCCTGCTGTGTTGGCTTTGTACGCCGGCTGCACATTCGCTCTATAGGACGCACAGACCTTTTCTCCCCACTTTGGAGGGAAAAAAAGTGCGTCTTATAGAACGAAAAATACGGTAAGTGACCGGTACTACACTGAGAATAGTAAAAGACCGTGTAAACAATAACAACAACATTAATGCTTATACATACTGCTGGAAAGGCATCATGTTCTTTAAGTCGAAGAGTTGTAACACTTAAATCTTGATTCCTGCAAAGATAAGGTAAGAGAACAAAGCAGAAACGTAGAACAGTGTGGAAAGCAGGGATTATTGCCTGCATACTTGTGGGGAACGGATAAAAGTTCACCTAAAGTCAATCTCTTCCACTTGGAGTGCTTTGGAAAAAATTTACTCAAGGTAGGGAGAGTCGAGAGATGTGAGAGTATGGGATCCAACCGGGATTGGTTTTCAAGTGGTTGTTGCTCGGGCCCAGGAATTGGGGATTTTGTTTGATCTTGCAGCTGTGGTGTTTTGTGCATCCTTTGGTATGGAGATATTCCATGATGTTAGGATTTTGTTGCCTTCTTGAGGAGATGAAATCACATGGAGGGACCCCTCTTTGTGGATTAATAATTTCGTAGGAAAACCCCACTTGTATAGGATCTTATTTGCGCGTAGGGCTGCGGTGATCGGAGCGAATGATTTTCTTGCTTGAATTGTTGCTTGAGATAAATCAGCAAACATCTGAATTTTTGTGAAAGGTTCTGGGAGAGTGCCCATTTTTCTGGATGCCTGCATCATAGCTTATTTTACATGAAAGAAATGAATACGTGCTATGACATCTCCTGGGGTTTCAGCAGGGAGAAAGTTTGGTTTGGGGAGTCTGTGGGCTCTATCAATGATCCGTTCAGACTCTGGTATATCTGGGAGGATGGCGTTAATGAGCTGGGAAAGGTGTTTATTCAAGTTGGATTGGTTAATGTTCTCTGGTATCCCACGGAACTTTATGTTGTTACGCCTGTTCCTATCTTCTAAATCCGCTAGCTTATTTTTAATGGTGGTAACTTCGTCTTCTAAGGAATAATGGGAATCAATCAAATTGTTATGCGAGGTAGTTAACTCCTCCATCTTATTTTCTATGTGCTCCGTACGCTCGCCCAGATCTTGGAGGGATGCGTTTACAGCGGATGATAGCAGATTAAAATCATTATGCATTGATTTTCTCAGCGCAACCATTATATTTTTAATAAAGAGTTCCAAAGCAGGTTGATCTGAGGAGGGGAGGGTTAGCATCGGATCCTCAGATAAGTACAGGTTAGGGGTTGAGGGGGATGGTGAGGTTATTCTTGGCCTTTGTTTTTCTGGGCTTGAGGAGGGGGAAGGGTTTCCCTCTCTTTGAGATTTAGCTATGGGCGCCATTTTATCTGTTTTCCCGCCTGAATTATGGGGGAAAGTTTCTCCACTCACCCTTCTCTGACGCTGTTCTCGGGGTGCCTGTGGTAGTCTGCACTGTGCAGAGCCTCTGATGCTTCCTCCTGTCTCAGTGCCGGCAGTGTTAGCTTCTTCAGAGCAAGCAGCGGCAGCTGCAGGGCTCACATCTTCTCCCTCAGTGTCTGGGTTAGGAGGAGCGGGGGGCTGTCAGTGACTGCTGCTCCATCTCTGCCGACAGTGCGGGCTGTGAAGAAATCCGATACTCTGTGTGGAGGGTGTTTGGACGTCCTCCTTTTTGACATCTCTGCTGTGTCTCCGGTCTCTGCTGATGCTGGTAAGCTGATTTTTCCCTCTTTCTGTCGCTTGTGAGTCGCTAGGAAAGAGATTAAGCCGGGAGAGCTCAGTAAGATGCGACTGGCTCGGTCGGCATTCAGGCCACGCCCCAATGTATAGAAGATTTTAGACATTATGACTGGGAATTGTGTAAAAGTAGTTAAAAGGGCTGATTATATTCTCTATTAGGGTGGTTTCATATGGGCGAGAAAATTGTGCCATTTTCGCGCGATGCGAGAGTCAGTAAAAAAGCAGATTATGAAACCAATGATTTACAATGGTTTTCTTACCATCTGTGATGTTTTCACTCATGTAATGTTGAGAGAACAAAAAATCTTGGCATGCTCTATCTTTCTGCGATGTGCAATTATTTTATCGCCCATGTTTCTCTATGGAGCCTCCTTTTTATCGCATCGCAACGCAACAGACTTGTGTTGCAATTTGACTTTAACATTAGAAAGTCCTATTTACATTATGTTATCGCGAGTGGCAGCAATGCGATGCGAGATTATTCTAAAAAAAAAGTATTGCACACTCCCAAAAATTGCTGAAACAAAGACGTGATTTTCTTGCGGGAAAATCACAATCGCCCATGTAAAACAAGCCTTTGGGTGTATGACCGTCATACCAGAACAGAGAGCTCCCATTTTGAGCTATTCCTGTATTACAGGATGGCCATCCAAGTGAATGCCTTCCTGTAATCCGGTATGCCTGGCTCATCCATCAGCAAAATCGACTGTTTGCTGGGGAGCCGAGGGCAGGACCTGGGTGATCAGCTGTTTGCTCTGGGATCCACTTTCTGAAAGTGCTTGTGTATGTTATATAGTTGATCATGTGATTAGTTAAACCAATAAAGACAGTTACACAGTTTTCTGAGCATTGTAAATACTGCTATCAGGAAGGCAGAAAAGGTAAATTGTCCTTAATAATTTTTCACATATTGTTGCTGGCTGTAATAATATGGTGTTTTAGAATAAAGCCCTTTTATAACAGATGTTAAAAAATGTATTTGTGCTTAATAAGAGGGTAATGTATCGCACTGATATAATATCTAGTTTATTTTGTATCCACTACTAATAGAAAAAAAAATTACCTTGTAATTTGCTGCAGTCAGAGGTTATCTATCTTCCAAAATTTGTTCTATATCTGACTTTTATTTATTACATATTAATGTCAACAAAAATATGTCTGAATGTACATGAATAGTGATGAGTGATTAGTGGAATAATTGGTTTTTATCGGGATTTGACTGATTTTACCAAAATGATCATGAATCGGAACAGTTGATTCCAACTCCTATTGAAGTAAATAGGAGTAAAAATTGAGTTCACTATTTTGCCCCCCACATTGAATGGTAATACAACTACACCTGCAAAACACTGCACTCTTCTCAAAAATTGGTGAAAATTGTGTACATCCAGTGTCTCAAAAGTGCCTAAGGGTAATGGCCCACATTCCTCAGGGTCAAGCCTAAGAATGTCTTCGGGCTGGTCCCACCATCCACGTAGAATAGATAGAGTAAGTACACGATGGAAGGATCGTTGCATAGCACACTACCCTGCATCTAGATCTATATTATCCTCCTTCCCTTCCTCCTCTATATTTCTCTCAAGGGTGGAGAAACATGTTGGGGAAGATGCCCCACTTTCTTGCCCAAAGACACACTTCCTGGTGTGTTGAGTAAAAATGGACAAGCCAAACAGTTGGGAGATTGGTATCCCTTCCTCCTTCTACTCCTGTGACAATAACATTTGATTATCTCTGAGGCCCTGTAGCATCTCTTCCAGTAGGCAGACAACAGGGATAGTCATACTAATTAGTGTGTCATCACGACTGATCATTTTGGTTGCTTCCTCAAAGCAGGCTAAAACAGCACTGCACAGGCATCAAGTGACTAACCTCCATACAGCACCTGCGATTGGCAAACAACATCTGGTACTCTGTGATCGCTCTCTTCTGCTGGCTTAGCTTCTGCAACATATGCAATGTGGAATTCCACTGTATAGGCATGTCACAGATGAGATTGTTGGGTGATAGCCTGAACTGCCACTGCATCTCCACCAGATGAGAACACCGAAAATGTGAGCACAGTTTCCTGGCCTTATGCAGCATTAGAAGTAAACATGTAATTTTTTTAGGAAGTGCTGCACTACCAGGTTCATCACATGGGCCAAGCAAGATACATGTCTAATATTGCTGAGGTGAATGGTTGCCAGCCAGTTGGCCCCATTGTCACAAACGACCACACCTAGCTTCAGATTATGCGGGGTCAAAGAGCTTTTTGGTTGTTTGGCTGTGCTGGCCTAGACAGAGGAGTTGTAGGACACCATTTTGACATTTACCACCTGCACCACTGTATGGAGACCCGATTTTGTCTCATAAAGATACTTGTGTCAATGTGGAGGATGTTCAAAGGCAGTATAAAGAGGTGGTAGAAGAGAATGAGGAGGAGAATCATAGAATGGTAGAATAGGAAGATTCCTCTAGGGTCACTGGGTCCAAACCCCTGCTCAATGCAGGATTCACTAAATAATCCCAGACAGTTGTCTATTCAGCCCCTGTTTGAAGACTTCCATCGAAGGAGAACTCACCACCTCCCATGGTAACCTGTTCCACTCATTGATCACCCTCACTGTCAGAAAGTTTTTTCTAATGTCTAATTTGTGTCTCCTCCCTTTCAGTTTCATCCCATTGCTTGTAGTCTTTTCTTGCACAAATGAGAATAGGGCTGATCCCTCTGCACTGTGACAGCCCTTCAGATATTTGTAGACAGCTAATAAGTCTCCTCTCAGCCTTCTTTTTTGCAAGCAAAACATTCCCAGATCCTTTAACTGTTCCCCATAGACCGCTCACCATCTTGGTAACTCTTCTCTGAACTTGCTTCAGTTTGTCTATATCTTTTTTAAAGTGGGGTGCCCAGAACTGGACACAGTATTCCAGATGAGGAGAGGCCCAAAGCAGGTATGCTACTGCCCCTACACAAAACTGCCTCTGTGCTCAGGGGCAACTGCATAAACAGGGAGGGAGATGGAAGAAAAGGCAGCTACAGCAGTGGAAGAGGGAACAGGATGAAGCTGAATCTTTGCCCACTAGTCCAGATGGACTCTTCAAGGCTGCAAGTAATGGGAGTTCATGTGACTGTTCATACACATTGTGTTGAAGTTACTTACGTTCTTGCTGCATATAAAACACTTACAGCATATCTTATCAATGACCACTCTTCTGTCATCATGTGCAATTACAAAGATTGCACAGGCTGCACAGGTCCTGTAAGCAGACCTAGATGTGGACCTCATGTTGGTGCTGCTGTGACTAGACTGCGTTTCATATAAGCATATAAATGTGTTGCAGCAACTTTCTCTGCTCCCTCCAATAGATCCCTGTTTAAGTTCTCTGTTGGTATGCAAGCTTTCACACCCAGACGCAACATATTCCCTATAGAATATCTGTCCTTATTAACAACAGACCATGTATTATGCAGACAAATCATAGAATCATAGAATGGTAGAGTTAGAAGGGTCCTCTAGAGTCATCTGGTCCAACCCCCTGCTCAGTGCAGGATTTATTAAATCATCTCAGACAGATATTTGTCCAGCCTTTGTTTGAACACTTCCATTAAAGGGGAACTCACCACCTCCTGTGGTAACCTGTTCCACTCATTGATCACCCTCACTGTCAGAAAGTTTTTTTCTAATACCTAATTTGTGTCTCTTCCCTTTCAGTTTCATCCCATTGCTTCTAGTCTTTCCTGATGCAAATGAGAATAGGGCTGATCCCTCTGCACTGTGACAGCCCTTCAGATATTTGTAGACAGCTATTAAGTCTCCTCTCAGCCCTCTTATTTGCAAGCAAAACATTCTGAGATCCTTTAACTGTTCATCATAGGACATGATTTGCAGACCGCTCACCATCTTGGTAACTCTTCTCTGAACTTGCTCCAGTTTGTCTATGTCTTTTTTAAAGTGGGGTGCCCAGAACTGGACACAGTATTCTAGATGAGGTCTGACTAAGGAAGAGTAGAGGGGGATAATTACATCACGTGATCTAGACTCTATGCTTCTCTTAATACATCCCAGAATTGTGTTTGCCTTTTTGGCTGCTGCATCACATTGTTGACTCATATTCAGTCTATGACCTATTAGTATACCCAAGTCATTTTCACATGTGCTGCTGCTTAGCCCAATTCCTTCCATTCTGTATGTGCTGTTTTCATTTTTCTTGTCCAGATGTAGGACTTTGCATTTCTCCCTGTTAAATATCATTCTGTTAGTAGCCGCCCACTGTTCAAGCTTTTCTACATCTTTTGGACACACTTTTTGACACTCTCTCTCTTCCCTAGTGTTAGCTTTCCCTCCTAGCTTTGTGTCATTTCCCATCAATTCCCTCCTCCAGATCATTTATAAAAATGTTAAACAACACCGGGCCTAGGACAGAGCCTTGTGTTACCGTACTTGATACATTCTTCCACTTGGATGTGCAGCCATTTATGACCACTCTTTGAGTACAATCACCCCCCCCCCCCTTGTGAATCCACCTAACAGTTGCCTTGTTAATCCCATATTTGGTCATTTTTTTCAATAAGTATTGTATAAGATACTTTGTCAAATGCTTTACTAAAGTCAAGATATACTATATCCACTACATTTCCCTGATCAACCCAGTCGGTAATTCTGTCATAGAAGGAAATTAGATTAGTCTGGCATGACTTGCTTCTTAAAAACCCATGCAGGCTCTGGTTAATTGCTCCATTTTTATCCAAGTACTTGCATTCATGCTGTTTAATAATTTGATCAAAGATCTTTCTCGGTATAGAAGTCAGGCTCACATGCCTGTAGTTTCCTGAAGCCATCTTCTTCCCTTTTTTGAAGATAGGGACAAATAAACATGATACCGCTTATTTATCTGGCCCCTCAAATATACAAGCTTTCACATCAGTGGCAATATATTCTCTGTAGAATATCTAGCCCTAACAACAGATCACTTGTTATATAGGCATATAAACGTGATGCAGCTTCTCAGTTGTGGGCTCAACTCGTACTCTAGGCCAATATTATATCAGGCTAGGTGATGTGAGGCAGGCATCCAACTGCTGCCCATATGCAAGATGGAGGACATATTTGGTGACATCATCAAGGTGCCCTGGCTGATGATTATCTGCACACTGACCTTTGCAACAGGCATTATGGAAAATTCCAAATGCCAAAAATCAAATCAGACTTACTTGATTTTGAGCAATGCTTGCTTGAACTAGCTCCTGTTTATCTATGCATGCATGAGTTGGGGTTTGCCTCTGTGAGGTGAGAAAACGTTTAGGTGTGAATAAGGACTTGTTTAGTATATGTCTGAAGGTGTGGACTGCACTTAGTGGGAACAAGATTGTGTACAGTGTATGTTTGAAGATGTGGACTACACTAGGTGTAAACAAAGTCTTGTTCTGTGTGGTGTTCCTTTTATGTTGCAATCACTTAGTGTGAACAGGGTGGTCTTCTGTGTATGTCTGTAGGTGTTGAATACACTAGGTGTGAACTGTCCTGTTCAATGTGTATTATGTTGTATTTCCCTTGCCCAGTGCTCCTGTTATTACCATCTAGGGCGAGGCAGTTGGTCGGGATGGTCAGCCCACTTGTAGGCAGGATCTCCCTTTCCTTTGTTGTTGCTATCTTGTTAGTGTAGGGACTCACAAGACAATGAGGACACTTAACATGGGCTTGTGAGCTTACATGTTTTGGCCAAAATATAAACCAATACCTTATACCTACTTAGAGATCTGTCATATCTACTTTCCATCTGTCTGGTTGTTTAGTACATTGGTATTTATAAGGCCATCCAATGTGTTGTTGTATCTGTTGTTCCTATGTACCCTGTGGGTGTTTGTATGCTTGTCTGGTTGCTGCTTGTTTAATGTTGGTGTCCAGTTGTGTATGCATGTCCCAACTCTCCTTTTCCTTTGCGGTCATAAAATTGGTTGTGGTTGTGCAGGTCACTTTTCCCACAGCCTGCATGGATGTAGCATTAACATGCTGAGACCTTCCATACAATATGCACACAATGTTCAAATTCAGTGACCAAATAATGCCACCATCAATGGCTAAATAGCAAAAGATTAATTATGAAGTTCTGATGGTTTAGAGCATTGGGAGCATTGAGGAGGTTAATGGTAAATCCCTTGTGGTGCAAAGTAGTAGTAGTGAAAGTTTACATGCTTTAGCAGGGCAGTGTCAGACTAGCCTGCAGAGGGTGCTGGATAGGCATTCTGACACCTGCAAAATGAGAAGTAAAGGTTAAAACCTGATGGGTGGAGCAGGAAATGGCTACAAAAGAGCCAGTTCCTGCCAGAACCAGAGGGAGACATTGGTGGAGAGAGAGCCAGTGAGACAGCTCAGTGGAGCTGAAAGGGCTGCTAGCCCCAGGGTCTAGTGCAGACTACAAAAGGTGGGAGGATGACAGGGATGACAACCCTAACATCAACACCCAGGTGGGGTGCGTATATGGACTTTATGTTTTACTGAAGAATGTTATATGGACATCATTGCTTGATGTGCTGTGAATAAAGACTGACAGGAGCCAGGTTTAAAGAGAATCCACGTCTCTGGAGCATTTCTGCATAGCTGGCGGCCATTCCGGTATCAAAGGTGGACAATTCAGTGGCAAGCGGACCCCAACTGTCACAATGTTCTGTTCTCTGGATGCAAGATTTGACATAACACATAGCCCTACACAATCTATGTCACCCACTTCCATATAAAATTGTCTTTCTTGATTACGTAGTAAGTGCTTGTACACACAACAAATGACTGGCTCAGTAAGAATACATTTTATACCAATTGGTCTTCAGTTATAAATGTAAAATAAAATAGACAAGAATATAAGTATTTAGCAGCTGGTGTGTTTAATAATAGTTGTATTTACAGTCAATAATATTTTTCAGAGGAATCAGGTGGGAGTCTATTTTGTGAAAAGACTTGGACTTCATCCAGAAACTGCAGACTCAAAATTAGCCTGTAGCCATTCGTATGTACTTGGCTGTGTACCAGTAAATCCTTTTTAAGAAACGTTATTATGCCAGAGATTAATAAAATGAATATATTTCTATTTCTTTTCATTTCCATCTTCAGTAAATTCCTTGCCTAGAGTTTTAAACGTATACAAGTCTCATTTAAATATTCTGAGAAAGAAGTCAAAGTCACTTTTATTGTGATAAATAAAAGCCATGAAAAAAAAGAATGGAATGGAAATAGGTCTGATGTGTTGTAATACACATTCTCATTTCAAATTTCTATTTATCTCCCTGAATTACATCTATCAAGAACAAGATTTTATTCCAGTTTATTTAATTTTCTGAGATAGGAATATGCAGTACAATTAAATTATCATTACAAGACACTTCAAAATGTAAGTGTTTTCTCTCCTACATTAGTACTTAGATGATAAAAAAGCAACCTAAACAAAACATATAATATCTATAAAGAAGATTACATTTTCTCTACAACTAGCAATGATCTGAAAATCCGAAGGCAACTGTCATGTAATGTCGTGTTGTCCAAACTTGTCCTCAAGAAAACCAGTAATTTAATTAGTTTTTCAAAATCAGAATTAGAATGAGTGTTTTTTTCTTTTATTGGAAATCCTTAAGACATGGCATGTTGAGGTCCCTTGAGGACAAGTATTAGAAATACTAATGTTATGCATCTGAAGTGGTCATTATTGCCTGCGTGAGGGCTCAGTCACACAGGCGCATCGGCGCCCGTGTTACTGCAGCCAGCAGACGGCCGTACCCGAAGACGGACGTCTCTCTGCAGCACCGGGATGAAGAACATGTGACCGGCTTCATTGCCAGTCATGTGTTCTTTCATCAGCGCTGGAGAGAGACGGCCGTCTTCAGGTACGCCCGTCTTCTAACTGTCAGTCACACGGGCGCATCGGCGCCGGTGTATGGGTGCCGATGCGCCCGTGTGACTGAGCTCTCAAGGTGTGTTTAGACACAAAGATAATCGCCCAAAAGATGTCTATTAGTACCAATTAGTAGCGTGTGAGCCACTAGGAGCTGAATTTTCTCAGAGGACCACCGGCTGTTCTCTGAATAAATTCCTTTTGTTCTTCCCTGACAGCTGAGACAATGCAATCAGCTGTTATCAGCGGCCCCCGGGTAGAGCATAGCGTGCAGTCCGTCTTATCAGCTGTTATGCTGAACAACAGATTTCAAGCCACACTGAAATCCTTCGCTCAGTAGGAAAACTGAAAGATGGGCACATTTACACACAGCAATTATCGCTCAAAAGTTGGCTTTTAAGTGAATTTTCAGTGATAATTGTTGTGTCTAAATGGGCCTTTACACTTTTTTTACCACTATAAAACAAACCTCACCATTTTCAAACATTATATTATGTGAAGTTTACTTGACCAAAGATTAATTACTCGCCCAGTAATCAATTCAGTAAAAAAAGAGAAAGATGATGGTTCTGAGGATATTACCCTCAAGAAGACAGACAATGAAGACAGTGCTCATCTATTTGAGTCCTGTGTCTATACTGGCATAACTCTATATCTATCATATAGAGAGTTAGTTATTCTTGAGGTGACTACTGTTGCTCTTGAGATTGACAGTGGCAGGCATATCCTAATACTCAAATGATGTACAACAAAGAAAAAACTTCTAACTCTTCGTTAGACGCTATATGTTTTAACCTCATACAAAACAGGCATATTGAAACAGCAGCAATTGTATGTACACAATCAACATTATCATAATTAGGGTGAATAGAGTACAGGGGAGAGGGATTGAAAGTACTATTCATAATACTATTAAATATTGCTTTAAAACCCACGAACAGTATTTACTAAAATGTCTTTACTGCATTAATGCCATGGGGGTTGTGTTGTATTCAAACTAATTATTAAAACAAGTGAAATAATTTGTCTAAAAGACACTGTGGTGATGTAAATTAACTATGGCGACCTGGAGGGTAGATATAGCTGCAGGGAAATGCTAATCAAAGAAGCTGCCTAACAATTTGTTTCCAGACAAGATTCAGGCGGGATCATGCGGCAAGGCAAAATACATATCTGAACATCGTTATTGCCGCAGAGACTGTAGGGTGACACTACATTTGGTGTCCCGCTTTGTCTAAAGACAGCTATTGATTATATTTTACACAGCAATCATTTAGTTTGCTTGAAATATAAGCCCGGTCAACCAGAATACAGAAGTAGACTGCCGGGGACGGGGAGAAGAGCCAGACAGCGCTTCTAGGTGAGCTTATTTTTTATTTATTCTACAGCTAGGGATGATTTTCGGTGTAGGACTTACATTCCAACCCCCCCCCCCCCTCGAAAATCATTACTGCAGAAGTCACCTTCTTCCCATTACTTTCAATGGCGGCAGCAGCGCCAGCCCCATTAAAAAGAAATGGGATAGCATCGCGGTTCTCTGCCACAGCTGTCATAGATGTGGGAGGGGATTCTTTCATCCCCGCTGCAGTCCCATCATCATTGAACACTGTGACAGTGTTGTCACACTGTTCAGTGATGAGGGGACCTTCGTGGAGCAGCTGCTCCAGTGAATGGGCAAAGTTTCATGCCCTGCACATATGAAACTTTGCCCGTTCACATGTCTGCCGCTCATGCGAGCACCGTTTTTTTTTTCACACGCATAGGCACTCAAAAAAATACAGTCGTCTGAATGAGGCCTAAGGCTTTATTTGTCACCCATTTTAACTTACATCATTCACAACTAAAGTCTATTATTTCAAGACATTGGGAAACCTTGAACGGTGGCCTTTTTCTTAATAATGAGATTTCTGAACAATCATCATCTTTAAGAAAAATAGAACAATGAAAAACATTTTAGCTCTGTGTTTTCCCTTTAATTAAAAAAAACCCTCTTGTTCCAGTTAGGAATGTTATATCTGGATTTTTAAAGAGCTCTTTTAAATGTGGGATTTGAAATTTTAAGTTTTGTTATAATTTTCACCATGTAAGAAAGTAAGATTTTTATAGAGAGTGAGAATAAATACATCCATCTGAAACAATTTCTTAATTGCGGTTCAGGCTATATAATTTACCTTTTAGAATGTCTGTGTGGTCTCAGATATATCGGGAGGACTATAAATGCCCTTAGGACCAGAATAGACAAGCATTGTTTTAATATTCAGAATGGATTTCAAAAACACAGCGTATTCCGACACTTCTTTAGTGTGCACAATAGGAATCCCTCTGTGAGCAGATCACACCCTTCGAGAAGGTTACACAAGGTCATTTTACATATGTTACAACTTTATACTTTTATTCTTCTCACTTTTTGTCATTCCCATCCCCATTTTTTGGTTTTACTAGGTCTTTTTTATTTTATTTTAGTTTACAGTACCTAACAATTATTTCCCAAATACTATTTTCTACACCTCTCTAGAAAATTATTTAATTTTTTTATATATTTTTATTTTCCTATTTTTTAAATATTTTTAAATGTACGGAGACATTCTATTTATTTTCTCATATATCTGTCCCTGATCACTGTGTGGATCGCCATTAAGTCACACTACAAGATTAATCATCTCAGGTGTTCTCACCTATTTTATTGTATGTTGTTTATCTAAATGTTATATTTCGTTGTATATTCCATTTTTTACTATCTTATATTCTTTATCTTTATTGCATGGATATATTCCCATTGCTTTTATTATTGTTTTATTCAATTATTTTTCTATTGTTTATTTTATACTGAGTTTTTACATATTTTATTGTTTTTCTAGGTTTTCTTAATGATATTTGATTCCTTGATATACCTTTTTTGATATAGATTCTTTCTATTTGGGTCCACTGATTTATATTTTATACAATATAGTGGGCACCATGATTGTTCACAAACACGTACGTCCACTTACGAACATACAAATGTAACTATATTCACCCTACCCTCACGTTACCACCAAATCGAGAATTACTCTCCGAAGTGTGTTGCACTATCTTTGTACCTATCTAGTTTTGGATCTGTCTACTAAAGTTTATACATAGTTGGATTTAGTCTTGTGTCTAAGGAGAATCCCCCTCTAAGTGAGTACTTCAAAGTTTGCTAAATGGATTTTAGCACTGAATTTTAAGACTTTGAGCACTGGATTTCATTTTTATGTTTTATTTGCATAGAGACAGGGGATTTATGGAATAAGTGTAAATATTAATACGATAGTAAATTTTAAAGGCTATGGACTTCTTTCTATGGTTTTCTTTTTTCACTTAAATGTATGTATTTGGGGCTGACAATCATTCTTGCAATAGGGTTAATTAAAAATTTTGCCCTGTTTGTCTTCTACAGCTTCTACATATCATTGTATGTTAGAGATGAGCGAGCATGCTCTATATACAATAGAGATGAGCGAGCACGCTCGGATAAGTCAGTTACTCGAGGGAGCCTCGCTCTCCTCGAGCAACTGCATTCTTGTCCGAGCATGCTGAGGGGGGGGGGGGGGGTGATGGCGGATAGCAGGGGGTATCCGGGGAGAGATTGAGAGAGATCTCTTTCTCCCCCCGCACCCCTGCAACCCCCCCAAGCATGCTCAGACACGAATGCAGTTACTCGAGAAGAGCGAGACTCGCTCGAGTAACTGACTTACCCGAGCGTGATCGCTCATCTCTATTGTATATACAACCCCAATTCCCAAAAAGTTGGGACACTGTGTAAAATGTAAATAAATGTAAAGAAAAAGAATGCAATGATTTGGAAATACCATATAACCATATTTTATTCTGTGAAACATTTAACATCCAGAGTGTTATTAGTGTGCAGTTCAAAAACCTCCATCTCTGAAGGTATGCTGATTGTTTGGTGCCTATGACATGGGCAGCTCCCATCTAGAGAATTTCTCTTTCAGGGAAAAACTTACATATTTAAGCAATACAATGCTAAAGCACATACTGCATCCATTACAACGGCGTGGCTTCGCAGAAGAAGAGTCTGGGTGCTGAACTGGGCGCCTGCAGTCCAGACCTTTCACCAATAGAAAATATTTGGCATATTATGAAATGAAAAATCTGGCAAAGAAGACAGAGGACTATTAAGCAGCTAGACAACATTTCTTCCCCAAAACTTCAGCAATTGGTCTTCTCACTTCCCAGATGTTTACAGACTGTTGTAAAAAGAACAGGGGATGTTACACAATGGTAGACATACTCCTGTCCAAACCTTTTTGCGATGTGTTGCTGTTATCAATTTCTAAATTAGTTCATTTTTTTTAAATGTCTCACTTTCACCTTTTGATATGTTTTCAATGTTCTGTTTTACACAGCACCCCAAAGTTTTTGGAATTGGGGTTATAGAAACTGCAGTCTAAGTTTCAATAAGAGATTTGTTAGTGAGACTGGATTGCTGGTTTGGTTTTCCTCTGCTCTCTCCTCTCCTGCACATTCTTTTCAGCTACTTTATGACTACAACAAAGTATATCTATTTATTTATATATTTAATTTTCAGTTTTGTTTCTCGCAAGAGATCCCGCGAGAGACTACAACGGCAACTCCCACGCATGCGCGGTGAGTGCTGTTAGACGCTGGGACCACTTGGACATAGAGGAGGTGACGGAGGTGCAATATGTTTTGTTGTAGATTTATGTATGTAATTAGGGTACTATGTACAGCTGTGTGGTCTATGTACTTATTGGCTGATGTCTGTGTTAAGTGTTATTTATACCATGTATAGTTGCATTGGCTGATTATGCTTGACAAAGACCGGTAGCAGACTGGTCGAAACGTTGTAGCCAATTTTTAAGGCAGGGGAAAAAATTTGCTATACTTTTTATTGCATCCCGGTGCCGCTTCTACATTTTATTTTCTTAGCTCACTATTTATGGATTGTTCAATAAAAAAAAAAAAATATATATATATATATATATATATATATAGGGGAGGGTATGCTATACCTTTATGTATTAGTCTATCTTTGATTTGTTCACATCCTGTAAATGGTTTTAGCCTCTAAATATGTTTCTTCCCTTCTACAGGCTCCTTCTTGTGCTCAGAGGAAGTCATGTGTGATGAAACACAGTATCATGACAGCTCCATCTTTGCCCTATTCTATTTGATGTGAATTACAGCTTGACTCAACCTGGCTCCTTATCTGCAAGTCCTGAACTGGTAATTTGTCCATCACCTACCCTTTCTTCATGGCGGCTGCTATCTACATTTCTGAGGGCTCAGATGACAGTGTTATACCATTTACCATAATTCAGGTTGTGACTTCTCCCCCTTTTACTTTAAGGAAGGACGATATGCAGCCATGTTTACACACTGTACTGAAGCCATGGCATCTGATGGACAATTTGTAAAATATGTCAGTCTGGATATACTATTTATTCATCTGTAGTGATTTACTGGCTGTGCCATCTTGCCAATACGAGTACAAGTATTGGGATTGCTAATAATTCTATAGAAAAGGACCTGCACAGAATGGAGAAATGTGAACAGTAGAAATAATCCTTAAAGACTATGAAAACCTTTATGCATGAAAAATCAATACATACATATTTTACTATTCCCTGCAGGAAAAGATGCACTTATGATTTTTATTTTAACTTTTTGTATTGAGAAAGCCTCAAGCTCTGTTTGCAGGCTTTCCAACATTCAAATTTCTGGCTCAAGGACATTAACAGCAATGAGCAGCTCGTCACTCTCATTGATGTGCAAAAGCACAGCTTCCCCTTCCCTCTCCTCTTTCAGAGGCTGTGTGGCATAACCACACCCACTCAATACTACACAGCTAACTCTCATCTTCTCTCTGAGTAGCTGCTGGTCCAGTTTCCCCTCACTACTGATAAGAGCAGGAAATTTGCCTAGAGTGAATTACAGTCCTCTGTAATAGTAGCTTCCTTTGCTTTTTCTGTCCTCCTGATCTCCTTGACCATCCACCAGCAGTGTCATACAGCCCTCTATACAGCTCAGTGGAAAGGCAGTGAATGTACCTTCACAAAAGAGGGGCAGGTTAGAGGAGTCAGTCTGTTTATTCTGACAGGATTTGCTAAGATTTCAGTCTGCAGTGTCTTGTAAAACAATACAAACAGAAATCAAACAATAAGAAATATTTAATGAAAACCAGTTACAAAACATTTTCTTCTTTTCCAAAAACATATTGTTAAATTAAAAAAGAGCAAATAGGTGCAAAGCCTTTAATTACATACAACTGTAACATCTATTATTGTTAGATCAGGGATACTGTACATGTTGGCAACCGGATGGAAACATGTTGTTATTGGAAATTGCCATTTGCAGTGCCCACTTGTAAAAAGTAGTTGGTCCAGTACATCTGTGACACAAGAGCACTAAGGCTGTGTTCACATATAAGCACTGCCATGCAAACTCTCAGGAAACACTTGTTAGGCACTCTACCCTGAACCATCATGGGAAATAAATCAGATCTTTACACTTAAGGAGACTAAATAAATTCTGCAAATACCTATGGGATACGTGAGTGTTTGTTAGCCTAAGAAATAGTGTATGCAGACAGTGCGGGATGCTGAATATGAACCGTTGAGCATCCTTGGTTGCTCTCCAAACAGATATTATTATGGGGATAGTGATTAAATCTAAAGCATTAACTTCTTTGTAATTAAAAACAATAATTGGACATTACAGAGGGAGTCGGCGGTGTGTCCTGTGAAATTAAAGTGATGGCAAAGAGCCTCATAGAACAATATGTAGTGACCATATACATATAGAGAACGTTGGGGACTTAGTGAAATTGCGCACATCTATTTTGGTTGTGTGCTGGACACAACCAGGCTTGCATTTGATACAGTCACTAAGGTGGCAGCTGCCATTGCTTGGTTATGTAGAACATACAGACCAAAAACATGTGATCTGGTGCAACCATGTGAATTTCTATTGCTGCTCATAGCACTTTGCATGACAGTGGTCTTGGAACAGCAGCATTTTACTTACTTCTCCATACACCATATCCAATATTCTCATTATTTCCTGCAAATAAGACGAGGCAGGCGCTTAGACAAATCCACCAGCAGAGCTCTACCATATATTCACCCCAAGAGCAGCTATGCCCTATCTTTTATTATTATGGTGATATATCAGCCTTTCCTGGGTCAACAGTGAATACAAATTGTCCCCATAAAAAAATGCAGAGAGAAATGCAGGATTGATGCTACTCTTTTATACTCCTCAGTTCTTCTGGAATTTGTCTACTGTCACTACAAGAAAAGGGTCTGAAATATTTTTCTGCCTATCTTCTATATTCTTAAAGAGCTAAATAGTCTATTAATAGGACTTATTCTAAGAACACGAAGTCAGGTAGCATATATTGTATGCACCACAGTTCAGTGATCTTTAGATAGTCATGAGCGGGTAGAGCGGCTTTTCTCATTTAGCCCACAGGTGTGAGATAAAATTAATCTGGAACAGACATTTTAGCACATTGTAGTGTCAGGTCACATATATACAAGAAACATTACCTGTTTCCACTGCTTATATTGTCTTTAGGGTTTCATTTAATCTGTCAGGGACCAAGCTATGAAACTTGAAGAACAAGTAGGATTCACGCTTGTTAAGAGTTGATATTTGATTTAGTTGTAGATAGGAATCTCTTTTATGGAGCAAATTTAATACCTCTGAATGAGGACTTATGATGTTGCAACAAATGCCTAGATAAGCTATAGCTTAGAAAAACAGTTTAAAGCTAGAATTATTTAGCCTTATTGTTATTATCTGTGAGGTTCTCTCCACGTACTGAATGTCACAGTCACATTTAATCAAATTGCCAAATAAGAGCTACAATTTAAAAAAAAAAACTTTGAATGGAACTATTTTTGCCATGTTGGAACAATATAAACAATTCTTCTTGCCGAATTTGTAAATTACTGTAATATTCAGAAAAAAAACAATATTGCTTTTTAAGTTTTGTCAATTTTAGGCTACTCAGGGCAATGATATTTTTACCATTCTACCTCTTCTCAATGTGATATTTAGTCTTTTAGGACTCATTTTGCTTAGAATGTAGAGATGAGCGAGCATACTCGATAAGGCAAACTACTCGAGCGAATAGTGCCTTATGCGAGTACCTGCCCGCTCGTCTCTAAAGATTCGGCTGCCGGCGCGGGTGACAGGTGAGTTGCGGCGGTGAGCAGGGGGGAGCGGGGGGGGGGGGGAGAGGGAGAGAGAGAGATCTCCCCTCCGTTCCTCTCCTCTCTGGCCCCTGCCGGCACCCAAATCTTTAGAGACGAGCGGTCAGGTACTCGAATAAGGCACTATTCGCTTGAGTAGTTTGCCTTATCGAGTATGCTCGCTCATCTCTATTAGAATGTGATTTTTCAATAAAATCTTCCGATGTATCTGTAATGTGTTTCTGATGTAATGAATGTCTGAACAAAAAACAAATTATTAGCAAAGTTATTAGATGTCTCTACATTAAGTAATTAGAAGATTGCTTATGAATGCTGCCTTGTCCTCATGGCAAAAATGGCATTTTAATGGCAATATTGATAGCAAAGTGGCAGTTTTGCCATTGGCAGAAATTGGCAAAAATTGTTAATTGCTTGGCAAAATGACATTGCATTGTAATGTACTGAGTTGAAGTGGATGGAATAATAGGCTAAACTAGATGGATGTATGTCTTTTCAAAGGCTTAAAGGGGTTGTCTCGAGGAAGCAGTAACATTTTTTTTTTGCCCAGTCCCCCTTATTAAGCATACATTACTAAGCACCCATGTAAATGACTTTTCTAGCCGGTTTCTACTTCCAGTTCCAGCATTTCAGCAACTTATAAAAAGTTTCCCAAAGATGGCCGCCGGCTCTTTTCCCGTCGCTTGCTGTAGCCCGACGTGCGCGCTCCCGAGACGCTACCAGCTGTGTCTCCCTGACAACCAGACGCCCCGCAGCCGCCGACCGCACCCACCGCGGCCGCCGACCACGGCACACGCTCTTGGGCCACAGTCACCCACTGCCAGGCAGCAGGTAACCGACGCTAGGCCCCGGCTCCCCCGCGGCAGGCCCCTGACAACAGACGAAGGCTCCGGGGCCCAGCGGCAGGCTCCGGGGCCCGGCGGCAGGCCCCCCAGCGCACACATCACCCCCAACCCCTCACTTACATGGGCGGCTTCACGGCAGGGCTGGGCTGGGCTTCTCGGCTGGGCTGCTGGGTTGGGCTTCTCGGCTGGGCTGCTCAAGTTTCTGCACCATTCTCTAACAGAGGATGGTAGCAGAATGGCCGCTCCAGCGCGCTCCCGAGAAGTTACAGCTCGTCTGCACATGTGCAGAAGAGCTGAAGCGGCTCGTGCTCAGAGCAGAAGAACGGACTGCGCAAGCACGTCTAATAAAGCAAGCCGCCGGCGATTTTAGACGGATCCATGGAGACATGGACGCTAGCAAAGGAGCAGGTAAGTGAATAACTTCTGTATGGCTCATATTTAATGCACGATGTATATTACAAAGTGCATTAATATGGCCATACAGAAGTGTATAACCCCACTTGCTGCCGCGAGACAACCCCTTTAAGTTAAAATAACTTACCACAAAAAGTTATGACAACCAAGTTAAACCGTGCTATATCTGTGTTCTCCAAGAGGAGCAGCAAGAGAGATCTTTTGATAATTTTATTTTCCTAGTTTGGTTTTGATCTTGAAGCTTGCTTATATGTCTATGGACATTGAAAAGTATAGTGTAGGATGTAAGACAGGGATTGGATAGCCAGAGATCTCTATTAACGGTGGGAGTGGAAGAGAACCCATAAGTGATTGTTTACACAAGACGATTATCGCACAAAATTTGCTCAAACTAATGAATTTGAGCGATAATTGTACAGTGTAAATGCACAGAAATTGCTGACTATTCGTTCACAGTTTTTTAAGCTGGCGTTTCAGTCAGCTCAAAAACCATTGCTGGATCGCGGTCAGTGCTTCACATAGAGGGCTCAGTGACTGAGCCGTTACTGCAGAAAGAAGACAGCCATACCTGAAGACGGACGTCTCTCTGCAGCGCTGATGAAAGAACACATGACCGGCAATGAAGCCGGTCACATGTTCTTTCCTCCGACGCTGCAGAGAGACGTCCGTCTTCAGGTACAGCCGTCTGCTACCTGCAGTCACACGAGCGCCGATGCGCCCGTGTGACTGAGCCCAGAAGATGAAGCACTGAGCGAGTAGCGGATGAGAAGCCTGCAATCCAGCAGTGAAGTCTTTCAATGTAAATGCTCTGCACGACCTTAGTGGTGACGTCAGCGCTCATACTGTTGTTTACCCGACTATTGGTCCGTGTAAAAGGGCCATAACTGATAAACATATTAACCCCATAACCCCTATAAGAGACAATATGTTTAATGGAAATTCATTTAATTTTTTTCGTAATTAGCTGAAAGTTGGTGCACAAAATCATTCCCAATTAAATATCAATTTCATACATATAAGATTATAAATCTGCAAGGGAAAATATAGCCTTATCTATAGAATGAGGTATTATAGTGGTAACTGCTGTAGACTAAAGACTGTTTGTCAGACCAGTGATGGAATGTACTTGAAAAATGACAATGAACTTGAGGAACATGTTCAGAGCTGTTATCACTTATATTCCTCCACTTTTGGCAGGTTATATAAAGGTCTTTTATTTTAGCTAGTGAAGACAATAAGCATAGTAAAAGACTTTGAAATCTGTGGTTTATCCTTAGGCACAAAAGTAATAAAATTCAGCTTTAAAGAAAAATATAAATAATCATCAAGAAAGGATCTGAATGTCTATACCGTTTAAAGAAAACCTCCAGTTATTATATAATTTCATATTCATAAAACTCCTATTGGAACATGCAATAACAGATTTGAAATATATTATATCTCTTATTTTTCAATCAACTTAGGTCATATGAATAATCTGTTCGAGATACTATTTTGCTTGTCAGTCCTTCCAACCCTCTAAAAAGCTTTAAAGACCTTTTAAATGGGCTGATGATCATGAGGAGTGTTTGCCTGAACAACTCATTAGCTGATCAAAGTATTTTCCACAAGTATAAAAATGCATGCTGGTCAGTTGCAGAACACCCTTCTTCCCCAGCCATCCCGTGTGAACAAGGAGATGTGCAGCTGAGCAATGACAGCTCTATGGGGACAAATGATCATATTAACCATTGCTCTTCCCCAATCTCTTCCATCTTCTGCCATGTGTAAATTGGCAGGAATGAGGACTCATTGACCTTCTTTGTCAATCAGTGCTTGTTTACCATGGCTGGAGGATTGCTTAATGTAAAACGGATCCATAGTTGGAGTGTTAGTACACACACCTAGTAACCAGTATTTGTGAAGGAAGAAGTAACTAGCATTACAGGGGTTTTGTCATTCATTAAAAAAGAAAAAATTCTATACTTACCTATTCCTCCCCAAGCACTCTTTTTACCGCATCTTCTACTCACCCATCTTCCCACGACTCTTAAAGTCGCCCCAAGTAAGCTGGCCAGATCCTCTTCTTTCTGTTATGCCGTGGCTTTCTTTTTCCTGCAGGTCAGTGTAGGCTATGTCACTAGTGGCTTAGTGTTCACTGCTTAGCAGGGAGCGCCGATTGCTATGCTGGACTAATGCTTTGACTGTGCATGCACGCTGTCTCGCTGCATTACTATAGGAACACTTGCGGCGAGACATTTCACATGCGCAGTCTCGGCATTAGCATTCAGCGCTCCCTCCTAGGCAGTAAATGCTACATCACTTGTGACGTAGCGTATAATGCCCAGCAGAAAGAAGAATGACAACAATGTAAGTAATGTCACTGGAAGAAGAACATACTTACTCATCTCTGCTGAGATGCTCCCCCACCACCGCTGCATTCTTCTGTTTAATTCAACATTAGCGTTCTTGTGGTTGTTTACCCATATGACCTCTGCAGCCAATGGGCAGCTCAACAGGGGTGTCATCTGTGACGTCCTGTAAACCTGCTGGAGGCTTCTACATTAGAAGCCCATATGACAGGTTTACAGGATGTCTCCGGGTCTTCTGGTCCAGTGTTGTAATCTGTTAGATGCTATAGCACCGGAACGCCAAAATAGCTCTCTGATACCATGGTTGGTACATTGCTTTTATATAGTTTTGGGTATGGGGGGGGGGGGGGGGGGGGCAAAACTATATAAAAGAATTAAATCAATCCCCTTAAGATGTATGATAGTCCTGTAATTGTAATTGTAAATCATGTAAGTAATGTTGTTTTTAATAGTTATATAGAAAAACCTAAAGAAGTGAGGTAGATAGCTGCTGTAGTGGCATCTCTTGAAGCTATGAGGCATATTTAAATACTTTACTTGCAACTGGACCTTGTCAACAGCATGTTGACAGATATACCTCTTACAATTTATTACACCTTTTCTCTACATCAGGTAATTGTAGTATAAACATTACCCAAAATGCAATTTAGCAGAATATGTGCTATTCAGGCTCTGAATCAAGGGTTTGCAGTGATTTAGCTCTGAGTTTGCAAAATTGCTAATGCAATGTTTTAGCCTTTTTTGTTCTATCATAGCTTGAATGTGGTTTCCTGTGCAAATTTGGAATTCCTGAATTTCAGGGAGAATACCAACATTTTTTTCTGTATTTTTTTTAATTACACAAAAAAGCATCGACATGTGAAGATATTCTAATCCACACTGCAGCTCATCATTACTAGTAGTGTAGATAAGTTTAAGTTTAGTTTTTACATGTATTTTTATTTAAAACAAATCCAGATATAAACTGCGAAATGCGGTTGAAATGTGAACATAAGCAAGAAAGGATTATTTATAGAGATGAGCAAACGTACTCGGTAAGGGCGATTTCGCAATCGAGCACCGCGATTTTCGAGTACTTCACTACTCAGGTGAAAAGTACTCGGGTGCGCTGTGGGGCGGGGGGTTGCAGAGGGGAGTGGGGGGTAGCAGCGGGGAACAGGGGGAGCCCTCTCTCTCCCCCTCTCCCCCCCACTCCCCGCTGCAACCCCCCGCTCACCCACAGCGCACCCGAGTACTTTTCACCCGAGTAGTGAAGCACTCGAAAATCGCAGTGCTCGATTGCGAAATCGCCCTTACCGAGTACGTTCGCTCATCTCTAATTATTTATGGTAAAAGCAGAATCTCAAATAGAAGATACTATGAATTAGAGGATAGCATTAATCAAATAAAAACATCATAAACTAGAATCTAGACAGGAACATAACAGAATATCGCAGGTCCAACAACAGTGGTAATTAAAGCTGTCTCTACACAGGGTAATTGAGGTCAGATATTTAATTATAAATGATATTGCTAAACTGTCAAATTTATGGCATCTTTCTTCTATTTTAACAAATTCCAGTGACCTAAAAACCACTTGAATAGATAAATGTTTTAAGTGTCTTCAGAAAACCTCTTTTATAATTAAGAAGGTAAAAAAATATTCTGATTTATACAAGTATTTTCAGCTTTTATCGATTAGGTCTCTAAGCCCAACCGGCTGTACAACTGTCCATCGTTATTCGGCAATAGTTCTGACTTTGTTTGAATCCGAGAAATAATAAGCCTATGGAGAACAAGTTAGTATGGTGACCTTATGACCTGAAGTCATGACTTATACAATTGCAAAGACTAAATGTAGCTTTCCTGTTATGTATCACACCAGCAATTAGTGATATTTTATAGCCAGAATTACAGTTGCTTGTAGTTGCTTTGCAGAATTAAAATGGATTTTGTAACGGATTTTGTCACGGATATGACAAAATTGCACCAATTGTCACAGTGGACTTAAAAAAAACTACCTTGATTTGAAATAAATAAAAACTGAAAAATTTTAAGTGTATATGTATTCATATACTTTGCTATAAGACCACTAAATAAGGTCCAATCAATTAACTATAGAAGTAACATTGCATAGTTACAACAATTCACAACACGCTTAATACAGTCCCCCATGTGTAGTGTTACATGATCTGGTAAATGCTGTTAGAATAAATACACCTCTTCTGAAATGCCTCTGAGTCTTCAAACACCGGAAAGCAAGAAACACAAAATGCAAGAATCTCTCCAAACAGGCCATAGACAAAGTTGATATTTTCACAACCCAGTGTTGAGTTGTGAAAATATCCCAAACTTTGACTATCCCATGGAGGAACATTAAATCTATTATAACAAAATAGAAAGAATATGGCAAAACTATAACCTTGAGAAGTAAAGGCTATCCACCAAAACTCACAGTACTGACAACGAGGGCATTAATCAGAAATTCAGCAAAGACATCAACAATAACGCTAAAGGGGCTCCAAAGACTTATAATGGAGATAAAAGCATCTGTCCAAAGGACTACTGTAAGCCATACATTCCACAGAATGGGGCATTATGTAACAATGGTCATTAAAAAGCCATTGCATAAAGAAAAACTTTTTGAACTTTGCTAAACAGCATGTGGAAGATTCCCCAAACACATTTAAGAAAGTTTCCTGTTCAGATGAGACTAAAACTGAACTTTTTTGACCATCTTGAACACACTATGTGTAGTGCATACAAGCCTTCGCATTGCACCAAGAAAAACATTCTCACAGTGAAGCATGGTGATGGCAGCATTATACTGTGGGGATGCTTTTCATCGTCTGAGTTATCCGTGTCTTCACTCATTAAAAGTTTCAGATACACAATTCGCTGTATTTTAAGAAAAAAACTACTATTTTTGTACTAATGTTTTAGCTACTCTAGAATGTATCTACTGTGTGTGCAAGCGATGCAATTGCTTACAGTGACAAGTGATATAAATAAACTGAAAGTAGTTGGCAGTTGTACATGGGACCTACAGTAAATCCTCACCATACACTGAGTGACAATATTATTGCATAACTCCATGCTGCAGCGCATTTGTGTGCTTAATGTACACTTAATAATTTAATAAATGCCTCCAATTTTTTCAGCCGCATTGTTCTTTAGAATGACTTAAACTTGCTATTTCAGGCCATATAAATAATATAAAGTGACAGCTGAAAGTTAATGTTGTGCATGTGGGTACACTCATGTAATCATTAATGTACAATGTTTAACAGAAGAGATGACAGCTTTAGTACCCACAGGCTTAGTTATTGCATAGTAAATGCTTCCTGAGGAAAGACACATATAGTAGTTAGCCCCCAACTGTCATAACTGTCAGTACAAGTGTTCAGTCCTATGAAGATAAGCATTTTGGTGGAAATTAAAACTTGGAGTTAATAGATTTAAAAAAAAAGAGAAAATACCAACATTTTCCAAAAATCATGTCAGGTTATTTTGCTGAGCAGCTTGGCTGTACCTCAGAAAAGCCTATTACCCTGCTTCATGTATCATGTACTTACACTTTAAGTTAGCTCTAACAACTCAGAGAACTGTCAAAAGGAAATCTGATGCGTCGTTTTTTATTGATGATGATGATTATTATTATTAATGAGCGAAGAAAACCTGTAGAATCTGAACCGCAGGCAGTTTATTTTAACCAAACTGGAAGTTCATAAAACCCCCTAAAACTAGTATTGAACACTGTCTTAGGCCTCGGTCAGACGACCGTTTTTTGCCGTGATTTGCGTCATTCAATAGCTGAGAGCTGCCCCTGATTGGTCCTTGCGCTGAGCCAATCAGAGGCAGCACTCACTCACCCATTCATGAATTCATGAATGGGTGAGTGAGAGCTGCCTCTGATTGGTGAGGGCTGTGACCAATCAGAGGCAGCCCATTCAGCAGGCGGGGATTTTAAATCCCCGGCTGCTGAATACTACACAGAGCAGTTCAGGAGAACTGCCGGCCGGCCGCGGCTGAACTCCGGCTGCAGGGACAAAGTGAGTATATATTTTTTTTTTATTTTTACACATTTTAGGATGATTTTCAGGAAAGGGCTTATATTTTTAAGCCCTTCCCGAAAATTCATCCCACGCTCGCCGGCAGCCCATTGCTTTCAATGGAGCCGGCTGTATTGCCGGCTCCATTGAATTCAATGGGTGAACATCATTCTTCTCTGCCACAGCTGTTACAGCTGTGGCAGAGGAGGATGATCTTTGTAGTATATGTTCTCAATGGGGTCAGCGCTGCTGCCGCCGGCCCCATTGAGCGCATATATAGAACACAAGGAATCGCAGATAGGCGCGATCTGCGATTCCTCGTGTCCTATAATTTATCGGACATCCGCATAAAAAGCGGCCATGTGACCGATCCCATTGCGAAGCAATGGTTCTAAATATGCGCAGATCGCATGTGCAAATCGCGCGAAAAACGCCCGTCTGACTGAGGCCTAAGAGTGTAGTGGTGGAGGTCCATCAATGGATATGACTCAATGGTCATGGGGGTCCTAGGTTCAAACCTGACCAAGGATAACATCTGCATGAAATTTCTAAATCTCCATGCAGATGTTTTCTTTTGTCAGATTTGAACCTAGGAATCCAATGCTGCAAGGCAACAGTGCTAACCACTGAGTCACATCCATTGAAGGGCCAATGCCATCGCCTCATTGCATCAGGTCTCTTAGACAGTGTTCAATGTCAGTTTTAGGGGTTTTTATGAACTTTCCATTTAGGTTCAAATTAATGAACTTTTTGACGAAACTTATAAAGTTTGCTCATCTCTAATTATTATTTTATATATATACGTATAGTGTTTGGAATTACTTAAAATTTCTAGCTACAGATATTACATATCATAACACTAGAAATGTCATGCTTCAGTTTCATCTGATGCCACCAAGCAGAGATTGCAGACATTATTAAAGGCAACCTGTCAAGTCGTATGAGCTCCACAAGTTCATAGATTCACAAAAGATGGGATGTGGAGTCCAGGGGGCTGTTTTTTAAGCTTACTGTTGTTCCTATTCCCTCACTGTCAATCCTGAAAACTGGCATCCAGTTAAGAGGTTAAGAACTTGAAGATGTATCTTAACTAAGCTCCTTTTTCTTTACATAATTCTGGGGAACACATAAATATGGCACACGATGCGCTTAATATATTTTTTGCCCATTTTTGCTATAATTCTGGCAGTCTTACTCATTATGCTTGTTTTATGTAACCCATTAAAGATGTACCTCTTGTGGGACTTAAGTACACAGCGATTTATTTAGTTTTTTCCACATTCTGACAGCCAAAAATTTATTTCCCTGTTAACATAGTGGCATGAGAGATTTTTCTCTGTGATGAGTTGTTATCTTCAATGAGACCATTTGGGGGAACACAGAATTTATTAACTTCTGTTAACTCTTTCTAGGGAGAATGGAAAACAGCAATTCCTCCATTGATTTTCACCATTCATTAAGTGACATATATAATTTGTTACCCGGATCAATACAATTACAGCAATGCCAAATTCTTATATTTTTATGCTTTACTACATAAAAACACTTTGAAAAGAAAATGTATGTGTTGCCATGAACCAAAACTCGTAACATGTTTATTTTCCCATCGACAGAGATGTATGTGGGCTTATTTTTTGTAACGTGCATTGTAGATTTTATTTGTACTATGTTGCAGAATAGAGATGAGCGAGCATACTCGCTAAGGACAATTACTCGATCGAGCATTGTCCTTAGTGAGTACCTGCCCGCTCGGAAGAAAAGGTTGAGTTGCGGCCATGAGCAGGGGGGAGCGGGGGGGAGAGAGGGAGAGAGAGATCTCCACTCTGTTCCTCCCCGCTCTCCCCCGCCGCTCCCTGCCTGCCGCCGGCAGCCGAATCTTTGCTCCTGAGCGGGCAGGTACTCGCTAAGGGCAATGCTCAATCGAGTAATTGTCCTTAGCGAGTATGCTCACTCATCTCTATTGCAGAACAGACACGTTTTTGATCACTTTTTATTTCCTTTTTTGGTAGACAAGATGAGCAAAAAGTAGTAATTCTAGCATTGATTATGCAGGATAACAATGCTCTTGTTGTATAGTAAGGGCTGTTATGAGAAAATGACGTCTTTTCTGTTTTTTGGGATTTTTTTATTAACAGTATTGCTGTAACTGTCAGCTGTAAATAAATGATTATCTCTCAATACTGTCTCTAGTGAGTGCTATTCAACAACAGTTCTCAACCACCCTTAATCTGGCCCTGTCCACTGGGAGTAAACAATGTGAGTTTCTAGTGAATTACTATAAGCAGAAATCTTAAAAATTGTCAGGAATTGATACAGAAATATGGATTGGAAAATTCTATAACTTTTTACTATAGGAAGAATAAACTTTATTTGTTGTTAATTGGAATATCCCTTTAATTAATGTTATTTAACCCTTGATTCTGTCCCCTGGCAATATTGATGTCTGCATTAGAATGTTAAAGAAACCAACCTTCCAAGCAGCTGGGATTTAATTATCCCACACTTCTAGTTATCATTAAAGGCTTGCTCTAGTCAATATCAAGTCTCTCCAATTACTTTAAATGAACACAAAGAGAGCTGCAATTGTTGTGTCATTATAAGGCATTCCTTTAGATATGTTTCACAGGTTCCATTCATTAGCAATTATTTACCTGTAGTGAAATGCAAATCCATTTTATTTATGTACAGGCTTGCATGGCACACAATAACAATGGATTAGCTAATTACTCACTACAATTATGAAATGTGAAATGCATTATACAGGCATTATATAAAGTTCTAAATCTGTTGCATAGACATACCTAAAATAATAAATAAATCTTGTAATTTGCATAGCGCCAACTTATTCCGTAGTGCTTTGAGGTAATTTATTTATTACCCCCCACCAAGCTGGGTAGCCATTTTACCGACCTCGGAAGGATGGAAGGCTGAGCCCACTACCTGAAACTTGCGGGGATTAAACTCGCAGCCTTCAAGTCTGCTTGTTTGTGGATTAAAACATTCACAACACAGGGAGAAAAAGTAAGTGAAACCTTGATTTCAATAACATGTAGATCCCCCTTTTGCAACAATCACCTAACCAAATATTTTCTGCAGCTGCAAACACGATTTTGTCAAGCAGGAATTTTAGGCCTCCTTCACACGGGCGACAACACATCGCTGCAAAAAAAAATTGCAGCGATATCGCATCACTGCACCGTATGATATCGCTGCGATATTCTCACAGCAATACCGCGATTTTGTAGCGCTACAAAGTCGCATGTGATGCTACAAAATCGCGCGACTTTGTAGCATCATGTGCGAGGATTTTCGGGGGGGGGGGGGGGGGGCTTGAAATATAAGCTTTACCCCGAAAATAAGCTGTAACTAAGGAAGAAAAAAAAAAGTATACATCACCTATTCCGCGCTGTCCGGGGCACAGCCGCAGCTTCTCCCCAGGTGCCGGTACTGATGATCTTCTTTATCCACTGGCCAGGGATTGAAAAATCCCCGGCTGCTGGAAGCACTGGCTGTAATTGGCTGACACTTAGCCTATCACAGCCAGTGCTCGAAGAATGGCTGTGATTGGTTCAATCACTGCCATTCATCGAGCACTTGCTGTGATTGGCTAAGTGTCAGCCAATCACAGCCAGTGCTTCCAGGAGGCGGGGATTTTTGAATCCCCGGCCAGAAGAGAAGATCAGTGCCCGGACCTGGGGAGAAGCTGTGGTCGGGCTGACAGCTTGTCTAAGGTGATGTATGTGTGTTTTTTTTTCCTTGCAGTTAGGGCTTAGATTATAGCTTTGACAGTAGCATTTGCTCCTGTTAAAGTTGCATCGCATCGCATGCAAACCGCGTTTTCGTGCAATGCGATGCAACAGAGAGGAAGGCTCCATAGGCTAACATGGGCTACAAAACCTCGCGTGTCGCGGACATATCGCCGGACCTGCGAGGTTTGTGTGTCGTTTTGTAGCATGCTACAAAACATCTCATGTGTGAAGGAACCCATAGGAAACCATGGTCTTCTCATACATGCGATTTGTAGCATTGTGGCAACGCTACAAAATCGCGCGACTTTGTCGCCCGTGTGAAGGAGGCCTTAAGATCAGAATTTTGACTTGACCATTCCAAAATACTAATTTTCTTTTTAAAACATTCTTTAGTACATTTACCTGTGTGCTTTGAGTTATTGTCTTGTCCTTTCAGCTAAAAGGGAACCAGTCACCTCACTACAGCATTATAAACTAGGTTATCATGCTGCTATGGGAGGGAGGTGGGTATTGTGTTTTAAGTACTCACACGTTCCCTGGTTCCCATGGTGCCCACCGCTAAAATCCATGCTGCACACGAAAACTGACTCTTTTCAGAGTCCCGTGCACAAGCTCTTATATACAAGAATAAATTTAATTTATAGTGGTGTAGGGAGATGGCAGGTTATTTACTGCTATTCTTATATAAAATGTTTCATTCCACCTTTGAATTTGTTGTTCCCTTCGTGATTACAAGATATCGAAGTCCTGAGCCTGCAAAGCATGATGCTTCCTCCGCAACGTGAAGACGGGAGGAGATTTGGTGTTCAATATTCTTTTACTCCAAAGAAAGAATTATGCATTTTTGCTAAAAAGTTCCACTTTCTTCTCATCTACCCATAAACAATTTTCACAAAGATATTGTAGGTGGTCTTGGGCCGCCATTTTTTTTCTTGGACAACAACGGTTTTCTTCCTTGTGTCCTTCCTTGCATGCAATTTGTGTTCTGTGTTTTTTTAAAAATGGACACGTGAACAGAGTTTTTTTCAGTTTTGCTGTTACACTTGAAAATAAAGAGTGGGAGAGCGCCTTGGTGATGTCAAATATTGAAAAAGATAATACAATTGATATGCAAAATTAAACTAGTATTTGGTAAATCCACTGATAGGTGGAGAGCAGTACAGCTGGTTAAAACACTGGAAGCTATAAAAAGGATCCTGGAATATTACAGTAGAAAAGGATAGTCACCAGCCACAAATTACTGTGAGAAGATAAAAAAATATGTATATATAAGGGTGTGCACTTACTTTGAACAGTTAGAGTGAAAAGGAGAAACACAAACTCACATGATAAGAGGAGTCTTAGGCTGGGTTCACACAGGGCGGATTTGCCGTGCGGAATTTCGCCACGGCAAATCCGCCCGCGGCCGCTAATCTTGGGATTAGCCAGCCATGTGGACAAGATTTCTCAGAAATCTCGTCCACACGGGACGGCCAATCCGCTGCGGTAAGTCCGGCTGAAACCGCGGCTGCGGCCGCCGCAGCCGCGGTTTTAAAAGATGTAGCATGTCTATTTATTATTTACTTTCGTCGCGGCCGCGCTCTCCTCTATGGGAGCACCGGCCGCAATGGAAAAGCGAGCGGCTGGGCTGCTTCAAAGCCGCCGCGGCTTTTTCCGCGGGATTTCCGGTGGGAATATGCCCCGTGTGAACCCAGCCTTAAGATCCAACAAAGACTCCTCTAGGCAGAGACAGCAATCCCCCCCCAAATGGAGCTTTGTGCATCCCTATAAGACGTGTTAACACATATTATTACAGTACTCTACTTTATTGCAATTAGAGTAATTTCATCAACTCGGGTCATCATATTCCTTAATTTGCCCAAAGGGTCCGTATATTGCACAAATTCTTTTTTTAGTTTCCATGCAAAATTAAAGATTTTTAAGCTCTCTGTGGGCATGTTGAATCACTGTTGATTAGAGATGAGCGAACACCAAAATGTTCGGGTGTTCGTTATTCGTAACGAACTTCCCGTGATGCTCGAGGGTTCGTTTCGAACAACGAACCCCATTGAAGTCAATGGGCGACCAGAACATTTTTGTATTTCGCCGATGCTCGCTAAGGTTTTCATGTGTGAAAATCTGGGCGATTCAGGAAAGTGATGGGAATGACACAGTGACGGATAGGGCAGGCGAGGGGCTACATGTTGGGCTGCATCTCAAGTTCACAGGTCCCACTATTAAGCCACAATAGCGGCAAGAGTGGGCCCCCCCCCCCCCCAACAACTTTTACTTCTGAAAAGCCCTCATTAGCATGGCATACCTTTGCTAAGCACCACACTACCTCCAACAAAGCACAATCACTGCCTGCATGACACTCCACTGACACTTCTCCTGTGTTACATGCTGCCCAACCGCCCCCCCTCCCCCCCACAGCGCACACCAAACTGTCCCTGCGCAGCCTTCAGCTGCCCTCATGCCACACCACCCTCATGTCTATTTAGAAGTGCGTCTGCCACGACGAGGGACCGCAGGCACACACTGCACAGGGTTGGCACGGCTAGGTAGCGACCCTCTTTAATAGGGGCGGGGCGATAGCCCACAATGCTGTACAGAAGCAATGAGAAATAGAATCCTGTGCCACCGCCATCAGGAGCTGCACATGTGGGCATAGCAATGGGGAACCTATGTGCCACACACTATTCATTCTGTCAAGGTGTCTGCATGCCCCAGTCAGACCGGGCTTTTTAATTCATAGACACAGGCAGGTACAACTCCCTATTGTGAAGTCCCTGTCGACCCACAGCATGGGTGGCTCCCTGGAACCCACCGGTGGTACACAGAAATATCCCATTGCATTGCCCAACACAGCTGAGGTAGTAATGTCGTGCTTAATGCAGGTGGGCTTCGGCCCACACTGCATGCCCCAGTCTGACTGGGGTTCTTTATAAGTGTACAGATGTAGTAAAAACTCCGTGTGCACCTACAGCATGGGTGGGTGCCAGGAAGCCACCGGCGGTACATAGAAATATCCCATTGCATTGCCCAACACAGCTGAGGTAGTAATGTTGTGCGTAATACAGGTGGGCTTCGGCCCACACTGCATGCCCCAGTCAGACTGGGGTTCTTTAGAAGTGTACAGATGTATTAAAAACTCCGTGTGCACCTACAGCATGGGTGGCTCCCTGGAACCCACCGGCGGTACACAAAAATATCCCATTGCATTGCCCAACACAGCTGAGGTAGTAATGTCGTGCTTAATGCAGGTGGGCTTCGGCCCACACTGCATGCCCCAGTCAGACTGGGGTTCTTTACAAGTGGACACATGTAGGTTAAACTCCCTGTGGACCCACTGCCTGGGTGGGTGCCAGGAAGCCACCGGCGGTACATAGAAATATCCCATTGCATTGCCCAACACAGCTGAGGTAGTAATGTCGTGCTTAATGCAGGTGGGCTTCGGCCCACACTGCATGCCCCAGTCTGACTGGGGTTCTTTATAAGTGTACAGATGTAGTAAAAACTCCGTGTGCACCTACAGCATGGGTGGGTGCCAGGAAGCCACCGGCGGTACATAGAAATATCCCATTGCATTGCCCAACACAGCTGAGGTAGTAATGTTGTGCGTAATACAGGTGGGCTTCGGCCCACACTGCATGCCCCAGTCAGACTGGGGTTCTTTAGAAGTGTACAGATGTATTAAAAACTCCGTGTGCACCTACAGCATGGGTGGCTCCCTGGAACCCACCGGCGGTACACAAAAATATCCCATTGCATTGCCCAACACAGCTGAGGTAGTAATGTCGTGCTTAATGCAGGTGGGCTTCGGCCCACACTGCATGCCCCAGTCAGACTGGGGTTCTTTACAAGTGGACACATGTAGGTTAAACTCCCTGTGGACCCACTGCCTGGGTGGGTGCCAGGAAGCCACCGGCGGTACATAGAAATATCCCATTGCATTGCCCAACACAGCTGAGGTTACGTCAGCTGTAATGCAGGTGGGCTAAAAATTAATTT
Source organism: Eleutherodactylus coqui (assembly GCF_035609145.1). NCBI lineage: Eukaryota > Metazoa > Chordata > Amphibia > Anura > Eleutherodactylidae > Eleutherodactylus > Eleutherodactylus coqui. The sequence continues at coordinate 404,895,513 of NC_089837.1, forward strand.
GATTACACTGTAGGCGAGGGCCCACAAAAATTGCTGTATCAACAGTACTAATGTACATCCCAAAAATTGGCCATGGCCAGCCAAGAGGGCAGGTGAAACACATTAATCGCTTTGGTTAATGTGGCTTAAGTGGTAACTAGGCCTGGAGGCAGCCCAGTGTAACGAAAAATTGGTTCAAGTTAAAGTTCCAATGCTTTTAAGCGCATTGAAACTTTTAAAAATTGTTCTGAAAAATTATTTGACTGAGCCTTGTGGCCCTAAGAAAAATTGCCCGTTCAGCGTGATTACGTGAGGTTTCAGGAGGAGGAGCAGGAGGAGGAGGAGGAGGAATATTAGACACAGATTGATGAAGCAGAAATGTCCCCGTTTTGGATGGTGAGAGAGAACGTAGCTTCCATCCGCGGGTGCAGCCTACGTATTGCTTACGTATCGCTGCTGTCCGCTGGTGGAGAACAGAAGTCTGGGGAAATCCAGCCTTTGTTCATCTTGATGAGTGTTAGCCTGTCGGCACTGTCGGTTGACAAGCGGCTACGCTTATCTGTGATGATTCCCCCAGCCGCACTAAACACCCTCTCCGACAAGACGCTAGCCGCAGGACAAGCAAGCACCTCCAGGGCATACAGCGCGAGTTCAGGCCACGTGTCCAGCTTCGACACCCAGTAGTTGTAGGGGGCAGAGGCGTCACCAAGGATGGTCGTGCGATCCGCTACGTACTCCCTCACCATCCTTTTACAGTGCTCCCGCCGACTCAGCCGTGACTGGGGAGCGGTGACACAGTCTTGGTGGGGAGCCATAAAGCTGGCCAGGCCCTTAAAGACTGTTGCACTGCCTGGGATGTACATGCTGCTCGATCTCCGCACCTCCCCTGCTACCTTGCCCTCGGTACTGCGCCTTCTGCCACTAGCGCTGTCGGCTGGGAATTTTACCATCAGCTTGTCCGCAAGGGTCCTGTGGTATAGCAACACTCTCGAACCCCTTTCCTCTTCGGGAATCAGAGTGGGCAGGTTCTCCTTATACCGTGGATCGAGCAGTGTGTACACCCAGTAATCCGTCGTGGCCAGAATGCGTGCAATGCGAGGGTCACGAGAAAGGCATCCTAACATGAAGTCAGCCATGTGTGCCAGGGTACCAGTACGCAACACATGGCTGTCCTCACTAGGAAGATCACTTTCAGGATCCTCCTCCTCCTCCTCCTCCTCCTCCTCCTCAGGCCATACACGCTGAAAGGATGACAGGCAATCAGCCGGTGTACCGTCAGCAGCGGCCCAAGCTGTCTCTTCCCCCTCCTCCTCATCCTCCTCATGCTCCTCCTCCTCCTCCTGTACGCGCTGAGAAATAGACAGGAGGGTGCCCTGACTATCCAGCGGCATACTGTCTTCCCCCGCCCCCGTTTCCGAGCGCAAAGCAGCTGCCTTTATGGTTTGCAGGGAATTTCTCAAGATGCATAGCAGAGGAATGGTGACGCTAATGATTGTAGCATCGCCGCTCACCACCTGGGTAGACTCCTCAAAATTACCAAGGACATGGCAGATGTCTGCCAACCAGGCCCACTCTTCTGAAAGGAATTGAGGAGGCTGACTCCCACTGCGCCGCCCATGTTGGAGTTGGTATTCGACTATAGCTCTCCGTTGTTCATAGAGCCTGGCCAACATGTGGAGCGTAGAGTTCCACCGTGTGGGCACGTCGCACAGCAGTCGGTGCACTGGCAGCTTAAAGTGATGTTGCAGGGTGCGCAGGGTGGCAGCGTCCGTGTGGGACTTGCGGAAATGTGCGCAGAGCCGGCGCGCCTTTACGAGCAGGTCTGACAAGCGTGGGTAGCTTTTCAGAAAGCGCTGAACCACCAAATTAAAGACGTGGGCCAGGCATGGCACGTGCGTGAGGCTGCCGAGCTGCAGAGCCGCCACCAGGTTACGGCCGTTGTCACACACGACCATGCCCGGTTGGAGGCTCAGCGGCGCAAGCCAGCGGTCGGTCTGCTGTGTCAGACCCTGCAGCAGTTCGTGGGCCGTGTGCCTCTTATCGCCTAAGCTGAGTAGTTTCAGCACGGCCTGCTGACGCTTGCCCACCGCTGTGCTGCCACACCGCGCGACACCGACTGCTGGCGACATGCTGCTGCTAACACATCTTGATTGCGAGACAGAGGAGGAGGAGGAGGAGGAGGAGGGTGCTTTAGTGGAGGAAGCATACACCTCCGCAGATACCAGCACCGAGCTGGGGCCCGCAATTCTGGGGGTGGGTAGGACGTGAGCGGTCCCAGGCTCTGACTCGGTCCCAGCCTCCACTAAATTCACCCAATGTGCCGTCAGGGAGATGTAGTGGCCCTGCCCGCCTGTGCTTGTCCACGTGTCCGTAGTTAAGTGGACCGTGGCAGTAACCGCGTTGGTGAGGGCGCGTACAATGTTGCGGGAGACGTGGTCGTGCAGGGCTGGGACGGCACATCGGGAAAAGTAGTGGCGACTGGGAACTGAGTAGCGCGGGGCCGCCGCCTCCATGATACTTTTGAAGGACTCCGTTTCCACAACCCTATACGGCAGCATCTCAAGGCTGATGAATTTTGCGATGCGGACGGTTAACGTTTGAGCGTGCGGGTGCGTGGCGGCGTACTTGCGCTTGCGCTCCAACAGTTGCGCTAGCGACGGCTGGACTGTGCGGTGCGAGACATTGGTGGATGGGGCCGAGGACAGCGGAGGTGAGGGTGTGGGTGCAGGCCATGAGACGGTCGTGCCTGTGTCCTGAGAGGGGGGTTGCATCTCAGTGGCAGGTTGGGGCACAGGGGGAGAGGCAGGGGTGCAAACCGGAGGCGGTGAACGGCCTTCGTCCCACCTTGTGGGGTGCTTGGCCATCATATGCCTGCGCATGGTGGTGGTGGTGAGGCTGTTGGTGTTGGCTCCCCGGCTGAGCTTTGCGCAACAAAGGTTGCACACCACTGTTCGTCGGTCGTCAGGCGTCTCTGTGAAAAACTGCCAGACCTTAGAGCACCTTGGCCTCTGCAGGGTGGCATGGCGCGAGGGGGCGCTTTGGGAAACACTTGGTGGATTATTCGGTCTGGCCCTGCCTCTACCCCTGGCCACCGCACTGCCTCTTGCAACCTGCCCTGCTGATGCCCTTGACTCCCCCTCTGAAGACCTGTCCTCCTGAGTAAGCGTTGCACACCAGGTGGGGTCAGTCACCTCATCGTCCTGCTGCTCTTCCTCCGAATCCTCTGTGCGCTGCTCCCTCGGACTTACTGCCCTTACTACTACCTCACTGCAAGACAACTGTGTATGATCGTCATCGTCCTCCTCACCCACAGAAAGTTGTTGAGACAGTTGGCGGAAGTCCCCAGCCTCATCCCCCGGACCCCGGGAACTTTCGAATGGTTGGGCATCAGTGACTATAAACTCCTCTGGTGGGAGAGGAACCGCTGCTGCCCAATCTGAGCAGGGGCCCGAGAACAGTTCCTGGGAGTGTTCCCGCTCCTGAGCAGGTGTCATTGTAGTGGAGTGAGGAGGCTGGGAGGAAGGAGGAGCAGCAGACAGAGGATTCGGATTTGCAGCAGTGGACGGCGCAGAACTGCGTGTTGACGATAGGTTGCTCGAAGCACTTTCTGCCATCCAGGACAGGACCTGCTCACACTGCTCATTTTCTAATAACCGTCTCCCGCGTGGACCCATTAATTGGGCGATGAATGTGGGGACGCCAGAAACGTGCCTCTCTCCTAATCGCGCAGCAGTCGGCTGCGACACACCGGGATCAGGAGCTCGGCCTGTGCCCACACCCTGACTTGGCCCTCCGCGTCCTCGGCCGCGTCCACGTCCTCTAGGCCTACCCCTACCCCTCAGCATGCTGTATTACCAGTGATTTGATTTCACAGGCAGGAAATAAATTGGCGCAAGACTGCAGGCCAAATATAATTTTTGCCCTTTTTGGAAAACGAAAGGCCCCACTGCCTCTAGTGAATGAATAATCTAAGTTTAATAACTGTGCTGTGTCCCTGCTTATGTGTCACAGAACGTGAGGGTAGCAGAGTTATTATAACTCTGGCAGAGCAGGTATTTTTTTTCCCAATTAAGGAAAGCAAATGGCGAAGCCAGCAGTAAAGCGTAGCTGGGTGCGTATGATTTAGCACTGTTCTTCACGCAGCTCACACGTCTCCACCGCCCGTAAGGACGGACAGAGGCTGGACAAATAGATTTGTTTTCAGTTTTTTCCCACCAAAAGGCAGCACTGCGTATATTCAATGAACATGAGAAGTGTAATAACTGTGCTGTGTCCCTGCTTATGTGTCACAGAACGTGAGGGTAGCAGAGTTATTATAACTCTGGCAGAGCAGGTATTTTTTTTCCCAATTAAGGAAAGCAAATGGCGAAGCCAGCAGTAAAGCGTAGCTGGGTGCGTATGATTTAGCAATGTTTTTCACGCAGCTCACACGTGTCCACAGGCGTTAGGACGGACAGAGGCTGGACAAATAGATTTGTTTTCAGTTTTTTCCCACCAAAAGGCAGCACTGCGTATATTCAATGAACATGAGAAGTGTAATAACTGTGCTGTGTCCCTGCTTATGTGTCACAGAACGTGAGGGTAGCAGAGTTATTATAACTCTGGCAGAGCAGGTATTTTTTTTCCCAATTAAGGAAAGCAAATGGCGAAGCCAGCAGTAAAGCGTAGCTGGGTGCGTATGATTTAGCAATGTTTTTCACGCAGCTCACACGTGTCCACAGCCCTTAGGACGGACAGAGGCTGGACAAATAGATTTGTTTTCAGTTTTTTCCCACCAAAAGGCAGCACTGCGTATATTCTATGAATAATAACTGTGTTGTGGCCCTGCCTATACAATTCTTTCCCTGCAGTATCAATGGAGGGTGGAATGCTCTGCAGAGGCGATTTTGAGAAGCCCCAAAAAAATGCAGCACAGCCAACAGCAGCCTGGACAGTACTGCACACGGATAAATATGGCCCTAGAAAGGACCGTTGAGGTTCTTGAAGGCTACACTCACTCCTAACACTCTCCCTGCCTATGCAGCACTTCTGTCCCTAATGCCAGGTGCAACGGTCTGCAGAGGCGATTTTGAGAAAAAAAAAAATGCCACTGCTAACAGCAGCCAACACACAGCTATCAGTGGCCCTAATAAGGACCTTTGGGGGGTCTTGAAGCCTACACTAACTACCAATTCTTTCCCTACAGCAGCTCCGGTATAAACAGCACTGTCCCTCATCTAACTCACACCGCATCTGAGGCGAGCCGCGGGAGGGGCCGACTTTTATATTAGGCGAACACCTGATCTCGCCAGCCACTCACAGCAGGGGGGTGGTATAGGGCTTAAACGTTGCAGGGGGAAGTTGTAATGCCTTCCCTGTCTTTCAATTGGCCAGAAAAGCGCGCTAACGTCTCAGGGAAGGAAGTGAAAGTAACCAGAACACCGCATGGTGTTCGTTACGAATAACGAACATCCCGAACACCCTAATATTCGCACGAATATCAAGCTCGGACGAACGCGTTCGCTCATCTCTACTGTTGATTTTAACTTTTCCTTGACATAAATGGCTAGTCCAATCCTTTTCTTTTTATCCTGTTTTTCCTGTACAACATGTATCCAGCTATGGCTGTTTCCCATTCTTTGTAATCTTTGAACCAGGTTCATGGTATTGCAACTAGATTCAGTTTATCTTTAAGTATGATAACAGTTAGCTAAATGATCTTGTTGCTTAAGCGATGGACATTGTATGAAGAACATTATATTTTATTTAATTCTACGACACACCATTAACTACATTAACCATAGCAAAGACTTTTTAGGATGGTATCAAGAAGTTGTCAGCAGCACTCAATGTTAAAGACAAAGGACCATATGGCTGGAGCATAGAAATATAAAAATATGCACGTCGGACCAAGGGACGAATCCAAGTCCCACAACGTGACAAAAGACCAAAAATAGAAAATGTCCGGCAGCAAACCAATGAAGCAAAAAAATATATTTATTCCTCTATAGACAACTAGAAAAAGTTATAACAAATTGGCGATGGCAACGTTTCAGCTCCTGGCTGGAGCTTTTCTCAAGCCTCAATGAGTATAAACGCCCCCATTTGTTTATCTGATTACAAATCAGCATTACCTCTGAAAATGCAACTGAATGTGTAATTTCACAAAGCTCCTGATTTTGTATTGAAATTAAATCTTTTTGGAACAAATTGGTTCAACTTCACTATTCCTACCGTCCCTACTTACATAGTAATATAGTTTGTAAGGCTGATAATATTTGCGATAGTCTTTCAACCCCTTTAGAATGTAGCTCCATCTTTTCTCTTTCAGCGCATCCACATTCTGTCATAAATTAACACGTCTAATGGTTCAATCACTAAGAAGAAAATACCTTCTCTTTTTGGTTCATCTGTTAACTGCGCCTGGCTGGTTTGTAGTGCAACACTCAGTAACTTATGCAAAACCACTTTTTCCTTGGAAATTACATAATCCTTCTTCTGTTCAGTAATTACATCACTATTTAATTCATAAAGAATACAAAAGAAATTGTACATGGATAGTCCAAAATTACCATGTTTGTGTTCTACTACTTAGAACCAGCAGTTGTCTACTGTGCACTTTTTCTCTAAAGTCTTGACGGAGAGGTGGTTGTTTCTAGGACTGGTAGACAGCACTCACTGGCTGAGATAGACTTAGAACTTCAGACTGAAGAGTGCAAACTTAAGACTGTAGCCAAGATATGTCATTATATAAACTATATATCCGCATACAGTGTTTGTAAAACAAATCACGCCCCTGGAACGAGTTGTCATTTTGCTACAAAACTATACATGCAGTTACATCTCAGGCAGAAATGCAATTGATTAAAGTGGTGGCGTGATTAGATGAACGGTCTTGTCATCTAAGGCAGTAAAATTTGTTCCACTCTCGATCTATAAAAAGGCTCTTAGGGGCTACTCGTTGACCACTAGACATCCTCTGTCATACAATTGAAGAGATTTCACTCAGTTAGCAGAGTTTGAGAAGGGGCACATAATTGGAATACAAGAATCTTGATGGTCATATTGATGAATTGCCTGCCACCTGGACCATTCTGACTAGACTATCAGGAAATGTTAGGACCAGTGGATGTGTGAGGGCACACACAAGGTAATTGGGCTCAGGACACCATCGACAGATCACCAAGATCGTCTGATCATCTGACAAGCATAAGAAGCTTCAACTGTTTTGTTGTCTGCCATCCAGAGACAAGTGGCATCATTGTTACAGACCTCAGTGTCTGTGGGAACCATTTGGTCTCACAGCGCCTATTACATGTACTGTCTTGGACACCAACCCACCATCACCTCTGTTTGCAGTGGTGTCGTGAACAACTGCACTGGACTGTTATGGAGTGGAACCGGGTTGCCTTTAGCGACAAATCCAGGTTTAGGTTAGGCTCTGAAGATGGCCATGTTTGTGTCTGGAGACCTAGAAGTGAGCGCCTCAATTTTACCTTTGCTGTGGAGTAGCACACTGCCCCAGCTGCTGGTGCGATGATCTGGGGGTCCATTGCTTACAGCATTTTGTCAGCCATAATAGAAGTGCAAAGGGACAATGGCAGCTCAGCAATATGCTCAGGACATCCTGCACCCATATGTGTTGCCTTTCATGGAGGGGCTTCCAAGAGGCATTTTCCAGGAGGATAATGCTCAGCCACACACAGCAAGGGTATCACAGGAATGCCTCCACAGCATTGACACACTTCTGTGGCCTGCCCGGTCACCAGACTTATCACCATAGACCATGTGTGGGACCATCCGGAATGCCTACTTTGAAAGCTTACAAGTTTGCATGATCTAGATTCACAGTGAGGGCTCAGTCACACGGGTGCATCGGCACCCGTACACCGGCGCCGATGCGCCCGTGTGACTGAGCCGTTACTGTAGAAAGAAGACGGCTGTACCTGAAGACGGACGTCTCTCTGCAGCGCTGATGAAAGAGCACATGACCGTCAATGAAGCCGGTCACATGTTCTTTCCTCCGGCGCTGCAAAGAGACGTCCGTCTTCATGTACGGCCGTCCGCTACCTGCAGTAACATGGGCGCCGATGCGCCCGAGTGACTGAGCCCTTACAGAACCTGTTTGCCTCTATAGCGTATCTTGCATCCAAGCTAGAGGTGGCCCAACAGGGTACTAGAGCCTCCATGCCTGCCCATATCATATCTTTCATCCAAGCTAGAGGCGGTACAACAGGGTACTAGAGCCTCCATGCCCACCCGTAAAATATCTTGTATCCAAGCTAGAGGCAGTAAAACAGGGTACTAGAGGCTCCATGCCCACCGGTATCACATCTTGTCTTCAAGCTAGAGGGGGTACAACAGGGTACACAGCCTTCATGCCCGCCCCAATCACATTTTGTATCCAAGCTAGAGGCAGTACAACAGGGTACTAAAGCTTCTCTTCAAGTGTTCAGCTTCCTGCTCTGATATTGTAATCACTTACTTATATCAAGTTACAATCACATAGAAAGTTTTCATTCGAATCTGAAAAGTCTTTTTAGATGCTTGATTTTTTTACAATGAGTGTGCAGCCAAGGTACAAAGTGTATTATGGAAAATAGCAGACAGATATTATAAATTTGGCACTGTACCAACCCACGGATCTCTAGGTTTAATCAGTAAACACAAACACTCACCAAAGTAAACGGCTGCTATTTTCAATCTAAATATGCACTGCTCAAAAACTACTGAAGAAGCATTCTGAAAATGCAAGCAGCTAATCACAGTGAGTCACACTCCCAACAGCACTGGAAAACTGCGGATTTTAGCAAAGATAGCTGCAGACAGTCAGACTCTTACCAGTAGCTGCTGCAGCGGAAGTGTAGGATTACCTGAAAGCCATTGGGCCATCCATCCAATACAGGAATGGCTGCAATCGCCACAACAGAAGTCAATCTCCTGGTGTGTTCTAACTCATACATAGGAGATTTGCTTCAAGGACTCTCATCTAAGATATTGATCAGATCGGGGGTTGTTTATATGAGTCAACCCCTTTAGGTCTGGGTTCTTAGGCCTTAGTCAGACGGGCGTTTTTTTGCGTGATTTGCGTCCGGCGATTTTTTAAAACCATTGCTTTGCAATGGTATCGGACACATGAGCGCTTTTTATGCGCTCGTCCGATAAATTATAGAACAGAAATCGCAGATCGCACCTATCTGCGATTCCTGTTCTCTTCACTTTATGCGCTCAACGGGGCCGGCGGCAGCAGCGCCGACCCCATTGAGAACATATAGAAGACAAATCATTCTTCTGTAACAGCTGTGGCAGAGAAGAACGATGTTTGCCCATTGAATTCAATGGAGCCGGCAATACAGCCGACTCCATTGAAAGCAATGGGCTGCCGGCGTGCGCGGGATGAATTGTCGGGAAGGGCTTAAATATATAAGCCCTTCCCTGCAATTCATCCAGAAAAGTGTTAAAATAAAAAATATATACATACTCACCTGCTCCCGGCAGTCGGAGTTCCCCGCGGCCGGCCTGCAGTGGGTGTGAAGGGGGTGTGAGTCAGACCTGCCCCCTGATTGGCTCAGCACTGAGACAATCAGAGGCATGTCTCACTCACACCCATTCATGAATTCAGTGCTGAGCCAATCAGGGGGCAGGTCTGACTCACACCCCCTTCACACCCACTGCAGGCCGGCCGCGGGGAACTCCGACTGCCGGGAGCAGGTGAGTATGTATATATTTTTTATTTTAACACTTTTCTGGATGAATTGCAGGGAAGGGCTTATATATTTAAGCCCTTCCCGACAATTCATGCCACACTCGCCTGCAGCGCATTGCTTTCAATGGAGTCGGCTGTATTGCCGGCTCCATTGAATGCAATGCGCTGGACAGCTCCAGCCCGTTTCTAATGAAACGCGGCTAGGAGCAGATTTTCGGGAGATTTTCGGGCACCGGTCACGCGATTTGCGGATGCGCATCCGTCATGCGATCCGCAAATCGCGCGAAAAAACGCCCGTCTGACTAAGGCCTTAGAGAGCATTCTATTATAGTTAAAATGCCACTATAATTCTGTTCTTCTGCTCTATATGACATCAGGCCTGGAGAGATGTGAGGAGTTTTGTGCAAGATCATACTGTAATAAATAGGAGCTGTGCTGTGCATGAGACTCATTAGTTGTCATATGACCTCAGCAGGTATTCAACTCTGCCTCACACCTTTGTCTCTCCAGACCTGAAGTCAGGTTGGGCCAGAGTATGGAAGTATGACATTTCAAAAATTCGACGGTGCAAAGTAGACTATGCACTGGATATTCTGTGAAATCGTGGGATTTATTTTCACATATTTTATTCATACAAATTTTTTTGTATTTTTTGGCTTTTTCTTCATAATATTTGGTTAAGACTGATGAAAGTTATTGCACATAATAAGTACTATATATGCGTATGTACTTAAATAAAAAGCAGTATTATTAACATTATAACATTCTGGGTCTCTCTTTTTCTTCCCAGTGGTGCAGTGTAGAATGGGTGGGCAGATGCTGATGATTGATATCAACAGACGGCCCACTCATTCAGAGCAGACTATTTTGACTTTTAACAATGCTAATAATGGGCATCAGCACAGTCTCTAGAAACTCATTCAGACTACAGCTGTCACAACATCTTATGGGGGAAAACAATAGTCTGAGGTTATAGTAATAAGTCACTGTAATCCCAGTAGTAGCTTTTTGTTATTGTAAAATATAAGCTAAACTCAAACATAATAATCTGTATGTAATAAAACTCTATATAATGTATATATATATATATATATATATATATATATATATATATATATACACACACAGGGCCAGCCTTTTGTGTGTGCGGCTTGTGCAACTGCACAGGGCATCTTACTCCACTAAAATGAAGGGGGTGCCTCCTGGCCTCTCTCCTAAAACTCCTGTAGATGTAAGGGGTTGAATTCAGTAATGCACACTCACACTGGCTGCTGTCTGAGTCTGTGACCTTGAGTCTATGTGCAATATTGGCACATTTTGGTCCAGGTTTTGGTGTGGATTTGCAGCAGATTTCACCCCCTCAGTTGCCAATTTGCACCAAAATACATATCAAAGTCTAGGCAAAATGGTGCAGAATGGTGCTGTGAATTTTTTCCATTGCAGAAAGTAAGCAGCAAGTTCACCATGTGTGAATATACCCATAGGGTGGGTCACTACTCATGGGATAGTATTTTGCACTTGCTTCCAATGCTAAAATTTGTCAGCCAGCCCCTGTGTGGCATTGTGCTCAGCTGGTAAAGCTGCAACTCACCTCTGTTGTCTGGGGTGACATCCCAACACTGTTTTAGGCCTTGTACACATGGCCGTGACAGGCTCCGCAAGCGGAATACCGCAGCGGAGTCCGTCACAGACCCCATACTTACCTCCAGATCCGCTGTGTGAAGTCCCGCATGACGCTCCGGTGTGCACGCGCAGTACAGCGCATGACGCACCGGCGGTGTCACATGGCACGCCGGCAGCGTCATATGACACGGCCGGCGGTGGGCGGGGCTCGTATTCACGCTATACTTCCGCTGTGCTACAGCGGAAGTATAGCGTGGTGGGCGGCTTCCATTGACTACAATGGAAGCCGTCCGCGCATATACCTGCAGCAAATAGGGCATGCTGCGGGTGGAATTCCGCAGCGTGTACATTGAGCTATTAGGTTCAGTAGAACCTAATAGCTGTGGTGAAATGCCACGTTTCACGCGGTAGAAAACAGTCCGTGGGCATTAGGCCTTACTGAGTTTTTCATACTATGATAGGGATGTGTAAAGGAGAGTCCCCGCAGCCTCCCTTACAATGTAAGTGCCTCACCCACTTGGAATCTGTCGCCAATGGCCGCATAGTAGAAGAATCAGCCAGTGCTATTTTGTAGAGCCTTCTAGAGGCTATGTCTGTGGAGAAGGACATTTGAGCATGCCCTCTTTATAGGGGATAATGTAGGACTGATCCCTCCCATAGTGCCAGGTTCTGCAAGCTCATCTAGCAGGCCTGTTGTCAGGAGACAAGTAGAAAAAAGCTGCACCACAGATTCAGTCTGTGAGCAGGAAGGCAGAGCAGCAGTGACAGCATTTGCTGATCTGAATCAGATCAGCTACATTAGAGAGACTGCAGAGCCATGGCCATTTTAGAACAGCTACTAGGGTGCTGTCTTCATGCCGGGAGAATAGCACATGACGAGGACTTTTAAGTATTTCGGTGTCCATGTTGGGTACCCAACAGAAAGTATGATGGACTAGAGGCCTATGGTGACACTAACAAGAGGCAGATATTGTGGACACTGCAAGGACCCTGATGATCAACGGGTCACGGAATACAGGAACAAGCAATGATTTGGAGAAAGACACAGACCGCATGGAAGGAGAGGGAGGCTCCCTTCTAGCAGAGGACTTGGTCCCGGAAGAGGGCAGAATGGTGGACCCAGATGCAAAGATGCCAGACATGTGAGGTCAGCCTCCAATGACTGACAGTGTGCACACACTTTATGGATTTTGCAGACTGACGAATGCACATGACCATTAGATTAAGAATTTATTATGTGTTGAGGTTTTTACCAGGCAATCGGTAGTTATGGGGAGTTAATAATGGTCATGTATAGGAATGGCAAGGCTCTTTATAGAGGCACTACCCACTGAAAAGAGACTATAATATGAAAGCTATATACTGCTGCTTCTATGTACCATTCGCACCTATTGTGTGTGGCGTCTGCGAGAAGGCAGAGCTCTGAATTATGAGTAAATGAGAGACACGGTCTGTATTAGCGTCTGCAGACAATTTGAACCTACGATGCGTGCGGCCATGAGGACAGTGTGATTCTGCAGACCTAGAAAAGTTTAGCATGTAATATGCTGATGCAGACTTAATTATTCAGTCTGGGTTCGAGTACCTTGCCTTTCCGAAAACGCTAATAAGTGTGACCAGTTCACCTTATTATGCAATGTTCACGTAGCGACCCCACCTATGGAGTGGAAATTATATGCCGGTTTCACTTCAGTCAAGTCTATTTTTATACAAATATTTGGCCTCCATCTCCATCTGTCAGCTGCTGCTCCGTCCTAAACCGGCGTTGCACCACCTCCTGACATGATGGCGGGGTGGCCAAGAAAAATGGTTTTATAATACTTATTAACTAGTGTTGGTGTGCTGATCAGCTTTATACAATATAATACAGAAAATAGTCATTCTCCCATGGAGTGATACATTTTGGCTTACAGTAAAATATAAACAGAGCATTACAGAAATAGTGTGAATGTCTGAGTATTAATGCAGTTACTGAAGCAAGGCAAAACATGGAGACATTTATTGTTTTTCATGCCTTCATATAAATGAAAACTGACAGGTAGTTTGTCATGATTCCAGTGGGGAATACCATGCAATTTAAAATAAAAATCTATCAATTATCAGCTGTTCCCTGAGGTTAATCAGCTGCATGGGTAGAGGGAATACGAAGCATGACATTATCTACCAACATTTTGTGCCCTCTTATATTTATATTGTTTTACTACATTTACTGCCTTCCAATAGTTGTGCAATGCTGTGATAATAAAGTATGACATGCAAGAAATTTATGATAATTAAAGCTACAACAAATCTGCTTTCCCTTTAAACTCCATTTTGCTCTGTAGTTGAAAAGGTCAATAAACTTGGTTTTGGATGTAATTCCACCACCAATCCATTAAGACGTAATGTACAGTAGTAAAAATGACCACATTAAATATTACTGTGTGCCAAGGAAACAACATGGCAGAGTGCAAGCACACAGGAGGGTGGTTGAAAAGTATTATTCAGGAGGGTAAAGGCCAGTATTCCTTGGCTCTAGAAAGTAATTTGTACATAAGAGATAAATACTTAATTGTACTCAATCTAAAAAAAATACTGTTATTTATCTGACTGAATTTAGAAACAAAATGATTAATGTTGACTGGCTGGTCAACAATATAGGTAATTGGCAGTGCTACCACATACAGATGCCACACATTTTACCTTGATTGTGATAGCCCAGCATAGAAGTTATCTTATCTTAACACATAATAAAGCTACCCTTCCCTTGTCTTAATGCAAAAAACTCTTTGTAAAGTAATTCAAAGTGTAAATAAACCACCCTGATAACACGGCCCACCATGGTATTATGTCATGTTAAGAGTCAAGCTATAGAAGGGGTGTGGACATGGTGGAGGACACATAGTCTCTTATTGCCAGCTTACACAGCTATAGAGCGGCACAGACAAACAACAAGGCACCCATTTCAGAAGCTCTATAAATCACCTCCCGGTTCTCTATCAGCACTAACACTGGAGGTAGTGATGGTCCACAGCAAGGGTCAGAAAAGTGCCTAGAAACTGACCAAGTTGTTTGCAGCCAGTGGGACTTCCCAAGATGGCACCGGTCAGCAGCAGTACAGCGTAGCTTCCCCCCCCTAGTAATGCTTCTTGTAAGTAGCTCACAAGCTGTGAACGATACATCGCTCCCATCAGAAGCTATGATGGGTCTGACTGCCTCAGCAAGCAGCCCTGCATCTGTAGCTGTACTGCCTGACCTAATAGCTGGGATTAAGGAAGGGGAGACTCTTGATGCAGAGGCAGCAAATGTCACAGTTACATTAATCCCTTCCTTCTCACTCTAATTTCCTAGGGAAGGCAGAGTGTCACTCAAAATAATAACACTTAAGTAACGCACATGTCCACTCAGGCTGCAGATATGCCTATAACGTAAGCAACAATGCACTCACTATCAACATTTCTCAAACTTTCAAAAGGATATACAGCAGGCATTTTCCTCTATGCAAGCTGAAATTACTTCTCTTGGTGACTGCACTTCCCATATTGAAAATAAAATTGCGGAATTAACATCAGCCCATAACGAACTCATTGATATTGTTAATGGTATAGAGCCTGATTTGGAAGCTATGAAACTAAAACTTGTTGATGTTGAGGACAGATCCAGATAAAACAATAGCAGAATCAGAGGTACCCCCGAGGGACTTAAAGAATCTCTCACCAACGTTTTCACTGTCCTCCTCCCTGATGCCACCCAGTATGACCTAGCAATTGGCGTATAAGCTCCCAAAGCCTAAATCCTTACCCACTTCTACACCAAGGGACATCATTGCCTGTATAGAGTTTTTTCACATAAAAGACAAACTGATGGAAATTGCTAGGTTTCCACCTGCTCTCCCAGATCACTTCAAGAATATCTCACTTTTCGCAGACTTATCAGCAGCGTAAGCATACAGTACAAGGCATTACATACAAGTGGGGCTTCCCAGTAAAATTGATTATCATAAAGAATGGCACAACATTCCCAGTGCAGCCTCTGGAAGAAGCCTTACAACTCTGAAAAGAGTGGAATCTCCTTCCACAAGACTTTTCCGTATTACTTGGACCAAATAGAAAGAAGAATTATCTAGCTTTTTGAGAGGAATGGTCCAAAGGCTCCAACGGCAAGTGATGTGTCAAATAATACCCTTCAGTAACCTGCTAATGTAACAGACTGCATAGCACTCCTTCACTGAACTTGGGTCGTCTCTCTCCTAAAATTACTGCACCTGGTATACAATCCACTATTATTCAGTAAATCCAGTCCCCCACTAGAACTATGGTTATGAGTATCCACTTATCTTGTTACATGTTATGTTGACTTTTTGTTTGGTTTATTGAATGTATACTGTTATTTCTCATTACCTGGTCTTGGATGCATTTACATATAATTGTTTGTGGTTTTGCTGTGGCTGGGGGAGGGTTGGCTGGGGGGCCCCATGTAGTGGTGACGATTTCTATATACATTGCATAGATTAAATAAAGCATCTTATTCCTCAGACAGAGCCAAAGATGTATCCACCTTAGATCAGCAACTCTAAGAGCTTCATGTCTATGAACATGACCTAGCTCAGAGGAAATTAAAAATTACATAATATGGGCATGGCAATAAACCTCGATCTGTATTAGCGAAAGAAGAAGTCAAAACCCGCATACCATTTTTTCACAATACTCAAAGTGTTAAGATATTTGTCCTCAAGGCATTATTGAGGTACAAGCAAACTACCATTAATCTCTATAAACATAAAGGAAGAAAGCTCTATCACCCAACCCATGAATAATGATATACTCTCATTCTTGAATAGTTTAAATCTACTGCTGAGTTAGACGCCATATCCTAGTCGTTCAACTCTGCTGAAATCCTCGAAGCCATCGAAACCCTTAAATCTAACAAGTCTCCTGGGCCTGATGATCTCATAAATGAGTATTACAAGGCCCATTGGTTTACTTTAGCCATTTATCCAGCCAATTTTTTTTTACAAAATACCCCACCAGAGAAGTTGAAAGTGCTCATTATCTTTACTAAATTAGGCAAGACCCCAGACTTTAAACTGATTTCCCTTTTAATCTCTTAACACCACAGGGCATACATCTTTGTCCTGGTGGTTCAGGGTTTGTATAGAGTGGGACCTCCTCCAGGGGTTTGTATGGAGGGAGATCGGGGTCCAACTCCATACAATGCAGGTGCCGGCAGTTTCTTACAGCCAACACTCACCTGCAGCAGCTGATTTCAGTTGTTAACCCTTTATATGTCCCAATCAGAGTTTGGGGGTCCCAAACAGCCTCCTGTGATAATATCATGAAAGCCTCCAGTGCTGCCATTGCCTATGGCATGGCTTGATAAATTGCCTATCAGTTCGTAGTATGATGTAATACTATGTTCATGCCCCCTATGAGGACTAAAATATGTAAAAAGCAGTTTAAAAAAGTTTTATCAATTATTAAAAAGGAATAGACAGTAATAACAGTTTAACCCCTCCTCCTCCCTTTTGCCATATTTATAAAAACAAAATCTAAATAAAAAAACCATAAACATATTTGGCATCACTGCATCCACAAAAGTCTAATGTGTCATAGTAATACATTATTTACCCTACATGGTGAACATCAGAAGACAGTGTCAAAAAATAATTACTAGAGGTGAGCGAGCACCAAAATGCTTGGGTGCTCGTTACTCGAGTCGAACTTGTGATGCTCGAGAGTTCGTTTCGAGTAACGAACCCCATTGAAGTCAATGGGCGACTTGAGCATTTTTGTATATGACTGCTGCTCCGCTAAGGTTTTCATTTGTGAAAATCTTAGCAAATCACCAAAGTCATGTAAAAAACACAGAAATGGATAGGGCAGGCGAGGAGCAACATGCAGGGCTGCATTTCGGGCTCCGAGGTCTCACTATTAAGCCACAATAGTGGCAAGAGTGAACCCCCCCCCCCCCCCACTGTCAGCATAACGATCGTTCTCCTCTGCCACAGCTGTAACAGCTGTGGCAGAGAAGAACAATGTTAGCCCATTGAATTCAATGGAGCCGGCAATACAGCCGGCTCCATTGAAAGCAATGGGCTGCCGGCGAGCGCGGGATGAATTTTCGGGAAGGGCTTAAAAATATAAGCCCTTCCCTGAAAAAGAAAGATTTTAGTGTAAAAAAAAGAATAAAAATGCAGGCATTCTCTTCAATGGAGCCGCTGCTGCTGCTGCTGGCGACTCCACTGAAGACAATGGTCCGCTGGCACACCTGAATTCTTTTTCAGGGAAGGGCTTTACATATAAGCCATTCCCTGAAAATGAATTAAAAGTGATTTAAAAAACAAAAAAAATAGATTCTCACCTCCCTTCAGCTGCCGGGGCACAGCCACGTGTTCTCCTGCTGTCCCCTGCACTGTGGTGCTGAACTGCTGTCATTCATCTGAGAGCTGGGCTGAGCCAATCAGAGGCAACACTCACTCACCCATTCATGAATTCATGAATGGGTGTGAGTGAGATCTGCCTCTGATTGGCTCAGCGCTGAGCCAATCAGGGGCATGTCTGACTCACACCCCCTTCACACCCACTACAGGCCGGCTGCGCTGAACTCCGTCTGCCGGGACAAGGTGAGTATATATATTTTTTTTATTTTTACACATTTCTGGATGAATTGCAGGGAAGGGCTTATATATTTAAGCCCTTCCCGACAATTCATCCCTCGATCGCCGGCAGCCCATTGCTTTCAATGGAGCCGGCTGTATTGCCGGCTCCATTGAATTCAATGGTCAGTGCTCGTTTAATCGAGACGAGTACCGAGTGGTGCTCGTCTCGAGTAAAGAGCATCTCGAGCACCCTAATACTCGAACGAGCATCAAGCTTGGACGAGTATGCTCGCTCATCTCTAAGGCCTTAGTCAGACGGGCGTTTTTTCGCGCGATTTGCGCATCGCATGTCGCATGCGCAAATCGCGTGACCGGAGGCGAAAAATCGCGGGAAAAATCTGCACCTAGCCGCGTTAATCGTCGCAGCAAAACGCCCGTCTGACCGGAGAAAAATCGCCGTGCGCATCAAAATGCGCATGAAACTTCGTCTGACCGGCGAAAAAAATGATTTTGGTGCGCACATAAAACGCAGAACGCAGATAGGCACGATCTGCAAATCGTCGTGTCCTATAATTTTTCGCATATGCGCATAAAAAGCGGACATGTGACCGATACCATAGCGAACCATTGGTTCTATATATGCGCAAATCGCATGCGCATGCGCAAATTGCGCGAAAAAACGCCCGTCTGACTAAGGCCTCATAATCGTGCCTATCTACATTTTTTTCCAAGGATATTTTATATTTTAAACGTAGTACAGAAAAACCAAAAAACTATATAAGTTTGGTATCATAATAACTTAACTGACTCAATGCTCAGTCACATGGGCATTTTTACGCGCATTTATCTGTGCATAAAAAAGATCGCACTGCGTGCGTAAAAAAAAGAGCGTGTGATGATGACCATTGCCACCCATATGTTCTATCTTTTGTCCGTTCGAATTTTATGTGCATGTAAAATTCAAACATGTGACCGCTGCCATTGGAAAGCATTGGTTCTATATAGTGCAATCTTTTTACCGCGCGAATAATTGGACGTTGAAACGCCCGTGTGACTGAGCCCTTAAAGAATAAAGATATAGGGCTCAGTCAGACGAGCAAATTTTTCACGCATTATAGACAAAAGAAAAAAAATTGGACATCGCGTGTAAAAAAACTCATGTGACTGGGTACATTTGCACTCACATGTCCTATCTTTTGCAGGTGCGAATTTTAAGCGCTTCTAAAAAAATTGACATGTGACCGCTTTCATTGGAAAGCATTGGTTCTAATAGATCCTTTTGTTAAATGCGCCTATACATGCATGAAAACTTCGCTCATCTGACTGAGCCCATAATGTAATTATAGTTGCAATGTGTACACCGTAGAAACAAAAGCCCCTCAAAGATGGCAAAATTTCATTTTTTTCCATTTTACTCCTCTTTTTTTTTTAGTTATTCAGTACATTATATAATACATTAACTAGTACCACTGAAAAATCCAACTCGTCACGAAAAAAAAAGCCTTCAGACAACTACGCTAATAGATAGAGTTCTGAGTTTTTTAAAAATGGCAAGGAAAAACTGAAAATGAAAAAATAAAATAAAGGTGTCTTTAAGATGTTAAATACAGACATAAAACTATATGCTACGATACTAGCAAACAGATTATCAAAGATTACACCAAATTAAATTGACAAATACCAAGTGGGATAAAAGGTCATCAAACAAGTGATGGCACACAACAATTTAATCATATTATTTCTACAGTATCCGCCCAGGGAACTCCCTTTCTACTCCTCATTTTGCATGCAGAGAAGGTGTTCGATTGTGTGTCTTGAGGCTATCTTAAAAAGGTGTTCCTGAAGTTTGTCTTTGGTGGTCCCCTGACCTCTTCTATAATGGCCTTGTATTCCTCCCCCTACCCTTCCTCTGGCTTCATCCCTAATTAATTTAATACCTCAAATGGGACCAGTCAGGAATGTCCATTGCCACTGATAATATTTGGCTTGGTGATGGAGCCCTTCGCCAGTATATGATTAGTTCATCTCCAAATATAACTGGCATCACTATAGGTAATGTTGAATATTTCATTGGCCTTTTTGCGGACAATGTAATCCTTAGCTTGACATCCCCAGAATTATCCCTCGGTACACTATCAGACTTTATTGAGCAATATAGCCTGATCAGCTACTATACATTTAATGCATCCTTATATTTAATTCTCAACATGATAATTTCTAGAAAACCTAAGCAAAATTGCAATCTTTATAGCCGTACAAATGATCAGATGGACAAATTCCCTACCTAGCTATCACTTTAACATTTCCCATTAGCCAATTGGGATCTATTAATTTTAAAGCTTTATTATTAGAGATGAGCGAGTATACTCGCTAAGGCACTACTCGCTCGAGTAATGTGCCTTAGCCGAGTATCTCCCTGCTCGTCCCGAAAGATTCGGGGGCCACCGCGGCTGACAGGTGAGTTGCGGTGGGGAGCAGGGGAGAGCAGGCGGGAGAGAGGGAGAGAGAGATCTCCCCTCCGTTCCTCCCTGCTCTCCCCCGCAGCTCCCCGCCCCACGGCGGCACCCGAATCCCTATTTATTATCACTTTTGGAAAAAGATAACAAAAAGTAAACTGACATATGGGTTTTCTAGATATTGCTAATGTTATTGCTTCCTATAATTTTGCATCTATTCCCGCAACCTCTGTATGGTTTAACGTAATACTATTCTAAATAGAAAAACTTACTAATGTGCTACATTTAGTGTAATCAGAAGGTGCGAGTACCATCCAAAGTGTTATATCTCCATCCTTCTCAAGAAGGCCTCGGCTGTCCTTGTATAAGAAATTATTACTACACCTCACTGCTCGATCAACTTAAAAGCTGGTGGCTAAACAATTTCTCCAAACATTGGATTCAGATTGAATCTAACATTACTGGATACTCTAAACTCTCAAACTTCCTATGAGTTTCTAGATTAATTTAAAAATTCCCTACATCTGTTTCCCCAATGATATCAGCCACTCCACACAATGTCTTTACTAATCTGGTTCCTCCCACTTCAAATTTCTAAAATGCCCTTGGAGGTGATCCACCTATTAAACCCAGACATAAATCTTGACACTTGGTGTACTAAAGGCATTTCTAAAATATTGAACTTATTTGAAGGCTCAATTTTGAAATTCTTTATTGTGGTATGCAACATACCACATAAAGAGTCTTATAAATCCCTTCAAATACATTACCTTTCATCGCTTACCCCTCCGACTACAACTTCACTTACAAAGTATGAATCATTTTTATATAATTGTGGAGAACAGATTAAAGGCATTTCTAAAGCTTATACGGCATTATCATCCCACTCTTCTTTAACTGCCTTTCTTTTTCAAACTAATTGGGAAAATGATTTCCAAGAGTCTTTTAACCAATGGTCACTGACATTTCAACTTAATCTCAAGACGTCTCATTGTGCAAGTCATTTAGAAAACAATAGATAAGTATGCACTGGATTCTTGCCAGTGCAATTATTTGGTTTATAGTTACCAGCTGAATGTAGAACATAATATATTTACACAATTTGATCTGTCTCAAGCACATTTAATATGTGATGATCTCACTCCTCCATGCATCTATAGTATAGGCAGCTTGCTATCTTGCACTATGAGGCCTCGGTCACACGGGTGTTTTTCCCCGCGATTTGCGGATTGCATGACGGATGCGCATCCGCAAATCGCGTGACCGGGGCCGAAAAATTGCCCGAAAAATCTGCTCCTAGCCGCGTTTCATTTTTTTACTTTTTACACAGTTTTGGATGATTTTCAGGGAAGGGCTTATATTTTTAAGCCCTTCCCGAAAATTCATCCTGAGATCGCCCGCAGCCCATTGCTTTCAATGGAGCTGGCTGTATTGCCGGCTCCATTGAATTCAATGGGCAAACATCATTCTTCTCTGCCACAGCTGTTACAGCTGTGGCAGAGGAGAATGATTTGTCTACAATATGTTCTCAATGGAGTCGGCGCTGCTGCCGCCGGCCTCATTGAGCGCATATAGAGAAGAACAGGAATTGCAGATCGCAGATAGGCGCGATCTGCGATTTCTGTTCTATAATAAATCGGATGAGCGCATAAAAAGCGCTCATGTGTCCGATACCATTGCAAAGCAATGGTTCTATAAAAACGGCGATCGCATGCGCAGATCGCACCAAAAATCGCCCGTCTGACCGAGGCCTTACTCTCTACTTACACAGTAAGCTGAAAATGCAGAGCAATAAACCATAATATCCTATTGAAACATTAGGTTACATGGCTACACAGTTATCAGAAGAATTGAAAGACACAAGTTCACCAAGTGCATGCTATTATTTCCATGATGTATTCAGTCATATCTAATAGCCTGCTGTTGAGCTTGAATTGAAGAGAAATTGTTCCCGTGAAGTTGATTACATCATGGAGCAGAACGAAATTTGTCAATGACTTGTGGGGAGTTATCCCTCCTGGATGTTACAATACCCTTCCAATATTGTTAACATCAAATATCACACTACTTTAGTTGGCAGGTCCTCTGGTGGCAGTAGGCTTGGTTCAAATGATAAATTTGATAAGCCAGTGTTAGTATTAAGTTATAGTCCTCAGTGCAATCAGATCAAAAGGATCATTCATAAATACTTAGCAGCTCTGTTTGAGGGTGGCAACCTTCACACTATTTCGAACGATGGTTATAGAATTGCTTACAAAAAAATACTCTTTCCAGTATTTTGTTGTCCAGCTTATTTGTTTCTTCTTGTTCCTCTAATAATTGTTGATTGTCATGTAAAACATTCTATAGATGTGGAGGCTTTCCATGAAAAACATAATCTTTTGCTAAAGCTGTGAAGAACTTTCATAACGCTGATATATTTCTCGGTCTCCTCATGTTCAGCAATATAGTATTTTTTTGTTATCATGTATTTTTTGTTTTGGAGTGCACTATTTGCAATAAGTTGGATATTGGTTGCCCCTCTATAATATTCAGGGTGTGCTTCGTAGAACATAATGTGATTGTTCCTAGCAAGAGAAACCACATTATCTTGTAGATATAATATCTTTTAATGGCTAACAAAAATACATGATGTTACAGCAAGCTTTTCAAGAGTTATGTATTGTTTTTAGCAGACTGTCGTCTTCTGGCCTCATCCTCTTGTATTTATGCTTCTACTCTATGGAATTTCTGATGGCTTTCTGCATATGTGGATACATCAGTTATGGATATCTTTGCTAGATTCGAAAAACCATCACTATTATCATTATTATAAAGCTGGTTTGTTGTATCTGCAAGATTTAATGTAATTTAGGTCAATTTGCCTCTGTTTGTATAAATCCTAATCTTTACACCTGACTTTAGATACAATATGATTCATGTCATGGGGCATGGGGTTCCTACAGCTGCTATTAGTACAATCAAGCTCACCATGCTGATTATGGCATACTGAGCATGTGCTAGGGTTCTGTATTGTAGTGATATGGCTTCTTGATAGCTGCCGATGGTACAATAGAACTCAGTGTGTTGTTCAGAGCATATTGGGCATGCGCCAGATTTTTGTTTCAGATCAGTATGGTTACCTCCGTGCATTTTGGTTCTTCTGTACCGGGGATGCACCAATGTTTGGTCATTGTACCTACAGCTCCCTCAATACCTCATGTGTTTGTCTATACTGGTAGTACTACAGGTCTGAGCACTCTCTTATTTGATATGTGGTACCATGATGTTATTTCATAATGGGGTGAGTAGAAATAATTATTATATCTCACATATTTTGCATTATTGTTTTCCATCAAACACTCCATAATATATATATATATATATATATATATATATATATATATATATATATATATATATATATATATATATATATATATATATATATATATATATATATATATATATATATATATATTGCAGATATGTCTTGTATGTATGATGTGTATATTTCGTGAGCTATTTGCTATGGCCATATGTTTTGGGTGTAGCCATTGAGGCACAACTTTTTGTGATGTTCAGATGATGTGATTCTAAATTAGTGGTATCAGATGAGTTATCACTATGGTTTTAAATACATTTTATTGTTTTTATTTTATCTTATTTTACATTGTCTGGGGCTCGACGAGTTGGGATAAAACCAACATGATCTCTATGTATCAGAGAGGGAAGATGGTAGTTAAGTTGGGTGGTCAGAATGCTTGTGAGGATTTTATAATCTAGATTTAGCAATGAGATTGGACGGTAATTTTTAGGATAGGTAGGTTCTTTATTCGGTTTAGGGATGACAGTTATGTGGGTGCTTAAAAATTCCTCAGGGATATCTTTTCCAGATAATATATCATTGTAAAAGGGATGTTAATAGATGGGATAGGAGTATGATAAATTTTTTGTAGTAGAGGGCTGTCAATCCATCTCGACCAGGTGCCTTGCCTAATTTGAGTTTTGTAATAGTCTCCTACACCTCCTCTTCAGTGATTGAATGGTTAAGTTGTTTGTTTTGT
Organism: Eleutherodactylus coqui; assembly: GCF_035609145.1. Taxonomy (NCBI): domain Eukaryota; kingdom Metazoa; phylum Chordata; class Amphibia; order Anura; family Eleutherodactylidae; genus Eleutherodactylus; species Eleutherodactylus coqui. The sequence goes on from NC_089837.1 coordinate 404,919,879, forward strand.
TCTGTAGTGGTTTTCAGGAGAGAGATAGTTCTCAAAATATCTGATGTAATAGATGGAGTTTTTAAAGTTTGTATTTATATAAGGTGCTGTAAAAATTATAGAATGTTTGGGCAATTTTAATTGGGTTCGACGTGGAAGAGCCATTTTCAGATCTGATGGGATGAACTGTGTTGATTCTCTCTTTTGCCCTTAGTCTTGCTGCTAAAAGTTTGTGGTTTTTTTTTTGGCTAAACTGAAATAGGTAGCTTGGACCCAGTGGAGGGCTTTTTCTGCCAAGGAAGTGTATAGGAAGTTCAGTTTTAGGTTTGTAACCTCAATGTCTTGGATTAGTGATATACTAGGTCTTTGCTGGTTGGCCAGTTTTAACAGAGTGAGACCTCTCTTGAACGCAAGTTCGGTCTGAGTTTTTTCTCTCTTTTCATGGGAGGCAATTTGGGAGATCTCGCCCCTCATGTAAGTCTTATAGGCCAACCAAATCCAAACAGGTTGCGAATCACCATTATTGTTTGTTGCGAAATATGGCATAAATTGTTCTGTTATCTATGCAAGAGATATGGGGTCCTTTTGCCGTGATTCGTTGAGCTTCCATCTCCTTGGGGAAAAAGGGGTACTTTGGTTCACGAAGTGGGACATGATCGTAAGCTTATCACGTACTTTATTAAATAAAAGTAGACGTTTTCCACACCTTTGGTCACTTCCTACTTGCTTTAACCTGGAGTGTGGCACCTTCTCCACTGCCAGTTTTTAGTCCCACTCTCATGATCTGACCATGCACAAGGAATATACGCTACTTATGCTAGAGCTGGCAGAAGGTGGGGTGGAGGTAAGTGTCCAGTCGATACGTAAATATGTTTATGTGGGGCTGAAAAAAAGGTGTAACCTCTTATTAGACCATGTGGCTCCCTCCACACATCACCCAGAGCCAAGTCCCCCAGGATGGAGGCCAGCGTTAACCTCTGTGATGCACGTAATTTGTCTGAACTGGAAGAGGAGCAATCTAGAGCAGGGGAGAGTACCATGTTAAAATCACCCATCCAATAGTTAGAGACATTATGCAGCATTTAAAGCTTGTCAGTGACAAGGGCGGTTAATTTATAGGGATTTTCGACAGGGGCATAGGAGTTGATAAATAACTACCTCATGGCCTAACAGGGTAGCTTGTTATATGATGAATCTGCTGTGTGGATCTATCTCTGTTTTATTTATCGAGAAGGGAAGTGAGTTATGTAGCATGACAGATACACCCTGGTGCTTCTTAGTGGCTACTAATCAGTATACCCGCGTATTGGGAGTAGAGGTATTTAGGGGCCAAAGAGGCAGACAAGTGGGTCTCCTGGAGACAGATGACATCTGGGTTGTATTTAAGATACTGAAGGAAAGCCTCTCTCCTTTTGAGTGGGGAATTAAACCCTTTTAACATTATGGGAAAGTATTAAGACCATTATGGCGGTAAGTTGTGGCCGAGTAAACCTAGTTTTCATGGGGGAGAGGTGAAGATTGCTCGCTACCTATGAGGAAACAACATCAAATATGAATAAGTCAACATTATAAAATGAATGAAAAAACTTAATAAAAAGCAATATTGGGTCTATGGACCCAAGGTAGCCCAGGCTAAGTGCTTCTCCAAATAAATATGTGAGGTGCATCTTGAGACTGGAGGGGAGGGAACATTAAATCTCTCTGCCCCATCCTAGCAAATTTTTAGATATATAAGGTTTAAGCTAAATAACCAGCCGACCAGAAAGGCTGGTCAGTGAACCATTTAACTGTGTCAGGGATTTATTAAACCTGGAATTAGAAAACTGCTGCCCTTTTCTAGATCCTCTTCACCACTACCTCCTCTCTCCCTCCCTCTGTTTCCCCTCTTTCTACTCTTCACTTCTTTGCAGCAGGAGGGATGCTGTCTCCTTTCCCCCAGCTCAAGATGGTGGACACCCAGTGGGAGGTGAGTGTGTAAGCCTCCCCGGGTCAGGGTTGCCCAGGGGGCACAGCGATCTGAGGAGCACTGGTTCTGCAGCAGCAGGGGGTTCACAGTTCAGGTGCTGTCAGACGAAGCTGCCGGTGGCGGTTTTACTCACCCAGCTGTAAGGTGGTAGGAGCAGGCAGCAGCTTCACTCTTTCAGGAGCCTCCAATAGATCCCCGCTCAAGATCGCTTGGGGAGTGTTGAGGCCTGTAAATAGGCATTACATAGCACTTTTAAGTTATGGGGATCGGTAATATAATAACTGGCTCTAGGGGTTTAATCTGAGTCAGTTTACGCAAAGGATGCAGGTAACCTAGCAACCAGATAGATTGTGATTGACTGCAGACAAACTGGTCAGGTGACAGAGATGATAAATAGCCATGCAATGGTCCCAGAAGCCAGAGAGTAAGACGCATTAGGCAAAGCAAGTTCCAGAGAGTAGAGGCAAAATACGTTTAAGCAATAAGTAAAGAGTAGTGAGAAAAGAGAGGTGACAGGCAGAGGAGTGCCAAGAAGAGGAGCACTAGGCAGAAAGAAAGAGTCAGAAATAAGAAGAGCCCGACAGGAGAAAAGAAAGTGCCAGGCAGGAGAGAGAAGTGAAAAGAGACAGAGTTTAGCCGTGACAGAGAGAGAAAGAGAGAAACAAGAGAAAAATCTGAGAAACCATGAGTAACTTAGGAAAGACAGCTTTGACAGTGAATAAAAAAATAAAATAAAAGAGATGTAAATATGAAGAGAGGGAGATAAAGAAATAAAAGAGATATAAATACAAAGAAGGATAGAGAGAAAAAATCTAGTAAGCTCCTAGTGTATAAATGAGTTAAACACAGGTGTCTACAGTGTTGCCATTTTTTGCATGAGTTATTATGCACTAATGTGATGAAGAAAACAACCTCATCTCACTGCCTTATTTAATAATATTGTGCTTACAACAATTTAAGCAAAATATCTGGCTCTGTATATTATTCCACACCTCACCACTCCCAACTACAAATTGTGCCCCCGGACAAAACAAATCACAATTAATTGCCCGCCATACATAATAATAATAAAACTAGCGTTCACCATAGTGCTTTGTGGCATCACTGTAGTGCTTTGGGCTGGCACGATAGCCATCTGTGGCGGCACGACAGGAGGAAGGCTTAAAGGGGTTGTCCCGCGCCGAAACTGTTTTTTTTTTTTTTTTCAATAGCCCCCCTGTTCGGCGCGAGACAAACCCGATGCAGGGGTTTAAAAAAAAAAACCGGATAATACTTACCCGAATCCCCGCGCTCCGGTGACTTCTTACTTACCTTGCGAAGATGGCCGCCGGGATCTTCACCCACGGTGGACCACAGGTCTTCTACCATGGTGCACCGTGGGCTCTGTGCGTTCCATTGCCGATTCCAGCCTCCTGATTGGCTGGAATCGGCACACGTGACGGGGCGGAGCTACGAGGAGCAGCTCTCCGGCACGAGCGGCCCCATTCAGAAGGGAGAAGACCGGACTGCGCAAGCGCGTCTAATCGGGAGATTAGACGCTGAAATTAGACGGCACCATGGAGACGAGGACGCTAGCAACGGAGCAGGTAAGTGAATAACTTCTGTTTGGCTCATATTTAATGCACGATGTATATTACAAAGTGCATTAATATGGCCATACAGAAGTGTATACCCCCACTTGCTTTCGGCGGACAACCCCTTTAAGCTGGGTTCTTCTTGAGTGCCAATACCTGGTAATTGAGCCTGGGGATGTTCAGGCCCTGCGGGTCGCGACGGGACCCCTGATCTGTTTGGACCTTTAAAAATCTCTAAATGTTCCCCAAGGCTGGGGAGTGAGGTGCAGAGCTTCAGGAGCCAGTCTCTTGACCCTCAGAGGTAGAATGGCGATGAATCTTGCCAGGCAGGGACGACCGTTCACCTTGCTGGCTCGTCTTGCTTTCTTTTTAATATTTTTTTCAGCTTCAAAATGTTACTAGCCATTGAGGCAGAGTTATAATACAGTAAGCTGAAAATTCAGAGCAATAAACCATAATGTCCTATTGAAAGATTAGATTACATGGCTAGATAGTTAGTCAGAAGAACTGAAAGACACAGGTTCACCAAGTGCATGCTATTATCTCCATGATGTATACGGGCTATGTAATAGCCTACTGTTGAGCTTGCTTTCTTTTTCCTTTCTTCTTCTGTTCTACTAACTTCTACAGCAAATTGTTTAAATTACTATTTTGCTCTGGAGTTACTGTGGTAGCATTAGGTCTAACTCCAAATGGACATCCTGCAGTGTGATCTCTTTTGCTGTTAATGTGTTCTTGTGAGTAAAGATCCACGAAGAGTTGGTCCATTGATGCTACCATTATCTTAACCTCTTAGTGACAAGCCAATTTTTTGTTTTTTACGGACAAAGCTCATTGACATAGCTATATGAGGGATTGGGTTTTTTGTGGGATGAGTTGTACCACTCTATATAACCTGTTGTGTAACTTTTATTAATTTTCCTTTTTAAAATGTTGCCATTGTTTTTGGTTCTGTTTTTACAGCATTCATCATTCTGTAAAAATAACATGATGACTTTCTTATCTAGATCAGCATGATTACTGTAATTTAGGGGTCTGGTTTGAGGTTTGATGTAACTTAGGGGATGGGTCTAAATGATAAATTAGTTTAGGGTCTGATCTGATACCTCATCGGATCGGTGAGTAGCAAGCGGCTTAAAAACCGCTTTAAATTGCTATTTTATGCCAGGGGGTGACAGGGGGAATGGGGTAATGTATAATTTTGATGTTTGCCGCGAGACAACCCCTTTAAGTCGAGAAGGTGTGAAATACCATCTTGTCAGTACTTTTAAGTGCGTTTCCATCATATTTGCGCATCTGGCAGCCTTGTTTGCCCAATCTAAAACTGCCGTCTCTCTCCCAACTTAGAAGGTGGCATTTTTCCCTCAAATTTCCTGCAATGTGGTCGTAAAAGAAATGAGTTTTAGATTTGTTAGATTGCTGAGTTTTGGCAAGGCTTAGAGACACTGCCTCTGGAATACATATAGACTGCAAGTGGGATGTTTGTGGAATTGAATGTACCTGGAGATATTTAAATGTATCTCTTTTAGGCAACCCAAATTAATTTTGTAGTGACCGAAATGACTTGAGGTTGTCGTCAATAAATAGGTCTGAAATGTATTTTATACCTTTTTTCAGCTGAGGGTTTAGTTGGAGTCCTGGACTGAAGGTATTCCAGGGTGTCAATAAGGGTTCTTTTTAGTCTGCAGATCGTAGTTTTGTTGGAGGTATGTACTAACTTCTTCCAAGCCTCAATAGTTGCCTGCATTGGAAGAGAGAGGTGGGGATGCACATCATCGAGCGTAAGTGAGGAAATATAGCAGTCAGGGTAGTCGCGTAGATCAGGGAAGACAAAAATTTGCATTCAACCATCTTTCACTCTAGATTAGGTCAGCTGATGGAAGGTATTTGATGGAACCATGCTAGGGATTGGTTTAAGGTAATGGCACAGTGATATGCCTCAAGATTAGGAAGGTCAACTCTGCCTTGAGTTTTGTGGAGGGCTAAGGTTGAAAGGGATATTCTAGGGGGGTTTCCAGCCCAAACATAGTTGGTCAGTTGTCTTTGGAATTTTAACATTATTGACTGGGGGACCGGTACTGGAAGTTTTCGGAAATAATACATTAGTTTTGGGAGAATCATCATTTTGTACAATGCGGCCAAACCAAGTTCTTTGTTGTTTTTATATGTATCAAGTTTGTTTTGTTTTGTAGAACTTTCAACAGAGGCAGGTAGTTTGTGGAGATCAATTCCAAAAGAGGGTGGCAGATTTGGATTCCTAAATAGGGGATACTTTTATCTTGCCACTAAAAGGGAAATTCACGTTGTATCTCCCTTTTTATTCTCCACTCATGTGTGCGCTCAGAATCTGGGATTTAGAAACGTTTAATCTGTAGTATGAGACCTCTGCAAACTGGGAGAGGGTTGTATATACTAATCGCAGGGAGGTCATGGGGTGAGTTAATGTTAGCAATATGTCATCTGTGAAAAGACTTATTGTATGTTGTCGAGCGCCTGCGTATACCCCATGAATCTGGGGGTTCATTCTGATATGTTCCGCCAAGTAAAGTAAAGTAAAAATCAGTGAGGAGAGTGGGCATCCCTGGTGAGTGCCGTTTGTGATGTGAAAAGGTTTGGATTGTGTGCCATCTACTAGAACTCTGGCCGTAGGGGAATTATATAATGCCTTGATTGCCTTAATGATGTTACGTGTAAAGCCGAATTTTTCAAGGACTGAGAAGGCAAAACCCCAGTGGAGCCTATCAAAGGTTTTTTCAGTGTCTTAAGCCAGTGAGAAGCAGGAAGAGCAAGTGGTGTCTATTTTTGTTAAGAGAATCAGAACTCTCCCTGTACCATCTGGGGCCTGCCTTTCTTTAGTGAATCCAACTTGATCCGAGTAGACAATGTTGGTTAGGATCTTCAGGAGTTTTTGGGCAAGGATTTTTGCGTATATTTTTGTATCACAATTTAAGAGGGATATTGGCCTAAAGTTGGCTGGTGAGGATGGGTCTTTACCAGGTTTAGGGATAGTAACTACTGTGGCCTCGAGCATCTCCCAAGGGAGTTTGCCTTGGAGTATACCTTGATTAAATGTAAGGGCCATGTGTGGAGCAAGGATGGATGCAAATAATTTATAATATTTGTTGGAGAAACTGTCTGGCCCCGGAGATTTTTGAGATTTTAATATTTTAATTGTAGCCAGAATTTCTGAGGTTGATATAGATTCATTTTAAGGCATTAGTCAGACGGGCGTTTTTTGCCGCGATTTGCGCATGCGCATGCGTCCGGCGATTTTATAAAACCATTGCTTTGCAATGGTATCGGACACATGAGCGCTTTTTATGCGCTCGTCCGATAAATTATAGAACAGAAATCGCAGATCGCACCTATCTGCGATCTGCGATTCCTGTTCTCTTCTCTATATGCGCTCAATGGGGCCGGCGGCAGCAGCGCCGACCCCATTGAGAACATATAGAAGACAAATCATTCTTCTCTGCCACAGTTGTAACAAGGGAGCTGGCAATTCAAGGGAGCCGGCAATACAGCCGCTCCATTGAAAGCAATGGGCTGCCGGCGTGCGCGGGGTGAATTGTCGGGAAGGGCTTAAATATATAAGCCCTTCCCTGCAATTCATCCTAAAATGTGTTAAAATAAAAAAAAAATTGTATACTCACCTTTCCGCTGCAGCCGGAGTCCAGCCGCGGCCGCTGTCAGTTCTCCTGAACTGCTTCTCGGCACTATTCAGCCGGCGGGGCTTTAAAATCCCCGCCTGCTGAATGATCTGCCTCTGATTGGTCACAGCCCTGACCAATCAGAGGCAGGTTTCACTCACACACCCATTCATGAATTCATGAATGGGTGAGTGACTGCTGCCTCTCAGCGCTGAGCCAATCAGGGGCAGGTCTGACTCACATCCATTCATGAATTCATGAATGGGTGTGAGTGAGACATGCCTCTGATTGGCTCAGCGCCGAGCCAATCAGGGGGCAGGTCTGACTCACACCCCCTTCACACCCACTGCAGGACGGCCGCGCGGAGCTCCGGCTGCCGGGAGAAGGTGAGTATATATATATTTTTTATTTTTACACATTTTAGGATGAATTGCAGGGAAGGGCTTATATATTTAAGCCCTTCCCGACAATTCATCCCGGGCTCGCCCGCAGCGCATTGCTTTAAATGGAGCCGGCTCTATTGCCGTCTCCATTGAATGCAATGCGCTGGACAGCTCCGGCCCGTTTCTAATTAAACGCGGCTAGGAGCAGATTTTCGGGCGATTTGCGGGCGACTTGCGCGCACCGGTCACGCGATTTGCGGATGCACATCCGTCATGCGATCCGCAAATCGCGTGAAAAAACGCCCGTGTGACTAAGGCCTAAGATGTACTTTGGGCATTTGATATAGAGGGAAGGTTCAGGTCCCTAAGGAACAGCAAAATTCCCAGCGGGGTTGGCTGCGGTATAGAGCCATCTTCTTTTAAGTTCTATAGTTTTTCATAAAATTGATGAAAGATCTCAGCAATCTGTTTCGAATGGGAGATTTTCTTCACTCCGTCTGTCTAGGCTATTTATGTAAGGAATTTTTGCTTTTATTATTCTTTTTTTTAACTAGATTTGCCATTAAACAGGAGGGTTTATTAAATGAGGTATAGTAATTAATTCGAGAGGCCTTCAGTGCTTTGTCAAAATTTTCCATAAGGAGGGTACGTAGTTTTTGTCTTAAGCGGAAGAGCTTCTCATGAGTATCATTTGAGGGAGAGCTACGAAAGTGACAGTTCAGTGTTTGTAATTTGTGAGAGTGTTTCAGTGATCTGGGACGATTTTTCTTTCTTGTATCTGGCACTCATCTTGATGAGAACCCCTCTGATAAAAGCCTTGTGTGCATTCCAGTCCATGAGCGAGCTCACCTACAGAGTGGGATTAATATCAAAGTACTCTAGTAGGGCCTCAGATATAGCCTTGGAGTGGTGAGGGATCCCCATCAAGTAGAGATTATCCCTCCATGACCTAATCCCCTCCCTGGACCATCTTCACGAAAAGATAGTTCGGAGCGTGATCAGACCAAGTTGCGGTTCCAATTCCAGCACTGACGACAAAGGGGAGTGTCCATCTGTCCACCAGTGTCAGGTCTATTTATGAGAAAGTCCTATGTCACGATGAGTAGAAGGTATATTCTCTGGCTGAAGCATTTAGACCCCGAAATGTATCATACAGCGCTTCTTTTTGCAGCCAATTGAACAGAGAAGGGGCATTTCTGCTTGACTGGCCTGTGGAATCCATAAGTCTGTCTGCTATAAGGTTCAAATCCCCGCATATCATCAGTCTACCCCTCTCGCGTCTCCGCAGCCTCTTGATTTTAGAAAAATGTATTTAGAAATCGGATTTGCGCCATGTTAGGCGCATGCAAATTTAATGTTGCTAAAGGGATAGAGTTTAGTGTTCCCGAAAGGATTATGAATCTACTTTCAGGGTCTGTTTTTTGGAAAGATACTTCTAGTTGGATAGTTTCTTTGAAGGCAATCAGGACACCCACTTTTTTATTGGGCGCACAGGCCAAGTAAATGTTGGGGAATTTTTTATGCGTTTTTTTGGGGGCATGAAGAGGCATGGAAGTGGGTCTCCTGAACACAGAATATATCTGCATTATTGGAGAGGGCTTCTTTCCACAGCAATGAGCGCTTAAATGGAGAATTCAGCCCATTAACATTTATTGAAAGAAGTTTAACAGCCATTGAAAAATAAACATTTACTGGTTAGAGATGTGGAATCCATCAGATGTCTTCTCAACATGGGGATGAAAAGTATAAATGTTGAATCAAACATTAAATGCAACAAATAAACTTGAGTATAGTATAAACCCAGGGGAAGGGACACCAAGAACCCCAGGCCCCCTGATTTATACAACCCTTCCAAAAGTGAAAGGATCGACAAGACCTTATGAAGTGCGGGCTTGTTCAGAGGGGGTGGAAAAGTTCACCTGTTCAAGAGCAGTGACCAGGCTCTCATTTTATGGACAGTCATTCGTATCCTCAGCGGTCCCGGTAGTCGGCAGATCTATTCTTCTCTGGGTCATCTAGTTGGTAGTGTAGATGTCTGTTCTGGGTCATCTAGCTGGTAATATAGATGTCTCATCAGTTGGATAAATGCCCCACGATTTCAAGAGAGGAGCCGCATCTTCAGATTTAGAGATCGGATGAATGACGCCTTCTTTTTGAATCAAAATCTTCAGAGGAAAACCCCATCTGTAGAGTACTTTTGCGTGGCGAAGGGCCTTGGTGATTGCTGAAAATTTCCTTCTTGCTTGCAAAGTGGCCTGTGATAAGTCCATATAAAGACATATATCTGAGTAAGGTGCTGGTAACTGGTTTAACTTGCGAGCTGCTTGCATAATAGCCTCTTTAGTATGGAAAAAATGAATCCGCGCTATTACATCTCTATGAACCGCTTTTATATAAATTTAGGCTTTGGCAGCCTATGAGCTCTATCAATTATCAAGTCCATAGGGGGTGTGTCAGGTAATATGGTTATCATAAGTTGCTGCACGTAGTTGTTAATTTCCAATGGATTCTGGTATCCCCCTGAACTTGACATTGTTGCGTTGATTTCTGTCCTCAATGTCTGCTAGTTTAACCTTAATCAGGTCAACCTCTTCTGAAAGAGCATAATGGGAATCAATATGGTCGTTGTGCGATTGAGTTATTTCTTTCATTTTGTTTTCAGTGTGAGCAAGTATTTCATCGAATTCTTACAAATTTGTTTTTAAGGTAGAGGTCAGAGAGTCAAAGTTGGCTTAGAGGGAGTCCCTTAAAGTAACCACCATCTCTTTTATAAATGCTTCTTTTGCTGGTTGTTCGGATGTTAGCAAGGAGGAGATGAAGTCATTTGCAGGAGCCATATATGGACCATTGCCTGCTCATGCATCAGCTTAGGACGTAGCTTGAGGGGGCTAACAGAGGGAGATTCATGTGGCTGCCCTTGTAGCTGAGAGGTGAGCACCAATTTGGAAACGTGTTGTGTCTCTCTGGGGGAATTTATCCCCTGTGGTGACTTTCTAGGCGCTGGTTCTAGGAGGAAAGAGCACCCGGGGGACTCATGTGTGAAGCTCACCTCAGGGTTTTCTTCCTGAAGTGGTATCAGGACTCATGGAGACAAGCTGAAGGAGTTCGGGGATCCCCCTTCCCCTCCCACCAGAGAGGCTGGTGAAACCTGTGTTTCACTGCTGACCGCGTGAGGAGAAGAAAGTCTCCAGACGCCTCGGCTGAGCACCAGAGGATTTGCGCCGGGGCATCTGTAAGCCGACGGGACTTTGAGGCTTCTATTGGTGTGCGTGACAGCCGGTGAGGGTGCTTCTTTGTTGCTTGGAGAGCCCTAGGTCACAGAGCTCTGGACTATGCGGCCATCATGGTGCTTGGCTAGGCCACGCCCCACCCTCACTGCATATCTTTGATAGTGTTTGCTACCATTGTCTCAGCTTGCTGTTTTTTTGTCATGTCCTACTTGAAGTTGTACTGTAGTTTTGCAGAAGTTGTCAGGTTTTGTTAACTGTGATTTGGCTGCAAAGTGTCGCCAGGAGCTCATATTTTTCAATATACTCAGCCCTCCCATCCAGCTATCTTACATAAACACTCACATATACAAATACACACATGTATATATAACAATACACATATGTGAGGGAATCACAGCACAACTTTTTCAGGAATTGAATATAAAGGAAAGCTATACTATGATTGTTTACTACAGGCAATTATGACTGTCCTTCTCTTAGACAGTTTTAGCAATCTCCTCCAACTCATAATATTGAAGCCTGGGCCTATTTATGGGAAATCACTGATGACGCCCTACTTTGGATCCTCCTTAGCTGCAGCGATCACATCGGATAAACAACCACGCCACTACTGCAGCCAATGTAAATAGAGACTGAATGGAGGATGCAGGCAAAAGCGGGGGAGCAGCAGGTCAGTGGAGAGGTAAGTATTATCATTCTTTTATATCTCATTCTCCCACCACTAGTATCACTGTTTTTTAATCAGAAAACCTCTTTAATATGTAAGGAAAAGAGCATACATAACTGTACATTTTTGTATAGCCATCACAGAACTGCTTCAAATTAGACCTTGTGCATAGCAGTTTGGCATGCACACAACTGAAGAGACAACAGCACTTTAAAGACTGACATTGACATAACTTTGCCACAAGCAACTAAAGTAATTATGACACCTCATTTTGGTACAGCTGAAATGACTCGATAAGAAACCATGACAAACGACATATCACACAAAGTGAGCAGTTTTATCAGTGGAACACTAAATCAGCATGTACTGTATTTCTGTAGTTCTCTTAAATCTTGCAATAACAGAACACTTTATGTGTCATGTAAGTGTATTGCAGACAACTTAGTACAAGAAGATGCTAGACATTCTTCTTTTATTAAAGTCTGTTCTTTGCTGTCCAGTTATGTCTAAAGTTCTTATTAAACAACGGAATGCTTCTATCTTAAATAAGATCAGTAATTATAAAAGTTGTAAAATTAGTTCCCTCAACTTTCAAGTGGCAATTATTAATGATTGATGAAAGGGATAAATTCTGGATATGGGACAACCTTAAAGTGGCTATCCTGTTACCGGACAACATTGCTGATTTAGGGCAGCTCTAACTGCCCTAAAATAGCAAACACAACAATACTTGTCCTCTGCCATAGGTATCCAGAGATGTTACCCCACTGTCCTCTCAGTGATTATTGTGGCATTAATATTCTACTGGCATCAGCGCTCACATCCCAGGCGCCATAATTGGCTACAACAGTCAGGTGTCTTCCGCTGATGTCATCTTCCTTAACAATCATCAGGAGGATGGCGAGGCAACATCGCTGGATCCCTGCAGCAGAGGACAGGTAAGGACTGCTCTGTTTGTTATTTTAAGGCAGTTGGAGCTATTTCAGAAATGTTGTCCAGTAACCCCATCAACCTCTTAAGAATGCAGTATTTTGGGCTTTAAGACAAACATGTTTTTTTTCATCTCCAGTTTCTAAGAGCCGAAACTTATCTGTCAATATAGCCATATGATGACTTGTTATTTGTGGAATGAAATAATTTTTTTAATGGTACTTTTTGGGGGCAAAGTATATATAATGCATTGAAACTTTTTTTGTGAAGAAAAATCTATAAACATCATCCTTCACTCTGTAAAGCCACTTAGAAGTGCATCATAAACAGATGAGATCAGAGTTAACCCTGATCCCAGCCACTGCAGCAGAATGCTAGCTGTAATATACATTTGACAGTTGTTAAAGATAGTGCAGGAACAGCTCATGTGCCCACAACTTCCCTGCCCCATACGTTCATGGCACTAGAAGATAACTATGTAGCAACAGTTGTACAAATGTATGTCAGGTGTTGCTGAGGGCTTAAAATAATAAAATGAGATTTAGAGCTCCTGCACACAGTAGTGCCCTATATACTGAGCTTGTAGGACTCCTTAGTAGCTGTCAGACTCTGTGTGTTCAGAGATATTTTGTCCTAGAAGCAATAATTTTTGGAGGGTTATCCATTAGAGATGAGCGAGCGTACTCGTCCGAGCTTGATGCTCGTTCGAGTATTAGGGTACTCGAGATGCTCGTTACTCAAGACGTGTAGAGGTGTTCGAGTCACTTCCATTTTCTTCCCAGAAAATTTTGCGCCATTTTCTGGCCAATAGAAACACAGGAAAGGCATTACAACTTCCTCCTGTGAAGTTCCAGCCCTATCCCACCCCCCTGCAGTGAGTGGCTGGGGAGATCAGGTGATCAGGAGTATTTAAATCTGCCCCGCCCGCGGCTCGCCACAGATGCACGCTGAGAGACATTAGGGAAGGTGCTGTCCTGCTGTAGCTGCTATAGGGAGAGTATTAGGCTGTTATCTTCGTCTTCAAGAACCCCAACGGTCCTTCTTAGGGCCACATCTGACCGTGTGCAGTACTGTTGAGGCTGCTTTTAGCAGTTTTGCACATTTTTATTTTTTTTGTATATCGGGCGTGCAGACCATAGCGTCCTCAGTCTGCAGTCATTTTACTGAGTATAGGGGCAGTACTGGTGAGGCAGGGACAGTGATACAGGGAAAGAGATATACTGGCTATATAGGCAGTGGGCTTTTTCAAAAAAATTGGGAAAAAATACTGTATTTGGGCTGACTGTGACTGTCTTCAGTTTACTGCGTGTCTGCTGGGGGTAGTAGTCACTCATTAATACCCAGCCTTGCGCATAATTTTTTCTGGCTGCACTGTGCTTTCAATAACCACAGTCATCCTCCAACAGGGAAATCCACATACAGGCTATATAGGCAGTGGGCTTTTTCCCAAAAATTGGAAAAAAATACTATATTTGGGCTGCCTGTGACCGTCTTCAGTTTACTGCGTGTCTGCTGGGGGTAGTAGTCGCTCATTAATACCCAGCCTTGCGCATAATTTTTTCTGGCTGCACTGTGCCTGCCAACCCTCTGCACTGTGTGCCTCCGGTTCCTCCTCATCACAGAGGCAATTATAAATTGACATGAGGGTGGTGTGGCTATGAAGTGAGCGTGTGGCATGGGGGCAGCTGAAGGGAGCGCAGTGACACTTTTGTGTGTGCAGCAGACTCTGGGTCGTGTGGGGCGGTTGGGCAGCATGTTACCCAGGAGAAGTGGCAGTGGAGTGTCATGCAGGCAGTGATTGTGCTTTGTTGGAGGTAGTGTGGTGCTTAGCTAAGGTATGCTTTGCTAATGAGGGTTTTTCAGAAGTAAAAATTGTTGAGGGGGGGGCCCACTCTTGCCGCTATTGTGGCTGAATAGTGGGACCTGGGAACTTGAGATGCAGCCCAACATGTAGCCCCTCGCCTGCCCTATCCGTTTCTGTGTCGTTCCCATCACTTTCTTGAATTGCCCAGATTTTCACAAATGAAAACCTTAGCGAGCATCGGCGATATACAAAAATGCTCGGGTTGCCCATTGACTTCAATGGGGTTCGTTACTCGAAACGAACCCTCGAGCATCGCGGAAAGTTCGACTCGAGCAATGAGCACCCGAGCATTTTGGTGCTCGCTCATCTCTATTATCCATACATAAGGAGTCGATGGAATATGGGTCTGTATGCCTCAGTTTGAAAATGAAGGCATACAAAGGTACATTACAGGCCTCATGGATCTCTTTGGTAGTCCTATTATGGAATACAAAATGACACCATAATATATCCGTATATATAAGCACTCATCTTCAACCAGATGCAAATTAGGATTTATGGCTACTTTGCTAGTCATAACTACAGTAATTTTGTATTAATGTACTCCCCAAAGACCTAAATAGTTTTCAAAACAGCATTATGAATGTAAGGCTAGACTGCTTCATGGTGCCTTTGTGAGGTACCATTTTCTTCTCCCTAGAAGCTACGCTTCAAAGGGAGAATTGCAAAATGAAGTGACATTATCTGGACCATGCTGCAATTGTTTTCTCATGGACTTTGTATAAATCTGGGGGAAAAAACCTGTGTGGCCGATTTAAAACCATAAAAACCTAATATAGGGCCACAGCCTTGATATGAGTTTGCACAAAATTGATCCATAATATGACAATGTGCATAAGCCATTAGAAAAGGAAAAGCTAACTGGAAATGTACATGTGATGTAAGCAATAGACATACATTTGGTTTGGACAATAACGATGCTTGTTTTCATTTCTATATACATGCTAGCTTGTTACCTGCTGCTTCGTCCATGTGGAATTTGTATTTTTTAATCTCATCTGTGTTTTGCTGTATATTGAAATACAAAAAGTTGAAATAGTGAAAGGAATGTAACTGCAGTATGCTATGTCAGCGCAGTTCTATACACTTCATTTTTGGTCTTGTCATTTTTTGCTAGGATATAAAGGTTTTGTGGACTGTATACATGTGAGTATGCAACATACAATTGCCCGTGAGAAAAACATGTTTTTTTTAAATGTACACCTGCAACCTTAAGTGTTTGCCCCTGAGCCTTATTGATTGTCATTGCAAATACTGTTGAATTGAAATGAAAATCTGTTGGTATTATCAGAATGCGTGGAATTAAAACACTTTCTTCTTTTGCTATTGCCCTTACATGTCTGCCCATTTGTGTAGGCATAGCTTATGATGTGCATCCCTTTCCCCTCCACCCTACTGCACAGCGGTGCGTCTGCGCATCACCAAATAAATTTGTCTTGTCACGTTCCCTAGAGAACTCTATAGGGCTGGGGTCACACGGGATATATTCCCGGGGGAAATCTCACGGTTTTGCTGCAGCGAAAAAGCGTGAAATTTCTGCCAGGAAAGCGCAGTTTCAAAATCCATGGCACTTAGCATGCTTTTGCAGTACGGTAAGCACTCCCATAGAGGAGAGTGCAGCCGCAACGGAAAAAAAAAAAGAATGGACATGCTGTGGCCGGGAAATCAGTGCCACAACGCCGGCTTCTGCTGGCATTGCCATGACGGATTCATTGACCCAAGTTCACAATATTTTTCACAACTCTCGTCCACATGGCTGGCTAACTGCAGAATTAGCGGCCGCAGGTGGACTCACTGCGGCGAAATTCCGGACGGAATTTCTGCGGCAAATCCGCCAAATGTTTGGGATAAAACGTAGCCTATGTCCTTCCTCAAGATGCAAGCCATCTCCCTGTTAAATATCATCACAATCACTTCATCGGTTTAGCCATGAGAGGGTAGCAAACAGACTGAGTTACTTTTGCACTTATAATATTAGTTTGGATAGTGCCTAGAGTTTTATTTGTCTGTAACTAAGACCATAGCTAAGCCAATCCTAGTAGCAGTATCCAACATAAGATATTACTTCCGTAAAAGGGTTTCCGAAAAATATTATCAGTAAAAATTCTTGAAATATAAAAATATTCTCAAAGGCTACTACGGATATTATACTGTAGCAGTTTCTTTCATCTGTGATCATTTTTAAGTGGCTAGTTTGATAGTTATTTCTGATTACTTTCATGTCTTCACCATTTGAGGAGACAAATCAGTAAACTGAGAGAGTCACATCATATTGAGGTCCCAAGCTTTAGCTTTCCCACAGGCTTCAGAAATTCTCTCAATTTCATGCTTGTCTGCACTGCTTTATTTACACTGAAACCCCTCCACCATCAGTTTCACAGCACAAACTAGAGATGATTTGTTGAAAATCTATTCCATATTATTTTTTAGAAAAATAAAGCTATTAGTCCCCAAAAGATTTCATGGTGTCAGCTAAAATTCAACTGAACTGGAAATCAAATAATGACTAAGTAAATTAAATCAACAGAGCACAACTACTCTTTATAAAACACAGAGAATATTTCTGATTTTAGAACTACAATTAATGTTCCTGAAATTGGTATTAAAAATAAGTTATAATAAAGCATACCAGGTGCATGGACACTAGAAAATGACATACTGCAAGTCATAGCTCATTCTTGCACACTTGCCTAACTTGTCCGTATGTATGCACATACATGTGCACACTTGCCTAACTTGCCTGAATGTATTTAACTGTAGGTGTCAAGACTAGAGATGAGCGAACGCGTTCGTCCGAGCTTGATATTCGTGCGAATATTAGGGTGTTCAGGATGTTCGTTATTCGTAACGAACACCATGCGGTGTTCTGGTTACTTTCACTTACTTCCCTGAGACGTTTGCGCGCTTTTCTGGCCAATTGAAAGACAGGGAAGGCATTACAACTTCCCCCTGTGACGTTCAAGCCCTATACCACCCCCCTGCTGTGAGTGGCTGGGAAGATCAGGTGTTCGCCTAATATAAAAGTCGGCCCCTCCCGCGGCTCGCTTCAGATGCCTGGTGAGTTAGATGAGGGACAGTGCTGTTTGTACCGGAGCTGCTGTAGGGAAAGAATTGGTAGTTAGTGTAGGCTTCAAGACCCCCCAAAGGTCCTTATTAGGGCCACTGATAGCTGTGTGTTGGCTGCTGTTAGCAGTGGCATTTTTTTTTTTCCTCAAAATCGGCCTTGCAGAGCGTTGCACCTGGCATTAGGGACAGAAGTGCTGCATAGGCAGGGAGAGTGTTAGGAGTGAGTGTAGCCTTCAAGAACCTCAACGGTCCTTTCTAGGGCCATATTTATCCGTGTGCAGTTCTGTTCAGGCTGCTGTTAGCTGTGCTGCATTTTTTTGGGGCTTCTCAAAATCGCCTCTGCAGAGCATTCCACCCTCCATTGATACTGCAGGGAAAGAATTGTATAGGCAGGGCCACAACACAGTTATTATTCATTGAATATACGCAGTGCTGCCTTTTGCTTGTAAAACAAGTGAAAATAATTCTATTTGTCCAGCCTCTGTCCGTCCTAACGCCTGTGGACACGTGTGAGCTGCGTGAAAAACATTGCTAAATCATACGCACCCAGCTACGCTTTACTGCTGGCTTCGCCATTTGCTTTCCTTAATTGGGAAAAAAAATACCTGCTCTGCCAGAGTTATAATAACTCTGCTACCCTCACGTTCTGTGACACATAAGCAGGGACACAGCACAGTTATTAAACTTCTCATGTTCATTGAATATACGCAGTGCTGCCTTTTGGTGGGAAAAAACTGAAAACAAATCTATTTGTCCAGCCTCTGTCCGTCCTTACGGGCGGTGGAGACGTGTGAGCTGCGTGAAGAACAGTGCTAAATCATACGCACCCAGCTACGCTTTACTGCTGGCTTCGCCATTTGCTTTCCTTAATTGGGAAAAAAAATACCTGCTCTGCCAGAGTTATAATAACTCTGCTACCCTCACGTTCTGTGACACATAAGCAGGGACACAGCACAGTTATTAAACTTCTCATGTTCATTGAATATACGCAGTGCTGCCTTTTGGTGGGAAAAAACTGAAAACAAATCTATTTGTCCAGCCTCTGTCCGTCCTAACGCCTGTGCACACGTGTGAGCTGCGTGAAAAACATTGCTAAATCATACGCACCCAGCTACGCTTTACTGCTGCCTTCGCCATTTGCTTTCCTTAATTGGGAAAAAAAATACCTGCTCTGCCAGAGTTATAATAACTCTGCTACCCTCACGTTCTGTGACACATAAGCAGGGACACAGCACAGTTATTAAACTTCTCATGTTCATTGAATATACGCAGTGCTGCCTTTTGGTGGGAAAAAACTGAAAACAAATCTATTTGTCCAGCCTCTGTCCGTCCTAACGCCTGTGCACACGTGTGAGCTGCGTGAAAAACATTGCTAAATCATACGCACCCAGCTACGCTTTACTGCTGGCTTCGCCATTTGCTTTCCTTAATTGGGAAAAAAAATACCTGCTCTGCCAGAGTTATAATAACTCTGCTACCCTCACGTTCTGTGACACATAAGCAGGGACACAGCACAGTTATTAAACTTCTCATGTTCATTGAATATACGCAGTGCTGCCTTTTGGTGGGAAAAAACTGAAAACAAATCTATTTGTCCAGCCTCTGTCCGTCCTAACGCCTGTGCACACGTGTGAGCTGCGTGAAAAACATTGCTAAATCATACGCACCCAGCTACGCTTTACTGCTGGCTTCGCCATTTGCTTTCCTTAATTGGGAAAAAAAATACCTGCTCTGCCAGAGTTATAATAACTCTGCTACCCTCACGTTCTGTGACACATAAGCAGGGACACAGCACAGTTATTAAACTTCTCATGTTCATTGAATATACGCAGTGCTGCCTTTTGGTGGGAAAAAACTGAAAACAAATCTATTTGTCCAGCCTCTGTCCGTCCTAACGCCTGTGCACACGTGTGAGCTGCGTGAAAAACATTGCTAAATCATACGCACCCAGCTACGCTTTACTGCTGGCTTCGCCATTTGCTTTCCTTAATTGGGAAAAAAAATACCTGCTCTGCCAGAGTTATAATAACTCTGCTACCCTCACGTTCTGTGACACATAAGCAGGGACACAGCACAGTTATTAAACTTCTCATGTTCATTGAATATACGCAGTGCTGCCTTTTGGTGGGAAAAAACTGAAAACAAATCTATTTGTCCAGCCTCTGTCCGTCCTTACGGGCGGTGGAGACGTGTGAGCTGCGTGAAGAACAGTGCTAAATCATACGCACCCAGCTACGCTTTACTGCTGGCTTCGCCATTTGCTTTCCTTAATTGGGAAAAAAAATACCTGCTCTGCCAGAGTTATAATAACTCTGCTACCCTCACGTTCTGTGACACATTAGCAGGGACACAGCACAGTTATTAAACTTAGATTATTCATTCACTAAAGGCAGTGGGGCCGTTCGTTTTCCAAAAAGTGCAAAAATAATATTTGGCCTGCAGTCTTGCGCCAATTTATTTCCTGCCTGTGAAATCAAATCACTGGTAATACAGCATGCTGAGGGGTAGGGGTAGGCCTAGAGGACGTGGACGCGGCCGAGGACGCGGAGGGCCAAGTCAGGGTGTGGGCACAGGCCGAGCTCCGGATCCCGGTGTGTCGCAGCCGACTGCTGCGCGATTAGGAGAGAGGCACGTTTCTGGCGTCCCCACATTCATCGCCCAATTAATGGGTCCACGCGGGAGACGGTTATTAGAAAATGAGCAGTGTGAGCAGGTCCTGTCCTGGATGGCAGAAAGTGCTTCGAGCAACCTATCGTCAACACGCAGTTCTGCGCCGTCCACTGCTGCAAATCCGAATCCTCTGTCTGCTGCTCCTCCTTCCTCCCAGCCTCCTCACTCCACTACAATGACACCTGCTCAGGAGCGGGAACACTCCCAGGAACTGTTCTCGGGCCCCTGCTCAGATTGGGCAGCAGCGGTTCCTCTCCCACCAGAGGAGTTTATAGTCACTGATGCCCAACCATTCGAAAGTTCCCGGGGTCCGGGGGATGAGGCTGGGGACTTCCGCCAACTGTCTCAACAACTTTCTGTGGGTGAGGAGGACGATGACGATCAGACACAGTTGTCTTGCAGTGAGGTAGTAGTAAGGGCAGTAAGTCCGAGGGAGCAGCGCACAGAGGATTCGGAGGAAGAGCAGCAGGACGATGAGGTGACTGACCCCACCTGGTGTGCAACGCTTACTCAGGAGGACAGGTCTTCAGAGGGGGAGTCAAGGGCATCAGCAGGGCAGGTTGCAAGAGGCAGTGCGGTGGCCAGGGGTAGAGGCAGGGCCAGACCGAATAATCCACCAAGTGTTTCCCAAAGCGCCCCCTCGCGCCATGCCACCCTGCAGAGGCCGAGGTGCTCTAAGGTCTGGCAGTTTTTCACAGAGACGCCTGACGACCGACGAACTGTGGTGTGCAACCTTTGTCGCGCAAAGCTCAGCCGGGGAGCCAACACCAACAGCCTCACCACCACCACCATGCGCAGACATATGATGGCCAAGCACCCCACAAGGTGGGACGAAGGCCGTTCACCGCCTCCGGTTTGCACCCCTGCCTCTCCCCCTGTGCCCCAACCTGCCACTGAGATGCAACCCCCCTCTCAGGACACAGGCACGACCGTCTCATGGCCTGCACCCACACCCTCACCTCCGCTGTCCTCGGCCCCATCCTCCAATGTCTCGCACCGCACAGTCCAGCCGTCGCTAGCGCAACTGTTGGAGCGCAAGCGCAAGTACGCCGCCACGCACCCGCACGCTCAAACGTTAACCGTCCGCATCGCAAAATTCATCAGCCTTGAGATGCTGCCGTATAGGGTTGTGGAAACGGAGTCCTTCAAAAGTATCATGGAGGCGGCGGCCCCGCGCTACTCAGTTCCCAGTCGCCACTACTTTTCCCGATGTGCCGTCCCAGCCCTGCACGACCACGTCTCCCGCAACATTGTACGCGCCCTCACCAACGCGGTTACTGCCACGGTCCACTTAACTACGGACACGTGGACAAGCACAGGCGGGCAGGGCCACTACATCTCCCTGACGGCACATTGGGTGAATTTAGTGGAGGCTGGGACCGAGTCAGAGCCTGGGACCGCTCACGTCCTACCCACCCCCAGAATTGCGGGCCCCAGCTCGGTGCTGGTATCTGCGGAGGTGTATGCTTCCTCCACTAAAGCACCCTCCTCCTCCTCCTCCTCCTCCTCTGTCTCGCAATCAAGATGTGTTAGCAGCAGCATGTCGCCAGCAGTCGGTGTCGCGCGGTGTGGCAGCACAGCGGTGGGCAAGCGTCAGCAGGCCGTGCTGAAACTACTCAGCTTAGGCGATAAGAGGCACACGGCCCACGAACTGCTGCAGGGTCTGACACAGCAGACCGACCGCTGGCTTGCGCCGCTGAGCCTCCAACCGGGCATGGTCGTGTGTGACAACGGCCGTAACCTGGTGGCGGCTCTGCAGCTCGGCAGCCTCACGCACGTGCCATGCCTGGCCCACGTCTTTAATTTGGTGGTTCAGCGCTTTCTGAAAAGCTACCCACGCTTGTCAGACCTGCTCGTAAAGGCGCGCCGGCTCTGCGCACATTTCCGCAAGTCCCACACGGACGCTGCCACCCTGCGCACCCTGCAACATCACTTTAAGCTGCCAGTGCACCGACTGCTGTGCGACGTGCCCACACGGTGGAACTCTACGCTCCACATGTTGGCCAGGCTCTATGAACAACGGAGAGCTATAGTCGAATACCAACTCCAACATGGGCGGCGCAGTGGGAGTCAGCCTCCTCAATTCCTTTCAGAAGAGTGGGCCTGGTTGGCAGACATCTGCCATGTCCTTGGTAATTTTGAGGAGTCTACCCAGGTGGTGAGCGGCGATGCTACAATCATTAGCGTCACCATTCCTCTGCTATGCATCTTGAGAAATTCCCTGCAAACAATAAAGGCAGCTGCTTTGCGCTCAGAAACGGGGGCGGGGGAAGACAGTATGCCGCTGGATAGTCAAGGCACCCTCCTGTCTATTTCTCAGCGCGTACAGGAGGAGGAGGAGGAGCATGAGGAGGATGAGGAGGAGGGGGAAGAGACAGCTTGGCCCACTGCTGACCGTACCCATGCTGCTTGCCTGTCATCCTTTCAGCGTGTATGGCCTGAGGAGGAGGAGGAGGAGGAGGAGGAGGAGGATCCTGAAAGTGATCTTCCTAGTGAGGACAGCCATGTGTTGCGTACTGGTACCCTGGCACACATGGCTGACTTCATGTTAGGATGCCTTTCTCGTGACCCTCGCGTTGCACGCATTCTGGCCACGACGGATTACTGGGTGTACACACTGCTCGATCCACGGTATAAGGAGAACCTGCCCACTCTGATTCCCGAAGAGGAAAGGGGTTCGAGAGTGTTGCTATACCACAGGACCCTTGCGGACAAGCTGATGGTAAAATTCCCAGCCGACAGCGCTAGTGGCAGAAGGCGCAGTACCGAGGGCAAGGTAGCAGGGGATGTGCGTAGATCGAGCAGCATGTACATCCCAGGCAGTGCAACAGTCTTTAAGGGCCTGGCCAGCTTTATGGCTCCCCACCAAGACTGTGTCACCGCTCCCCAGTCACGGCTGAGTCGGCGGGAGCACTGTAAAAGGATGGTGAGGGAGTACGTAGCGGATCGCACGACCATCCTTGGTGACGCCTCTGCCCCCTACAACTACTGGGTGTCGAAGCTGGACACGTGGCCTGAACTCGCGCTGTATGCCCTGGAGGTGCTTGCTTGTCCTGCGGCTAGCGTCTTGTCGGAAAGGGTGTTTAGTGCGGCTGGGGGAATCATCACAGATAAGCGTAGCCGCTTGTCAACCGACAGTGCCGACAGGCTAACACTCATCAAGATGAACAAAGGCTGGATTTCCCCAGACTTCTGTTCTCCACCAGCGGACAGCAGCGATACGTAAGCAATACGTAGGCTGCACCCGCGGATGGAAGCTACGTTCTCTCTCACCATCCAAAACGGGGACATTTCTGCTTCATCAATCTGTGTCTAATATTCCTCCTCCTCCTCCTCCTGCTCCTCCTCCTGAAACCTCACGTAATCACGCTGAACGGGCAATTTTTCTTAGGGCCACAAGGCTCAGTCAAATAATTTTTCAGAACAATTTTTAAAAGTTTCAATGCGCTTAAAAGCATTGGAACTTTAACTTGAACCAATTTTTCGTTACACTGGGCTGCCTCCAGGCCTAGTTACCACTTAAGCCACATTAACCAAAGCGATTAATGGGTTTCACCTGCCCTCTTGGCTGGCCATGGCCAATTTTTGGGATGTACATTAGTACTGTTGATACAGCAATTTTTGTGGGCCCTCGCCTACAGTGTAATCAAATTAATTTTTAGCCCACCTGCATTACAGCTGACGTAACCTCAGCTGTGTTGGGCAATGCAATGGGATATTTTTGTGTACCGCCGGTGGGTTCCAGGGAGCCACCCATGCTGTAGGTGCACACGGAGTTTTTAATACATCTGTACACTTCTAAAGAACCCCAGTCTGACTGGGGCATGCAGTGTGGGCCGAAGCCCACCTGTATTACGCACAACATTACTACCTCAGCTGTGTTGGGCAATGCAATGGGATATTTCTATGTACCGCCGGTGGCTTCCTGGCACCCACCCAGGCAGTGGGTCCACAGGGAGTTTAACCTACATGTGTCCACTTGTAAAGAACCCCAGTCTGACTGGGGCATGCAGTGTGGGCCGAAGCCCACCTGCATTAAGCACGACATTACTACCTCAGCTGTGTTGGGCAATGCAATGGGATATTTTTGTGTACCGCCGGTGGGTTCCAGGGAGCCACCCATGCTGTAGGTGCACACGGAGTTTTTAATACATCTGTACACTTCTAAAGAACCCCAGTCTGACTGGGGCATGCAGTGTGGGCCGAAGCCCACCTGTATTACGCACAACATTACTACCTCAGCTGTGTTGGGCAATGCAATGGGATATTTCTATGTACCGCCGGTGGCTTCCTGGCACCCACCCAGGCAGTGGGTCCACAGGGAGTTTAACCTACATGTGTCCACTTGTAAAGAACCCCAGTCTGACTGGGGCATGCAGTGTGGGCCGAAGCCCACCTGCATTAAGCACGACATTACTACCTCAGCTGTGTTGGGCAATGCAATGGGATATTTCTGTGTACCGCCGGTGGGTTCCAGGGAGCCACCCATGCTGTGGGTCGACAGGGACTTCACAATAGGGAGTTGTACCTGCCTGTGTCTATGAATTAAAAAGCCCGGTCTGACTGGGGCATGCAGACACCTTGACAGAATGAATAGTGTGTGGCACATAGGTTCCCCATTGCTATGCCCACGTGTGCAGCTCCTGATGGCAGTGGCACAGGATTCTATTTCTCATTGCTTCTGTACAGCATTGTGGGCTATCGCTCCGCCACTTTTAAAGAGGGTCGCTGCCTAGCCGTGCCAACCTCTGCAGTGTGTGCCTGCGGTCCCTCGTCATGGCTGACGCAATTCTAAATAGACATGAGCGTGGTGTGGCATGAGGGCAGCTGAAGGCTGCCCAGGGACACTTTGGTGTGCGCTGTGGGGGGGAGGGGGGGCGGTTGGTCAGCATGTAACCCAGGAGAAGTGTCAGTGGAGTGTCATGCAGGCAGTGATTGTGCTTTGTTGGAGGTAGTGTGGTGCTTAGCAAAGGTATGCCATGCTAATGAGGGCTTTTCAGAAGTAAAAGTTGTTGGGAGGGGGGGGGGCCCACTCTTGCCGGTATTGTGGCTTAATAGTGGGACCTGTGAACTTGAGATGCAGCCCAACATGTAGCCCCTCGCCTGCCCTATCCGTCACTGTGTCATTCCCATCACTTTCCTGAATTGCCCAGATTTTCACACATGAAAACCTTAGCGAGCATCGGCGAAATACAAAAATGTTCTGGTCGCCCATTGACTTCAATGGGGTTCGTTGTTCGAAACGAACCCTCGAGCATCACGGGAAGTTCGTTACGAATAACGAACACCCGAACATTTTGGTGTTCGCTCATCTCTAGTCAAGACCACAGTTAAAACTTTATGCTTTGTTTGCTACTCTTTAAAAAACTGGACCGTAAGGCATGGCTGACACTTGAAAGTTGAATACATGCACATTTACCGTACTTCATGTACAAATATCACACATGCTGCTCATGTATAGTTTACACTATTGCTGCTGATATGGAAAAACAGTCACAAAACGCCTAAGCTTGAGAAGAAAATGCAGAATCTAAGCTCTTGTAAGCTCTTGATCAGTTAAAGTCTAACTTCACAACTAATAGCAGGTGCGCCTCAAAAGGCACATTCCGTTTCTCCAGGGAGTAGTTGCAGTTTTGTGCTTTTCTGTGTATGGGTGTTATTTATTTGGGCAGATTGGGAGGAAAGTTAAATCATTTCTCTTAAAGTTTAAGTATGGAGATTTCAGTGATAATGTGTTTTGTTAACCTAAATGATGTGTTTTATGACCATGCACAATTGGTAAGGGGCTTAGGACCGTTATTGACTGGCAGCCCACTTTTAGTCGGCTTCTGACTGCTGACTGCAGTAAAACAATTGCTGACAAGATTGTTAAATCAGCCTTAGTGAGAACAAAGTCTTCCCTGCCATCCCAGTTTTAACAATCTCATAACCCTTACCCTTACTAAACATTGCTGCTATCGGATTGTAGATCAAAGGAGAGAAATAGCTGACAATGTCTTTCTCTAAAATGTCTGTTGATGTGACAGTTATGATCTTACAGGTCTTAAAACCTTATTCAATAGCAGTTATACAGTGCTGCACATAACCTGCAGATGTACTTAGGTACCTGGCTGTCACAGGTATATAGTCACGGCATGCATTATGTGCTTTATATACAATAGACACAGTGACAACTTTGCTATCTCTTCTGGTCCGGACAATCATGTGATCAGTGCCATCAGGTGCTCACTCATTCGTTAGCTGATTGGGAACCTATTCACATGGCCTGATGATTGGGCAAATGAACATGCTTATGAATGCTCATGCCAATCAGGGGCATTAACTGTGAGAATTATTAGTTCTGTATAGTTTTTAAACCTTAGGACGTATAATAAATATGTCCATTTTTTTAACATTTTTACAGTACATCAGCCGCAATATCAACTTCAGTGTAGTAGTGTCAGCCAATTGTCATACATTATGTTGCATGATATCTCATTGTGTAATGGTATGAAAAAAGCTGAAGTTAGTCGACGTCTGTATCTGACCAAAACTATTTTGTTACAGGTATTAATATTGTTATTGGCCATATTATACAGCCAATGTTAGTCAATATCCCCTCAGCTTTCTCATATTAAACATGTGCCAAGACATTTTGAATGTCCACTGATGTATGTTTCAAGTATTACTGATGAAAAGGCTTTTTATTACCTCAAATTGCGTTTATTACTTGGTATTGAATAAAAATGGAGACGTCAATCTAACTACTTCTGCATACTTCAGACACATTTTTCGGTTGACCCTTATTTCTCTCCAGTTGTATAATCTCCAATGTTAGTGAATGTGGCAGTTCATATATCTATGTAAATTTGTGGCCATATTGCCATAAAGTCTGGATGTCTAAAAGTTGACACCTGACAGCTTGTATTTTACCTAGAGAACCTGAAAAAACGTGATCCATAACATCTATAATATGGATCATTTTTTATACCCCATACGAGAGAAAATATAGGCAAAATAAACAGGAAAATGTGAATAAAACAACTTGAAACAACAATAGACTAAATATAAAAGATAGACCTGATACTAAAATACAGTCAACTACTGTAGATGCAATCAAAACAATCTATATGCTATCTACTTTGTATCCCCATATCTCAGAATGCTCTTCTGCACAAGGCCCAAGATTGAAAACAAGTTCATCTCCAAACGCATAAAGTTAAAGCTTCTGTTTCTAGAGACAAAAAACAACCTTTTTTGAAATCTCCTATGAACCTTCTAATATACGAAATAACGCTCTATTAGAAACTGTTTTGTCAGCATGTTCCATCAATCACAGAGCGAGTGTTTTATCACTAGTCAACTAATATGCTAACACTTCCTGTTCTTAGTTTTGTAAAAAAAAATGGCCACCATAACTGACTACAAAAATATAAAATACATCGGTAAGGGAATAAAATATCATTATGACCAAATTGTGGTTAGTGATCTAAATTCTGATTTACTAGTATGCAGCTGATTTTACATTTCGGATGGGAGTCTTCTATTGTTAGTTTACATCTTTACAAAATAAATACATTTCCTTTTATAATTCACTGTGTACAACCAATTTTATTGGTATTTAATGATAGTTCCCCTTTAAAGCATAGCACAAAAATCACTAGATCGTGAATTTCAATAAACCTAATCTTTAAAAGAGAACAAGAAGCCAGTTACAGCTTTCAGGCTTAATTGCAAGGTTGAATAAACTCCCTGGTGATTACAGATTACTGTCACAAATTTGTGGCAACAATTTAATGTTCTTTTTTTCTGGAAAATAAATTATTTCCATTCTGTGCAGGCCAATAATAAAGATCCATTCAGCGGTAGGCTAATATGCACACTCTAAGCATTAAGCAGCAGGGTTTTTTTTATATTATGAGCAGCAAGAATCAATTTTATGTTCAAAAGAGATTTTTTTATTGTTTCTCTCCATAAAAGTTCTTGAGTTGCGAGTATTATATCTCTTAGGAGATCTGGTTAAATCACTCCACATGGTGTAATGACAATTTATGATATAACAAATATATGATGTTTACCTTGTTCTGCTCCTGCACTGAAGTGCAATCGTGATAGAAAGTTTGATTTGTATTGCTTTAATTTATTACATAAAAAACGACTACAAGCAGAAACATTATGATCACTCAATATAGCTGTCAATTCTTGTTTTTGTTCAATGTGTAAATTAGCTCTTGTGACATTTCAGTTTCTATAGTAGACTCGGAGACCATTTTTTCCCTGATATTCACCAAATTAAATCATAGCTTACTTCTTTATCAACAGCAATTTGTCAGCTACATCAAAATCAGCTCTATGCACTAACAATGTCTGTTCGGTTCCACCATAAACAGAGTCTATTGAACTATTGACAGGGCACATTAATTCCTCAACCTAAGGCTACATGTACAATGAGCAAAAACCTTCTGCCTGCTCCTTTGCTATTCAACTGAGACCTCCTGTTGCTGACCCCTGGTTTCCCTTCTGACTATGCTACTTGCCTCCTCCATCTGTACATGTGAACCGATACCTCCCATTGCAGACTTGTGGCTTTTCCCAGCTACTACACCTAAGGCTCTACCCTAGTGCCTGAAAACACTACAGATGTTTTCCCTCACAACAATGCTGCAAGATTAAAAATCACAGTATTTCCTATCTTTTGGCGTTCCTTTAGAATGCCTCACTTATTGTTTTCAATGGGACCTTTAAAGAAATTACATGGCACTTCCATGCCATACGATGTGCATGCAAGTGTGATGCAATGATTCTCATTGAAATCAATGGGAAACACTTGCGATCCTCAAGCATGTGTGAAACACGTACCTGAGGATCTCAATTTCGCAGAAATGATGAAGGCTTTTCTTGAATGAAAAATGCCTTGCATCTGCATGTAAGATACACGTTGGCAGGTGAGATATTAGGCTGAGTGAATGTAGCCAAGAATGAACTACAATTAATGCACTGAGAGTCCATACAATTACATGAAGTTGAGAAGTTTGAAAAAAAAAACATAGTTTCATCAAGTACAGCCTATAATCCTATCCCGTTGATCCAGAAAAAGGAAAAAAATAAACATGGGGTGTATGTCAATTGCCCCATATTAGGGGAAGAATTCTTTTCTGATTTCAACCATGGCAATTAGAATAAAACCCTGGATCAACAGAAATTGAGTACTCATGATCTGTAAAACTATTAGTTTCAAGTAAGTTGTCCAGGCCGCTCTTGAACTTGTTCAATGAATCAACCACCACAATATCAAAAATTCTAAAGTCTCACTGCTCTTACTGCTAACATGCAGAATTAAAAAATAAAAAACAGAATTCTGAATCAAAATCCGCAGTTAGCCCTGAAGATTTTCGGGTGGAGTTCAGAGATAGCATATTCTGCAACGCTGTAGCGAAATATTCCATTATGTGTGAAAGGTCCCTTAGGCCTCGTTCACATGAGCGCTGTTTGCGTGCAGTATAGGCACGCACAGAAAGCGCTTCTATTGGAACCAATGGTTTCCTATAGAGGAAGCATTCACTTGAAGGAATTTTAGACACGCAAAATACTCGCACCTGTCAAAGATAGGACATGCGACCGCAATGCACACATCTAAGGTACGTGATGCTAGAATAGATATGACCTGACTAGAGATGAGCGAACCTACTCGGCCACGCCCCTTTTTCGCCCGAGTGCCGCCATTTTCGAGTACTTCCGTACTCGGGCGAAAAGATTCGGGGGGCGCCGTGGGTGAGTGGGGGGTTGCAGCGGGGAGTGGGGGGGGAGAGGGAGAGAGAGAGGGCTCCCCCCTGTTCCCCGCTGCTACCCCCCGCTCCGCCACGCTTCCCCCCTTTCCCCCCGGCACCCCCAGAATCTTTTCACCCGAGTACGGAAGTACTCGAAAATCGCGATGCTCGATCGAGTAATTACTCGAAACGAGTACGTTCGCTCATCTCTAGACCTGCGCTATCTTTGGTGCGTGCTTTCCATAGACCCCTATGGGAGCTGGAATACACGCACCACGCACCTCGGATCGTGTAAACAGGCTAATTAAAATAGCTGGAATTCACCTGTTTACGCGATCTTTAGTGCAGTATAGCCAAGATCTTTTCACGTGCCTATACTGCGCTAAAACAGCGCTCATCTGAACGAGACCTTAGAATACTACATGCTAATCCAGAATCTCATGAGGAGGAAATCAGGTGATTGAGCAAAAATACTAATCAAAAGACTATGCTGGTTTAAAACTTACTTTCCATCCTCTCTGCCCATTAATTAATATACGCTAATAAAATACAAGTTGGTGTCAGATTAAAGAAGTGTACTTACCATCAAACTTCTTATGCCACAATATAAAGGTGGTGCGGACAAAATGACTTGTTTCTTGAACTAGATTTTCAAACTCCAATTTACTTAGCTGACTAAGTTTATTTTCCATTTTAGTTGTACAGCATGTGTATTCCTGAGGACATACTCGAAGATGCTCTCCTGCCAGAGAAAAAAAACAACAGATACTTGAGTATAGACAAGCCTGAATATTTCATATATCAAAGGTATAATTATTTTAGCAGCACATTCATTACAGTCAGCAGCAGAATTAATGAAAACTAAGTTCATAATTTTGCTCATGTGGAATCTTTTTATGGTTTAATCACTTTTATTCAGAGCAAAAGTATATGTCAAGGTAGATTATCAGGTTAGTAGAGATGAGCGAGGGTACTCGGCCACGCCCCTTTTTCACCTGAGTACCGCGAGTTTCGAGTACTTCTGTACTCGGGCGAAAAGATTCAGGGGGCACCGTGGGTGAGTGGGGGGTTGCAGCGGGGAGTGGGGGGGAGAGGGAGAGAGAGAGGGCTCCCCCCTGTTCCCCGCTGCTATCCCCCGCGCCGCCACGCCTCCCCCCGCCCCCCGGCGCCCCCCGAATCTTTTCACCCGAGTACTGAAGTACTCGAAAATCGCGATACTCGATCGAGCAAATACTCGAAACGAGTATACTCGCTCATCTCTACAGGTTAGGTTAAATTTACATCTGCACTAGGGATTGCATTTTCCTGCTCCTTTATGTGAGCAGGAAAACAGAATCTTCTGGTGAACGGATTTGTCTCATAATGGAACCAAATTGTGCCAAACGGACCACATTGACTATAATGGAGTCCGTTTGGTTCCTGCACCTGTCTGGCATTTTTACCATACAAAAGAGTCCTGCATGCACGACTTTTTTGTCCACCGGTTCATGCCAGGTTTGTGCCGGGGCTTCTGAATGGAGCCTCTGACGCAGATGTGAATAGAGTCTTAACAGTACTGTATAACAGTTGGTATGAAGACACAGAATCATGGTAGTAAAGTAAAATAGGAAAAAGGGTGTGGGGTGAAGGGGAATAAAGAATGTCCATGCAGTAAGACAAAGAATACCTAAGTTATCAGCGCAGGCTAGAGAGCCATGAGGGTGGGGAGTTGGAACATTTAAACTAAATCCATGGTATCCATATTTTAAAAGGCCACTCCATTGATTGTTCTTTCATTCGTTATGTAACTAGCCCCCAGTATATACAAGTCAGCTAGTGTTATCTTGGTTAGTTATTTCTATCCATCTGCAAGAATCCCATTTTTCTTTCCATCTGAAACACTTGTCCTCTTTCTTGTCAGATGGATTATGTGTTCTCATTTTGTCCATCTCAAATTTAATTGGGTTTATGTGTTCAGTTTCTAGTCAGTGTCTCAGTCAGCATAACATTTCTGTGATTTTATTATATAGTGTACCACAAAAACTGCTTAGTGGGGATGCAAACACTTTTATCATAGTTACCGATGACGATTTGAGGCGCATGCCACATAATTATAATAGAGGAGGTCACAGCTCATTCTCATGAGTACTTATGGTCTGTAGCTTATTTAGATGAATATAGAATGTAATGACAGTCTCTAGCTGCTAATGTAATGCTGTGCTGATGCATCATGGCAAAAATCTCCCCATCATGATAGTACCGGATAAGCATCAGACATGAAGCTGCACTGTATGGAAGTGACTGCAATATACATAATAGACTTGAGCTTGACAGGTAATCAAGTGAGGAGGGCAGGATGGAAATATGTGTATTCACTAGAGTGGCCCTTTATGGAACTAATCTGTCCTGGGCTAATAGCGCCTTCATTCTATATTGAACTGAGTTAGTATCTAGCCATTCCCTCAGTAAAGAAGTTTGAATGTATTTTCGGTGTTGTGGTATTCGCAAGCAGGCTACTTTTAGAAAGAATCTCAAGATACCCTTTTTTTGAGGAAGTATGAGATCCTGGAAGCACAGACAAGAAAAGTATGGTATGGGCCAGGACATTATAGCAGAGAGTACATAAGTATATAAATTATTTGAAGTGCATGGGAGTTGTGCCTGCAATACCACACTGGGTCACTGAACAATGTATGGAGCTATCTTCTTCTGCCCCATATAGGGTGACACCTAGTCTGGAGAACTACTGATCAGCTGAGGGCCCATGTAGTAAAACTACGCTGATCATCTACAGATAGGTCATCAGTTTTTAAGAGCCGGTGAACTCCTTTAGGGCAGTAGGAGACTGGCAGAATACACAACATAAAAACTATTAAATAAAGTAAAAAAAATGTATTTCACAGTTAGAAATGAAATACAAATGTTTGTGTTCCATAGGTTTCTATGAGGTACAAACATGCTAAGAAGCAAAAGTGTTTCTTTAACTTCAATATCTACTCAAAATTCTGGGTGATGACTATTAGATAAATTAAAAATGGATGTCCTACAAACAGACTGATAATTGGTTAACTTATCTGTTATCGGGCCTCCCAGAGGGACCATTCATTTTCCACACTCTCTGACCCAGCTGTCCTTGTGAATCATTCATAGAAATTGAGTCGATGGCAAGTATATACCAAATAATGCTTAACAGGGAACAGTGACAGTCAGTCTTTGGACACTTTCCATCTGAGTCACTAAGCATTTTCAGAGCTTCTTTATTGGATATGTGGTGTATAATAGACTACTTATTTTGAAAGTCCACTACTATCTACTTATATGATTCATTACCTTTACTGACATTTTAACTGTTACAAGAAAAGTCTGTTTAGTAAAGCAACTGTGAAAGATGTAACCCCTCCAAAAGGTCTGTCACCTGAACCTAGCACTGCACAGTAAACCTATCATAAGATGTCAGACTTACAGACACTAACTGCACCTTTATTTTGTTCTACAGAGATTCCAATCCTGAATTACATTTTTCCACACTTCCCAAGGATTTACAAATTGCTGTTATAGTTCCATTTTCACCCAATAGGGTAAGATGATCTGTGCATGCATCGGTCTGTATTTGTGTGAAATTTGTATGGGTCTGTGGGAAATGTAGGAGACGCCAACCACATCACCTATTAGTCAGAGAGAATCAGAGAGATACATTTCAGAAACTAGCACTGCAGATAGCAGAAACAGTCTGGGCCTTCTTACCAGGCCATTTGGGATTCAGTACCATGCAGTGTGGGAAGTATTAACCCCTTAAGGACCTGGCTGTTTTGTACCTTAAGGACATTTTTATGTTTTATTGGGGGTAAAAAGCTAAAAAAAAATGTTAACATTTCTGGCAATTTTTTAAATTAGTATATTTACACTAAAATAAAGTATGGGAACGTATTCCTCATTTTGCTTTGGATGTTTCAATATATAATATGTATACTTTTGGATTACAGGGTGCATATAGCAATGTTAGAATGATAGCTGTGCGCTCAAATAGGAGAATAGTGATTATGTAGTGATCCTGAGTATTCACTCTAAGGGGGAAAGTTTCCACAATATGGCAAAATGGGGCATCACTTCCTCCCCTGGAATCCTGTAATAGCCTTTCAAATCACCAGGAGCTTATCCTCAGTCCAGATAGACACTATCCCCCAGCGATAGTTTCATCTTCTTTTATTCTTCTTTTCAAAGCGCAGCATACAAGGATACAGAAGCAATCCCTGGTGGGTTAAACATATAGCGACGGTTTTGGTTGGCGTCAGCTCTGGGTTATTTTTTTATGTATATATTGCTGTTTTGATCTGTAATTTTTTTTTACTTATGTATGTAATTATGTTTTTTACTATTTATGTTCCCCATGACATCATATAAGACCTCTGGGGACATTAATATGTTTTTTTTTTCATTTGACATTTTTTCACTGTAGCTGAGTTATCTATAGGAGCCCCAGTTACAGGAAAAAACATCCCCTGTAGTGACATTAGTCACTGGCAGAGCTGATCAGGGTCTGCTGGGATCCTGTAGCTCTGTTGTAGCAGGGAATCCTGTGGGTCATGAATTTGGCTCCCGAATTTGAAGAGCACTGGTCATTGAGCACTGTGTACTAACAAAAGGAGGCAGAAAGGGTTAAAACCCATGTCTCTCTCCTCCTCCAGGTTATCAGCTGTGACTAACAGCTGACAACCCATTCTGATTGATTGCAGAAGCAGGAGGCTCTAATCCCAGCTGTAATTTTACATACGGCTGGGCTTTAAAACCTGGGACCAAGTGCCGTAAATTTACAGTACTTGGTCCTCAATGGGTTAAACGTCATTTTGCAAGGTGTCTAGGCATTACAGGCTTTTATTAAAATAACAATAAAATAAAACGTTGCCACACTCTTTAATGTATTATTCCCTACATGCCATTGGTGTCACCAGAATCTAGTTGGTGCTGGGTTCCTTTTAAGTCAGAAGGCAAAAATGATTTGTTTAATTCTACTGGAAAAAAAGCAATCTATCAATGTATCCATATATTATTTAAACTACAATCTTCTAATTCATAAAATCCATATTTTATTTTGAGCTTAATTAATACAAACTGCATACAAGTTTTCAAATTAAAGTATATAGATAGCGCAAGAACCATAAATGCTTACTATGCACAAATATAGTATGGTTGATTATTCAAAGTATGTTTTGGGTGAATGCTTCATACTGATAGATTCCAGAGTTTAGTTACAGCAACTGAACTGTGATATTATGTGTGACAATCTCTCTCTTTTGTAATCAATTATTTTTTTATGAGACCTGACACGCTGTCTGAGTGGTGTCTGTCGTCAGTGAATTGATTCATATTGCATATGCAGAAGTGTCAGAATGTGTCCCAATGTACTGGTGTGGCTACACTATTGCATACCATAGGCACCATTCACACTGTTTGGCAATTGCAACGCTAGCCAAATAGCATAGTGGCACTTGGCAGTCTACACAGTTTTGGCATTGCCATATCTGTATACATATATACAGTGTGCCTTAAAAGTCGTTAAGGGGTTACAAAGGATTATGTTGTTAGAATGAAACTCAATAGTCACATGAGACAAGTATCAAATGAAAGATGAAGTCTTCCAGTGTTCCATCTCAAGATTCCATTTCGAGGTTGGCACTCTAGAGAGTGAAGAAATCAGTACGTAAATGTGCTTGACAATTAGGGCTCAGTCACACGGGCGCATCGGCACCCGTACACAGGCACCGATGTGCCCGTGTGACTGAGCCCTTCCTGCAGGAAAAAGATGGCCATACCTCAAGACGGACGTCTCTCTGCAGCACTGAAGAAAGAACACATGACCTGCAATGAAGGCGGTCACATGTTCTTTCTCCCGGTTGCATAGAGACGTCTGTCTAGAGGTACGGCCGTCTTCCTCCTGCAGTAACACGAGCGCCGATGCGCCCGTGTGACTGAGCCCTTAGGCTGCGTTCACACATGGTGTTTTTATTGTGATATTTAATTGCTGTTCTTTTACTATTAAAACCACATCAAGAAACCACATGTGGTCCATTTTTCTTTACGGAAAGCACCGTGACTAGAGATGAGCGAACACCAAAATGTTCGGGTGTTCGTTATTCGGAACGAACTTCCCGTGATGCTCGAGGGTTCGTTTCGAACAACGAACCCCATTGAAGTCAATGGGCGACCAGAACATTTTTGTATTTCGCCGATGCTCGCTAAGGTTTTCATGTGTGAAAATCTGGGCAATTCAGGAAAGTGATGGGAATGACACAGTGACGGATAGGGCAGGCGAGGGGCTACATGTTGGGCTGCATCTCAAGTTCACAGGTCCCACTATTAAGCCACAATACCGGCAAGAGTGGGCCCCCCCCCCTCCCAACAACTTTTACTTCTGAAAAGCCCTCATTAGCATGGCATACCTTTGCTAAGCACCACACTACCTCCAACAAAGCACAATCACTGCCTGCATGACACTCCACTGACACTTCTCCTGGGTTACATGCTGCCCAACCGCCCCCCCTCCCCCCCACAGCGCACACCAAAGTGTCCCTGGGCAGCCTTCAGCTGCCCTCATGCCACACCACGCTCATGTCTATTTAGAATTGCGTCTGCCATGACGAGGGACCGCAGGCACACACTGCAGAGGTTGGCATGGCTAGGCAGCGACCCTCTTTAAAAGTGGCGGAGCGATAGCCCACAATGCTGTACAGAAGCAATGAGAAATAGAATCCTGTGCCACCGCCATCAGGAGCTGCACACGTGGGCATAGCAATGGGGAACCTATGTGCCACACACTATTCATTCTGTCAAGGTGTCTGCATGCCCCAGTCAGACCGGGCTTTTTAATTCATAGACACAGGCAGGTACAACTCCCTATTGTGAAGTCCCTGTCAACCCACAGCATGGGTGGCTCCCTGGAACCCACCGGCGGTACACAGAAATATCCCATTGCATTGCCCAACACAGCTGAGGTAGTAATGTTGTGCTTAATGCAGGTGGGCTTCGGCCCACACTGCATGCCCCAGTCTGACTGGGGTTCTTTATAAGTGTACAGATGTAGTAAAAACTCCGTGTGCACCTACAGCATGGGTGGGTGCCAGGAAGCCACCGGCGGTACATAGAAATATCCCATTGCATTGCCCAACACAGCTGAGGTAGTAATGTCGTGCTTAATGCAGGTGGGCTTCGGCCCACACTGCATGCCCCAGTCTGACTGGGGTTCTTTATAAGTGTACAGATGTAGTAAAAACTCCGTGTGCACCTACAGCATGGGTGGGTGCCAGGAAGCCACCGGCGGTACATAGAAATATCCCATTGCATTGCCCAACACAGCTGAGGTAGTAATGTTGTGCTTAACCCTTTCCAATCCAATTTGTATATGGTTTTCCTAGGGGGCTTACTCTTTTTCTGCCGTTATACAACGGCGCTATATGCTGGCTAAAGCCAGTACTGCATGAGCTGACACGTAGGATAGGCTCCGACAGCAGAGAGGCTGGCAATATACAGTAAGAGAACCCCGACGGACGTCTACCAACAACGGAGCTGTACAGCCTTAAACCCTAATGTCTTCACAGGTCACACAGTGGACTGGAAAGGGTTAATGCAGGTGGGTTTCGGCCCACACTGCATGCCCCAGTCAGACTGGGTTTCTTTATAAGTGGAAACAGATGCATTTATAATTCCCTGTGGACCCACAGCATGGGTGGGTGCCAGGAAGCCACCGGCGGTACATAGAAATATCCCATTGCATTGCCCAACACAGCTGAGGTAGTAATGTCGTGCGTAATACAGGTGGGCTTCGGCCCACACTGCATGCCCCAGTCAGACTGGGGTTCTTTACAAGTGGACACATGTAGGTTAAACTCCGTGTGCACCTACAGCATGGGTGGCTCCCTGGAACCCACCGGCGGTACATAAAAATATCCCATTGCAGTGCCCAACACAGCTGAGGTAGTAATGTCGTGCTTAATACAGGTGGGCTTCGGCCCACACTGCATGCCCCAGTCAGACTGGGGTTCTTTACAAGTGGAAACACATGCATTTATAATTCCCTGTGGACCCACAGCATGGGTGGGTGCCAGGAAGCCACCGGCGGTACATAGAAATATCCCATTGCATTGCCCAACACAGCTGAGGTAGTAATGTCGTGCGTAATACAGGTGGGCTTCGGCCCACACTGCATGCCCCAGTCAGACTGGGGTTCTTTACAAGTGGACACATGTAGGTTAAACTCCGTGTGCACCTACAGCATGGGTGGCTCCCTGGAACCCACCGGCGGTACACAAAAATATCCCATTGCATTGCCCAACACAGCTGAGGTAGTAATGTTGTGCTTAATGCAGGTGGGCTTCGGCCCACACTGCATGCCCCAGTCTGACTGTGGTTCTTTACAAGTGGAAACAGATGCATTTATAATTCCCTGTGGACCCACAGCATGGGTGGGTGCCAGGAAGCCAGCGGCGGTACACAGGAATATCCCATTGCATTGCCCAACACAGCTGAGGTAACGTCAGCTGTAATGCAGGTGGGCTAAAAATTAATTTGATTACACTGTAGGCGAGGGCCCACAAAAATTGCTGTATCAACAGTACTAATGTACATCCCAAAAATTGGCCATGGCCAGCCAAGAGGGCAGGTGAAACCCATTAATCGCTTTGGTTAATGTGGCTTAAGTGGTAACTAGGCCTGGAGGCAGCCCAGTGTAACGAAAAATTGGTTCAAGTTAAAGTTCCAATGCTTTTAAGCGCATTGAAACTTATAAAAATTGTTCTGAAAAATTATTTGACTGAGCCTTGTGGCCCTAAGAAAAATTGCCCGTTCAGCGTGATTACGTGAGGTTTCAGGAGGAGGAGCAGGAGGAGGAGGAGGAGGAATATTAGACACAGATTGATGAAGCAGAAATGTCCCCGTTTTGGATGGTGAGAGAGAACGTAGCTTCCATCCGCGGGTGCAGGCTACGTATTGCTTACGTATCGCTGCTGTCCGCTGGTGGAGAACAGAAGTCTGGGGAAATCCAGCCTTTGTTCATCTTGATGAGTGTTAGCCTGTCGGCACTGTCGGTTGACAAGCGGCTACGCTTATCTGTGATGATTCCCCCAGCCGCACTAAACACCCTTTCCGACAAGACGCTAGCCGCAGGACAAGCAAGCACCTCCAGGGCATACAGCGCGAGTTCAGGCCACGTGTCCAGCTTCGACACCCAGTAGTTGTAGGGGGCAGAGGCGTCACCAAGGATGGTCGTGCGATCCGCTACGTACTCCCTCACCATCCTTTTACAGTGCTCCCGCCGACTCAGCCGTGACTGGGGAGCGGTGACACAGTCTTGGTGGGGAGCCATAAAGCTGGCCAGGCCCTTAAAGACTGTTGCACTGCCTGGGATGTACATGCTGCTCGATCTACGCACATCCCCTGCTACCTTGCCCTCGGTACTGCGCCTTCTGCCACTAGCGCTGTCGGCTGGGAATTTTACCATCAGCTTGTCCGCAAGGGTCCTGTGGTATAGCAACACTCTCGAACCCCTTTCCTCTTCGGGAATCAGAGTGGGCAGGTTCTCCTTATACCGTGGATCGAGCAGTGTGTACACCCAGTAATCCGTCGTGGCCAGAATGCGTGCAACGCGAGGGTCACGAGAAAGGCATCCTAACATGAAGTCAGCCATGTGTGCCAGGGTACCAGTACGCAACACATGGCTGTCCTCACTAGGAAGATCACTTTCAGGATCCTCCTCCTCCTCCTCCTCCTCCTCAGGCCATACACGCTGAAAGGATGACAGGCAATCAGCCGGTGTACCGTCAGCAGCGGCCCAAGCTGTCTCTTCCCCCTCCTCCTCATCCTCCTCATGCTCCTCCTCCTCCTCCTGTACGCGCTGAGAAATAGACAGGAGGGTGCCCTGACTATCCAGCGGCATACTGTCTTCCCCCGCCCCCGTTTCCGAGCGCAAAGCAGCTGCCTTTATGGTTTGCAGGGAATTTCTCAAGATGCATAGCAGAGGAATGGTGACGCTAATGATTGTAGCATCGCCGCTCACCACCTGGGTAGACTCCTCAAAATTACCAAGGACATGGCAGATGTCTGCCAACCAGGCCCACTCTTCTGAAAGGAATTGAGGAGGCTGACTCCCACTGCGCCGCCCATGTTGCAGTTGGTATTCGACTATAGCTCTCCGTTGTTCATAGAGCCTGGCCAACATGTGGAGCGTAGAGTTCCACCGTGTGGGCACGTCGCACAGCAGTCGGTGCACTGGCAGCTTAAAGTGATGTTGCAGGGTGCGCAGGGTGGCAGCGTCCGTGTGGGACTTGCGGAAATGTGCGCAGAGCCGGCGCGCCTTTACGAGCAGGTCTGACAAGCGTGGGTAGCTTTTCAGAAAGCGCTGAACCACCAAATTAAAGACGTGGGCCAGGCATGGCACGTGCGTGAGGCTGCCGAGCTGCAGAGCCGCCACCAGGTTACGGCCGTTGTCACACACGACCATGCCCGGTTGGAGGCTCAGCGGCGCAAGCCAGCGGTCGGTCTGCTGTGTCAGACCCTGCAGCAGTTCGTGGGCCATGTGCCTCTTATCGCCTAAGCTGAGTAGTTTCAGCACGGCCTGCTGACGCTTGCCCACCGCTGTGCTGCCACACCGCGCGACACCGACTGCTGGCGACATGCTGCTGCTAACACATCTTGATTGCGAGACAGAGGAGGAGGAGGAGGAGGAGGAGGGTGCTTTAGTGGAGGAAGCATACACCTCCGCAGATACCAGCACCGAGCTGGGGCCCGCAATTCTGGGGGTGGGTAGGACGTGAGCGGTCCCAGGCTCTGACTCTGTCCCAGCCTCCACTAAATTCACCCAATGTGCCGTCAGGGAGATGTAGTGTCCCTGCCCGCCTGTGCTTGTCCACGTGTCCGTAGTTAAGTGGACCGTGGCAGTAACCGCGTTGGTGAGGGCGCGTACAATGTTGCGGGAGACGTGGTCGTGCAGGGCTGGGACGGCACATCGGGAAAAGTAGTGGCGACTGGGAACTGAGTAGCGCGGGGCCGCCGCCTCCATGATACTTTTGAAGGACTCCGTTTCCACAACCCTATACGGCAGCATCTCAAGGCTGATGAATTTTGCTATGCGGACGGTTAACGTTTGAGCGTGCGGGTGCGTGGCGGCGTACTTGCGCTTGCGCTCGAACACTTGCGCAAGCGACGGCTGGACGGTGCGCTGAACTACACTGCTGGATGGGGCCGAGGACAGCGGAGATGAGGGTGTGGGTGCAGGCCATGAGGCGGTAGTGCCTGTGTCCTGAGAGGGGGGTTGCATCTCAGTGGCAGGTTGGGGCACAGGGGGAGAGGCAGGGGTGCAAACCGGAGGCGCTGAACGGCCTTCGTCCCACCTTGTGGGGTGCTTGGCCATCATATGTCTGCGCATGGTGGTGGTGGTGAGGCTGTTGGTGTTGGCTCCCCGGCTGAGCTTTGCGCAACAAAGGTTGCACACCACTGTTCGTCGGTCGTCAGGCGTCTCTGTGAAAAACTGCCAGACCTTAGAGCACCTCGGCCTCTGCAGGGTGGCATGGCGCGAGGGGGCGCTTTGGGAAACACTTGGTGGATTATTCGGTCTGGCCCTGCCTCTACCCCTGGCCCTGGCCACCGCACTGCCTCTTGCAACCTGCCCTGCTGATGCCCTTGACTCCCCCTCTGAAGACCTGTCCTCCTGAGTAAGCGTTGCACACCAGGTGGGGTCAGTCACTTCATCGTCCTGCTGCTCTTCCTCCGAATCCTCTGTGCGCTGCTCCCTCGGACTTACTGCCCTTACTACTACCTCACTGCAAGACAACTGTGTCTGATCGTCATCGTCCTCCTCACCCACAGAAAGTTGTTGAGACAGTTGGCGGAAGTCCCCAGCCTCATCCCCCGGACCCCGTGAACTTTCGAATGGTTGGGCATCAGTGACTATAAACTCCTCTGGTGGGAGAGGAACCGCTGCTGCCCAATCTGAGCAGGGGCCCGAGAACAGTTCCTGGGAGTGTTCCCGCTCCTGAGCAGGTGTCATTGTAGTGGAGTGAGGAGGCTGGGAGGAAGGAGGAGCAGCAGACAGAGGATTCGGATTTGCAGCAGTGGACGGCGCAGAACTGCGTGTTGACGATAGGTTGCTCGAAGCACTTTCTGCCATCCAGGACAGGACCTGCTCACACTGCTCATTTTCTAATAACCGTCTCCCGCGTGGACCCATTAATTGGGCGATGAATGTGGGGACGCCAGAAACGTGCCTCTCTCCTAATCGCGCAGCAGTCGGCTGCGACACACCGGGATCAGGAGCTCGGCCTGTGCCCACACCCTGACTTGGCCCTCCGCGTCCTCGGCCGCGTCCACGTCCTCTAGGCCTACCCCTACCCCTCAGCATGCTGTATTACCAGTGATTTGATTTCACAGGCAGGAAATAAATTGGCGCAAGACTGCAGGCCAAATATAATTTTTGCACTTTTTGGAAAACGAAAGGCCCCACTGCCTCTAGTGAATGAATAATCTAAGTTTAATAACTGTGCTGTGTCCCTGCTTATGTGTCACAGAACGTGAGGGTAGCAGAGTTATTATAACTCTGGCAGAGCAGGTATTTTTTTCCCAATTAAGGAAAGCAAATGGCGAAGCCAGCAGTAAAGCGTAGCTGGGTGCGTATGATTTAGCAATGTTGTTCACGCAGCTCACACGTGTCCACCGCCCTTAGGACGGACAGAGGCTGGACAAATAGATTTGTTTTCAGTTTTTTTCCACCAAAAGGCAGCACTGCGTATATTCTATGAACATGAGAAGTTTAATAACTGTGCTGTGTCCCTGCTTATGTGTCACAGAACGTGAGGGTAGCAGAGTTATTATAACTCTGGCAGAGCAGGTATTTTTTTCCCAATTAAGGAAAGCAAATGGCGAAGCCAGCAGTAAAGCGTAGCTGGGTGCGTCTGATTTAGCAATGTTGTTCACGCAGCTCACACGTGTCCACCGGCGTTAGGACGGACAGAGGCTGGACAAATAGATTTGTTTTCAGTTTTTTTCCACCAAAAGGCAGCACTGTGTATATTCTATGAACATGAGAAGTTTAATAACTGTGCTGTTTTCCTGCTAATGTGTCACAGAACGTGAGGGTAGCAGAGTTATTAACTGTGGCAGAGCAGGTATTTTTTTTCCCAATTAAGGAAAGCAAATGGCGAAGCCAGCAGTAAAGCGTAGCTGGGTGCGTCTGATTTAGCAATGTTGTTCACGCAGCTCACACGTGTCCACCGGCGTTAGGACGGACAGAGGCTGGACAAATAGATTTGTTTTCAGTTTTTTTCCACCAAAAGGCAGCACTGCGTATATTCAATGAACATGAGAAGTTTAATAACTGTGCTGTGTCCCTGCTTATGTGTCACAGAACGTGAGGGTAGCAGAGTTATTATAACTCTGGCAGAGCAGGTATTTTTTTCCCAATTGAGGAAAGCAAATGGCGAAGCCAGCAGTAAAGCGTAGCTGGGTGCGTATGATTTAGCAATGTTGTTCACGCAGCTCACACGTGTCCACCGGCGTTAGGACGGACAGAGGCTGGACAAATAGATTTGTTTTCAGTTTTTTTCCACCAAAAGGCAGCACTGCGTATATTCTATGAACATGAGAAGTTTAATAACTGTGCTGTGTCCCTGCTTATGTGTCACAGAACGTGAGGGTAGCAGAGTTATTATAACTCTGGCAGAGCAGGTATTTTTTTCCCAATTAAGGAAAGCAAATGGCGAAGCCAGCAGTAAAGCGTAGCTGGGTGCGTCTGATTTAGCAATGTTGTTCACGCAGCTCACACGTGTCCACCGCCCTTAGGACGGACAGAGGCTGGACAAATAGATTTGTTTTCAGTTTTTTTCCACCAAAAGGCAGCACTGCGTATATTCTATGAACATGAGAAGTTTAATAACTGTGCTGTGTCCCTGCTTATGTGTCACAGAACGTGAGGGTAGCAGAGTTATTATAACTCTGGCAGAGCAGGTATTTTTTTCCCAATTAAGGAAAGCAAATGGCGAAGCCAGCAGTAAAGCGTAGCTGGGTGCGTATGATTTAGCAATGTTGTTCACGCAGCTCACACGTGTCCACCGGCGTTAGGACGGACAGAGGCAGGACAAATAGAATTATTTTCACTTGTTTTACAAGCAAAAGGCCGCACTGCGTATATTCAATGAATAATAACTGTGTTGTGGCCCTGCCTATACAATTCTTTCCCCGCAGTATCAATGGAGGGTGGAATGCTCTGCAGAGGCGATTTTGAGAAGCCCAAAAAAAATGCAGCACAGCTAACAGCAGCCTGGACAGAATTGCACACGGATAAATATGGCCCTAGAAAGGACCGTTGAGGTTCTTGAAGGCTACACTCACTCCTAACACTCTCCCTGCCTATGCAGCACTTCTGTCCCTAATGCCAGGTGCAACGCTCTGCAGAGCCGATTTTGAGAAAAAAAAAAATGCCACTGCTAACAGCAGCCAACACACAGCTATCAGTGGCCCTAATAAGGACCTTTGGGGGGTCTTGAAGCCTACACTAACTACCAATTCTTTCCCTACAGCAGCTCCGGTACAAACAGCACTGTCCCTCATCTAACTCACACGGCATCTGAGGCGAACCGCGGGAGGGGCCGACTTTTATGTTCGGGTGACACCTGATCGCCCCAGCCACTCACAGCAGGGGGGTGGTATAGGGCTTGAACGTCACAGGGGGAAGTTGTAATGCCTTCCCTGTCTTTCAATTGGCCAGAAAAGCGCGCTAACGTCTCAGGGAAGGAAGTGAAAGTAACCAGAACACCGCATGGTGTTCGTTACGAATAACGAACATCCCGAACACCCTAATATTCG
This sequence comes from Eleutherodactylus coqui, assembly GCF_035609145.1. NCBI lineage: Eukaryota > Metazoa > Chordata > Amphibia > Anura > Eleutherodactylidae > Eleutherodactylus > Eleutherodactylus coqui. Next base: position 404,964,427 of record NC_089837.1, read on the forward strand.
CACGAATATCAAGCTCGGACGAACGCGTTCGCTCATCTCTAACCGTGACATCACACAATTATTTCAACTTGATCTTTTAGCAACACGGTGAACCTCTGCTCTATGCATTATGGCAGGATAGTTTCAGACTTTCTTGAGGAATTGCTTTTGAAACTCTACTATGAACATGGAGGCTCCACAAACCTGGAGGCTTTGTCTTTCATTTGACGCCTCTTTCAAGTGTCTGTCAGGTTTCATTCCAACAAAATCACAGAAATTGCTCTCTTTCTTTTTCCTGACTGATTCCTCTCTGAATTTGCATTTTGTTAGTTTTCTTGTCAGTACTGGTAACATGACGCAGTAACTGCAGCCCAATCAGGTTACACAGGTAATCTTGCTTGTCCAGGATGGCAGTCCCATACATAATGTCGCAAAAAGATTTACTGTGTCAAGAGCACAGTGTGAAGATCATGGGGCAGATATCAGGACATGGGCTGTTACACGGAGACAGCTAGACAGGGCTGTAGAAGGGTATCAATCAAGCATTCAGAGTTCAGGACAAGTATCTGGAGGAGGAACAGGAGAAGTACTGCTTGAGTCCTGAGCTTCAATGGGCTACTGGTCTGTATGTTTCTTACCAAACTATCAGAAACAGACTACATGAAGATAGCATGTGGTCCAACATTTTGTAGTCCTCAAAGCCCAGCACTGTACAGCTCAATTGGCATTCTACTGAGAACAATAGTATTAGCAGGTCTGATATTGGTGCCCCATCCTCTTTACATATGAGAACAGGACCACACTAAGCACAATTGACAGACATGAAAGAGTCTGAAGGCTATAAAGAACATAAGGATCCGATTTGTGATTTAAGTGTTCCCTTAATTTTTTGAGCAAAGCGATCCCTTAATTTTTTGAGCACCTGCGATGGACTATGGAAAAAGCTCGAGAATACCAAAAGAATATCTACATGTGCTTTATCGACTACATCAAGGCCTTTGACTACATCAAGCATGACAAGCTATGGCAGGCCCCACAAGAGCTGGGTGTATGGGCACATCTAGTCAGGCTGATAAAATCACTTTATATCAATCAATAAGCCACTGTGAGAACACAGTATGGGGACACAGATCGGTTTGGGAAGGTCAAAGGTGTCCGACAGGGCTGCATCCTCTCACTATTTTTGTTTAACCTATATGAGAAAGTGATCATGTGGAAAATGGACCTAGACGAATTGGAAATCAGGGTGAAAATAGGTGGTAGAAAAATCAACAATCTACGTTATGCAGATGATACAACTCTGCTTGCAGAAACAGAAGCAGGTCTGAAGCAGCTGATATGGAAAATTAAAACTAAAAATGACAAAAAGTGACTCTACTTGAATTTAACGAAGACAAAAATTATGACAACTGCAAAAAATGGTCAAATTCAAATCAAAATCGACAATGAGGCCATAGAAGGTGTATAAGACTTCATCTTCCTTGGTTTGAAAATTGACCAGGGTGGAGAATCTATGGCGCAGGATAGCATTGGGACAAAGCGCAATGCTAAACATGAACAAAATCTGGAAAAGTAGGGATGTCGACATAGCAACTAAACGCAGGATTGTGCAAACCATCATATTCCCCATAGCCATGTATGGATGTGAAAGCTGGACTGCAAAAAAGCCAATAGAAGGAGGATTGATGCGTTTGAGCTGTGGTGCTGGAGAAAGCTAATGCATATACCCTTGAACATCAAGAGTAACAAATAGAAAAGTCCTGAATCGTATAAGACCCGATATACCACTGGAAGGGAAGATAGCCCGGCTCACGCTCACGTATTTTGGCCATGTAATGTGAGCAGAGTCACCAGAAAAATCTATAATACTTGGACAGATCATTGGCAAAAGAAGACCTGGCCGCCAAAGAACACGATGGCTGATACTGTCAAAGCTAATTCTGGCACTGGATTAGCAAAACCTCTTAATTCCTATGGAAGTATTAAAGGTGTACTTAATTTTTCACACACTGCTTCTGAATTTTGGCCTTTTTTTAACAGTATTGACATGGTGTAATTTGTTACCATGTTGTTGGTGTTCATCTGAGGTTGTATTTACCTAATTTTAAGATCTTCTAAGTAGCAATTTTTTTTATTGTATCGTGTATATAAAATCATAGGATTCAAAGAGTGTACTTAGTTTTTCTCATGACTGTATTTATTCAGATTTTGTACATTAATAAGCCAGTTGCTTTTACTACTGTAAGATTAACCAATTACACGTGCAATAAACATAGCTCGTTTAATTTAATCTTGTTGACTCCAAAGATAAAATACTACACTGTTCAATTCATATTATAGAAATCATAGACAAATAATTGAAAAAAATTGATCTGATTGTCTACGACAGAAGTAATTAATTCCTTAAATATAATTTGTATTTATGAAAGAAAGATACCAACAAGGAATATTAGGGAATTTACAGCTGTCTCGGGCGCATGAATTTCTAGCAAATATTTTAATCTATAGCAGAAGATTTTCAGAGTTATATGACAAAACTTCAGCCTCAGACATGTCCATTGTTTGGTCTTGTAAAACAGGTTACTATGAGACCTTTTACTTCCTGAAGCTTTTGAGTAGTGAATATACTTAATGGATGACCATAATATCCAAGTTTATTTTTCCCCTTTAGGCTTTAATTAACTTTCCTTGAATCTAATTGATAATAATAGCTTAATAACACACATCCTAGATTTGTCTATAGGTTGTACCAGAATTTAACAAAGTAGCCTTGAACTAATGTATATATCTTGGTACTACCTTTACAGTATTTAACCAACAGTAAAAATCAATGTATATGATATATAAGATGCTCCTAAAATATTTTACCTGAGTAGGTTTAACAAGGGATCTTGTGTACTGTAGTTAATGAATCGATACTCAATGATTAACTGTAACAATATTTTTCTTTCTAACAGCTTTGAGTAAGAGATTTTTTAATGAGTGCTTAAAAGAAGCACCTATGCATAGACCTGTTCAAATGAATAGGTGCTATTTTTGCCCAATTTTTGGGCCAATTTTTCTATTTGGAATTCGGATGGAAAAAAAGGCCTTGTACGCTGATGTAGCCTTTTGTGTTTTTCTCTCTGCCACATGTTGCACATTGGATACATATGTGATTATCTATTTACAAAATGTTCTTTGTTTGGTTTATAAACTATAAAATTTTCAATGAAAACCTGCTGAAATAAAAATAATCACAATAATGATACCTTATATAATGTCCATGGAGGCACCCTGAGGCAGACAGTTCTTAGGATGGAGACATAACTAATATGGACACAGTATTACTAGATAAATATAAACCTTATGCTCATTATCCAGACTAGCGCATGAAGAGTGCAATACGAACTGTGTATATAAGTGCATGGGGGTTAATTAAATAAAAGGAGTAAATGGAGAGTAATCACTTAGTTGGCCTAGTAAAAGGTAATACAACCTAAATCTACTGAGCTATGAATAGACCTTGTTGAAAATCCCAGTGTGGTTTTAAATGTGTCAGCACTCAATTAATTAGAGATAGTACCTATTGCTTTCAAAATTTAAGTATTATCAGGAATTAGGCCAGAGGAATATATGAGGTTTGTTAAGGCTCCAGAGAACCAGTAATTAAATAAGAACAGGAAAGGGCGAATAGAAAAGCTAACACTAGGGACAGGATATTCTCCAGGACACAGGCTTATTATTATACCAGTAGTAATATATGTTATAGGAAAAATAATCTAAGGAAAATAAACTGACAGATATGTTTACTGATATTGTTGCAAAAAGCACTATGTCTAGAGCTACACAAAGACATTTAGATGCTTGACTTGAATATGACTCTATTTACATCAAATGTGGCCAAAGAGTTGGCAGTATATATCCAGAAAATAAAATAAAGGATTCAGACTAGAGATGAATGAGCGCACTTGGTAAAGGCAGATACTCAAGCAAGCATCGCTTTTCTCATATAACTGCATACTCGTCCGAGCAAATGCGGGGGGTCGGCGGGGGGGGGGGGGGGAGAGAGAGATCTCTCCCACTCTCCCACCCGCTCCCCTCTGCTCCCCCCCCACCGCCCCCAGCATTTGCTCGGACAGGTATGCAGTTACTCGAGAAGATCGATGCTCCCTCGAGTATCTGCCTTTGCCGAGCGTGGTCGCTCATCTCTAATCCAGACCTTGTTTCGTATAATATCCATAGACTTCTACTGAGCTGTAAAATGCCGTCCTTTTCACATACATTCGGAAGGTTTACGTCTGCATGCCTTTTTTATAGTATGGAAAGTGCATGACTTTTCCAAGGAAGCATTGCATCGCTTATATAAGACTACCTACACTTCTGTGGTACTCTGCACAAGGAGATACATTACCTCTATTTGCATGTCTAAACTGTAGTGAAAAGCACATCTTATATTGCATTTCAATAAAACTGCATGTATACTTTTTCAAGAGGAATCAATGGCAGACCTCTGTAAGGGCATACATTCATCTGAACGTTACAAATGGTCACACTGGACATAGTGTCAAAAAAAGGGACATCCTGGGGAGTGGCCTGGAGTGAGAGCGAGACGGCCGCATCTCTGTAACCTCCGCTCGGTAGCGGCTCCCAGCGACATTTAAAGCGGACGGAGGGCAAAGGAAAACTTACCCTCGGCAAGGCATAACCTTTAGGAGCATGGCGGCAACCAGGAGGAGGACCTCCAAAGCGGTCCCGAAGCGGCTGGAGGAGTTCTTCGGCCCGCGCGGCTCCCTCCCTGAAATGGCGGCGGAGGGGACTCCTGCATCCACAACCGGAACCCCGGTAAGAGACCTCCGCAAGCCCCAAACACAGCTCCCGGCCAGTAATGAGGCAGGAGACAGGGAACAGGAGGGGATAGTGGCGGCGGGGGATGAAGAGAGAGGGACAGCAGGAGAACAGATGAAAAAGAAAGGGTCTCCCCCAGGCCGTACGGCTAAAAACAAAATGGCGCCGGCGGTGATGCAGGGAGAGCACTCTGCATCTAACAGTCCCGCAAAGCAGAGACAAAAGATGTCAGACACTGCAGCAGATGTCCCCCCTGCAATTAACTCTCCACAGTTCACAGATGACAGTGACATAAACAACTTGACAGCGACTGATAAGCCAGCCTCTGAATGTTATATTAAAGGGTCTCCCCCAGGCCGTACGGCTAAAAACAAAATGGCGCCGGCGGTGATGCAGGGAGAGCACTCTGCATCTAACAGTCCCGCAAAGCAGAGACAAAAGATGTCAGACACTGCAGCAGATGTCCCCCCTGCAATTAACTCTCCACAGTTCACAGATGACAGTGACATAAACAACTTGACAGCGACTGATAAGCCAGCCTCTGAATGTTATATTAAAGAGGCGATACTTGCGCTGAGGAATACAATCCAATCGGATTTAAAAAGCCTCTCGCAGTATGTTGATAAATCAGTTTCAGAAATCTCCAACAGAATGTCCAACACTGAAAACAAGATGGAGGAGTTTGTGAAATCGCACAACGAGCTCATAGATGCCCACTATGACCTGGAGGGGGTGGTCACCAAATTGCAGAGTAAACTAACGGACTTAGAGGACAGGAACAGACGGAACAACGTTAAAATCCGTGGCGTTTCTGAAAGCGTTTCCAACTCTGAGATTCCTGAGTATGTTACACGTCTGTTTCAAAAAGTCCTCCCAAACATCACAGAGCATGAGCTCAAGATTGATAGAGCTCATAGGCTCCCGTTACCGAAGTTCCTGAAAGAGAACACCCCCAGGGATATCATAGTGCGAATTCACCACTATTCCACAAAAGAGGCCTTGATGAGCGTAACGAGAAAAATGACGTCTCTGCCAAGCCCCTACAGCGAAATTCGGCTGTTTATTGATTTATCTCAGGCTACCATGGATGCGAGACGAAAGTTCGCAAGTGTGACACTCGCATTGAGAGAAGCTAGCATTCCATATAGGTGGGGTTTCCCCACGAAAATTATCGCTACCAGAGATAATATATCCCACGTATTTCGAGACCCCGTCTCAGCAAAGAACACCCTGATTTTGTGGGGTTTGAAGTTAAAGGATCTCCCTTCCTCCCGTGCCGAGGGACCTCGGGGCGGAAGCCGCGAAAGATTTCCTTAAATCCACAGTAAAGCAAGGATTTTGCCTTTCTCTTTTATCTAACATGCCCTCCTCGGATTTGGTCTTACGGACTTGAGGGCCGCACCGTAAACTCCGGTGAACTTTTACCCCCCCCCCCCCCCAAAAGATGTCGCAAGCATCGGCTTGCCCTTTTCAGCTAATGCTATTATGTTGTTTTACCTTTCTTGTTTACTGCATGACTCCGAAACAGGTTGTTTCATATGCTACTTGCATGTTTCTAGGTGTAATGCCATTTTGTTTTTTGCATAGTTTTGTTATACAAGGCATCGTGTACCACCCAAGGTCCCTGTCTCCTAGCTCCAGAGTGCACTCCCCAGCGGTATGGCTCTGAAAATATGGTCACTGAATGCCAACGGGATCAATCATCCACAAAAAAGAAGCTCAGTGTGGAAGGATGCCCTCCGTGAAAACTCCGATATTGTATGTATACAAGAAACGCACCTACTAGACGCAGACACACACCGCATGGCCCATAAGAAATTCCCACACACTATATTTGCATGCGCCACCAAGAAGCAGGCCGGGGTAATGATAGCGTTCAGGGAGTCCACGGCTTTCTCCCTTGAAAAGCAGCTATGTGATCCAGGGGGTCAGTACATAGTTTTGGTTGGCGATCTGAGAGGAAGTCCGGTTACTCTAATTAATGTCTATGTTCCAAACAAAAAACACCTGTTTTTTTTAAACAAGCTCATGAAAAAGGTGCGCAAAATAGCGAAAGGCCCACTGATATTTTGTGGAGATTTCAACTTAACCCCAGAGAGATCCATAGATTCCACTCAACAAACAAATAGATCAGGCGCCAACTTAAACAACTGGTTAAGAAATAACGCACTGTTTGACACCTTCCGCTGCCTCAACGCCGCGGCGAGGGAATATACATTCTATTCCTCCCGCCACAGGACGTTTTCGCGCATTGATCTCTGTTTGGTTGATAAACGACTTATAACAACGGTAGTGGGAGCTGTAGTCGGTACGGCCACGTGGTCGGACCACGCCCCAACAGTGACGAAGGTGGCCTGGAGTGGCCTCCGACAGACAGCTAGAGTGTGGAGAAATAACACTTATTTAATGCAAATCCCCAAATATAAAAAAGAAATCCAAAAAAATATTGAGGAATTTTTTACCTTAAATACCTCCCCTGATGTGGACCCATGTATTCTATGGAACTCCCATAAGGCCTTTATGAGAGGGGTCCTCATTAAGTTGGGGGCCAGTTATAAAAAAATAAAACTAAATAAGACTACGTCTTTGTTGTCAGATATACAAAGCTTGGAAAGTGAGATGCAACTCAGGCCTAATTTAAACACTCACAATAATTTACTTAAAGCTAGACTTGAACTTCGCAAGACGCTACAAAGCGACTTTGATAAAGAAGTCTTGACTCACAGAGCCAACATATATTCCTCACTAAATAAACCAACGAAATGGATGGCTAATCTGGTGAAGAGGAAGATAGCCAGGGCGTCTGTTCCCTTCGTGTGGAGCTCAAAAAAGAAAGAAGTCAAAATCACGCACCCGAAACAAATAGTGGATAAATTTCGCACCTACTATAGTGGTTTATATAATTTAAAAGATGACTCTAGTTTGGATCAACCAAATAGCGCCACGATAGACAACTTTTTGAACAATCTCAACCTTCCATGTATCGACAAAGCACAAGCGGAGCAATTAGATAGGGAGATATCCATGTCGGAGATTTTCACTACGATTTCGAGAATGAAAAACCAGAAAGCCCCGGGACCCGACGGGTTCTCATCCGAATACTATAAACACTTTTCAGGCTCCCTTACCCCATATTTGGTAAAGTATTATAATATCGCCATGGCGCGGGGCGCGTTTCCGGAAGAGGCTCTCCAGGCAACTATTGTGGTCCTGCCCAAAGAGGGTAAAACTCCAGATGACCCTGCAAATTTTCGCCCGATTTCATTGTTAAATTCGGACACAAAAATATACTCTAAAACTCTTGCCACGAGACTTCTTAAGATCCTTCCGGGAATAGTCCACTCTGACCAGGTGGGGTTTGTGAGGGGGAGGCAGGCCCCGGATGGCACTCGCAGGGTGTTAAATATCCTACACTCCCTAAAATCATCTCGTGCTCCCGCGGTCATGCTAACACTTGACGCCGAAAAGGCGTTCGACCGCGTCCATTGGGGTTACGCATTTCGGACGTTGGCCAGATTTGGTCTGGGGGAGGGGATGCGACGTGCCATCCGGGCTCTGTACTCCGCCCCAACGGCAAAGACATTGGTGGACGGTATGCTCTCTGAGTCGTTCAAAATAACAAATGGCACAAGACAGGGCTGCCCCCTTTCCCCTATATTGTATGTCCTTGCAGTGGAACCTTTGGCCGAGGCAATTAGGATGGCCCTCGAGATTAAAGGAGTCCCCTTAAACTGCCGACAACACAAGGTCGGATTGTTCGCGGATGATGTCATCCTCACTCTGACCCACCCCTTGAGCTCCTTGAGGGCTGCCCAACAAATTTTGCTGAATTTCAGCAAAGTCTCACAATATAAACTAAACACGAATAAATCCACGATCTTAGGAATTAATCTTACAAAAGAACTAAAAGAGGCGATAAAAAAAGAGTTCCCGTATGCATGGAGAGAAAAAGATTTGCCCTACTTGGGCATCCATCTGACTCCTAATGTAGAAGATCTGGAGGGGAGAAACTTTCCCCCGCTGTTGGGCTCCACACGGAGGGAGATAGACCGGCTGGCCGGCTTGAGGCTCTCATGGTATGGCAGAATCATGTCATACAAAATGAAACTTTTGCCTAAGATCCTGTACTTCTTTAGGGTCCTGCCAATCGCAGTGTCAAAATTTACATTAAACAAACTCCAGAATCAATTGTCAAGCTTCATCTGGGGCGGGAAAAAACCACGCCTCGCTTTGTCCATTTTGGCCATGCGGCGAGCCAGGGGGGGTGCCGATATCCCCAACATAGCACAATACCATAAGGCGTCTCTTCTGAACCAGGCCAGATATCTGATCTCTCGGGAAAATAAAGCGGGCTGGGTGGGGATAGAGAGAGGCCTGGCAAAGGTGACTTCAGGGGTTTCATTGCTGTTGGCAGCCTCCCTGGAAACAATGGCTAACTTATCGGAGGGGAGCATAGTCATAAACATAGTCACAGATTCCTTATCCCCAACTATGATGGCCTCAGTGGAGGCCTGGAGGGATTTAACCAAAAAAATGGCGCGAGGCGGCGCCATGGCTACTCCTACTATCCCTCTCGAAACATTGAACCTTCTTATACCAAACATGGACCTAAGAGACTGGACGGAGAAAGGGGTGCGGATGGTGTCAGACCTACTAACAGATAATTCTATAAAACCTTTCGAGGTCTTGTGTTCTATATATGGCCTGCAGAAACTAGACTTTTTCAAATACACTAGAATTAAACATTTCCTATCTTACTCTAGGTTACACACACTAAGGATACCACGGGAAATTAAAAACAAACTCTCTATAACACCCACACTGGAGAAGTCCGAAACAAGGAAATTTTATGATTCACTGACGGATAATGATAATCCCACTAAGAAAACTCAGATGCTGAATTGGGAGAGGGAGCTGGAGACATTTATCTCACTGGAGTCCTGGCATAACGCTTTCAGGTTGGCCCTGAGAGCAACTAAAGGGCTGCGGATTCTGGAAGTTCAGGTTAAAATCAACATGAGGTGGTACTATTCTCCGGCATTGTTGCGCAATAGACTTAAAAAGGGTGATGGTTTGTGTTGGAGGGAGTGTGGACACACTGGTACCCTCTCACATATTTTCTACTCATGCCCTAAATTGCAAGGCTATTGGCGGGAAATACTAAATCATTTAGACAGTCTCCTGCTTACTCGAATCCCTAGGGCGGCAAAACACATCATACTGCTGGTAGGTTTAGAAGAGACCCCTCCTCCGATGAGATATTTGTTGGGTCATGCCCTAATGACTGCTAAGACTATTATTGCGCAACATTGGAGAGGCCCAGACCCCCCACTCTTCAATGAATTAAAGGAGAGGATGGCGGAACAAAAGGTGTTTGAAAGATGGTTGGCATTCAGAGAAAATGCACTGGAGAGGCACGAAGAGATGTGGAGCATGTGGAGGGAACCGACTTAAGGGTGGTTTATGTAAAGATCTAGTGATGCCTTTTTTTTGTTGTTGTTGTTTCCCCTTCTTATTTTTGTTTTCTTTTTTTCTGGCTTTCTTCCTTTCCTTTTTTTTTCTTTTCTCCATTTACTATTATGATGATCTGCCGGTCAAAATAGATTAATATATATATTTAGGCAGCGGCGTGCCATGCTGGACCCTCATGGGGGCCGACAATACTAACAAGTTGACCACTGGTAGTCTAAAGATTAGACTTGCATTACTAATAAGTTAAAGTCTTAAGGATTAGGTGTTTCCTACTAGCGTGTGGACTATAATTGTTGATATGTACTCCTTGTCCTTTGGTTTCTGTATGGTATCCTGCAAAATGTTTAAATAATACTGTTTTTTCGCTTTTGAATAAAAATCTAATGATTAAAAAAAAAAAAAGGGACATCCTCATCTTTAAAGGCCACTCCAGTGAGAATATTCTTTATTATGTAGCTAGCCACCCCCGTCCCCCAGTATATATAGAGTGGGAAAGTATTACCTTGTTTAGTTATTCCTTTCAATCAGAAACTCCTGGAGTCCTTTTGCTCAGGTGGGTCATGTGCTCTCAATCCTGACTAGCTCAGAACTACTTGGAATTCTGTATTCTCAAACTAGTCGGTCTTGAGATGGGAACACAGACACTCCTATGACAGTTACTGATGATGATCACACAGCTTCTGTCACAGTTATGATTAGGAAAATGATAGTTCAGCCTCTTGACTGTATATGTATGGTCTGTAGCTTATGTAGAAGAATATAGAAGGTTATGAAAATTAAACTGTCCTGCCTGTAAGGCAGAGATGGTACAGCCTCTAGCTAATTAGCTGATCTTGTAATGTTGTGCTGATGCATCTTGGGATTGATAGTGCAGAACAGTCAAAGCAGGTTCAATATTTTTGCCTTGTAACTATTTGACAGGAGGCTGTACTGTACTGCATGGAAGTAACTGCAATATACACATGAGACCTCCAGAGTATAACAAGCAATCAGTTCAGGGGTATAGGGATAGAAAAATGTTTTTTTCTTTGCTGGAGTGGTCCTTTAAAACTATGTTCCCATGTGGCAGATTTGTTACAGGAATGTCTGCAACTGAAACTCTGTTCCATACATCTGAATAGGGTTGTTTTGGCAGCATGTGCATAGATTTTACAAACTTTGTTCAGCCATATGGAACACTTACTGAAATTTCTGCAACAAATCTTCCATGATTGATCAAAGCCTAAAATAACACTTTAATAAATCTGATGCAGGGCTCAGTCAAACGAGTGTTTTTTTCATTCATGAATAGGTTCGTTAAAAAAATAGATCTATTAGAACCAATGCTTTCCAATGAAAGTGGTCACATGTCCGTTTTTTACAAGTGCTAAAATTTCACACCTGGAAAAGATAGGACAGCATTTTTCACTTCACACAAAAATGTTGTTTTCGTGTGATGCGATGCAACTTTGACAGTAGGAAATCATACTATCGAGACCCTTAAATAAGTCCTAGCTGCAGTAAAAAAAATAAAAATAATACATTACCTACAAATGCTGTCTGGCTTCGACATGTGTTCTCCCCGGGTCCATGACACTGTTCTTCTTCATTTCCTTCTGGCCAGGGACTGAAAAATCCCTGCCTCCTGAAAGCACTGCCTCTGATTGGTTGAGCACTGTGACTAATCACAGCCATTCATCATTAAATGGCTGTAATTGGTCAAAGCACTCAGTCAATCAGAGACAGTGCTTCCAGAAGACAGGGATTTTTCAAACCCCAGCCGAAAGTAAGGGAAGAAGAAGAGTTCCAGGGTCCAGGGAGAACATGAGACGCAGCTGGACAGTGTTTCTGGGTGATGTACTTTTTTCCTGCAGCTAGAGCTTATTATTGGGGTGGGGGCTTATATTTCAAGCCCCCCCCCCCAAAAAAAAAAAAATCCCTGCAGGGTTGCTTTTATCACATTGCTTTCAATAGGGCAGCAGCAGGGCCGGCCTCACTGAAAGCAATGGGATAGCATTGCGCTCCTCTGCCACTGTTGAGACAGCTGTGGCAGCGGATTGCTTCATCCCTGCGGGGAATCCTGTCATCACTGCACACTGTAACAGTGCTGTGTTCAATGATGAGGGGACTCCCCACTGGGATTAAGGAATCCCCTGCCACAGCTGTCTCAACAGTGGCAGAGGATTGTGATTTTCTCTCTATGTTTTCGATGGGGCTGGCACTGCTGCCACCTGCCCCATCGTTAACAAGGTGAAAGCCCTGGATGTGACAGCATGCAGGGGTTTCACATCCAAGTAATTTCTGCTGCAGCTGTCACTGCCGGAGCAGGGGATAGTAATCCTCTCCCATTACTTTCACTATTTATGTGCAAATTTTAGCTTGGGTCACACGTTTTTTTCACATGCGTCCACCATTTTTTTAAATACGCCTATATATGCATGAAAAAAACCACTAGTCTGACTGAGCCCATAGTCTGGCATGTGTGCAGGGTCTGAGGGGAGCCATTAATGACACTAGAATTGTTAGTGAACTACATACATACCAGCCTAATTACCCGCATATTTCACATGTTGCCTACATGTACTGTCTACATATTATACAGGCCAAATAATCAGCAGAGTTCTAAATTTTGTATTGATATACGAGCCTCATTTGTCATAACTATCTAAAAGAAAAACTTTTTAAACTTTTTTCTTGTCTTCATTGTCCATAACAACCAATCACAGCGCAGCTTTTGTTTTACCAGAGCAATTTCAGTAACAAAAGCTGAGCTCTGACTGGTTTATATGGGTAGCAAAATCATTTTTTCTACTAGAAAGCTTTAATAAATGAGGACCAATATGTTTTTGTTGTAAAAACGTGTCGGTTGGGATTTTAGGGTTGTTAAAGCAGAATGTTTCTTACTATACAGTTTGGCAGTAAAACACCATTCTGCATGTACAGGATTTGCTTCTTCATGTTATGGTTTGTCTATTGTGTAACATTATTGGTGAGTTGTTGGAACTGTTGCATAGCTTTGTATAACAAGTATAGGTACATGCTACCTGTGGCTGAAAGCAAAAAGCAAACATCTGCATGGTGTAGCAGCATACTAATAACACCATGAAATATTCCAATAGTGAATACATGAAATCGAACTACATTATTCCTAAACATGCTATGTAAATAATTGGAGCTCTTAGTGCATATTTTGATCAAATTGTGTGAGCCCATTTGCCCTTGGGGGGGAAATTGAAATGTTGCTTCATAATGCTACAATGACCCAGTCCAAAATAGGTAGGAAATTATTTGTGAATCAACTATTAGTGTCCTGGATGATAAACTGACTAGATTTGGTTCAGAACCTGTTGGGGAACAGAAAGGGATGATTGATGGCTGATTCCCTTTAACATTGTCCTAGAAAACTCAGGAGACATTTTCCAAGTCATTGAAGGTATAATTGGAACAAAGTGGTGCCAAGTTTAAGCCACTGGACTGTGAAGAGGAGTCTGAGTAATGCAAGTTATCCAGCTTATCCATCCAGGAAGAAGCAGCTTTTGACTCCACAAAAGAAGGCTAAACTGGAGTTCTGAAGATTGGGAAAGGGTGTGCTTCACTGATAAGGTAATGACTGAACTCGTTGGACGATTGTTGCTTATATGTAAGATGAAAGCTGGGAAATAGAATTCCTAGAGGATGTGTTGTTCAAAAAGTTAAACATCTGGACAATTGGATGGTATGGGGTGTCATCTTGGTAAAGGGTCCACGTTGCCTGCATGCAATAAAAGGAATGATTGATCGATTCCACTATTGGATCGTGATTGAAAATCACCTATTTAATCAGCTCAATGAGTGGATTCTGAACAGGAACTGCATCTTTTTGTAGGATGGAGCTCCTTGCAACATGGCGAAAAGTGTGATACACGTGTTTAACAATTCTAGACTCAAGATACAATGGTCAGGCAATAGCCCATACATGAACACAAATGCACATTTGGTGCAGTCTTAAAAACAAAATTAATGCAGAAAAGACTGTAACCAACAGAGTTAAACTATTTGAGAGACTTTTGAAAGTCTGGTTCCACATTCCCAAAATAAAGGGCATGATCATAAAATCCATTCTAGATACACAAAATATTAAAATAAGTTGTTTGATGTTGCTTGTATGAAGTATTTTGCAAATCAAACAGTTTTATTTTTAATTCACTTCTGACTAAATTTTAGGAACATTATTGCACAAAAGCACTTATGCTGAATTAATTTGGCCATTACTGCACATGCATTACTAATTGTTCATATGAACTAATAGCTCTACAAGTATGCAGTTAACACAAGTATACAATGATCATTTTTATCTCAGAGATGGTTAATATTGCAATAATTCAATGTCGATATGATGGCCTATATGCATTTTTTTGCTCTCCAGGGAATTAAATATATGCTGAGACCAATGTATATTGAAGACAAAATTTCATGGATGAACTGTTATTTTTCCAAGTTATGAACAATATTTTCATTGGTCAGAAAAGAACAGCTCTGTCATTAATACTGCTCATTTGCGTGTTAACATGTGGAGCTGATAATCAGCATGTGCAAATGGACCTTCAAGGACTTAGCTAAAAATGCACAATTAGTTTAATAAAAACTCAAATTGTGTGAAGTAGAATTATTTTATTGCTATCAATTCTTGTGTGAATATCCATTCCCAAGCTATGAGGAAATTTCTTCAAGCAGATCTAAAATGTGCTCATGCTTAATGGCAATAGTTCACTTTGAAGCTCCAAAAACAGTAATACTGTGGGAGAATGTTGCCAGTGTATATGGCTAACTTTACAATATGATCCCTAGGCTAAAGGTCCATTCACACGGGCATATTTCCTAACTGTGTGTTGTCCATGTATTTCATGGACAGCGAACGGACCAGTTATAGTCAATGTAATGGACCAGAATTAGACATGCAATGTCCAAAACCTGCGGGCATCAGACAGCACACGGATGAGGTGTCAGTGTACTGTCTGACGCAAATTGTGCATTGTCCGAGTGTGAGATCCCAAACTAAGTCCTTAGCATTGACTGCTTGGCTGTTTATTTTCCAAATAGTTTATTAATATCAAATCTGTTGGGGTTCAACATCTGGTACCCAAGTCGATCAACTGACTGCTGGAGCTGCTGCGTTAGTGACGTGGGCTGCCTTATTTATTTGAAAGGGAACTCTGCCTTTAGTACCATTCTGGGTCACTGCAAAGTGTACAGAGCTGTGTGTTTCTAGCTAACAGGAGCTCCAGACAATAGCACAGTGGCTAGGATGATCAGCAAATCATGGGGTGCTGGGTATTGAACCCTTGCTGATCTACTATTGATGACCTATCTTGAGGATAGGTCACCAATAGGTTAAACCTGGAAAACATCTTTAAGTTCAGCTCTATTACTGCAGAGCTGTGATTTGTGACTTCAGCTAAGGGCCCATTCATGCTAGAATATGCTAGTTGTGCCCGAGGTTCGTGAGCGCATCTTGCATTGGACATCATATCCTTGTGCTGCCCAATACCCATGGAAAGTGGACATGTATAGTACAATTCTGGTCCTTGATAACATGAGTCTGTGTTAACAGTCTAACTGGCCAGATTATGGCGATTATGGTTCAGTATGCACACAGACTGGAAATATGACCATCTGAATGGTCCCTTAGTCTAGACATACCACTTGTCTTATCATTGGTTCCAAATGCAACTCCCCATCCTGTCTGCAGCTCTACCTCCTCAGATTGGAAGATCTATATAAGTCATTAATAAGGCCAATA